>NC_141006.1:73389355-73995304 GCF_052327205.1 Somniosus microcephalus
TCACCTTGTTAAGGACGATTTTCCCGTGCCGTTGCGACTTTGGGGCTTTCCCCACCTGAAACCCGCCTGCGGGGAACCCCGCCGATGAGAGCTGGCGTGAAAACAGCTGGCTTGCTTGCTTGCAGCAGCAGGTCGCTGAGGGCTGAAGATATTTAAAGAGGCAGCATTTGCAGACTGCAGGACCTTGTTGATCAAGGCTTGGGGGAACTATTTGAAGCCTTAGGAGCAGCTGCAGAAAGTTGGAGCCTCACACACTTCTCCAGTGTGAGCTCCTGGGAAGCCCCTCTCGCCACCCTAACTCAGGACCTCCTCAACCGAGGCATCTGCTAGAAGCATGGGAGATCTTTGGTACCTTCCTTCCTGGCATTAGAGGATCTCCAACAGCAGAGGTGGCAGCAGCAGAACCAGGAACAGCAGGATGAGCACCAGGAGCACCAGGCTGCTGCTCACTCACCTGAAGCTGCACAAGCCAGAAGGGGCCAGCGCTTGGAAGTGGCTTGAGAGCACCTTGCTGCGCTTTAGGGGGCCAGTGGGACCCGTTTCTGCACTGGCAGTCCTACTCAGAAGGACTTCCATGAAGATCTGGTTTCTCTGTTCAACAGATGGCCAATGCTCCTCAAGAGATGTCATTCTCTTATGAGCACTCACCATGTTTTCCGTATGCTGGCGAGTTATCTCCTCCATGGAGGTTGCCAACCTTTCCATGGTGCTGCGTTCATGCACCAATGACTCCACAAAGGCTCTGCTCATGGTCGCTATGGACTCCTCCATTCGCTCCACACTCGCAGCGACCCTGGAAACAAAACCTGCCAGAGACTCCTGCATCTGTGCATGGAGATCCATCACCTCTTCTCTTGCGGATGGACCCAGAGGCAGAGGGTCGAGATGCAGCGCAGCTGAGCTGAGCTGGCAGAGCCCTGCGCCCTCCGACGAGGACTCTCCACTGCTGTCCCTGTCTCCAGAATCTGCTGAGGCTCACTTGTCAGCTGTGAAACACCAGGTGACAACACTACTCTATGTCCCAAAGGTCCCCCCGAGGTGTGAGTGTCTGCGCTGGTGCTGGGTGCGCTTACTTCTGCTGACGCTGCACCTTCAGAGGTTGGAGCTTCCTCGGAGGAGTCTGGCTGCACAGCCTCTTCCTCCTCCACAGTGAGGACGGGGGCTCTGGATGGTACTGTGGGGGAGTAAAGGAAGGAGTTAGAGATGTAATGCCAAGGTTCTTCTGGTGACTCCCAGTGAGTTGGCATCTGCTGACACCTGCATCCATGCAGCATTGGTCTCAGTGGGAGGCCTCTTCCTCCCTGACCTAGGGAAGAGGACCTCCCTGTGGGCCCTAACCTTATCCAATAATGCCTGCAGTGAAGCCTCGTCGAATTTGAAGGCAGCTCGGGGTCTGGCACTGGCCACAGCTGCTGCAGGCTCCTCTGCCATCCTGTATGGTTCATTTGGAAGCCTTCAGAGGATGCAGTGCTTGCCATGGACCTTGAAAGCACCACGAATGATGACATCATAGTGTGGGGATTTCTGACTCGATTTAGACAATTAGCAAGGCTTCCCACATGCTGGGAATTAATTGGCCAATTGAGGGAAAATTGCGTGGGGCTGGCTGACACTTTTTTATGTGTGTCAGAAACCCCACATTCGGGGAAATCCGACCATTCCCCACACAAGCCGAAAATCGGGGCCATTGAGTGTGTTCAGGGCAAAAAAGATGGCAACAAATGGAGATTTGCAAATTGTTTTACTGGTGCAAAAATGTAAAAGTGAAACGATTGGGTTAGCCATGAAGAAAGAGGAAGGAAAATAGTGCAGAGAAAAAAACTTGCACTAAACCTGAATATGCTGACAGTGGGATAAAGTAAAAGAAAAAGATTGAACAAACTTCTGAGAACGATTACACCCAATTGGTCACGTGATAAAGAGCACTCTCTGCAGCCCCTCCCTATCCACACAGAAATGATAGGTTTATTCATAAAGATCCCAGAGTTAAATTTGTTTTCACTGTACTAAAGCTTACTCCTTTAACCACATCCTGGCCATTTATGGTTTATTTCTAAAGCTACTTTTATATTGTGTTAAAACTCACGCCAGCTCTCAGCCCTCTCCAGGATGCAGTAGGGGGTTAGCTGCTGGGAAAACCCATCTTACTGGTTCTTCTCGCGTGCTAGCCACCGTGAATCTGGCCAGTTTGCTTTTGGCTCACAGCCGGCTGTGGGAGACCCATGCACCAGGAACAGTGCCACGAGCACAGGTCTCATGCAATATATATATAAATATAAAAAAGGCTAAAATTACACAAGTGGTCTAACCCCAAAATCCTTCCTTAGAGTGTACTGTCCCCTCTCAGCAGAGTGCAAACCACACTAATTGGCAATGTGCTGCTCAGAAGTTTTGCAGCCACGTGTTGAGGCTGTCTTGCTGAGCTTGTGCCAGGATATTATGTCCAATTCATTCCGGAGAGTGAACGCATTGTCCCAGGCAAAAAGCAGCAGCCTCCGAATCATTCACGGATTGAGAGGGGACTGTATATTTGAATAGCACTCCTGTCTCTGAGTCAGAAGGTCGTGGGCTCGAAGTCCCACTCCAGAGACTTGAGCACAAAGATCCAGGCTGACACTCCAGTGCAGTGCTGAGGGAGTGCTGCACTGTCCGAGGTGCCGTCGTTCAGATGAGGTGTTAAACCGAGGCCCCGTCTGCTCTCTCAGGTGGACATAAAAGATCCCGTGGCAATATTTTGAAGAAGAGCAGGGGATTTATCCCCAGCATCCTGGGCCAATATTTATCCTTCAATCAACATCACTAAAACAGATTATCCGGTCACTATCACATTGCTGTTTGTGGGAGCTTGCTGTGTGCAAATTGGCTGCCATGTTTCCTTCATTACAGCAGTGGCTACACTTCAAAAAGTGCTTCATTGGCTGTAAAGCGCTTTGGGCTGTTCTGAGGTCGTAAAAGGTGCTGTAGAAATGCAAGGCTTTATTTTCTTTTTTCATTTTCCAAACTAGTTTGTGTTGTGTATGTACCTTTAAGAGAATAACTGGTCTCAGACTGCAGTACCGGCAGTGACCACCCCGGTATAAAAGGCGCTAGAGAGCCTCTGTTGTTTAGTTTCGTTATTGACTTCCACCAGTAAAGATCTGTTTGTTTTCTCTCCTGCTAGTCCGTGTCTCAATCATTCACGGACTTAACACTGGCGACGAGTAAGAAACGTACTTACCTGCAACTCAGCAGCAGCTCCGACGACGTTGTTGAAGGTCAGAGCCAGAAGAAAGAAAAAAAAAATAGAGTCCATTGAAACTCGAGAAATGGGCGTCGACCGTCAATCATCGGGTTCAAAACTTGCAGGAGAGATTGTCCAGAGCCAGGCTGGGTTCCTCGGTCCGTGGTTTCCCAGCTAATCGGGCTGGTGGCAGGTAGTGCTCTGATCCTTCCGGGGCTGCAGCGGGCTGAAGCTCGATCGGGTGGCCTTTCAACGGGGCCGGGCAGCGAGTCGGGAAGCAAAGAGAGAGAGAGAGAGGGTGGCGCATACAGGGCGCGGCCGGTGTTTCGAAGCTGGGCAGCGTTCGGACCTAAGAAGAGGGAGGGAAGTGTCCCAGAGGGTCCGCTCCACGACGGGAAAATAATAAAAGAAAAAGAATCAATATTTAACGCGCAGGAAACCGTGGAAAGCAACGCTAACAACAGCGGGGAAGAAGACAAAGCGCGGGAGGCGCCATTTTATTAAATCGGGGAAGAAGGCAAAGCGCGAGAGGCGCCATTTTAGATTTGCAAGATGCCGAAGACTGGCTGTGTCACTGCTTTTGATAATACATTAGAGGACTGGACCACGTATGTGGAAAGAGTCGAGGTATATTTCGAGGCAAACGAAATAGCGGAGGGGAAAAAGGCATCGCTATTGCTAAATTTAATGGGCACTAGAACGTACGGCCTATTGCAGGATCTGATTACTCCAGCCAAACCGAAGGCGAAGAGTTTTAACGAAATTGTTGCTGTTCTACAGGAACACTTAAACCCTGCACCGCTGTTGATAGCAGAAAGATTTAAATTCCACAGGAGAACTCAGCACAAAGATGAGAGCAATGCTGAGTATCTTACGGAACTACGCAAGCTATCAAAGCACTGCCAGTTCGGAGCAGGACTGGCAGATACTCTATGGGACAAATTTGTCTGTGGACTCCTGAGTGAAGGAACACAGAAGAAGTTACTCGCAGAAAAAGAGCTGACGCTAGATAAGGCTTTCAGCGTGGCAGTATCGTATGAAGCAGCAGCCAGGGGAGCTGCAGAAATTCAACAAAAACCACAGGAATACGGCACCCACGAAATGACACGGGGATTTGCAAAATGTTATCGCTGCGGCAGAACTAACCATGACCAGAAGGACTGCTGGTCCAAAGACAAAATATGCAGACAATGCGGGAAGATTGGACACATTGCACGAGTTTGTAGGTCTGGGAAGAAGACCAGCGACAACAAAAAGGCTACTAAGGAATCGTACAAGAAAGTACAAAAGATGACGGACAGTAGTTCCGAAGACCAGATGAGTGATAGTGAATCCGAGAACAGGAGATTAAGCTGTCTCAAACTTCACAATGTAATCGCAAAAGAGGATCACTGAACCATTTGGGTCACCCTCACGATAGCAGGGTCCCAAGTTAAAATGGAATTGGATACAGGATCAGCGCTAACCGTCATGAATTGACGAGACTACAAGCGGCTATTTTCACACATACCCTTGAGAGAGACATCCATCGTCTTGACGACGTATACAGGGCAAAAAGTATACCCCAGAGGAAAAATAAGGGTGCCTGTCGAATACAATGGCAAGAAAATACGGAAATTGTATCTCTACATACTGCCAAATGGTGGACCACCGTTATTGGGACGGGAATGGATCAGGAAGATAAACTTAGATTGGCATTCCATTCATGCAATGACGGTGGACGGTAAAAAAGATGAAGACGTCATTCCTGGACGATTGTCAACAATCTTAGCTAACGCCAAAGAGGTATTTCAACAAGAACTGGGCACGCTTAAAGGCGTAACCGCCTCGATAAAAATAGAAGAGAATGCAGTTCCCAAGTTTTTCAAAGCGAGACCGGTACCATATGCAATTCACCCAGCTGTCGAGGCAGAGCTGGAGAATCTGGAGAAGGCGGGCGTGTTGTCTAAGGTTGACTGGAGCGAGTGGGCGACACCCATCGTTCCTGTCATGAAGAAAACATTAAGCAATAAGTCCGGAGAGCCAAGGAAGATTCGGATCTGTGGGGATTTCAAGGTGATGGTGAACCCTGTCCTTCGCACAGTACAATATCCTCTTCCAAGGATAGAAGACATCTTCACCTCGCTGTCTGGAGGAAAGCGTTTTACAAAAATTGACCTAGCACAAGCATATTTGCAGATGGAGGTTGAAGAGTCCTCTAGGAAGTATCTCACGATAAACACTCACAAAGGTCTTTACCAGTATCATCGATTGGTATTCGGAGTAGCATCGGCTCCGGCGATATGGCAAAGAGCGATGGAACAAGTCCTGCAAGGGATTCCGGGGACTCAGTGTTACTTGGATGACATCCTTGTAACAGGTGAAGATGACAGTGAACACCTTAACAACCTAGAACAGGTGCTCACTAGACTACGGGAACATGGGCTGCGAGCCAACCGCCCCAAGTGCGAATTTTTTAAGAAACAGATATCGTATTGTGGCCACGTGATTGATGAAGAGGGGTTACATAAGTCCCCTAACAAAATTGAAGCGGTTGTTAAGGCCCCAGCACCTGGAAATGTGTCGCAACTGAGGTCATTCCTCGGGTTGGTGAATTACTATCATAAGTTTTTGCCAAATTTGTCGACAATTCTGCACCCGCTGAACGCCCTGCTACGAACGGGGGTAGCATGGAAATGGAGCGATGATTGTAAGCGTGCTTTTCGGAAGAGTAAGGACTTAATCACTTCAAAGGAAGTATTGGCTCACTACAACCCAGCACTGCCAATCAGGCTGGCGTGTGATGCGTCTCCCTACGGCATTGGGGCGGTACTGTCACATAAATTCCTTGATGGTTTGGAGAGGCCGATAGCTTTTGCGTCACACTCGTTAACTTCTGCCGAGCATAACTACGCCCAGATTGACAGAGAGGCCCTCAGCCTAGTGTTGGGGGTGAAGAAGTTCAATCACTATCTGCACGATCAAAAATTTACTCTACTAACTGATCATCAACCTCTTGTCTCCATTTTCAACCCTCAGAAGGGCGTACCGATAATGACAGCACAACGGCTGCAGAGATGGTCCCTTTTCCTAGGGGCACACCAATATGACATCGAGTACAAAGGAACTACACAGCATGGAAATGCTGATGGATTGTCACGTCTACCGTTGCCGACGGTGGAAGAAGAAGACCTTGCAGTGGATCCAATGGAGTTATTCCACTCGACCATAGTCGAATGTCTTCCTGTGACGAATGCAAACATAAAAAAGGAAACACGGAATGATCCGACACTATCACGGGTCTATGATTTAACGGTGAAGGGATGGCCAGCACATGGCGAACCACTGCTGCCAGCATTCTCGCCGAGAAGAGAACAGCTGTCAGTGTGCAGAGGAACCTTGATGTGTGGATCCAGAGTAGTAATTCCACCTAAGTTGATGGATAGAGTGCTCAATGAGCTTCATGAGGGTCATCTGGGTGGGGTAAAAATGAAGAGCTTAGCCAGAGCGTTTGTGTGGTGGCCGGGAATCGATAGAGAAATCAAAGAGATGACCAAGAGCTGTGCAGGATGCCAGAAGGTCCAAAACGCCCCACCACAAGCTCCTCTGCATCCATGGGAGTGGCCCTCATCTCCATGGCAAAGGGTGCACATTGATTTTGCTGGTCCCTTCATGGACTCGATGTTTTTAATTGTGGTGGATGCACATTCAAAGTGGCCAGAGGTAATAAAAATGTCCTCAACCACCACGGAAAAAACTATCACAGTTTTACGAACCATATTCGCCAGGAATGGGCTGCCTGAACAGATTTGCTCTGACAATGGACCACAGTTTGTGTCTGAAGAGTTCCGGAGGTTCTTAAAGAACAATGGTGTTAAGCATTACACATCTGCCCCATATCATCCAGCCACTAATGGATTGGCCGAGAGGTTTGTCCAAACATTCAAGAAGGCTATCAAGGCAATGTGTTATGAAGAGATACCCCTACAACACAAGGTGGACAACTTCTTGTTTGCCTACCGGAATGCGACACATGCGGTTACCAACCAAACTCCAGCCATGATGTTCTTCAATCGAAGACTACGATGCCACTTGGATTTGGTTAGGCCAAACGTCCGAAGAGATGTGGAGAACAGGCAGTTTCAGAATATGAATGAAAGGCCGACCAGGAGTTTTAAGATAGGGCAACCAGTTTTGGCCCGGGACTACCGCACTGAGAAATGGCAGCCAGGAACGATTTGTACACGACAAGGACCTCTCATGTATACCGTGGACATTGGGGAGAGCATTGTAAGACGCCATGCTGACCAGATTCTAGAGTCACTGGAAAACGTCAACTCCACACCACGATCTGATACACCTGGTAATGAAATCGACGTTCCAATTGCAGCTACCACAGAACCGGTAATATTGGAATCAGATGAACCAAACAACGACATTGATTCCGACTCAACATTGCCAGAAGAACCTGTTACCCCAAAGAGGCGTTATCCAGACAGAATCAGGAAGCCTCCTCAAAGACGGAACTTATAATTGCTTAAACTTAACCAATGTATCTAGCAACAGTAATTGTGATTGTAATTAGTTATCATTTAGTTGTTAAATGAATGTTATGTACTGTTTATCTAAAAGGGGAGGAATTGTTGTGTATGTACCTTTAAGAGAATAACTGGTCTCAGACTGCAGTACCGGCAGTGACCACCCCTGTATAAAAGGCGCTAGAGAGCCTCTGTTGTTTAGTTTCGTTATTGACTTCCACCAGTAAAGATCTGTTTGTTTTCTCTCCTGCTAGTCCGTGTCTCAATCATTCACGGACTTAACAGTTTGAATGGCTAACCCATTCTTGGTGGTATTTCTGATTCGCAGGGCCACAAAGAGTGCGACAAGGAATGGAAGTTTCAGACTGTAAGTGCACACTGGGATGAGATTGGGCAGTGAGTGGCACTCAGGAATGGGAGTGTGACTGGGATAAAACTGTGTACCTTAAGATAAAAAAAAAAGCATATGATACAGTACGGGAATAGAACTGGACCATTCTGGCCTACTTTAATCACTGCTCTGCTGTTATGGAGAATACAAGATAGGACTTGGGGTTACAGAACAATGGGGGAAAAATTCAGTATCGCCCCGTTTGGGGCGCCATTATCGGCCGTGCGCAAAGTTTAGCGCCTGGCGCTAATTATCGCCTCCTACAGCAAACTTGGCTTTTATCGCCCCTGGAGGTGATTGCAGCGCTAAATCAGGCGCTTCACACCTGTCTTAAGGCGCAAAGGTCGAGGAGCGAGGCGCTACCTCACAGCGCTGGCGAAGCAAAGAAGGGCAAATCAAAATGAACCTGCAAAGTGCTGCTCAGTACCCAAAACTCCTTCACACAGCGTTGAATCTCTCCAGAAGTCTCTCTCTCTCTCTCAGAATGTGTGGTGCAAAAATGTCACCGACAAAAAAAGGCAGGAAGCGGTCGCCTTTAAATAGCGCTCCCCTAGTCCCTTTCTGATAGCATAACGCTCCCCTCAACCTGTCGTTGCTAGCGGCAGGCGGTAAGGCAGGGGGTGCCACTCAATATCCGGTCCGGGGTGCTAACGGGGCGTTGCGCACCCGACTGACGTCACAATCTGCCGGTGCGGGAGATCGTGGCGGTAGTGTTTAGCGCCGCCGCAAAATGTCTAGTTAATTTCACGAGCAGCGCAAACATCGCCACGCCCGGACGCTGGTTGCTTTGCGCCCCATTAGCGCCCTCTTAAGGCACTAACGGGAGGCGCAAACACTGAAGTTTTCCCCCAATGAGTGTTGTTGAAGATATAACTCACAAATCAGAGGAAAAGTGAGCTGCAAATGATGACAGGTCAGAGCTCTGTCTTGTTTCAGATCTTAAGAATCTCTATATTATTTTTGTGTTTGGAATTTATACCTTGCCAGTATCATAACAATTTCAAAATTGTTTGCTGTGACTGCTTCTGAGAGAGTTCTCTGTGGCTTCTCTCTATGGAAGAAGTGTGAAATATACGCCATCTATTTTTTGATCCAAAGCTATTCAAATTTGGGGTTCTCTTCTTCCCAGAGGACCCTAATTACATTTAAAGAAAGAAAGACTTGCATTTATATAGCGCCTTTCATGAGCACCAGACGTCCCAACGTGCTTTACAGCCAATAAAGTACTTTTTGAAGTGTAGTCACTGTTGTAAGTGCAGGTTGTTGATATTGTTGTTGATGATTGTATTATGTGTTATTTCTGTCATTTAATAAATACGAATTACTAATTTCTAAATTAAACCATATTATCTGTCAGCATTTTATTTCCCACTGATTTTAGCAAGATGAGGAGTTGTGAGAATGTCCCATATTGTTTTCAGTACAAATCAAAGGTAAAGAGCATCATTGTTTACCCTGGGCATGCTACATCATAGGCGTATTGGGACGGAATTTGCGATGGGTAATAACGGTGAACTAACAGCGTTCTCTGTCATCACCCCTTTGAAACTGACCGCAACTTCACGATGTAGCGTGCGCACATCTAAACATGGAAATTCTGACGTTGCAGCCAGTCATTCACTGCTCTGACACTGGCTGCGCTGTGGCCCCCCCCCCCCACCACACACATAGCCGGCAATCAGTGAAGTCAGTGAAACTAAAGAAAACTTGGGCTTATCCAGGGTAATATCACTGTTAAATACCCTGTTAAATGTTAGAGCCTTGTTGGATTAGGTGTAACAGCGCTTTGACTGGTAAACAAACGTTATGGCCCTTGAAAAACGAATTTTAATTTTGTGGAGTGTCAAGTTTCTCCATTATGATAAAAATTACAATTTTAAGTAACTTTAAAATGTTTTTTTTAAAAGTTTGTTCATGATATTTCAGGTTCTACCTTATCGCCATGTGAGAGCCCCACTCTTTGTTTTGCTCTCTGTAACATTTTTTAAAAAGTCAGGATAAAAGCAGGTTCTCATTTCCTGCTTCCCTGTCTGTGAGAATTCTGCAATGTGATTGGCTGCGTGGACGGCTTGTTGACATCACAGGAGATGGGAATCCCCACTACACTGCACTGAAATCACTTGGCCAAAAAGGCAAACTTCTCGCCACAGAGGTCGCAGCTTCCTTTGGGGCCTGCGGCGAATGTCTTTGCTTCGCCGCTGACAGCAAATTCCGGGCCATTGCGTATGGCATCACGTGTCTTACCACAGGGAGCACGAGCTCGCCAATGGACGCTGCTTTTCATGTGGGGCATGAATGGAAAGACCCAGCATAGCGGTAGAAGCGTAACACAAATCACGCCGGTGTATTTTTCAGTAACTCAAACCCTGTCATGTATCGAACCACACATTTAGTCATTTTTAGCAATTTGCGAAAGTTAATTTGGAAAAATGAAGGCAAGTTAATATGATTTTTACAGGTGGGACTCTGCGTGGAAGCTGCTTGCTCCTTGATACAAGTGTGTTGATGAGACCATTTGGGGGAATCAGTAGTGAGGCAGACACTGTCGAAAAATAGTGTGCAAGCTTCTTGTGGTTGTGGAGTAAGTTATAAAAGAAAGACTGGCATTTCTATAGCGCCTTTCACGACCACCGGATGTCTCAAAGCGCTTTGCAGCCAATGAAGTACTTTTTGAAGTGTAGTCACTGTTGTAATGTGGGAAACGTGGCAGCCAATTTGCACACAGCAAGCTCCCACAAACAGCAATGTGATAATGACCAGATTATCTGTTTTAGTGATGTTGGTTGAGGGATAAATATTGGCCCCAGGACACCGGGGAGAACTCCCCTGCTCTTCTTCGAAATACTGGCCGTGGGATCTTTTACGTCCACCTGAGAGGGCAGACGGGGCCTCGGTTTAATGTCTCATCTGAAAGACGGCACCTCCGACAGTGCAGCACTCCCTCAGCACCGCACTGGAGTGCCAGCCTAGATTTTTTCCCCAAGTCTCTGGAGTGAGACTCTGAACCCACGACCTTTTGACTCGGAGGCGAGAGTGCTACTCACTGAGCCACGACTGACACTATAATTAAAGAAACAGAATTAAGAAGAGAGACCTAGGAAATCAGAGGAACCTTTTCCGCGTGGAATTTTGAAATCCATAGTTTATAACAATACCACTGGGTACTCGCATCAAATCAAATCAAATCAAATCAACTTTTATTGTCATTGTTAGTGCACAAGTGCAGTACAACGAAATGTAGGCTTGCGGCTCCCGAGAGTGTACATTTGGATTAAGACATTTAAACATTCAACATACATTTGGCTTGTAGTATATTAACATAAATATGACCATAATAAAGTGCATTGGCAGATGTGCAGGCTTTAGAGTTTATTTGTGGAGTTCAGTAGGATGACAGCCCTGGGAAAGAAGCTGTTCCTAAATCTGGTCGTACGGGTGCGAATGCATCTGTAGCATCTCCCAGATGGCAGGAGGGCGAACAGACTGTGGCTGGGGTGGGTAGGGTCTTTGATGATGGACCGTGACCTCCGTAGACAGCGTTTCTGGTATATGTGCTCTATGGTCGGTAGCCGGGTGCCGGTAATGCGTTGGGCAGTTTTGACTACCTGCTGCAGGGCTTTCCGGTCATGTAAGCTTCCGCATGTAAGCTTCTTAAGAATTTTCAGAACTAAAAGGAGTTCTAGCTCAGAAATAATTGGTAACCTCACTCAAAGCGGCCACGTTATGATTGATGTGGAAGTGTTCCAGTGGTGAAGTAAGAGATACTCTTCTCTCAGCTTCAGGCTGAGACACATTGTTGCAGCAGAGCAGAAGGAACTTCACATTGTATCTGATTATATTTTCACGTTTGGCCTTAATATTTATATTGCTGAGCATTGTTGTGTTTTTCTGTTAGGAGGCTTGATTTAACATAGACAGTATTAAGATATGACATAATTTTTTCAAAATAATTTTTATAAATGACTTGAGGATGGGTAAAGGCCGCCTCCTGTTTGTCTTTACCCAATATGGCGGGTGGCGCACTTCCAGCCAGAAATGTATGCGCGTTTACTTTCTGCCGTATTGGGACCTTAGTACTCCGAGTAGCGCCCGAAAAACAGGCGCTGTTCTGATTAATTTCGAGGCTCGGCTCTTTAAAGTTCCCCAGGCCTGGAAAAGGTGACTCTCTGATCGATGATTTTGAGACTTCAGGGAGGGGAGATAGGAAGAGGGCTGTTTTTTGGTCTCACTTTTTGCTTTTATTATTTCTTACTTTTTGTGGAAATGGGGAATTTTTTTTGTGTGGCGTCTCTCTTTTTCATAATCATAATAATAATAATCAACTTTATTGTCATTGTTAGTGCACAAGTGCAGTACAACGAAATGTAGGCTTGCGGCTCCCGAGAGTGTACATTTAGATTAAGACATTTAAACATTCAACATTCATTTGGCTTGTAATACATTAACATAAACATAACCATAATAAAGTGCATTGGCAGATGTGCAGGCTTTAGAGTTTATTTGTGGAGTTCAGTAGGATGACAGCCCTGGGAAAGAAGCTGTTCCTAAATCTGGTCGTTCGGGTGCGAATGCATCTGTAGCGTCTCCCAGATGGCAGGAGGGCGAACAGACTGTGGCTGGGGTGGGTAGGGTGCGTGTGGAGGCACTCTGTATCTAAGGGATCTCTTTTTAGTTTGTGTAAACCTAGGCTGACACTCCAGTGCAGTGCTGAGGGAGTGCGGCACTGTCGGAGGTGTAGTTTTTCGAATGAGACATTAAACCGAGGCCCCGTCTGCTCTCTCAGGTGGATGTAAAAGATCCCACGGCACTATTTTGAAGAAGAGCAGGGGCGTTATCCCTGGAGTCCTGGCCAATATTTATCCCTCAATCAACATCACAAAAACAGATTATCCGGTCATTATCATATTGCTGTTTGTGGGAGTTTGCTGTGCACAAATTAGCTGCTACGTTTCCTACATTACAATAGTGACTGCAGTTCAAAAAGTACTTCATTGGCTGTAAAGCGCTTTGGGCCGTCCGGTGGTCGTGAAAGATGCTAACATAGAAACATAGAAAACATAGAAGATAGGAGCAGGAGTAGGCCATTCGGCCCCTCGAGCCTGCTCCGCCATTTAATGAGATCATGGCTGATCATCCAAACTCAGTACCCTGTCCCTGCCTTCTCCCCACATCCCTTGATCTCTTTAGCCTTAAGAAATATATGTAACTCCTTCTTGAATATATTTAAGGAATTGGCCTCTGCTGCCTTCTGTGGTAGAGAATTCCACAGGTTCACCACTCTCTGGGCAAAGAAATTCCTCCTCATCTCTGTCCTAAATGGCTTACCCCTTATCCTTAGACTGTGACCCCTGGTTCTGGACTCCCCCGACCATCGGGAACATCCTTCCTGCATCTAGTCTGTCTAGTCCTGTTAGAATTTTATAAGTTTCAATGAGATCCCCTCTCATTCTTCTAAACTCCAGCGAATATAAGCCCAATCGACCCAATCTCTCCTCATACGTCATTCCTGCCATCCAATGCTGTAGAAATGCAAGTATTTTCAAGGGGAGACTGAATAGGCACTTGAGGGCAATAAACTTGCAGGGCTACGGGGATAGAGCGGGGCAAGGGGACTGACTGGATTTCTCGACAGAGAGCCGGCACGGACTCGATGGGCCGAATGGTCTTCTGTGCCATTATGACTTGATGACTAAGTCCTTCTTTTTCTTTGAATTGAAAATGTTGATTGAAAAAAAAAACGAATTGGTCAAAAAACAATCAGTTGGACCCTGAGAGGCAATAATTTGCAAGATAGTGCATATTGCAAAATAAGCTAAATTCATTTAAAATGCTGCTGAAAAAACCTAAGCAAGGACCACCTCCCATCTCAGCCTGCCCATTGCTGGGGATCTCAGTCCTGCCCATTGCTGGGGATCTCAGTCCTGCCCAAACCTGCCCTGGAATCTGCCACACCAGGACTGCACCTGCATTGCCAAAGGGGCGCCCTACCATTATTAATATTAATTACACAAAAAAATAAGTTTTCTTCCTGACATTAACTATGACTTCATATATCATAGATAATATTTACATTATATCAACAAACAAAATGTTAAAAAAAATGGAACAGTTTCTGATTTATAGCACAATGAGTTTCAATCACCCCCCTCCCCTACACTAATGTGTAATGGGCTCTTCCAGGGTTGTTCCTGCCCGGCGGAATCGGATCGGCATTACGTCATCCCAGAGGCGGATGGAAAAATCGTCATCGAGATTGAAAGCCACGCGGACCAATCAGCGCGGGGAATCCCGGGGGGGGTGGAGGGGACTGGGCTTATTAGCATGCGGGGGTGAACGACGTCATCGAGATTGACAGCCGTGCGGACCAATCAGCACGGGGAACCCCCGGGGCTGGATTTTTATTAGCATAGCGGGATTGACAGCGATGCGGACCAATCAGCGCGAGGAATCCCGGGGCTGGGCTTATTAGCATAGCGAGATTGGCCAGTCAACGGGCAGGAACCCCCCAGCCGGGAGGCGGAGCGGGCCTCATTAGCATGCGGCGGGGGGCGGGAGCGGGCGTTGCTTGGTCGGTCGGAGCGATGGCGGACGGCGGAGCGCAGAGAGCAGAAATGGCGACCGCTTGGGCTTGAGAGGCGGATTATATTTGTTTTTTCCGGGGTGGGGAGGGAAAGGAGGATCGCATTGAGGATCAGTTCGGAGGCAGGTAAGGGATTTTTTTATTATTATTATTTTTGTTGGGTTGGGGGGGTGGGGTGATAGAGGCCTCTGCCAAATAGTGAGCCCCGGTTCCCCTGGCCTGTGCTCACAGTTCCTGCTAAATTTTGACCCCTCCACATACACACTCAGGACTAGAAAGACAGACTTGCATTTCTATAGCACCTTTCACCACCTCGGGACGTCCCAAAACGATTTACAACCAATGAGGTACTTTTTGAAGTGTAGTCACTGTTGTAATGTAGGAAATGCAGCAGCCAATTTGCGCACAGCAAGCTCCCACAAACAGCAACCAGATAATCTTTTTTTAGTGATGTTGATTGAGGGATAAGTATTGGTCATGACACCGGGGATAACTCCTTTGCTCGCCTTCGAGATAGTGCCACGGGATCTTTTACGTCTACCCGAGAGAGCAGTCGGGGCCCTCGGTTTAACGTCTCGTCCGAAAGACGGCACCTCCGACAGTGCGGCACTCCCTCAGCACTGCACTGGGAGTGTCGGCCTGTGCTGAAGTCTCTGGAGTGGGACTTGAACCCACAACCTTTTGACTCTGAGGCGAGTGTGCGACCCACTGGCTGACGCAAACTTTAAGAACATAAGAATTAGGAGCAGGAGTTGGCCATACGCCCGCTCCGGCATTCAATAAGATCATTTCCCACGTTACAACAGTGACTACACATCAAAAATGTGCTTCATTGGCTGTAAAGCACTTTGGGACGCCTGGTGGTCATGAAAGGCACTATATAAATGCAAGTCTTTCTTTTTGGCTGGTCTTCAACCTCAACTCTACTTTCCCGCCCGATCTCCATATCCCTCGATTCCCCTAGAGTCCAAAAATCTATCTATCTCAGCCTTGAATATATTCAACGATTCAGCATCCACAGCCCTCTGGGGTAGAGAATTCCAAAGATTCACAACCCTCTGAGTGAAGAAATTCCTCCTCATCTCAGTCTTAAATGGCCGACCCCTTATCCTGAGACTATGCCCCAGTTCTAGACTCTCCAGCCAGGGGAAACAACCTCTGAGCATCTTGCCTGTCAATCCCCCTCAGTATCTTGTATGTTTCAATGAGATCACCTCCCATTCTTCTAAACTCCAGAGAGTATCGGCCCAATCTACTCAATCTCTCCTCATAGGACAACCCTCTCATCCCAGGGATCAATCTAGTGAACCTTCGTTGCACCACCTCTAAGGCAAGTATATCCTTCCTTAGATGAGGAGACCTGGGAGTCTCTCAATTCAGGCTCTGGTGATCATTTTACCCTCCATTGGGATGACCCTCCAGGCATTGTATGTTTTCAGTCTATGCACAGAAAATGCTGCAAACACTCAGCAACTGTGTAGCGAGAGATTCCTACATCTGGCTGTAACTTGTTGCATCAAGTTCATTTTATAAGATGACTCCTGTAAAATGCTATTTAGATGCATCTACATTGGGCAACAGTGGGTTTGCAATGTTCTCATTGTTATCTTGAAAGGTGGGGTTGTTTGTTTGGGGTGGTGTAAGTTTTTTCTTGCTGTAAGTTACAGTAAGTTTCCTTGCTTGAATTTATTATCAACTCTTTACATTAGGAGGTAGATGGCCTGATTTGAAGAAATTTCACCAAAATGTTTCAACTGAAGCATTGTGGCCATTTAAACTTTCAGACTGAGCTTCATTTTGAGGAAGGGGAAATATTTTGTTCCGGATTGTGATGAATTGAGCCATTTCGACTGTCCTCATTTTCAGGGAGACATCTAGATTTTCATGTCTTAATCCTCCTTAAAACTGAATTGTCAGATAATTTGAAGTAAGCACCTTTGCACTGAGTTCACTGTATTATATTTTTATATATGTATATTTTCTTCAGCAAAAGTATTATTTTGCCCTGGCTTTAAGTGTGGTGTTCAAAAACTGCATATAGCAACCTGCTTTTAAAAAGGAATATCTCACTTCCCCATTATACTAGTTTTTTAAAAGCATTTGCTAATCAAATTGGAGTCTGGTGTAGTGCTGTAAAGTTGAAAATCCGAGTGTCGTAAATGGTCTATTAAATATGTGCACAGCCATTCCAATCATTGAGTCATACTTAGGTGTGGACTTAACTATTCTTGTCTTCCCACAAGTCACTGCTTTTGTGAGTGACAATTTGAGAGAAGACATTTGGATCTGACTAGAGCTTTCATCAGTATATATTTTTTTAAATTAAGCTTTTTATTTTGAATGCCAATAGTTAAGTTAAACTTATCCAACCTACATCTTGGAGATAAAAAAAAAAGCACCTGCAAATGGTAGAAATCTGAAATGTAATTGGAAATCTTGGAAATGTACAGCAGGTCTGTCACATGTGAAAAGAGGAATAAAAAAGGATTAGCAGTTCAGTTAATAGACCCTTCACCAGATCTGTGATGTTTCCTGGTCAGACGCAATGATTTCTGTAACACTGGGCCTATTATTTTGGTTCTGGCCCATTGAATTATTTGGGAAATGCGAGTCAGTAAGTAGGATGTGGGAAGTTGCAGTTCTCTCATTTCTGCCCTGTTGAAACCGACAGTTTTACATCAAAGTTGCTTGTTAAGTCATACCATCATTGCCATGAACACCACAAGGCAATGTGCGGATCGTACACCAGTGTCCAATTTAGGGCTGAATTTTTTAAAAATTTGTGTTGAGTTGACATTAACTCATTGAGTCTTTGTATCGTGGTCCTCATTATAGAACGTTCCTGTGATTTCTTGTTGGAGTTTATCACAGTTCTAAGGTTAAGAGTATTTCATATTGCCCTAACATCTAGAATGGAGTATTTAATGGAATGCAAGCTATTTCTGACTTGACTTCTGACAACCCAAAGTTCTGCTGTATGGTGGTATTTGCTGATGTGATTAACACCACAGGGTAGAACTAATCCCGAGTTAAAGGGATTCCACACTCACGTATTTAACAACACTGGAGAATGATCCTGAGCTTTGATAGCACTGGGAACATGGTCCTCTGGTCTGGTAGTAATAGATTAGGGAAAGGAGGGAAAAGCCAAATATCATTACCCCATCCATTCCAACCTGAATTAATCTGTCCAGACTCATGCCCAGCCCAGCCTCAGCCCAGGAACATGGGGATGAAATAACTTCCAGTATGTGCACAGTTTTCAGAATATGGGAGGGAAAGTTAGATGGACATGCATGTGATCCCTACATTGCTAACTTCCAGCTATCTGCTGTGTTCAGGCCAGGATAGAAGCCTAATGCTTGTCTGTAATGGAACAAGCGATTCCTGTCTATCGCGTCACCTTTCTGGTCCAGGTCGCCTGGAGAACAGGAGGGGGCATATCTGGTGAGTGATACCCTACTGCTGACCCTGCCTCTGCCTGATGTTAGGCCTTGTGTGGGGCAGACAGAACTTCTACCTGCCCCCAGCGAGAATGTTCTGCACCATCTTTAGGGTGTGGACCCAGTGTTCGAGTGCTGTCACTTATGTTAGTACTATGCCCGGAAGAAATTCAGGACTGAGGTACTTCTTGCCAACCTGGCGATCCTCTTGTGCATCCTGGGCTTTAAAAGAAGTAAGCGATTAAAAAAATGAGTGCATAGGTAAAAGGGAGGTACTGCATTATCGTAAAGACTGTTGATTTATATCCTTCATAGATAACTGGCCAAAATCATGGCATTTGATCTGAATATGGATTAAAAAGTGGCAGACTGCCATGCTATGAAAGCAACCCTTGGCTTTTTGGTTGCCGTAAATCAGTGGAGCTAATAAATCGTGTGTCACGTGGCATAACACTCTTGTTGTGCATTGAAGAATCTGCTCTTAAAAATGATATGATCGTGTATATTTCCTTTCCTTTACATTGCACGTTAGATACCAATATTGGGCACGATAGCATTTTGGCTATGTGACTGGACCAGTAATCCAGAGACCTGGACTAATGATCCGGCAACTTGGGTTCAAATCCCACAACGGCAGCTGGGGAATTTAAATTCAGTTAATTAAATAAATCTGGAATAAAAAGCTAGTGTCAGTAATGGTGACCATGAAACTACCGGATTGTCATAAACACCCACCTGGTTCACTACTGTCCTTTAGGGAAGGAAATCTGCCGTCCTTACCCGGTCTGGCCTATACGTGACTCTAGACCCACAGCAATGTGGTTGACTCTTAACTGCCCTCTGAAATGGCCCAGCAAGCCACTCCGTTGTATCAAAGGGCAATTAGGGATGGGCAATAAATGCTGGCATTGCCAGCAACGCCCACATCCCGTGAACGAATTAAAAAAAAAAAAAAAAAAAAAATTATTTCTGACTGGTTCAAATTTGTTTTCATCCAGGCAGAAGATTGAAATTCAGGAGGTAGGAAATGTACGAGTCAAAAGCGAGCAAAGTGGCTAGAAACTGTTAATGGATAAGTATTAACCAGGTATGAAAGCAATGACTGAAGGATGAAGAGTAAGATCAGTCTCAGTAAAACAGAGCAGAAGCTGAACCAGTCACATTGCTGACACAAAGGTTGCAGTTGGTTGGAGAGCCACCCTGAACTTCCCCAGTTCAATATTTATCAGTCTAATTGTCACTTATGCTGAACCTTTATAAAGCACTGGTTCAGCCACAACTGGAATATTGCGTCCAGTTCTGGTCACCACACTTTTAGGAAGGATGTGAAGGCCCTTGAGAGGGTGCAGAGGAGATTTACCAGAATGGTTCTGGGGATGGGGAATCTTAGCTACAAGGACAGGTTGGAGAAGCTGGATTTGTTTTCATTAGAGCAAAGGAGGTTGCGGGGTGATTTGATCGAGGTGTACAAGATTATGACGGGTTTGGATAGGCTAGACGGGGAAAGGCTGTTCCCACTAGTTGATGGTACAAGGACTAGGGGACACAGATTTAAGGTTTTGGGCGAGAGATACAGGGGGGATGTGAAGAAAAACTTTTTTACGCAGCGAGTGGTGAGGACCTGGAACTCGCTGCCGACGGAAGTGGTGGAGGCGGAGACACTCAGTGTTTTCAAGGGGAGACTGGATAGGCACTCGAGGGAAATAAACTTTCAGGGCTACGGGGATAGAGCGGGGGAATGGGACGGACTGGATTGCTCTACAGAGAGCCGGCACGGACTCGATGGGCTGAATGGCCTCCTTCTGTGCCGTTATGACTCTATGACTCAACGACATGTCACAAAATAAATCAGATTTCTGAATACAATGCTTAGTTTTGCATAGGATTGCCTGTACCATGTTACAAATGCTAGGAAATGGGAGCCTTATTCCTGTGTTACGAGCCTAAGGCTCAATTTCGTGTACTTGGTTGGAAATTGAATTATTTGGACTTTGCTGACCTTTTTCAGTAAATGTTCTGGTTGCTGCTCATGTCGGTCACGACAAGGCCATTTTGGTTCCTTTTGAGACTTAGCAAACATTCACGGAGCATAGCAGGATGTACTGCTTGTAAGCCCTGCCAACTTCGAGTGCATTGGGAATCCCAGGTGCCTGTATCTTTTTTTTTTGTGTATGATTATCTAAAAACAACTTTAGCTCTGACTTTTAGGACTCTTTGAGGTAAGCTGTGTAACTAACTACACACTTTTTTTAATTGATGCAATGTTTACTGTTGTGTTTGAGACTTCTCGCACTCTCCAATCTCTGCCTCCTTTCAGGAACGCTGCTTCCATTTAGTTTTTACTTCAAATGTGCGTGTCCAGTTATCCGTTAGAAGTGTCCGTAAAAGGAGCTGGCTGACAGTGGGTTAGATTGGTAACCTTTCACCTGTGGGGCCCGGGTTCAAGTCCATTCGTGACTGATGGGCTGAAAGTTTCCTCTATCTTAATTTGAGCTTGAACTGTGTCTGGACTGGAACCGATCTGAAAGGAATATAACTTGATACCAATTATCACTATCTTTTATTACTGTTTCTCCTAATTATTTTCTACCATTAGTTGCAAAACAGATGCATTGTGAAGATCTGTGGTGTGCAATTAATATCCCTTTGGACTGATCATTACTGACTTGAGATTTTGTTGGTTTTTAAGTTATGTTAGGCTATGAAGTGTAAACAGCTACATGAACCTTCATAATCTCTCTTCTATTTTCATCAATGGATTATAGCTTGAACTTGTTGCTGGTGAATACACTCCTTCTACTCTGTCCCTTCTGGTGAGAAGTAACCTTCAGTTGCTGAGCAGGGTTGTCCAGTCCCTATTGCTCTGTGGGAAAGCTGTCTTTTCTCTGGTTGTATAATACAGATTCTTCAGTTATCCTTGCTCCAGTAGCTCGTGCTGTACTTTATTTTGCCACCAAGTATATGAAAAAGTAAAGTTTGTGTAGATTCCTGGTACCCAGCCCCATTTATCACACATTAGTCTCGTCTGTTGAAAATAATCTCTATTTTTGAGCTAATGTGACTAGGAAATTGTTTTTCATGTATTTGGGTAACTTGCAAAGGTGTTGGAAATGTTCCTCTTTGATAATGCAGCACATTTGACTCCAGTATGAAGTCTGCAATAAAGCATTGTAATGTGAAAGTATGCTATCGGCGGCATCTCATTCCAACGGTGACTCCATGAATCTCATTATTCTTTCGTAGTTTCCCCAATTACTGCCGTGAACTCAGTCGGTATGTCATTTGTATGGGGTTTTTGTTGACTTAATCTACATCTCCTGTGACTTGATTTGAGATTAATATCACTTTAGTGTAGTTAACTAACAAACATTTTAAAGGAGTTACATGACGTAGGCAAGTTGATACTACAGAGACTAAAGAAAATATCATCAGCTATGCTGGGAAAGAGCAGTTATATTTAAATCAATAGTGCAGTGTAATTACTGTAAACTGAATTCACTCCATTGCATAATTTCTTGTGTTGCAACAATATAAAATATTTTAAAGCTATTTCAGTTCTGTGTTTCACAAGTATTTGTAGAATGAATTGCATTAAACTGAATTTGTTGCCTGTGTGCAGAATGTAATGAGTACATCTTCGCGAATTCCAACACGGGAATCCTATTGGGCATTTCAGCTGGTTTCACGAAGACATTTGTTGTCTGGACCTGGAGGGTACATCTATCTATCTTCTATATATATATATATAAAACAGTATGTCTCTCTTTCTGTCTCTCTGTCCGGCTATACAATCAAAAGTTATAGAGCGTACCTACACGTGTGTTACATCAAAAGAAAGCTTACGATTCCAGAACGGTCGTAAGCGTATTTACGTTTCGGTGAGACAAAAATTGCGCCCGCGGTATCCAAAAAACGTTAAAAATTCCGCTCATTATCTGCTCATTAGCATTGAGTGAGGTCGAGGTCGACCAATCATACGGTCGAGCGACCCGACGGTCGACTAATCGTGGCGGGGGCGGGTTCCTGGCGCGTGCGAGCTCCTGGCGCGTGCGGGCGGGCCCTCCTAGAGTCGAGTGACGGGACGATTGACCAATCCTACGCTTCGGTGACCTGACGGTCGACCAATCGGTGCGTATGTGGGCGGGGTTTATCGTTCTGAACCGAGGTGAGTCGCCGCCATCTTGATTCCAAACTTTTCATTTCTTTTTCCCGCTTTCTGCGTGTTTCTTTTCAAATCTACATTTCCACCAAAAAAAAGTTGCTTTTAAAACACAAATTGTTTTTAAAAAAGTTAATTCATTTGTAAATCTTTTTTCTAACCTCTATAATTTTCCTACCTTTCACCGTTTTTGCAGGCAGGCCTTGAAGCCTGGGCGTCTGTTGCCCAGCCACGCCCGAGCTACGCACCAGCCATCCCGCTGGGCCCGATTCCGAACCAGTGGCCAGCCATCTTGGTAAAGGCTGGCTGGGCTCACTGCAAGCTCCTCGCGATCGCGCTGCACGGCGCACGCGCACCTCCACACAGAGGGAAGCGAGCAGGTTAGCGGGGGGGGCGGGGCTCGGGAGGGGGGGCGGAGAGGGTTACCCCGGCAACCGGGCTCGCCAGCCGCAATCGGCCGTCTCAAGCCGCTCAGGCCCGGTCCTGGAGATCGTGAGGCGGAGAGGGGAGGAGGATTACCAAGGCAACTGGGCCCAGCCAGCTGCAATCGGCCGTCTCGCCCGGCCTCGGGAGGGCAGGGCTCGGGCTCACCGGGGCGCTGCGCTCGGCATGTCAGTGCGTGGGGCGGCACGGAGCTCAGCGGAGCTATCGCCGGCAGAGGGGAGAGGGTCTGCTGGCTCTCCACCCCCCCCCTCCCTCCCTCCCTCCCCCCCCCCTCCCTCCCCCCCTCCCTCCCAGTCGCGCTCTCTCTTTCCCCCCCTTCCCCCCAGTCGCTTGCTCTCTTCCCCCCAGTCGCGCTCTCTCTCTCTCTCTCTCCCAACAACAACATGCCCTCAAAAATCCCTCGGCACCGCCGGGCACTTCAGCTAGTTATGAATAGATGCATATCCTTGTTTGTGTGTTGCTTTTGCTATAAAGTGATGTTGGATTTAATGGAATGTGGTTTTCTGACAGTATGTAGTATTTAAAAACTTTCCACATGGTGCACATCGCTGATAAATGTAGCTGTAGAATGAAAAATAATTTCACGCTATTAGCCCAAATAATCACTATTTAAGTTGACCGCACTAGTCTCTGCTCAACCACTACCATCTAGTTATTTGAAACGTTGGAATTCAAGATTAGATTGGATAAGTGGACGAAGAAAAATGGGTGAAGAGAATAGGAACAGAGTGGGTAAGTGTGATCAGAAGTGCTGCAAGTGTGGAGGGTAAACACTGACACACACTGTAGCAAAATACTGCGGATGCTGGAAATCCGAAATAACAACAGAAAACGCTGGAAAAACTCAGCAGGCCAGAGCAGCATCCGCGGAGAGAGAAACCGAGTTAACGTTTCAGGTCGAAGACCCTTCGTCAGAACTGAGAAAACAGCAGGAAATGAAACGGATGAAAAAGCAAGTTTGGGGGCTGGGAAATGGGGGAGGGGATGAAAGAAGAGACATTAAGAGATATTCAAGGTGAGACGAGATGGTAATAGGACAGGTAAAGAAACAGACAATGGCTCTAGATGAAGTGTGAAATGCGCTGGCAGAGTGAAAGACAGCTGCCATGTGGGAGAGAAATCTTGAATATCTCTTAACGTCTCTTCACCTCTCTCAGACCTTCCCTTTTGTTCTTTCATCCCCTCCCCCATTTCCCAGCCCCCAAACTTGCTTTTTCATCAGTTTCATTTCCTGCTTTTTTTCTCAGTTCTGACGAAGGGCCTTTGACCTGAAACCTTAACCCTGTTTCTCTCTCCACGGATGTTGCCTGGCCTGCTGAGTTTTTTCAGCGTTTTCTGTTACTGACACATACTAGCTGGGTTAAATGGCCTGTTTCCTTATTGCAATGTGTATTTCTATGTAAATATAAGGCAGACAAACAGTTTTTCCTATTTATTTATTCTTGAGGATAAGAAATCTCATCTAGTTTGGGAAGCTACCATTGACGCAACGTTTTTCGGTGACTGATTAATGAAGTTTATTCATCTATTACTTTTCTTCAAAGGACAGATTGTACTGTGAACCTTCTGGGTAAGTACAGCCGCTGGCCATCCTCTGACGCATAGTGGACAATTCCTTGTGCGTTTTGACAATTCAGTTACAACTTGGCACAGAAACTAAGGCTCACCTTTTTATTTTAACCATTTTTAAGCTGTCTTCACTACAGTCTGTAGTGTGTACTTTGTGTACAGCCATTAAAAAATGCTTTTCATTTTATAATTTGTGTAGTTATAGCATTTTTTATTAATCCAAAGAATTATGACGAAGGCAAAAATTCACAATCTGTCATCTCTGACCTTTTGTGACAAAAAATATACCATCTTGTCGAACATTTGGACAAGCACTAACTATCCTAGTGAAGACTTCGTAGCTCAAACTACAAAATGTTGCTGTGAAAGTTAGTGAGAAATGGGATGGGCAGCTGACCTTGAAGAGATGGGATTGTTTTCCTTCAGTGTAAAGTGTATAATTATCATTGCTCACACGTAAAAGGGCTCTTTTCATTTACATTAACGGATTTCACTGCACAGTAGAAAGTTCAACCAAAGTGCGTAGTAAACTACAGGAGACTTTGGTTTATCCGGAGGTTGTATGTCCGGAAACCTCGATCTACCGGCAGAAATCCGGAGCCGTTCTGTTAGGTTGTTTTTCTTCCCGTGGTTTTTTTTTCCCCAACAGTCGGGCTCTGGAAAGTCTCTCTGAAGCTGTTGCTAAGCTACAGAGACGCTTCCAAGGTACGGGCCGACTGTTTGAAGCTGTTGCTAAGCAACAGTGTTTGTTGTCGGATACGGAGATGAAAATCTCCGTATGCTTCAACATTAACTTTGTATGTCCGGCAGTTTTGATAGATCGGCAACAGCTCGGTCCTGTCGGTGCCGGATATCACAAAGTTTCCTGTAGTTGATTTTTAAAGTTTTTTGCACGCATTTTTTAATTGTGACAAACTAATTTGAGTTTGTGCTTTTTGAAGATGTACAAAAGCTGTATTCTTGGTTTCTTTTCCCTTTTGACAGTTGCCATGTTTTTTGAACATCCCTGATCTTCATCGCTCCACTATTAGTGGCCGTGCCTTCAGCTGCCTAGGTCCTAAGCTCTGGAATTCCCTCCCTAAACCTCTCTGCCTCACCACTTCTCTTTCCTCCTTTTAAGACGCTCCTTAAAACCTACCTCTGACTGAGGTTTTGGGACCTGCCCTAACATCTCCTTGTATGGCTTTTTATAACACTGCTGTGAAGCACCTTGGGACGTTTTAATATGTTAAATGCGCTATATAAATGTAAGTTGTTGTTTTGCTGATAACTTGGGTTTAGTACCCCTGGAAACGCATCATGGGTTCCCTATGATCTGGAGTCGACTTTCGTGTTGACTAGGTAAGCGAGAACACAATCGAGGGATTGCAGCAAAGAATCTTTCCTCTGTACCTGGTTACTGGAATGCTTCATGTACTGCTATATGAATTCTCTTTATGAATGACAAATTGGAAAAACATTCGTGCCAATCCAGGACACAGTGTTTGAACCAATGTGGTTTTACTAACCCAAGGTATACAAGAATGAACAGGACCTAGTTTAACACAGTGTGATATATATTTCCCTACACTCTCCAAAGTATAAAACAACAAATATGCAACTCGCCACCTCTCTAACCATACGTCCACTTACGATAACCTCCAGCTACCCTGGCATTGCTTGACAGCTGGCGTGGAACGTGAAACCACTCGGCCCTGCATCTAGCCGAGTTTTCAGACACTCTTTGACTTTTCTCCATGACTGATTTGGCAGCCATTCTAAATCTGAGAGATGAAGTCTAAAGTGTGGCGTGCTCACTTAATCGGGGTAATCTCCGTATGTTACACTTTCCAGACACGGTATAAAGATCTCCACTGTGAATCCATGAAACATTGTGTCTGCTGTGCTAGTTTGATTGTTCCCCTCCACAAAATATTTTGGCTACTTGTCAATAATATACCCAAGCAAAAACAATATTTGCTACTAAGTGGTTAAGAAAGTAAAAACCTAAGAAATAGAGCAGGAGTCGGCCATACGGCCCCTCAAGCCTGCTCCGCCATTCAATAAGATCATGGCTGATCTTCGACCTCAACTCCACTTTCCCGCCCGATCCCCATATCCCTCGATTCCTTTAGCATCCACGAAAGTGCTGTCGTTTAGTTGTTAAACAGTGACACCGATGTGCTGCAGCTAGAGCATTGTGGATGGGTGGGGCAAGTAATAACACTGCACTCATCCAGCAGGAAGTGAACCTGCTCGTGGTTTGAGATCAGAGAAGCATATGGGGGAGGGGGAAAGAAGTCTCTTCCTCATCAGTTGCCAGCCATGTGTAGGTTGGGAGGGGGGGGGAGATGAAAAGACTCTGCTTTATAACCAAAGGTTCACATCAAGCTGTGAACTCATGGTTGAAACGCGAGCATTTTAGACATTTATTCAGATGTGCTAAAAATGTGGTCTGAATTTCACCAGTTGGCTTGTAGCATTTTCAAGTCCTTTCAGTGCTTGTAGTTTCATAAGTTTTTTGCTTTTGCGATTTTTGGAGAAGAGGAAAAGGTCTGTGAGAAGCTGCAGAGCCGACCGATTGTGAACCTGCTGATAAAGAAACTTCAGTTTTGCAGAAGTCTGTGGCAATAGCAGCAATGTGTCATGCAACTAGTGAGCAACCACGATGTTAAAAAAACTACTTTTTGACACCTTGGTAGAACAAATACCGCACTCGTTTAATTCTTTACTGTTCCAGCTACTCGGCTTGTAGCCCATGAAGTCAGCAATGATATTTTATAGTGTTTTAAATTGAGATCTTGATGAATTTCAAAGGGTCCCCTTGATTTTGCAGAAACTCATGCACTGTGCAAACAAATGCAGCTCATCAAAATAAAATGTGTTTTTTTTTCCCCCCTGTGATTTGCTGTATGGATATTTTAGTGAATTTATTAATTGTAAATTCACCCACTGGCATCAAATTTAAGGTGTAGATCGCATCATTGATACTCAATCCAGGGACCACTTGTAGCTCACTCCCCCCCCCCCCCAAAAGCAGGCCTGGGCCTTAGTTTTTGGCGCTTTTCCCATTCTGGGGATGTGGGTGTCGCTGGCAATGTTGGTGCTGACTTCCCATCGCTGGTTGCCCTGAGAACTGCTGCTAGCGATCCAACTTAGTGGCTTGTTAGGGGCCACTTTAGAGGGCAGTGATGAGTCAACTGCTTTGGTGTGGGACTGGAGTCTCCTATAGGCCAGACCAGGTAAGGTTGGCAGGTTTCCTTTCCTAAGTGGCATTAGTGAACCATTTGGGTTTTATGACCACCTGACAGCTTCAGTGACACTTTTACTGATGCTAGCTTTTTATTTCCAGATTTAAATTTTTTTTAATTCAAATTCTCAAACTGCCATAGTGGGATTTAAGCTCCCATTCACTGGATTATTTATTAGTCCAGGCCTCTGGATTACTAGTCCATTAACATGGCAGTTCTAGTATGTTGCTGAAGCTGGATTCATGGAACGAGAGAGGAGAAATGGAGCTGCTTTATGGTAGGTCCTTGAGCTTGGCCCTCGTGTAAGTCACTGGTAGGAATTTTTACCTTTTTTAAATCCTGAATTCCGTGATGCTCATTTCAAATGCTTTTGTTTTGTCTTGAAGATGAATGAATGCTTTTTGTGATGATGCAGATGTGATGACGGAGTTTTCGATCTTGGCCAGACTGTTAAGGGAAGTGCTGGGGAAGGGTAACCTCCTCGACCAGTCTAAGGGTAAATCCCAGGGCCACTGTAGCCCACTTCCTGACCGCTGCTAACAGATTAATGTTGTTTTCTTTATAGGGAAAAAAAGGGGCAGTTAGGATTCTATATTAAAATATTCTTTTTCAAAAATTTAAATCGGGTCCTGGAGTTGAGGGGAGCTGTCCGAGAAGTGCTGAGTGGGTGTGATATGATGGGTGAAGGCATAACTGTCTTTAATTTACTGCTTGCTAGTGCCACCCTTGTATTATATAGAACCACATCAACTAAAAATGATCCTGTTAGTCTTGCCTACCAGGGCTGTAGAATTGACCCAATTGACATTGAGGGGTGGATTTCAGAGCACCCCTGACAATAGACAAGCACTTGTAGTATAAAAACTGAATTACAATTTTTGTATCAGACCATAGACCTTTAGTGATGGTTATAGAAGTTCTGTTTGGGTGGTATGAATGCCCAGTCCTCCCTGGCCAGAGAAGCTTTCTAAAAAATATTTGCTCAAGGGATGTGGGCATTGCTGGCAAGGCTGGCATTTATTGCCCATCCCTAATTGCCCCTTGAGGAGGTGGTGGTGAGCCGCCTGCTTGCACCGCTGCAGTCCGTGTGGTGAAGGTACTCCCACAGTGCTGTTAGGGAGGGAGTTGCAGGATTCTGACCCAGCGACGATGAAGGATCAGCCGATATATTTCCAAGTCAGGATGGTGTGTGACTTGGAGGGGAACTTGGAGGTGGTGGTGTTCCCATGCGCAACTGCCCTTGTCCTTCTAGGCGGTAGAAGTCTCGGGTTTGGGAGGTGCTGTCGAAGCCTTGGCGAGTTGCTGCAGTGCATCTTGTAGATGGTGTTTTATTAGCTTGCAGTCATTTAGGTGTCCATGTACACAAGTACAAAAAGGCTAATGGAATGTTGGCCTTTATCTCACCAGGGTTGGAATATAAGAGTGAGGAAGTGATGCTTCAGTTGTACAGAGCCTTGGTCAGCCCTCCTCTGGAGCACTGCCCCTCGGGGAAGGTATATTGGCCTTGGAGGGGTGCAGCGCAGATTCACCAGAATTATACCAGGGCTTAAAGGGTAAACTTGTTTTGTATTCCTTAAGTTTAGACGGTCTAGCAGCTGTTTAAAGTCATGAAGGCATTCGACAGGGTAGATACAAAAACTATTTCCGCTGGTGGGGGAATCCAGAACAAGAGAGTATAATCTTAGAATTAGAGCCAGGTCATTTAGGAGCAAAATCAGGACTGTTTTTTACACAAAGGGTAGTGGAAATCTGAAACACTCTTTCCCCAAAAGGCTGCGTGGATGCTGCAGGTCAATTGAAATTTTCAAGTTTGAGATGGGTAGATATTTGTTGGGTAAGAGTATCCACGGATATGGAATAAAGGCGGGTAAATGGCGTTGAGGTACAGATCAGCCGTGATCTAATTGAATGGTGGAGTAGGCTCGAGGGGCTGAATGGCCGACTCCTGTTCCTATGTTTGCAGTGCTGCTGGTTAATTGCTAATGTGTTACACACTGATACAAAATAGATCTTTAACTGAGGCCTTGGCAACAATATATACTGCAGCATAGGATTGAATCCATGCGATAAAGGAAAACTTGTATCTTTACGTTAATCTGCCCTATTGCCTGCTCCCGTCGCCAAAGAAAATCGGAGTACAGTTATGCAACTGCCATGTGTCGGAATCACATTGTGCGATAATTCTGGGGAAGAATCCACTGCAGGTCATAGATGGAGAGAGTGCTAGGTGCTTGGAGCAATAGGCCATGTCTGCTCCCACAGCACTATTTTATTCCGCAGATCAATTATTTTCCACTAGATTTTTCGGAGCCGAGTGCTTTTCGTTAATAGTACCCGCTTCTCTTAAATGTGGGCCCACTTTAGACCAGTTGTTGCAAGAAAAAGTACCTTTGTACTCCTGTCTGCTCACAGGAACCCACAAACCAAGAGACATTCAGAAATCTCAATCTCCATCTCCCCCCCCCAACCCCATTCTAAATATGGCAGCCACCTAAAGAGGCCTTATAACCAAGCTCCTGACAGCGTCCATCTGCTGCTTTTTGTTGCAAAATATTTAGATATTTATACGCAAGGAGCATGTTGTCACACAATAAACTGATCTAGCCATGTTACTTGCAAAATTGTTAAGTGACTGTGGTGGTGCAACCTCCACCTTGACTAAACAATTTATTTACTTCTGTACTGACGAGCGCTTTTCTCGGGAGTGTAAACAGCTGGGTTGGTTACCGAAGGGCGCCTCAATTTCCCTGAATTTTTGTTTGATTTATGGATGCAGTTAATGTCGCCAAGCTTTTGGTCATCTGCCCTAATGTCTCCTTAAATGGCTGTCAAATGTTTTGTCTTATAAAACTCCTGTGAAGCGCCTTGGATATTTTACTATGTTAAAGGTGCTCTATAAATACAAGTTGTTGTTGTTGTGTAAATTCATTGGAAACTAATCAAGTTATACAAATCCGGGCTTCTGCCCCTGCTTCAGCCCATCTGCTAAATCCCTTATTTGTGTTTTTATTACCGCCAGATTTGACTCTTTGAATGCGCTCCTGTTTGACCTCCCATCCTCGTCCCTCCATAAACTTCAGCACAAAACTCGGATACCCGAATCCTAACTGGCACCAGGTCCTGCTCCCCCATCCCTCCCTGTGATTGCTGACTTGCACTGGTTACCGCTTCTCCAGCACCTCAAGTTTAAAATTCTCATTCTTGTCTTTAAGGGGGAGAAATTCGGTATCGCCCCATTTGGGGGCGCTAATTATCGCCTCTGACTGCAAACCTGGCTTCGATCACCCCTGGAGGTGATTGGAGCGCTAAATCAGGTGCTACACACCTCTTTTGGCACTAACGCTGAGGAGCGAGGCGCTACCTCCGAGCGCTGGCGAAGCTCATGTGATGTCAGTTAGCAATGGAGCACAGACACACTGGCGCCGGCCAGTCCTCAAAGGGGAGGGTCGATCTTGCTCTCCATCCACACCCTGCTCATTGCAGCCTTGAATCTCGGCCTGGAGAGACCTGTACATCTAATCTGCTGGAAAGAACAATGGAGAGGTCCGAGGGAAAGAGCTCAGAGTGCAGCCCCCATAGTCTCTTCTAAATCGATACAAGTACCCAAAACTCCTTCACACAGCGTTGAATCTCTCCAGAAGTGTCTCTGTGTGTCTCTCTCTCTCACACTCACACTCTCAGAATGCGTGGTGCAAAAATGTCGCTGACAAAAAAAGGCAGGAAGCGGTCGCCTTTAAATAGCGCTCCCCCAGTCCCTTCCTGACAGCAAAACGCTCCCCTCAACCTGTCGTTTGCTAGCGGCAGGCGGTGCCACTCAATATCCAGTCCGAGGCGTTGCACGCTCGACTGATGTCACGATTTGCAGGCGCAGGAGATCGTGGCGGTAGTGTTTAGCGCCGCCGCAAAATGTCTGGTCAATTTAGCGAGTGGCCTAAACATCGCCGCGCCCAGGCGCTAGTTGCTTTGCGCCCCATTACGCAAAGCAACTGAATTTTTCCCTCTCCAAGGCCTCGTCCCTCCCAATCTCTCTAAACTCCTCCAGCCCTCTTGGAACTCTGCATTCCTCCAACTCTGACCACTTGCGCAGCCCCATCATTGACAGCCTTGCATTCAGCTGTATAAGCCCTGTGCTGTAGGATTCCATTCCCTGGACCTTCATGCCTCTCAACCAGAACGGGAACGGTAGCATCGTGGTTATGTTACTGGACTAGTAATCCAGAGGCCTGGACTAATCCAGAGACGTGAGTTCCGTTCATACCGCTGGGGAATTTAAATTCAGTTAATTAAATAAATCTGGAATAAAAAGCTAGTATTAGTAATGGTGACCATGAAACTATTGGATTGTCTTAAAAACCCATCTGGTTCACTAATGTCCTTTAGGAAGGAAATCTGCCGTCCTTACCCGGTCTGGCCTGTATGTGACTCCAGACCCACAGCAATGTGGATGACTCTTAACTGCCCACTGAAATGGCCTAGCAAGCCACTCGGTTGCAAAAAAAAGCTCCGAAAAACAATAAGAACAACACTGGCTGGGCCACCCGGCATCGACCTCTGCACCGGCTACGGACACGACAGTGGCACACCCAGCCCAATCCAGCCTGCAAAGTCCCCACCATCACAGAAACCAGTCTTCAGCCAATTCAATTCACTCCACGTGATATCAAGAAACGGCTGAGCGCACTGGAATACAGCAAAGGCTATGGGCTCCGACAATATCCCAGCTGTCGTGCTGAAGACTTGTGCTCCAGAACTAGCCGTGCCTCTAGCCAAGCTGTTCCAGTACTGCTATAACACTGGCATCTATCCGACAATGTGGAAAACTGCCCAGGTATGTCCTGTCCACAAGAAGCAGGACAGATCCAATCCGGACAATTACCACCCCATCAGTCTACTCTCAATCATCAGCAAAGTGATGGAAGGTGTCACCACCAGTGCTAGCAAGCAGCACTTATTCACCAATAACCTGCTCACTGCCCAGTTTGGGTTCTGCCAGGAGCACTCGGCTCCGGACCTCATTTCAGCCTTGGCCCAAACCTGGACAAAGGAGCTGAGTTCCAGAGGTGAGAGTGACTGCCCTTGACATCAAGGCAGCATTTGACTGAGTGTGGCATCAAGGAGCCCTAGTAAAACTGAAGTTAATGGGAATCTGGGGGGAAAACTCTCCACTGGCTGGAGTCATACCTAGCACAAAGGAAGATGGTTGTGGTGGCTGGAAGTCAATCATCACTGCCCCAGGGCATCACTGCAGGAATTCCTCAGGGCAGTGTCCTAGGCCCAACCATCTTCAGCTGCTTCATCAATGACCTTCCCTCCATCCTGACTTGGAAATATATTGGCCGTTCCTTCATCGTCGCTGGGTCAGAATCTTGGAACTCCCTCCCTAACAGCGCTGTGGGAGCACCTTCACCACACGGACTGCAGCGGTTCAAGAAGGCGGCTCACCACCACCTTCTCTAGGGCAATTAGGGATGGGCAATAAATGCTGGCCTTACCAGCGACGCCCACATCCCATGAACGAATAAAATAACCACCTCTTTTTAAAACCCACCTCTGTGACCAAGCTTTTAGTCACCCCTCCTAATATCTAACTCTGGCATTTTTGTCTGATTTACACTCCTGTGAAGCAATACAAATGCAAGTTGTTGTAATTATCCAAATGTAAGCTGCAAGATCCTGGTGTACAGGAAATGTGGCCCATTCCCCAGCCATCAAAACGCTTTTGATTTTCTTGTACCTGAAACATTTTATGCTTGTTTAGAAAATGATTTTATTGATGGCAAGTTTAGGAAAAATCTCCAGAATGTAATGAATCATTTGTTTTGGGGCTGGGTTATTGTTTCCCTGTAATACTGTCATTGTTGAAATGTTTGGGCTATGAATGGCTGGTGCATTCTTTGGGATCTAATATGTGGAACTGAAAGTTATGTGTTGTGGTTTTAAGCTTCAAGCTTTGCTTCACTAAAATGTAGTCATGTGAATGGAGTGTGCACCCTAGGTGAGCAACTGTTTTCAAGAGATCTATTTTACATGAGAAAAGTTGTTTCAGAAGAAACTAATGTATGTTCATTGGTGAGACTTCACAAGAACCGTCGTCATTGTGTTGTGAAATGTAATAACTACTACCCGGTATTTGATTAAAGGAGTACTTTATATTGGCACTACATTCCAGGCAACTGATGGTGCTGGGATGGCTGGTCTCCTGTTTAGTTGGCTGATAATTGTAGTTCCTTTGTTTAAGCTCCTAGTTGCGCTAGTTCAGTTGTCAGGTGCCTAGTATCGCTGCAAATGGGTCTTTTTCCGAGTGGCAGGCAGGTACCGCAGGGATCGGCGCTGGGACCCCAGTTATTTACAATATATATAAATGATCCAGACGAGGGAACTAGATGTAATATCTCCAAGTTTGCAGATGACACAAAGCTGGGTGGGTGTGTGTGCTGTGAAGAGGATGCAGAGAAACTCCAGTACGATTTGGACAGGTTGGGTGATTGGGCAGATGCATGGCAAATGCAGTATAATGTGGATAAATGCAAAGTTACCACTTCGGTGGCAAAAACAGGAAAACAGATTATTATCTGAAGGGCAATAGATTGGGAAAAGGGGAAGTGCAACGAGACCTGGGTGTCCTTGTGCACCAGTCGCCTGGAATGTAGTGCCAATATATAGTACTCCTTTTAATCAAATACCAGGTAGTAGTTATTACATTTCACAACACAATGACGACGGTTCTTGTGAAGTCTCACCAATGAACATACATTAGTTTCTTCTGAAACAACTTTTCTCATGTAAAATAGATCTCTTGAAAACAGTTGCTCACCTAGGGTGCACACTCCATTCACAGGTAAGCATGCAGGTGCAGCAGGCGGTTAAGAAGGCAAATGGTATGTTGGCCTTCATAGCGAGAGGATTTGAGTACAGGAGCAAGGATGTCTTGCTGCAGTTGTACAGGGCCTTGGTGAGACCACACCTTGTGTATTGTGTGCAGTTTTGGTCGCCTTATCTGAGGAAGGATGTTCTTGCCATGGAGGGAGTGCAGCGAAGATTCACCAGACTGATACCTGGGATGGCAGGAATGACGTATGAGGAGAGATTGGGTCGATTAGGCTTATATTCGCTAGAGTTTAGAAGAATGAGAGGGGATCTCATTTGAAACTTATAAAATTCTAACAGGACTAGACCGACTAGATGCAGGAAGGATGCTCCCGATGGCGGGGGAGTCCAGAACCAGGGGTCACAGTCTAAGGATAAGGGGTAAGCCATTTAGGACTGAGATGAAGAGGAATTTCTTCACCCAGAGAGTGGTGAACTTGTGGAATTCTCTACCACAGAAGGCAGTAGAGGCCAATTCATTAAATATATTCAAGAAGGAGTTAGATATATTTCTTAAGGCTAAAGGGATCAAGGGATATGGGGAGAAGGCAGGGACAGGGTACTGAATTTGGATGATCAGCCATGATCTCATTAAATGGTGGAGCAGGCTCGAGGGGCCGAATGGCCTACTCCTGTTCCTATCTTCTCTGTTTCTATGTAAACAAAATAACAAAAAAAAATCTCTGCAATGAATCAATATTTGGAACCTTTGTCTCAATTGAACCTAGACTGTTTGGTTTTCAGTCTTTATATAACGATGCAAAAATAATGTAATGCTGTACCAGTGTGGAAATGAAGAAAGTGTGCTTTTTTTAAAATCAGTGTTTGAAATATGACATGAGCGTGGTGTTTGCTATAAAAGAAAAAAAAAGTTGCATTTCTGTAGTGACTTTCAGACCACTGGACTTCCCAAAGCACTTTACAGCCAATGAAGTACTTTTTGAAGTGTAGTCACTGTTGTAATGTGGGAAATGCAGTAGCCAATTTGCGCACAGCAAGCTCCCACAAACGGCAATGTGATAATGACCCGATAATCTGTTTTAGTGATATTGGTTGAGGGATAAATATTGGCCCCAGGACACCGGGGAGAACTCCCCTGCTCCTCTTTGAATTACGGCGCATGTGCATGCTTTTCCTGTAGATTCCAGTTGGTGTAATACAAGTATTTTTAGAATAGTGAACTATTTGGGTAAAGATGGTGTGGGCGTGGAGAGTGCCACATACTGGTGAAGAGTGATACGATATCTTTAAAAAAAAAGCTAGATGGACGGCTGCCAGTAAATGTTTAGACCAACGCTGGAATGTGGACCAGCCATTCTGAGATTCCTGTTTATCTGGGATGAGCTCGACTGCCTTTGCTAGTCACCCTGCAGCTGTTTCCACGCGCAGCTTAGGAAGAACTGCTACGTTTCCGATAGGAAATCGCTAGTCGGTGAACTGAATAGGATTTTAGCAATCTACAGCATAAGTTTGTTATCCCAACCTATTTCTGAGCACCAGTAAGTTGGACATCTTGTTGAAATATACTAGTTCAGTGATCTGATCACTTTTTATGGTCTGTTTATCCTGCAGAGAGTAAGTTGGCGAGATTTACAGTTGCATCAATGAATTTACTAGCACTCATTTTAACCTTTTGAATGCCAGCTCTAATTGCCAGTCCTGCCAGATCTTTTCCCGAGTTGGCGTGATTGGCAGTTGTTGTTTCCTTGAGTTTGTGTTTTGTATCGGAAAAGTGCAATTTTCAGTATCTCTCGTACTCTGATTTAAAAAAAAAAAGTATTCACCTTAAAATGACAATTCTCCTGGCCAAATATCCGCTGTGGGAATTCTTGTGTGATCTACACAACGCTTCGACTTCCATATCACTTGGGGAACAATCTCCGCTATTTATGTAGCAACTCTTTCTTTGTCATTGCATCTCATTTTGGAAGGCAGGAAGAAGCAGTAAGTGTTTTAAACTGCAGTTAGTATCTTTTAATGACCAGATTTGTATTTATACTGTTGCTATTGCCTGAATGTACCTCAGACGGCACAATATAAAGGATTCATGGTAAATTTCAATGCTCCAATAACTTCTAACGTTTTGGTCCTAGACCAAGATCAGCAAATTTATAATGCTTAGAATTTTTTCAGACTGTTCAGTGCTTCAGATTTAGATGTTCATAGAAATCTAGGGCACAGAAGGAGGTCATTTGGTCCATCGTGTCTGCACCAGTCGAAAAAGAGCTCTCCAGCCTAATCCCACTTTCCAGCTCTTGGTCCGTAGTCCTGTAGGTTACAGCATTTCAAGTGCATCAAATCAAAATCAAATCAAATCAAATCAACTTTTATTGTCATTGTTAGTGCACAAGTGCAGTACAACGAAATGTAGGCCACGTACTGCAACCAGAGGCGTCTGCAATGGACCAGATCCTTCATGACGTTGATCCTGGCGCATGGAAGGGCATTTCAGGCTTAATACATACTCAAACGGTCTGGGGTTCAACAGGTTCGAGAAGTTTTAAAGGGAAGTTAAACTGTGTACAGGGATCAGAATTCTAGATGGTAGAGTTGTTGTGGAGTGAGTTTCACAGACATATTCTGTGTCGGGCTTTTTTGATGTGGAATACTAGGGTGTGGCTCCAGCAGTGCTCAAGTTCCTGGCTTAAACTCTGCGAATTCTTGTGGTGGTGCTGCTCAAGTCATTCATTTTGACAGTCCAGCTCCAACTCTGGTATTGCAGGGGGGGGACATTGGCACAGAGGAGACCGTTCTCATCAAATAGTGAGTCTGTATTGAGTTTAATAGCAAGCGATTGGTTTTTCTCTGTAGCTTGCCAAAAAGAGACTCGCTGAACAGCTACAGACTGTGAAACACTGCCCTTGCTATTGGTACTTCAGTTCTTGAGTAGATGGTTATATTACAGAAACTGTAACTCTGCGAGAGGTTTTGGTGAGCCAAATAGTTGACTTTTTTTCAGAAGTACAGTCTGGAAAAGCAAATGGAAGGGGCAATTTCAGAACTTCGCATTCCTCCCTCCAATGCATAATGTTTAATTTATAATTGATCACATTTCCTTTTTCCTTCCCTTTCTCACTCATCCACATATCAAAAATAAATTTGAAAGAAGCCATAGGGCTAGAATTTCCCAGGGCCGTGGAGGCGTGTGGGGGGTTAAAATTGGGGGGCACGAACCCATCCCGTCCCCAACCCGCCTCCATGCCAGTTTCCCAGGAGGCGGGTACCCGACCTATGCTGGGAGCCGCCTCCCCGAGGCAGGAAGGGGATTAGTGCCAATTAACTGCCTGTTAACGGGCAAGTTTTAGCCTAATCTCTCTCTTTATCCTGGAAGTGTGGGCTGCCCGACGGCTCCAAACCACGCCAAGTTAGCGAGGCGGACCGTCGGGCTGAAGGGCGTGGAGGAGTCGAGATGTCCGGTGTTCAGGTGAGTGATGGGTGCATGAGTGCAGAAGTAAGTGTGTTTGGTGTGTGTAAAGTGTTAAATAAGTTTTACTTACTAATGCAGGCTTCCTTCAGGTCTCGGGAGTCCCTCATCTCACCGGCACAGAAAGCAGAATGGCCGCGAGCTGTCAAAATCTGCAGCCTCTGCTTTCTGTTCTGAAAAAAATCAAGGCTGAAGCTTTCATCCTTCCTTCCATTAACATGTTCTGTGATATTAAACTGTATTACACTCAGGATTTTCACAACTTTTTTTTAAATATTTACATTTCTAGGTCTTTTTATCTTGAATTAGCTTCTGAACTTGGCTCACAATGCCTTTAGTGACGAGGAACATTGAACCGAGGTATCTGTGCCGCCAGCCTCTGCCTAATAGCGTTCAAAGTGAATTGGAATGTGTGACAAATATTACGCTTGCAAATGTCATCCGGCAGCTTGGCAGCTTGAGTAAGTATTATGGTCTGTCTGTCTCAAATTCGAAAATCTTAAAAAGAAAGCCCATTTTCCCTACATGTGAAACTTTCAAAAGTTGCTGTTTAGTCTCTGTTTATGTCAGATTACTCTTAACACAAAAAAAAGCAAGATTCAAATTGCAGACTTCTGTCTATTTTTGGCCCTTTTTCCTGTGCTACTAGCGCTGTGTCTAATAGAAATCTCTAACACGTGAGACTGCTGTATTCAATTGTCTGTCTTTAGGTCAAGTTTTAGTTAGCCTTCTGAAAAACCCATGGACGCTGTCTGCAACAATGAGGGCCCCATGTCTGGCCTTTAGATATCTCTCTTATTTGTCTCTGTACAGGAGCTTTTGATTTATGTGGGATTCAGGCTCTTCACTGCCGCCTATTCATAACTTCTCTTTTGCTGACAGTGCCCCCTATGTCGTGGCATTTGATTCATCTTGCTCATCAATATTTTTCGAATGGTGCAGTCAAATAAGGGGAAGTGTATCATAGGAAATACTGCAACATCTGTTTGCGCTCCAGATGAAGGAAGTGTCTAGGATGGATAGTGCAGACACCTAGAAATTTGGCTGTCTGACTCCATAAATGGAAGCAAATGTAAATATAGCCTCTCTAGTTTTGCTTCTGTAAATTAATCCAGGGAACGTTAAACTATTTATACCTTCATATTAAAAAGGTGCAGATTGGCGTACTGATAAGAAAATGTACAGTATATGGGTGTAAGTATGAGCCTAGCTAGTATAAATACTGTATTTGATACTCTTAGATTCAAGCCGTTTTATTTTAATTGCAATTTTGATGGTGTAATGGAACTTTAGAATACCGTCACACCTCCTTTTCTCATCGTCCTTCATCCCTCCTGACTATCTCGTAACCAGGACTCCTAGTTAAAGAAAGAAAGAGTTGCATTTCTATAGCGTCTTTCACAACCATCGGATGTCCCAAAGCGCTTTACAGCCAATGAAGTACTTTTTGAAGTGTAGTCACTGTTGTAATGTAGGAAATGCGGCAGCCAATTTGCGCACAGCAAGCTCCCACAAACAGCAATGTGATAATGACCAGATGATCTGTTTTGGTGATGTTGATTTAAGGGATAAATATTGGCCCAGGGCACCGGGGAGAACTCCCCCCCCCCCCCCCCCCCCCCCCCCCCCAAACTGAGAGCAGACGGGGCCTCGGTTTAATGTCTCATTCAACAGATGGCACCTCTGACGGTGTAGCACTCCCTCAGCACTGCGTTGGAGTATCAGCCTAGATTTTTGTGCTCCAGTCTCTGGAGTGTGACTTGAACCCACAACCCTTGCCAAAGCCATATCTCTGTTAATGCTAATAATATACCCCTGTTGCCCCTCCCCCCCACACTTTTTGTATTCATAGAACATAGAAACATAGAAGATAGGAGCAGGAGTCGGCCATTCGGTCCCTCGAGCCTGCTCCGCCATTCAATGAGATCATGGCTGATCATCCAAATTCAGTACCCTGTCCCTGCTTTCTCCCCATATCCCTTGATCCTTTTAGTCTTAAGAAATATATCCAACTCCTTTTTGAATATATTTAATGCACTGACCTCCACCGCCTTCTGTGGTAGAGAGTTCCACAGGCTCACCACTCTCTGGGTGAAGAAATTCCTCCTTATTTCTGTCCTAAATGGCCTACCCTTTATCCTTAGACTGTGTCCCCTGGTTCTGGACTCCCCCGCCATCGGGAACATCCTTCCTGCATCTAGTCTGTCCAGTCCTGTTAGAATTTTATAAGTTTCAATGAGATCATCTCTCATTCTTCTAAACTCCAGTGAGTACAAGCCCAATCGACCCAATCTCTCCTCATACATCATTCCTGCCATCCCAGGTATCAGCCTGGTGAATCTTCGCTGAACTCCTTCCATGGCAAGAACATCCTTCCTCAGATAAGGCGACCAAAACTGCACACCATACTCAAGATGTGGTCTCACCAAGGCCCTGTACAACTGCAGCAAGACATCCTTGTTCCTGTACTCAAACCCTCTCGCTACGAAGGCCAACATACCATTTGCCGCCTTAACCGCCTGCTGCACCTGCATGCTTACCTTCAGCGACTGGTGCACAAGGACACCCAGGTCTCATTGCACTTCCCCTTCTCTCAATCTATTGCCATTTAGATAATAATCTGCCTTCCTGTTTTTGCCACCAAAGTGGATAACCTCACATTTATCCATGTTATATTGCATCTGCCATGTTTCTGCCCAATCACCCAACATGTCCAAATCATCCTGGAGTTTCTCGACATCCTCCTCACAGCGCACACGCCCACCCAGCTTTGTGTCGTCTGCAAATTTGGAGATATTACATCTAGTTTCCGTGTCTAGATCATTAATATATATTGTGAATAGCTGGGGTCCAAAGACCGATCCTTGCGGTACCCCACTAGTCACTGCCTGCCACTCGGAAAAAGACCCGTTTATTCCAACTCTTTGCTTTCTGTCTGCCAGCCAGTTCTCTATCCAAGTCAATTCATTGCCCCCAATCCCATGTGCCTTAACTTTACATGCTAATCTCTTATGCGGGACCTTATCGAAGGCCTTCTGAAAGTCCAGATACACCACATCCACTCGTTCTCCCTTATCTATTTTACCAGTTACATCCTCAAAAAATTCCAGTAGATTAGTCAAGCACGATTTACCTTTTGTGAATCCATGTTGACTTTGTCCGATCCTGTCACTGTTTTCCAAGTGCTCAGCTATTACATCTTTTATAGTGGACTCTAGCATTTTCCCCACTACCGATGTCAGGCTTACCGGTCTGTAATTCCCCGTTTTCTCTCTCCCACCTTTTTTAAATAGTGGGGTAACATTAGCTACCCTCCAATCCATGGGTACTGTTCCAGATTCCATCGAATGTTGGAAGATGATCAGCAATGTATCTACTATTTCTAGGGCCACTTCCTTAAGTACCCTAGGATGTAGATTATCAGGCCCTGGGGATTTATCGGCCTTCAATCCCATCAATTTCCTAACACCATTTCCCTACAAATACTGATTTCTTTCAATTCCTCCCTTTCATCAGACCCTATGTTCCCCGGCATCTCTCGGAGGTTATTTGTGTCCTCCTTTGTGAAGACAGAACCAAAATATGTATTTAGTTGGTCTGCCATTTCTTTGTTTCCCATTATAAATTCCCCTGATTCTGACTGCAAGGGACCTACGCTTGACTTCACCAATCTTTTTCTCTTCACATATCTATAAAAGCTTTTACAGTCAGTTTTTATGTTCCCTGCAAGCGTACTCTCATATTCTATTCCTTTGTTGAATCCTAAACTGCTCCCAATCCTCAGGATTATTGCTTTTTCTGGCCAATTTATATGTCCTCTCCTTGGATCTTATGCTATCCCTAATTTCCCTTGTTAGTCACGGTTGAGTCACCTTTTTTGTTTTATTTTTATGCCAAACTCGGATGAACAAATTCTGCAGTTCAACCATGCGGTCTTTGAATGTTTGCCATTGTCTAGCCACCGTCAACCCTTTGAGTGACATTCCCCAATCAATCCTACCCGACTCGCGCCTCAGACCATCGTAGTTTCCTTTATTTAAATTTAGGACCCTAGTCTCTGAGTCAACTACTTCATTCTCCATCTTAATGAAGAATTCGATCATATTATGATCGCTCCGACCCAAGGGGCCTCGTAAAACAAGATTGCTAATTAATCCTTTCTCGTTACATAATACCCAGTCTAAGATGGCCTGATCTCCGGTTGGTTCCTCGACATACTGGTCCAGGAAACCATCCCGTAAACACTCCAGGAATTCCTCCTTCACAGTATTGTTACTAATTTGGTTGGCCCAATCTATGTGTAGATTAAAGTCACCCATGATGACTGCTGTGCCCTTATTGCACGCTTCTTTAATTTCCCTTTTAATGCCATCCCCAACCTCCGCCTTACTGTTTGGAGGTCTATATACCACTCCCACTAACGTTTTCTGCCCCATGGTATTTCTCAATTCTACCTATACAGATTCCACATCATCAGAGCTAATATCCTTCCTTACAATTGTGTTAATCCCTCCTTTAACCAGTAATGCTACCCCACCTCCCTTTCCCTTTTGCCTGTCTTTCCTGAATTCAGAATACTTTGTGCATTTATGTTCATGCAAGTCAAACCTGCCTCCATCTGACAGTCTACTTTAATCCCTATTTTGCAAGTTTCATTTGCTGGTTGACTGGACAGGATGTAGTCCAGAAGGTGCTATCGTGTGTTTGTATGCAACTGCTCTAAAAGAAATCTGATGGCATTGCAGAATTTCAATCTTCGCATTTTGAAGTGAGCATTTTATAATTCGTGGCTGTTGACCTGTTTTCTTTCATTCTTGACAGGTAGATATGCCGAGGATATCTTTGGTGAGCTATTTAGGGAAGCAGGCAGCTTTGCTATTAGAGTGAACAGCCTTGGAGAACGGATTGACCGTCTGCAGGTTAAAGTAACGCAACTCGATCCCAAAGTAGAAGATGGTAAGAATGGCCTTGTGGCATAATTTGTGTTCATTTAGAGATCATGTGAATGTTGCTTTCCTTTAATGTTGGATTCATATAAATAGTACAAAGAAAACCTCTTCATTCTGTGCTTTTAGCTCTGTTTATGCCTTAATTTAGAAGCACCGACAAATTATCTACCCTTTCCACTGCCCCCCAGACCAGCAGAGCAGCATCACTTTGCTGACTGGTATTTTTTTTTAAACTTGACATTAAAATGTTGGATGACTCAAGGGCTTGAAGTTAGGATTGCAGGACCACAAGACAGCACCAGTAGCAGACACAAATGGCTCAGCCTTGGTCTAGTAGACGAGTATTAAAAGATGCATAACAATGTTCCCTTTTAAGCTGCACGGCTGCACAGCGCTCCAGGGGTACCGTGCAGCTGGTGAGCCAGCTTTTAAATTGATTTTTTAAAAGCGCATGCACGGACTTTTGAATGGGTCACGCAGCCCCCAAAAAAATTTGCGGGGAACATTGCATAATATTCCTTTTCTTTTTATAAACTAGTGTTCAAGCTGACCTTAATTACATATTTAAGAGAATAAGAAACACACTATAATCTCACCAAATATTTTTGCAGTGTGAGTTAGTCTGAAAAATAATAATCAGGATTTTTGTAATCCTATTGCTGCTAGTCTAGCTGCGCGGTGATTGAATGCAATGAAGGAAAGACTTTTTTGCTATTTGTATCTGGCAAATTTTAAAATAAAAATGTAATTTGGTGAATTTTGTGCTTGAAGTGAGGCAGGTTAATGCTGTTCAGTGGAGCAATGTCTTCAGGCACGCAGGTCTGCATTGTGCATTCACTGGTCAAGGACAGCCCAAATTAGATTCCGTAAATAAAAATAGAAAATACTGGCCAGATGGCTGTAACGTGCCGAGTCGAAAGATGAGGTGCTGTTTCTCGAGCTAGCGTTGAGCTTCATTTGGAACAGTGTAGGAGGCTGAGGACAGAGAGGTGGAAGTGGGTAAGAGAATTAAAGTGCTCATTGTTGTACTTGCTGAAGGAGTGGAGGTCTAACCTGCCTTTGGTCTCCCTGATGTAGAGGAGACTGCAGCGAGTAGGCTATACTAGGCTGGAAGAAGTACAAGTAAATCGCTGCCTCACCCAGAGGTAGTGTTTGGGGACCTAGTCGGTGGGATGGGAGGAAGCGAAAGGGCAGGTCTTGCATCTCCTGCATCTGCATGGGAAGGATCGCAATCCTGGCTGAGGGAAAAAGGGCATTTCGGAAGCTCTGCTGTGGAAGGTGGCAACATTGGAGCTGATGCGACCGTGGCAGAGAAACTGGGAGAAGGGAATGGCGTCCTTGCAGGAAGTAGCTGTGGAAGGCAGTGGGCTTGTAGTGATCAGTGGACGGTTCATCCCTGGAGATGGGGAAGAGAAGAATCAGCGATAGACCGTGTAAAGAAACGGGAGGAAATTAAAAGCAAAATGAATGAAATTTTCCATCATGAAACGAGAGGAAACCACACCGAATAAAGCTCAATCTACCCCAATAATGTGGCCTAATCTCCGAGCCTAAGTCGGAGCAGCAGTGTGACATTGTTCACTTCCCACACCACTCATCCTGAGTGAGATTGCCAGCTTGTGTCAAGTTGCAGGCAGTAACTAGAGCAACCCACCCGCTAACACCCCCTCCCCCCAGCAACCCCCCCCCCCCCCCCCCCGCCCCGCCCCCCAGCAGCTTTAGCACCAGCCAGGTGAACTGCATTGGGGTTCTGTGTACATTACTTTATTATGAAGAAGCTGGTCAAGGTCCTGCGTGTGTTAATTTACTGAAGTATTTTCAATTACGTTGGTAGCAGTCTACAGTCTCACGAGCATAGTGCTTCACCCTTGTGTTGTAGCTATTTAAAAACAGGCCGGCAGATTAGGATTAATTAGAATAATTTGTTACCCCTTCTAACATAAATATATATGCTCTTTAGCTCTGTAAAGAATGGTTTTTTTGAGTAATGAATGAACATGTAGAAGACATTCTCCCAATGTCACCACTTAGTCCCCATTCCTACTCCCAATTCACAAGCAAAAAATAACACTTTTTTGACAGGAAAGTTACAATAATGGAATACTTCAAATCTAAATCAGTTTTTATAAACAAAGATAGCCTTAATATTTTCCTTCTTGATGATTCATCCATATTAGAAAGCTTAACAGAAATTACTATAGCATTTTAGCATGTACAATATCCCTTCATTTTTGGCATCTTTAGACTGATGTAGATTATATTTTCTCCTCCCATGTTTTTTTAAATTCATTCACGGGATGTGGGCTTCGCTGGCAAGGCCAGCATTTATTGCCCATCCCTAGTTGCCCTTGAGAAGGTGGTGGTGAGCCGCCGCCTTCTTGAACAGCTGCAGTCCGTGTGGTGAAGGTGCTCCCACAGTTAGGGAGGGAGTTCCAGGATTTTGACCCAGCGACGATGAAGGAACGGCCGATATATTTCCAAGTCAGGATGGTGTGTGACTTGGAGGGGAACTTGGAGGTGGTGGTGTTCCCATGCGCCCGCTGCCCTTGTCTTTCTAGATGGTAGAGATCGTGGGTTTGGGAGATGTGTTGCTATTACAATTACAGTTTTGTTTTCGGCTATCACCAGTCTAGAAGATCTTGAAAACAGGAATTTAGAGTAAGTGATCTGCCTGGTACATCTGTATCTGCTGGACCATTGAAAAATAAAGTGTTACGTAAAAAAGCAGACACCTATACAGTGTAGATTGCTATAAATGAGCAAAAAGGATAAAATGTATGAATAGCACTGGAAGAAAATATTGAAATGGGCTCCCCGGTGTGTAAACTCACTGTGATGTAAACAACCTGCGAGAGTCCAGCTTTCTGACTCTGCTAAGCTGATGCCGGCCAACATGGTGATGGGAGCGCTGCAATTGGTCTTGATATCCCTCGACTAGAGAAATGAAATAGCAACCAGGGTGTCTGCCTCTGATTGATTGAAATGCATTGATTTGTGTGGGGAAAATAAGCGTGTGTGTGGTTATTTGGGTGAGGGAAGGAACCAGCTCAGCCGCGATGCCTCCCCCCATAGTCGACTAGCCTGCAGAGACTTGCTGGTTAGGCTTGTTCACGTGGAATGGCTACTTGGGCAAGGTATTGGAAGACTATCAGTACGTATGAAAATTGGATGATGGAAGAATTGCACAGGCCAGCGTGAACACAGTGGAAGATTTAAACTAATCTATTTATTTTCAGTTTCACTACAAACTATTAACCTGAGGAAAGCCTTCAAGAGCTCCACAAAGCAGGACCAACAGTTGTTCTGTCGGTCGTCTCTGCCAGTTCCTATCGATGACAAGTACAATACATGTGACAAGCCACCACCTCTTCATATTCTAACTCCTTACAGGTAAGAGATGCGAACCATCAGTTTATGTCAACAAGAATACATTTGAAATTTTGGTGAGCCTGTATTGTTTCAGGAATTAAATCAAGGAAAGCCAAGAATTTTTGATTTTAACTCACTTTGCGTAAGATGAATCTTAAAGGTACAGGAAACTTTTTTTTATCCGGCACCGATGGGACCGACGTGGTGCCAGTTCATCAAAAATTCCGGATAACTGAGAGCTATAGTAAAAGATACGGAGCGCTGAGCTCCGTATAAAGCAACAAACCCTGTTGCTTAGCAACAGGCTCAGAACAATGGCCACAAGTTCCAAGCATCTCTGTAGCTTAGCAACAGCTGCAGCCACACCCTTGCACAGCAACAGATCGAGGAAGGCAAGTAATAAAACTTACCTGAACCTACTCCTTAATTTTGCCGGTTAACCGAGATTTCCGGTTATTTAGGTGTCGGTAAATCGAAAGTTTCCTGTATTGTGGTGTTCAAGCAGGAGACCTTGCTAGTTTTGAACGAGGGAGAGGGATATGTTTCTATCTGTTTATCTCTGGGAGCCCCAATTCTTACAATGGCAACAATTTATACAGCGCCTTTAACATAGTAAAACGTCCCAAGGTGCTTCACAGGAGCGATTATCAAACAAAATTTGACACCGAGCCACAGAAGGAGATATTGGGACAGATGACCAAAAACTTGGTCAGAGGTAGGTTTTAAGAAGCATCTTAAAGGAGGAAGAGAGGTTTAGGGAGGGAATTCCAGAGCTTAGGGCCTTGGCCGCTGAAGGCGCGGCCGCCAATAGTGGAGCGATTAAAATCAGGGATGTTCACGAGGCCAGAATTAGAGGAGCGCAGATATCTCGGAGGGTTGTGGGGCTGGAAGGGATTACAGAGAGAGCGAGGGGGGGGAGGGGCAAAGCCATGGAGGGATCTGAAAACGAGGATGGGAATTTTAAAATCGAGGCGTTACTTAACCGGGAGCCAATGTAAGTCAGCAATACACAGTATACAGTCCCTGTAATGCGCAATATGGTCACAGACTTGGTAAAACCTGAGAAATATTCTAAGAATAAATAGCTTGTAGTATTTTACCAATTTTCAACCTTTTAAATAATTAAAAAGATTTTGTGTATTACAATGTCAAATAAAAGTTGCATGGGGCTTAACCTGAATTACTTGGAATTCTGATTACTGAAAACTGAAGCCCCAATTCTGTACATTGGGGAGCAATTATTTATTGACTTGCCTGAAACTTCAGCATTGGAAACCTATTTGATTTTGCAAATGGCCTGCAGCCTTCGCCCCTTTGGAAGCTGCTCATCCAGTTGTCCTTTCTGCCCCAAGACAAACAGTGACCATCTGCTGATCACTTATGTCTCCCCCCAGTGGCTTGATACTGGAAGTACAATTATTTTAATGTGGCTTGACTTATTAGAAAATACATGTGTAAACCAAAGAAGAATTGACAATACATTTTGTCCTGTTTTAACTAAAATTTATTGGAATCTATATCTCTCTTTCTAGTCATTGTAATGCTGGATATTGTATTCCCTTTGTATGTAAACAACTGCTCACATTTTGTTGCAGTATGAATGAAGGCTTGTGATGGAGATTTTCTTAACTACAAGTTATAAAATACCCTGCTGACAACTTAAAATAGAATTAGCAATATTGGAAAAATGCTATTTAATATTGCTTGGTGTCCTGTATTTTCTACATTTGAATTTTAACAGCTTGTCTTTATATAACATAGTTTAAAAAGTCCCACAGCAGTGAGGTGCAAAGTACACTGGGTAGGGAGAGAAGAATTAGGGGCTCCGATTCAAGACATCGGCAAAGCGGATGGTTCTGAGTAACCTTTTGAAAGTGGGAAGATAATCGAAGTGCTAAACATATCAATTTACCATTTTTTAATAAAATTGGAGATGTACTTTCCTCTCCTGTTGTACGAAGTGTAAAGAACAGTTGACGTGAGATAAATGCCCATGGAATTGCAAGTGTGTGATTGCAACACACCGGGTACTTCCCATTCAATCCTGCTGTGTCGAACGCCTTGTACAATAACAAAAAGCTCTCCGCTGATGTGACTTTGTCTTTGCACACGTCCACAGAAAGGAAGGCTTGCATTTATATAGCGCCTTTCACGGCCACTGACCGTCCCAAAGTGCTTCACAGCCAATGAAGTACTTTTTGAAGTGTCGTCACTGTTGTAATGTGGGAAACAGTCCAATTTCATCTGATGAGCCGTGCGTATTTCAGAACTCTAGTCCAGCGGTTTTCAAATTTCTCCGTGGGGGAGCACTTGCAGTTTTTTGTTGCTCTTGTCCGCGTCCAGAGAACATATTTTTTTTAAAGTACAATCCCAGGACCCGTGTCCGAACTCTGAGAGACACTGTCAAGTGTGCTATAATTAGAGGAAACATTTTTAAAATTAGCATGCTCCAATAGAAAAATGAAAAAATCTGGAACACTGGGATCTCGACGCATTCTTGCTGTTTCTGGTATGCCTAGCCCAAACAAATAGAAATCTGATGACCATTCACTTGCTCTGGGATCCCCTATAAGTCCTCATTTGGAAACCTGTGTTTTTATATAACATTTATATAAATGGCGTGTGGTACAATTTTCAATTTCAAGGATCAGTTCTTGGTAACTATGTCCACCAGGGTTCAAGTGGGTGTGCGTTGGGCAGACATACTTTTGATCAACCAATTTAATTTTCTTCATGTAAATAACCACTTTATGCAACTATCTGATAAACAATCTCCTCTTCACAGTCATTAAGGGAAGCACAGGGAGTACTGTTTCCTTTTTCAATTTCAAATATAATTATTTCTATAAATAATATTGCTATGGACCAAACTCTGCTGATAAACAGGAAAAGAAAGACTTTGGGGGAGAAATTTGGTATCGCCCCATTTGGGGCATTAACTTTTAAAAGTTGAGAAAATTAGAGCCAGGCGCTAATTAATGTCTTTCAACTTTTAAAGAATTCAGGGTTTGCACTCCAGGAAGGAAGTGGAGCGCTAAATCAAGCGCAACGTCCTTCCTGGAGCGCAGCAGGCAGGGCGGTAGGTGAGCAGCGCTGCACAATGGGCCATGCAGTGCTGCCGGGTTGGAAGGCTCCTTCCCTCCCTTAAAGGGAAGGGCCATCGCTGTAGGCTCTGCAAGGGGAAAACTTAACTGGTCCCTGACAGCAGCCGCGATCAGCCCAATACACTGCAGCAGAGTGCCGGGCTGATCAATCGCTGGAGAAGAAAACTGGGGGAAAAAAAACAAACATGATTTCGGATTATTTTATTTCTTACCTCGGCCACCTCGCCTTTAAGTATGCCCCCCCTCCCCCCCCCCCCCCCCCCCCCGAAGCACCTGGCCTCCTCATGAACCCCTCCTGCAGCTGCCGGTGTTTTAACCCGCTGATGTTGCAGGCGGCGGAACCGAAGTTTGAGTCCAGGGCACTACCGGGGCGATGCGCACGGTGATGATGTCACGATCTCCGGGCGAAGGAGATTGGGGCGCAATGCCATACTGCCGACACAAACCTCCCGCCAAATATTGCGGGAGTTGATCTTCTCGCCGCGTCCGGGCAGTAAGTGGTTAGCGCCCCGTTATCTTCCCCCCCACAGGCGATAACGGAAGGCACAAACGTACCCTGTATCTCTAAGATGTCCCTAAGTGCTTCACACCAAATGAATCCGTTGGCACATAGGCAAATATGGCAACCAAATTTGTGCACAGCAAGTTGTCGCAAATGGCAAATAAGATGAATGGCCAGTTACACAGTTCTTTGGGTGCTGAAGCTTGAGGGCCAGTGTTGGCTGGGACACCAGGAGAACTCCTTGCCCGTCTTTGAGTTGTGCCGTCGGGATTTTTTCACATGACCTGAACAGGCAGTTTAAATTGCCATCTGAAAAGCCGCATCTCCGATAATACAGCAGATCCTCTGTTGAAGTGTCAAATCATGGAGTGGAGCTTAGGCGCAGAACCTCTTGACGCGTAGGCAAGCTGCTACCACCAGCGTTAGTTGTTCAGGGAAATTTCATTTTTTGAGACTTGCACAAGAAGGTATAAAAAAAACTTATCGTATCAGATTTTCTTGTAAATGGCTCATCATTGCCTTAATTGCGGAGTCATCTTAAAAGTTAGCCAGTTCCATCAGTATTCTTGTAGTCGTTCTGCTTTGTGATAATGGCAATTTTCTTTTGTTACAGGGAAGATGGAAAGGACAGTCTTAAGTTTTACACAGACCCTTCCTATTTCTTTGACCTTTGGAAAGAGAAAATGCTGCAAGACACCAAGGATATAATGAAAGAGAAAAGGAAACACCGGGTACTGCTTTATATTTCAGTCTCAAGTAATGGTGAATGCACGGTTCAGAGCTAAATTGTATGGAGTATCTGATTCCCTTCATTTGTTATGAAGTGTCCAAGTAACATTCCCTTTTGTTTGTTTTACACTGGCAGGAGTTTGGCAGTCTTAAACTGTGCTAAATTTATACCAGTATGATGGGTGTAAGTTGCACGCCAAGAGGAATAGTTCCAGGCAACTATATATAGAATCATCAAAATTTACAGCACAGACGGAGGCCATTCGGCCCATCATTTCTGTGCTGGCTGAAAGAGCTATCCCTGCCTAATCCCACTTTCCAGCTCTTGGCCCGTATTCCTGCAGGTTACGACACTTCAAGTACATATCCAAATACTTTTTAAATGCGATGAGGGTTTCTGCTTCTACCATCCTTTCAGGCAGTGAGTTCCAGACCCCCACCACTCTCTGGGTTACTTAAAAAATGAAAACCCAATACCACAGAGATGCCAACGAGCCTTCCGCCTTGCGTGCATGATCTGTTAAAACTCCCGATTGCCCAGCGGCAGATTCTGCGTAGTGACTTGCAGTGTAGCTGCAGACGAGCTGCTTTCCATTTCGACCGGCAAGTGCAATCAGAATAGTGGCTTCAAGGCCATCCTCATTAAAATCTAGAGTGCGAGGGATTATGTTGTGAGCGTCTATATGGCAGTTAATTGGCCATAGAGGAATAACCTCTCGACACTGCCTGTCAGTGTTAATGCGTTATTGATTGAACAAAGCTATTTGTATTAAGTTAGTTATGAAGCCAAAGGTTTGTAGGCAAGATGTGAAAAATCACTGGTCGGCGTATTGGAGCCAAATTTCATTAAAGGAAAATGAAAGGCTAAGGAGTACAGGAAACTCTCTTTTAACCAGCACCTAAATAACCGGAAATCTCTGTTAACCGGCAAAATTCAGGAGTAGGTTCAGGTAAGTTTTACTTCATATTAGTGGCCGTTCCTGGATCTGTGGCCGTGTAACTGGGGTTCGTGCACTTGTTGCTAAGCAACAGGGACGCTTGGTCTGTGGCTGGAGTTCCTGCACATGTTGTTAAGCAACAGGGAAGCCTGGATTTGTTGCTGTGTACGGAGCTCTCGTACCTTTTAACTATACCTCACTGTAATCCGGACTTTTTGATAAACCGGCACCACGCCGGTCCCGTTGGTGCCAGGTAATAGAGTTTCCTGTACTTCCTTTATACAACATGCACCGTCTCTTTAAGTTATCTTCTATCTCTGAAAATTATCTTCTATCTCTTTGAAAATATCTTTGTTTCAATATATTTTAGCCTCGTGAACACCTACCATTTTGTATCTGTGTTCCCATTTCACCCATTGTAGTTTTTCAGGTTGGGGCACCAGATTGGTCAAAAGCTCTCATTTTGAATCATGTGGAGTTATCTAGGATGCATAAGGGCTACTTCTGTGGTTTACAACATCATCAAGCATCTTGGAGGAAAATAGGAACCCAAAATGGCAACTCTTATGAAGCCAACATTTCCGATCCCACACTAGCTAATTAATAACATGAAGGTAGATTTATGAACTAGCTGTTGTGGTATTAAAAATAAATAGTAGTGGAGTACTTTGTAATGAGATCCTATAAAAATGTAGATTAAACAGTGGACTTTATTTTTTTTAAATGTTTTTTAAAAATTAGGTCTTCAGCCAACTATCTATATTTAAAATTGCTAATTAGGTTGTTTAAATATCAATAGAATTAGAACATATTAGGAGCAGGAGTAGGCCATACAGCCCCTCGAGCCTGCTCCGCCATTCAATAAGATCACGGCTGATCTTCGACCCAACTCCACTTTCCTGCCCTATCCCCATATCCCATAATTCCTCGAGTCCAAAAATCTATCGATCTCAGCCTTGAATATACTCTGCGACTGAGCATCCGCAGCACTTTGGGGCAGAGAATTCCAAAGATTCACAACCCTCTGAGTGAAGAAATTCCTCCTCATCTCAGTCTTAAAAGACTATGCCCCCTAGTTCTAGACTTTCCAGCCAGGGGGAACAACCTCTCAGCATCTACCCTGTCAATCCCCCTCAGAATTTTATGTTTCAATGAGATCACCTCTCATTCTTCTAAACTCCAGAGAGTATCGGCCCAGTCTACTCGATCTCTCCTCATAGGACAACCCTCTCATCCCAGGGATCAATCCAGTGAATCTTCGTTGCACCGCCTCCAAGGCAAGTATACCCTTCCTTAAATAAGGAGACCAAAACTGTGCGCAGTACTCCAGGTGTGGTCTCACCAAGGCCCTGTACAATTGTAGCGAGGCTTCCTTACTCTTATACTCCAACCCTCTAGCAATAAAGGCCAACATGCCATTTGCCTTCCTAATTTCTTGCTGTACCTGCATGCTAACTCTGTGTTTCTTGTACTAGGACACCTAAATCTCTCTGAACACCAACATTTAATAGTTTCTCACCATTTAAAAAAACATTCTGTTTTTCTAGTCTTTGTAACAAAGTGAATAACCTCACATTATACTCTATTGCCCACTCACTTAATCTGTCTATATTTTGCAGGCTCTTTGCATCCTCCTCACATCTTACTTTTCCACTTGTCATACTTTGTGCTCAGTAAAGCATACTAGCGATGCAGGGAATGCCATGACTCCTCCTGTTTTAGTAAGAGTCATTTGGAAACCGGAAGCAAGTACAATTTTAGACTAGCCTTCTCGTGATGGGGAAACTATTGCGCTGTAAGGTTCAGATAGCGGTCTAAAAGGCTATTTAATGAGCACATATTCACTGGCCGTGAATATTTACCTCTACAGCTGACTCGTTCAATTTGTAGATGGTTTACAAACCTGGTATGTGTACAAAATGTTCAGAGATGTGCAGTTATGACTTCAGTTCCATATATCTTGTCCCAAGTGTGTTAACAAATGAGAAATAATTCATCTGTGATTCAAGTGAGTTATTTTTCAGAGTTCACTTGTGATAATGGGCATTTATGATAGATAATATCAAAACAAGAATTGTATAATGCTAAATGTACTACTTGTACACTCGTGGTAAGTCGTGATGTGAATGTACTTTCATTTGCTTATTTTTTTCTATTTTATTTTGAATTTCAAAGTCCAGCAAAGCATTATAAATGAAATGTATCCGATGCTATTGTGACTTTTTATAGAAAGAGAAAAAAGATGTTTCAAATCGAGGGAATCTGAATCCGAGGAAAATTAGAACAAGAAAAGAAGAATGGGAGAGGTTGAAAATGGGCAAGGAATTTGTGGAACCAAAGTTGATTACGGATGGATCTGTGTAAGTTTTGTCATTTTTTTAAAAGCTAATATTTGGGCTCTGACTTTAAATGCAGTGATGAATATCTTGTGGCATTTTTTGGTCTTGAATGGAGTAATGAAAATTTGATGTGGGCGTTGCCCATAGATGAGTAATGCCTGTTTATATTTTATATTATAATGGACAGTAGCCCAGTAGGACAGACTAGATGCAGGAAGGATGTTCCTGATGGTCGGGGAGTTCAGAACCAGGGGTCACAGTCTAAGGATAAGGGGTAGGCCATTTAGGACAGAAATGAGGAGGAATTTCTTCACCCAGAGAGTGGTGAACCTGTGGGGTTCTCTGCCACAGAAGGCAGTTGAGGCCAATTCATTAAATATATTCAAGAAGGAGTTGGATATATTTCTTAAGGCTAAAGGGGTCAAGGGGTATGGGGAGAAAGCAGGGACAGGGTACTGAATTTGGATGATCAGCCATGATCACATTGAATGGCGGAGCAGGCTCGAGGGGCCGAATGGCCTACTCCTGCTCCTATCTCCTATGTTTCTAGTGCAGAGGTGAAACTACACACCCTGTATACTGAAATAAATTATCCTATACATGCAGGCATTTTTAATGAAACCAAGAAAACAATTTATTTCTTTTGTTTTAAATGTCACAATCCTCTCCTCCTCCCCTCCACCCAAAGGAAATGCAAGCTCCACAGCCATGCAACAAAGCCAATTGAGGTATTTATTTAATTGCAATTGCAGGAAAAACTTGAGCACAATTTTGCAGTTGATGAAATTAGTGCAAGTGATCCATTTTATGTATCTAATTGCTACAACAAGGCTGCCAGCCCTCGCTCATTTGAGTTAGGCACACTCATTTTGATTTTAAAAACATGACCTGTTTTCATATAACTCCGCTCTACAATAGGATTGTCCAAACTGGTGATTGATGACCTTGGCTCAACGCAAGTTCACATGCTTTCTCCAAAACGTATATGTTTTCTGTAATTCTGATTAGACTTACTTTAGGAATAAATATATATTTGATATATATATTAATGACCTGGACTTGGGTATAGGGGCATAATTTCAAAGTTTGCAGATGACAAGAAACTCAGTAATGTAGTAAACAGTGAGGAGGATAGTAACAGACTGCTGAAATGGGCAGACACATGGCAGATGCAGTTTAATGCAGAGAAGTGTGACATGATGCATTTTGATAGGAAGAATGAGGAGAGGGGGTATAAACTAAATATTACAATTTTAAAAGGGGTGCAGGAACAGAGTGAACTGGGGGTTTATACACAAATCTTTGAAGGCAGCAGGACAAGTTGATCACAAAAAAGCATAAAAGACCCGTGGCTTTATAAACAGCTGGAGTATTGTGTCCAATTCTGGGCACCACACTTTAGGAAGGACGTCATGGCCTTGGTGGGTGCAGAAGAGATTTACTAGAATGGTACCAGGCATGCGGAACTTCAGTTACATGGAGAGACTGGAGAAACTGGGGTTCTCCTTAGAGCAGAGACGGTTAAGAGGAGATTATTAATAGAGGTATTCAACATCATGAGATTTGATAGAGTAAATCAGGAGAAACTGTTTACCAAGCCTTCTGCCACTGGAAACGGATAACACGGATTTAAGGTAATTAGCAAAAGAACCAGAGGCAAGATGAGAAAAATGCTTACGCAGTGAGTTGTGATGATCTGGAATGCACTGCCTGAAAGGGCGGTGGAAGCAGATTCAATAATAACTTTTTAAAAAAGGAAATGGATAAATACTTGAAGGGAAAAAATGCGGGGCTATGGGGAAAGAGCAGGGGAATGGGACTAATCGGATAGCTCCTTACACCGGCGCGATGGGTCGAATGGCCTCCTTCTGTGCTGTATCATTCTGATTCTGTGAAATCCTTATTGGATGGTGTAGTGACATAGCTCTAATGTGGAGTGAGCAGACCACTTATTTAAGAATTTCAGGGAATCATGATAAGGCAGCAGGTCTCCACCTGTCCTTCTGCCTGAGGGTGGAATATGATGAGAGAAGACAGAGAAATGGGAAACACAAAATGCATTTAGAAAGAGAAGGGAATCTTGCCCTTGAAGCCTTGTAATTTATAAAATAGCCTAATAACTAAAGTATAAAAAGCTGTGTTTTTTCCTTGAGCTCAGTCACCCTCTTGCCCTCACTCTGATAGCTGGGAGTGAGGTGAGCACAAGAGAGTGACTTCTGCAGAGAAGAGGGTGTTCTGTTTTCTCTCTCTCTTCAGAGATGGTTCATTTCTAATGATTAGCTCACCTTTAAAACATATAAAACATAAAGTTGACCCACTAACGATGCCGTGCAGTGGGACAGCGCTAACGTTCCCTCGCAGCTCACTACCGGCCCCACGCAGCCAGAGATCGACTCTTTCAATGTTAAATTTTGCGCATGCATGAAACTGAATGGACTGCGAAGTCCCTTAAAGGGGCCTCGCACCCAAAATAATAAGAGGGAACATTGAACACCACCGCAATATTTTGTTGCCCCCATTTTTGTTTTCTGAATTTTACACACACACACTTCACTAAAACTTCTGGTCATGGATCAGCCTAGAAGTTGAGTGCTAGCAAGCCGGCTCCCTTGTCCTCGTAAGCGCACTTCCAACATTGATTGCTAAATAATGATCGTACCTAGCCAATTCCCCGCCCCCCCCCACAACTGAGAGGCATTAAGATTAACTCCTGCCACTACCCTGGTCGAGATCAGCAAACGCAGCGCAGAGGGGAAATTTTTTTAATGTATTGACGGGATGTAGCCGTCGCTGGCAAGGCCAGCATTTATTGCCCTTTCCTACTTGCCCTCTTAAGGTGGTGGTGAGTCGACTTGAATACAACTGAGTGTCTTGCTGGGCCATTTCAGAGGGGCTGTTAAGAGTCGACCACATTGCTGTGGGTCTGGAGTCACATATAGGCCAGACCGGGTAAGGACGGCAGATTTCCTTCCCTAAAGGACATTAGTGAACCAGACCAGGGATCAGTGCAATTGGAGGAGTGGAGCATTATATAATGGAGGATGCAGTTTTTTTGCATGAGGCATGTCTAATTCCCTGGAGTTTTCCTTTTTCAATGTGAATATGATGACTACTTTTGAGATGTTGTACAAAATAATGTGAATTATTCATTGTGATACCCATATATGTTGACCTAAAATAAAAGATCATGACTGTATCTTCGGTGTTCTGATGAGCAAACTTTTGGATTCATAGATTTACAGGTAATTGTACTATTTTACAGGCCAAATATCAATGAGATCTATGCTAATGGAAGTACAGGTTCAGAGGATAATGTTTATAGAACTCATGGAGGATACCGTGATTCAGTCACTCCACTTCCAGAATCACCAGGAGTTGACTTACCTCCCCCACCACCTGATTTTGGGTACAGTATTATCAGATATTTAGAAACTTTTTATCAGTGGTTTTTACGACTCATTTTTAATTCAAGTAAAAAATGAACTTGTACAGAATTCAACCTCTTCACTAATTGATTCTTCATAAGCCAATTTGAGCAGCGAGACCCCAATATACTGCAAAAGGCCAGCAGAGTACCGAGCTTGGCCTCAGTGGGAGCTCAGCGCAATTGCTCCCAAAATATATTTTGAGACGTTAAATCACAAATAGACAGGAGGGAATGCAAGGATCCTCCTGAGTATTGCAATTGACAGAGAGGTATTCAGAATCAAATCCCTGTAACAATGGCAGCAACTTGGAGAGCAGCAGTCACAGACGATACCATGGTACCAAAGGTGGGGGGAGGGAAGTGAAGTGCAGTAACCACTAGTAATCAATGATTCCTTTTAAGAGAATATAAGTGCCTAGTAGCTGCAACCGAGAATGGTGTAATGCCTCCCAGTTGCCAGGCTAAGGGATGTAACGGAGCAGACTCAAAAATATTTTTAGGAGGAAGAGGCATGATAACAACAACTACTTGCATTTATATAGTGCCTTTTAACGTGGTAAAATGTCCCAAGGCGCTTCACAGAAGTCATGGCTTGTGTTGGAGGCAAAAACACAAGAAGGAATAGAGTTGAAATCCTGCAGTGTGTTTTTCAGGAATTGGGACCAAACTAATTTAAACATGTTTGTAAGTGTTTGTTAATAATGTGATTTTACTCTACACGATAGTGTAAACCTTTCATATAGGTTTATAAGGTTGCAGAAAGGTAGAATTCTATGAAATTCTGTGTGTGTATATCATTTTACTCTTGCCTTCAGTTGCAATTTTCTTTTTAAAAGGAAAACCTGCTAGTGCTCACCTGCTAATGTGGGGTGTAATTGAGCTGTATTGACCAGGAAAGTGAGAATCAGCGCTGAGTCAACTGAATTCCATCAGGGCATCAAACAAAGCGATACGCTTGGCTACAGTGCTACTTGGACTAGAATAAATATTCCGAATGCTTCTGGACTAGAATAAATATTCCGAATGCTTGCTGTAATGCAGCCATGCTAGTGACATGGTTAAATTGGCATGTCTTGTATGTGTGTGCGAAGTTGTATTTTTGTGTATGTTAATTGTTTTTATTTTTACTTGTAGCTACGCCATGGATCTGCAAAAGGAATCTTCAACCCTTAAAAGGATTAGTCTTGTCAGCCCAACTATTCCTCCTCCAGCCCCACCCCCAGGCCCACCAATGGTAGTGGGACCTGCTCCACCACCAGCACCGCCACCTCCACCACCATTGGTGGGACCTGAGGGCCATGCACCTCCCATTTCTCCACCACCACCACCACCACCACCTCCCTCAATGCCCCCAATGCAGTTTAATCAGCATTTCCATGACGCTCCATCAATTCCTCCCCCACCTCCTCCAACTGATCAGTTCCCTGCCGCCCCTGCGCCGTTCCCATCAACTGGAGGAGGATGCCCTCCACCACCCCCTCCCCCTCCACCACCTCCTGGCCCACCACCATTGTCCTTTGGCGGTGGTCCAGTGCCCCCACCTCCACCTCCGGCTTCGGAGCCTAAACCCAAAGCAGCTTTGCCAGCAGTGAATGATGCTCGGACCGACTTGCTGTCAGCTATTCGGCAAGGTAAAGCTGGTTATGCTATTTTGGTTAGGGAGCTAGGAATGTCTGTAGAATTGATGCAATCTGCTTGTCTTCCAATTGCATAAAGTCGGTGACTGTATGCTACTTGAAGTGAAGTGTTGTGATTATTTCTTGGCAAGGACCATGGCTTTCTCCATACAGCCAGTACATGACTCTTAAGATTACTGTACCATCTTGAGCACCAATATAGCTGAAGGATCATTGATTTGTAGCTTACTTTTTAATACTGTTTCATTCAAGGGGTATTTTGACTATCTATAAATATCTTGGTTTTAACCTGGTCAGTTGAGAGTAAGAATATAGCATCTGATAACGAATTAATCTTTAGAAGAAGCTTGACACTGAATACCATTAGTACGCAATACTGATGAACAAATCCACAGTACTTCAATAGGAAAATAACTGTGAAGACGTGAAGTTTATGCAGTGACTAGATTGTCTAAGAAATGTGATTACAGTCCAGAGTAAATGTATTATTGAAGCAAAAGAAAGCTTACAGATATGGATGTATATCATTTTACTCTTCCCTTCAATTACAATTTTCTTTTTAAAAGGAAAACCTGCTAGTGCTCACCTGATAATGTGGGGTGTAATTGAGCAATATTGACCAGGAAAGTCTGAGAATCAGCGCTGAGTCAACTGAATTCAATCAGGGCATCACATGAAGCGATACACTTGGCTTACAGTGCTTCTAGACTAGAGAAAGTCAAGGTTGAGTGCTCTTGATTGCTGTCCATTGACATCTACTGAAACATGCTCATGTGTTGGATGAAGATATTGATGCTGGGCCCAGAGCTATGATGGCAGAAAGAGACCTGGCGTTACATGGGAGGGGGGAGATTGGAGCCTGCATTTTGGGGCTGGGGGAAGCATGCAAGAGGGGATCCTGGGTTGGGTTGGGATGGAGTGCATTTGCGGAGAAGCAGAAACAGTACGCTCACACGGAGGAGACCGGGCAAGGAAAGGCTGTGGTTGGGCAGGGAGAAAGGATACCACTGGCTTTATTGCAGCAAGAGAAAGCTGAGATGAGAAGATTGGTTTCTGATAACCACCTGAATTAGACCTTATTAACTGGTCACTGTAGACCAGTGCAGTGTCTGTACATGGACAAACTCTTTATAATCGGTAGATACAGGTTTTAGTTGGTATGCTAAAGTCAATCACTGTAGAGATAGAACTGTAGGCCCACAGCTTGCCTTTCACAATACTGCAGTCCAGCTGTGTGGAAAACTTACTGATACGTATTTATGGGACTGTTTTGGCAGACAGTGAAACTGAGAACCAGAATGTAGCGTCTGGTGTTACAATCGAGATACGTCTACAGACACCTTTAAGTTTTTAATTGTGTGTTCTTTTGACCTGTTGAAAATTTTTGAATGCCCTTTCAATTTTGTCTGACTTGTTAGCAACAGCTCTCATTATAGAACAGTGAAAAATTCAACATCAGAATGAAATCAGATTGCAGAGATGCTGGCGTAATCTGTCCCCAGGGCGATTTGAGTGCGCTAATATTTTGTCAGTCTCCAGCATTAACATGCTGTTGCTTTCACAGTATTTGATCTAAAGCTGGAAACAGGACCGAGTCAGATAACCTCTATATTTTTAATGTAAATGACAAACCTAGTATCTCAAACCTATTTTATTTATTCAACAGGCTTCCAGCTTCGTAAAGTTGAAGAACAGCGAGAACAAGAGGAAAAGCGGGACCGGGTCGGAAATGATGTGGCCACAATCTTGTCTCGGCGTATAGCAGTTGAATACAGCGATTCTGAAGAATCGGAATTCGATGACGAGGAATGGTCTGACTAGGCCAGGCTATGCTGACACAGTAATCACCAGCTGCCAATAATTCTTCTGTTTGAAAAGCCAAACCTTTTCCAACAGTGCCTTCACACATAGACGTAGTACTCTAATGTATTATTTGCACAGGATGTGAATCTGTTGGGGAAGATGCATGTCAGACAAGAAATCATGTGGCGTTATTACGGAGGGCTTATAATAAAGTGCCACATTTACAAAGCAATAAGATAGAGTTGTCTATGCAGGATCACCATATGCACTGCACGCGCACACATTACAGCAAGAAGGAGGATAAATGTGCAACAAACCACTGGATTACTAAAATGAACACAGCTTGCTGCCTTGTACCAGACTTTAATAATTGCAGTGCACATGATCATCCAACGAATGAAATAATGTATTTATCAGCCAATATTTTCTTCCATATAAATTAATGGTATTCTTCCTTTTAATCAAATACTGTAGTTAGAATGATGGAATTTTGTAATCTGTTGCACACCAACTATATAAAAATGTATATGCAGATATAATTTAGAGTTCATATTCTCACATTTGCTAGTGCTAATCGAGTTTATATAAATCCTTTTTGATAGTCTCCAAGCGATCATACCAACCTGTCTTCTGTGTAATTAGCAATGCCACCAAAGTGCTTTATTGAACAAAATTTTTAAAGGGAACATGTGTAAAATGTCTTTTGTAGGCGCCTTCGGGCCTTAATAATTTTATTTTTTAATATGGCAACACGGTGCTAAAATAATGTACCAACTGCTTGTATTAATTGCCTACAGGTACACACTGGTAATCTTCTGTAAGGAAGCTTGGAATGGTAGACCAAAAAATGACTCTAAACCTATGAGGGGACTGCAGTTTAATCTTTGCTTTGTTTACATCATTTGTAGGTGTTTCTACATCTTGCTTATGCAATCATTCAGCGAATAGACGTGAGGAGAGAGCTTCACTGACAAACTATGCAAATTTAGCACCAGTCAAAACTAACACAAGATGCACAATAATGTAATTAATAGTGTTCAAAATATCTTGATCTAAATTTAACATCATTTTCTTTAAAAGTGTTTTTTCTGGTAAATTTTGTAATTAAACAGCATTCATAATCGGGTAGCTGGGTTAATGAATTTCTATAATTTTCTCCCCTCTTTTGGCCTTTTGGGGGTCGGGGGATTGCATTTGAAATCTGGAGTTACTCCGAGTAATTTCAATAGGACTTACCGAGACTTATTGTAGCAGCGATACAAGAATGTATTTAATTAGAATTGTATGTAACGAAAGATCATGTGCAGAGTTTGCTATGGACCTCCTGAAGACTTGTTGAAATAAATGGTTACCAAAAATGTTATACTTAATTGGACCTGATTTATAACCTAGATGCTTACATAATGAAGTGTATTTTATGTAGATTTTAGCTTTTTCCTAATATATGCATTAATATTTTTTCCTTCTTTGTATTTGCGTCTAAATTTGATTATAGTAAAGTGAAGCTGCATTGCACTTGTGTCAGTGCTCTGTGAAAATTACAGGATGCCCACAAACCCTCTTTGTTAATTAGCTTGTGGTGCAGCACAGCAAGGCCAGTAATGATGGTGACATGAGCATTGCAACTCCATTCCTATTTCAATTTCTAAAACAAAACGCTAGGAAAGGAAGAGAAAAGGTAATTTAAGCAATGGGAGCAGATTGTTTTGTGTTTTCCTGTAGAAAATAGTCTAGGCTGACACCCGAGTGCATTACGGAGGGAGTGCTGCATTGCCAAAAGTGCCATCTTTCGACTGAGATGTTAAACCGAGACCCTGCCTTGTGGGCATAAAAAAAATCGATTGCCGTTATTCAAAGAATAGGAAGGGCGTTCTCCCACGGCCCAGGCTAAAGTTTTTATACCTCAACTGATACAACAACAATTTGTATTTATATAGTACCTTTAACGTAGTAAAATGTCCCACAGGAGCGTTATCAAAAAGTTTTTGACACCGAGCCACATAAGGAGATATTAGAGCAGATGACCAAAAGGAAAGAGAGAGGCAGAGGTGTCTAGGGAGAGAATTCCAGAGCATAGGACCTCGGGAGCTGAAGGCACGGCTGCCAATGGTTGAGCGATTAAAATCCGGTATGCTCAAGAGGCCAGTATTAGAGGAGCACAGATATCTCTGGGGGTGGGGGTTGTGGGGCTGGAGGAGATTACAGAGATAGGGAGGGGCGAGGCCATGGATGGAATTGAGAACAAGGATGAAAATTTTGAAATCGCGTTGTTTAACCGGGAGCCAATGTAGGTCAGTGAGCACAGAGGCGATGGGTGAACGGGACTTGGTGCGAGTTAGGACACGGGCAGCAGAATTTTGGATGACCTCAAGTTTATGTAGGGTGGAATGTGGGAGGCCAGCCAGGAGTGTGTTGGAATAGTCAAGTCTAGAGGTAACAAAGGCATGGATGAGGGTTTCAGCAGCAGATGAGCTGAGGCGGAAATGGGCTGTGTTACGGAGGTGGAAATAGGCGGCCTTAGTTATGGCAAAGATATGTGGTCAGAAGCTAATTTCAGGCTCAAATATGACACTAAATATCACAAACCGATTATCTGGTCATTTATCTCATTGTGGGACCTTACTGTACACAAATTGCCTGTTGCATTTTCCTACATTACAGCAGCAACTACATTTCAAAAATACTTTGGTTGTAAAGCGCTTTGGGGCATCCTGAGGTCACGAAAGGTGTATAAAGGCATGTTCTTTTCTCAAAAATGGTTTTTATTGAACCTAATGTTCTGGGCGAATTCTGTAGAAATTACTAATGAAGCGAGATGTACTAAATAGGAAGCATTTGAAGATATTGGGGGGGGGGGAAAAGAGAAAAAATATAACTCAACTGAAGGTTTAGCAGATTTCCAGGATAATCTGCACCTTCACATGGTCCATCTCTGACTCTTCGCTTCCTTGACTTCTCCGTCTCCATCTCTCGGGATAGGTTATCAACCAATATTCACTACAAGCCCACTGACTCCCACCGCTACCTGGATGACACTTCCTCTCACCCCGCTTCCTGTAAGGACTCTATTCCATTCTCCAAGTTTCTTCGTCTCTGCTCCAACGATGTCACCTTCCACAGCAGTGCTTCAGACATGTCTTCCTTTTTCTGCAACCGAGGATTCCCCTCTACCGTCATTGACACTGCCCTCGACCGTGTCAGTTCCATCTCCCGCACTTCTGCCCTCACCCCTGCCCCCCCCCCCCGGAACCACGATAGGGTTCCCCTTGTCCTCACCTTTCACCCCACCAGCCTCCACATTCAACGGATCATCCTCCGGCATTTCCGCTACCTCCAAAGTGATCCTACCACCAAACATATCTTCCCCTCCCCTCCCCTTTCAGCATTCCGCAGGGACCGCTCCCTCCGAGACACCCTAGTCCACTCCTCTCTCACCCCAAACCCCTTCCCCTTCGCCTGGCACCTTCCCATGCAAGCGGAGGAGATGTAACACCTGCCCCTATACCTCCCCCCTTCCCACAGTCCAGGGCCCCAAACACCCCTTCCAGGTGAAACAGCGATTTACTTGTACTTCTCACAATCTAGTATACTCTATTTGCTGCTAACGATGCGGTCTCCTCTACATTGGGGAGAGCAAACGCAGATTGGGTGACCGCTTTGCGGAACACCTCCGTTCAGTCCATAAGGGTGACCCCGAGCTTCTGGTCGCCTGTCATTTTAATTGAACGCTCCATTCCCACTCGGACCTCACCGCCCTTGGCCTCTTGTATTGTTCCACGGAAGCTCAACGTAAACTCGAGGAACAGCACCTCATCTTCCGATTAGGCACTCTGCAGCCTTCCGGACTCGATATCGAGTTCAACAATTTCAGATCATAACCTCGGCCCCTATTTCATTTTTTCTTGTAATTTTTCCACTCCTTTCCCCCCCGCCCCCCCCCCCCCCACATTCCTTTTGTTTCGCTCTCACACCTGGCAGCTATCCCTTGCCCTGCCAGTACACTTTACACCCAATCTCAGCCTATTAGCATCTCGTCTAGCTTCTAACACCTTTTATTGTCTCTTTTTTACTACTTTTGTTTCTTTTATTCTTTTGTCCGATCGCAGCCCTGCCTCCGATCTATCTTTTCTTTCCAGTTTTGAAGAAGGGTTCGACCCGAAACGTCAACTCAAATTTCTGTCCACGGATGTTGCCTGACCTGCTGAGTTTTTCCAGCATTTTCTGTTGTTATTTCTGGTTCAATCTGATTTAATGAGTTGACTAAGTGTAAAGGCTGACCAGAGAGGGTTCTTTGTTACCTGTTAAGGATAACTCAAGGTAAGTAAGTTTTAACTGACTCTGTGTTGCACTAATACTATCTGGTAGTGCCTTGGCAAGCAGTACTAATACACAAGCTAGAGGGAGCTATTATGTCTGTGTATAATTGAGACACGGACTGCAGGAGTTGATTATAACAAGTCTTTACTGAATGGAGACAACCTGGAAACAAACTACAGAAGCCTGCTAGGGCCTTTTATACAGGGGTGGTCACTGCCGGTACTGCAGTCTGAGACCAGTTATTCCCTTAAAGGTACATACACAACAATTCCTCCCCTTTTAGATAAACAGTACATAACATTCATTTAACAACTAAATAATAACTAATTACAATTACGGTTGCTAGATACATTGGTTGAAGTTAAGCAATTATAAGTTCAGCCTTTGAGGAGGCTTCCTGATTTTGTCTGGATAACGCCTCTGGGATATCAGGTTCTTCTGGCAAGGTTGAGTCGGGATCAATGTCGTTGTTTGGTTCGTTGCTTCCAATATCACCGATTCTGCGGTAGATACAATTGGTACTTTGGTTTCATCGCCAGGTGTATCAGATCGTGGTGTGGAGTTGACTTTTTCCAGTGACTCTAGAATCTGGTCAGCATGGTGTCTTACAATGCTCTCTCCAACATCCACGGTATACATTAGAGGCCCTTGCCGTGTACAGATCGTTCCTGGCTGCCATTTCTCAGTGCGGTAGTCCCGGGTCAAAACTGGTTGACCTATCTTAAAACTCCTGGTCGGCCTTTCATTCATATTCTGAAACTGCCTGTTCTCCACATCTCTTCTGACGTTTGGCTTAACCAAATCCAAGGGGCATCGTAGTCTTCGATTGAAGAACATCATGGCGGGAGTTTGGTTGGTAACCGCATGTGTCGCATTCCAGTAGGCAAACAAGAAGTTATCCACCTTGTGTTGTAGGGATATATCTTCATTACACATTGCCTTGATAGCCTTCTTGAATGTTTGAACAAACCTCTCGGCCAATCCATTAGTGGCTGGATGATATGGGGCGGATGTGTAATGCTTAACACCATTGTTCTTTAAGAACCTCCGGAACTCTTCAGACACAAACTGTGGTCCATTGTCAGAGCAAATCTGTTCAGGCAGCCCATTCCTGGTGAATATGGTTCGTAAGACTGTGATAGTTTTTTCTGTGGTGGTTGAGGACATTTTTATTACCTCTGGCCACTTTGAATGTGCATCCACCGCAATTAAAAACATCGAGTCCATAAAGGGACCAGCAAAATCAATGTGCACCCTTTGCCATGGAGATGAGGGCCACTCCCATGGATGTAGAGGGGCTTGTGGTGGGGCGTTTTGGACCTTCTGGCATCCTGTACAGCTCTTGGTCATCTCTTCGATTTCTCTATTGATTCCCGGCCACCACACAAACGCTCTGGCTAAGGTCTTCATTTTTACCCCTCCCAGATGACCCTCATGAAGCTCATTGAGCACTCTATCCTTCAATTTGGGTGGAATTACTACTCTGGATCCGCACATCAAGGTTCCTCTGCACACTGACAGCTGTTCTCTTCTCGGCGAGAATGCTGGCAGCAGTGGTTCGCCATGTGCTGGCCATCCCTTCACCATTAAATCATAGACCCAGGAGAGTGTCGGGTCATTTCGTGTTTCCTTTTCTATGTTTGCATTCGTCACAGGGAGACATTCGACTATAGTCGAGTGGAATAACTCCACTGGATCTACTGCCAGTTCTTCTTCCACCGCCGGCAACGGTAGGCGCGACAATCCATCAGCATTCCCATGCTGTTTAGTTCCTTTGTACTTGATGTCATACTGGTGTGCCCCTAGGAAAAGGGACCACCTCTGTAGCCGTTGTGCCGTCATTATTGGTACGCCCTTCTGAGTGTTGAAAATGGAGACGAGAGGTTGATGATCAGTTAGTAGAGTAAATTTCTGACCGTGCAGGTAGTGATTGAACTTCTTCACCCCCCACACCAGCCTGAGGGCCTCTCTGTCAATCTGGGCATAGGGCGTAGTTACGCTCGGCTGAAGTTAACGAGCGTGACGCAAAAGCTATCGGCCTCTCTGAACCATCAAGGAATTTATGTGACAGTACCGCCCCAATGCCATAGGGAGATGCATCCCACACCAGTCTTATCGGTAGTGATGGGTTGTAGTGAGCCAATACTTCTCTTGAAGTGATTAGGTCCTTACTCTTCTGAAAGGCCCACTTACATTCATCGCTCCATTTCCATGCTACTCCCGTTCGTAGTAGGGCGTTCAGTGGATGCAGAATTGTGGACAAATTCGGCAAAAACTTATGGTAGTAATTCACCAATCCAAGGAATGACCTCAGTTGCGACACATTTTCAGGCGCTGGAGCCTTAACTACCACTTCAATTTTGTCAGGGGACTTATGCAACCCCTCTTCATCAATCACGTGGCCACAATACGATATCTGTTTCTTAAAAAACTCGCACTTGGGGCGATTGGCTCATAGCCCATGTTCACGTAGTCTAGTGAGTACCTGCTCTAGGTTGGCAAGGTGTTCACTGTCATCTTCACCTGTCACTAGGATGTCGTCCAAGTAACACTGAGTCCCCGGAATCCCTTGCAGGACTTGTTCCATCGCCCTTTGCCATATCGCCGGAGCTGATGCTACTCCGAATACCAGTCGATTATATTGGTAAATACCTTTGTGAGTGTTTATCGTGAGATACTTCCTAGAGGATTCTTCAACCTCCATCTGCAAATATGCTTGTGCTAGGTCAATTTTTGTAAAACGCTTCCCTCCAGATAGTGAGGCGAAGATATCTTCTATCCTTGGCAGAGGATATTGTACTTTGTGAAGGACTGGGTTCACCATCACACACACACAGAATCCCCACAATGCAGATAGAGGCCATTTCGGCCCATCGAGCTTGCGCCGACACATATCCCACCCTATCCCCGTAACCCCACGTATTTAATCCCCTAACACTAAGGGTCAATTTATCATAGTCAAATCAACCTAACCCGCACATCTTTGGACTGTGGGAGGAAACCGGAGCACCCGGAGGAAACCCACGCAGACACAGGGAGAATGTGCAAACTCCACACAGACAGCCGCCCAAGGCTGGATTTGAACCCGGGTCCCTGGCGCTGTGAGGCAACAGTGCTAACCACTATGCCACCGTGCATCACCTTGAAGTCCCCACAGATGGGAACCTTCCTTGGCTCCTCAGACTTATTGTATAACGTTTTCTTCATGACAGGAACGATGGATTCTCCAGCTCTGCCTCGATGGCTGGGTGAATTGCATATGGTACCGGTCTTGCTTTGAAAAACTTGGGAATTGCATTCTCCTCTATTTTTATCGAGGCGGTTACGCCTTTAAGAGTGCCCTGTTCTTGTTGAAATAGCTCTTTGGCGTCAGCTAAGATTGTTGACAATCATCCAGGAGTGATGTCGTCATCCTTTTTACCAGCCACCGTCAGTGCCTGAATGGAGTGCCAGTCTAAACTTATCTTTCTGATCCATTCATGTCCCAATAACGGTGGTCCACCATCTTGCAGAATGTAGAGATACAATTTCTGTATTTTCTTGCCGTTGTATTCGACAGGCACCCTTATTTTTCCTCTGGGGTATACTTTTTGCTCTGTATACGTCCTCAAGACAATGGATGTCTCTCTCAAGGGTATGTGTGAGAATAGCCACTCATAGTCTCGTCGATTCGTGATGGTTAGAGCTGATCCTGTATCCAATTCCATTTTGACTTGGGACCCTGCTAACGTGAGGGTGACCCAAATGGTTCAGTGATCCTCTTTTGCGATTACGTTGTGAAGTTTGAGACAGCTTAGTCTCTTGTTCCCGGATTCACTATCGCTCATCTGGTCTTCGGAACTACTGTCCATCATCTTTTGTACTTTCCTGTACGGTTCCTTAGTAGCCTTTTTGTTGTCGTTGGTCTTCTTCCCAGACCTGCAAACTCGTGCAATGTGTCCCATCTTTCCGCATTGCCTGCATATTTTGTCCTTCGACCAGCAGTCCTTCTGGTCATGGTTTTTTCTGCCGCAGCGATAACATTTTGCAAATCCCCATGTCATTTCGTGGGTGCCATATTCCTGTGGCTTTTGTTGTATTTCCGCAGCTCCCCTTGCTGCTGCTTCATACGCTACTGCCACGCTGAAAGCCTTATCTAGCGTCAGCTCTTTCTCTGAGAGTAACCTCTTCTGGGTTCCTTCACTCAGGAGTCCACAGACAAATTTGTCCCGTAAGGTATCTGCCAGTCCTGCTTCGAACTGGCAGTGCTTTGATAGCTTGCATAGTTCCGTAAGGTAATCAGCATTGCCCTCATTTTTATGCTGATTTCTCCTGTGGAATTTAAATCTTTCTGCTATCAGCAGCGGTGTAGGATTTAGGTGTTCCTATAGGATAGCAACAATTTCGTTAAAACTCTTCGCCTTCGGTTTGGCTGGAGTAATCAAGTCCCGCAGTAGGCCGTACGTTCTTGCGCCCATTAAATTTAGAAATACCGATGCCTTTTTCTCATCGGCTATTTCGTTTGCCTCGCAATATACCTCGACTCTTTCCACATACGTGGTCCAGTCTTCTATTGCATTATCGAAGGCAGTGATATCGCCAGTCTTTGGCATCTTGAAAATCTAAGATGGCGCCTCCCGCGCTTTGCCTTCATCCCCGATGGATCAAAATGGCACCTCCCGTGCTTTTCCTTCTTCCCCGCCGAGTTAAGATGGCACCTCCCGCGCTTTCCCGCCGCTGCCGCTGCTGCCAACGCTGTTGCTGGCGATTATATTTATTTTTCTATCGCGCTTCAATATTTGCTCCGTTAATTGAAGAACCGTTCCCGACGTGGAGCGGACCCTCTGGGACACTTCCCTCCCTCTTCTTAGGTCCGAACGCTGCCCGGCTTCGAAGCACCGGCCGCGCCCTGTGTGCTCCACCCTCTCTCTCTCTCTTTGCTTCCCGACTCACTGCCCAGCCCCGTTGCAGAGCCACCCGATCGAGCGCTAGCCCGCCGCAGCCCAGGAAGGATCAGTGCACTACCTGCCACCAGCCCGATTAGCTGGGAAACCACAGACTGGAGAACCAAGCCTGGCTCTCGACAGTCTCTCCTGTACGTTTCAATTCGATGATTTGGAGGGCGGTTGCTCACGGTCGACGCCCGTTTCTCGAGTTTCTTTGGATTATTTTTTTTTTTTTACTTTCCTCTGGCTTCGACCTTCAATAACGTCGTCTGAGGTGCTGCCGAGTTGCAGGTAAGTTCGTTTCTTACTCGTCGCCAGTATTATGTCCGTGTATAATTGAGACACGGACTGCAGGAGTTGATTATAACAAGTCTTTACTGAATGGAGACAACCAGGAAACTGAAACTACAGAAGCCTGCTAGGGCCTTTTATACAGGGGTGGTCACTGCCGGTACTGCAGTCTGAGACCAGTTATTCCCTTAAAGGTACATACACAACAGGAGCCCTGGTTAAAGACTCAAAACTCTTGGGAAGGTTGGTGGTGAGTTGATAAACGCTGACATTCCCTGTAAAATGCTTGCTTGCAATGCAATAGTCAATCTCGCCCAGTAACTTGGCAGCAACTTCCATATACGACAGCAAGATGTAATTGGCATCTTTTCCTGAATTCTATAGGTATAAAGGAAACCCAATTTCAGCAGGTCTTGTGCCCAATATCACTTAATAGGTTGCTTAAACTGCAGTCTCTGCTGCTGCACCTCAAACATTCATGACACATTAAGTCTCAATCTTGCCTCAAAACAGCAAAGCATTATTTGGGCAATTGTGAAGGTGCAAGTTTGAAAAGTTGCCCTTTGCATGCTCCAGTTAATCATGGGCAAGAATTAACTGAAGTGATTTTAATTCATTTTCTGAAGTTACGCAGAATTCAGACCCAAACGTTTGTTTTTTTGTTGCCATTGAATAATTCTACTTTGTGCATTGGTGCTAACTTCCCTGCATATAATTCATAGCTTAATAATAATCCATCTCGGCCTTTAGTTATTCTCCATTAAAACACGTGATTCTGGCATCACCTGCATTAATAGCCGAGTTGAGTTTATGCAGGATAACAACAGAAAATGCTGGAAAAACTCAGCAGGTCAGGCAACATCCGTGGAGAGAAATTTGAGTTGACGTTTCGGGTCGAAACCCTTCTTCAAAACTGGAAAGAAAATAAAATAGATCGAAGGCAGGGCTGCGATCAAACAAAAGTAAAAGAGACAATAAAAGGTATTCGAAACCAGACAAGATGATAATAGGCTGGTGGAGACAAAAGGCAGCTGAGATTAGGTGTGAAGTGTACTGGCAGGTAAGAGACAGCTGCCAGGTGGGAGAGAGAAACAAAAGGAAGGGGGGGGGGTGAAAAGGAAGACCCAAAACAAAGGGGTGGAAAAAATTATAAGTAAAGTAATAGGGGCCGAGGTTATGATCTGAAATTGTTGAACTCGATATTGAGTCCGGAAGGCACCTATTACTTTTTTACTTATAATTTTTTCCACCCCTTTGTTTTGGGTCTTCCTTTTCACCCCCCCCCCCCCTTTCTTTTGTTTCTCTCTCCCACATGGCAGCTGTCTCTTATCCTGCCAGTACGCTTCACACCTAATCTCAGCTGCCTTTTGTCTCCACCGGCCTATTACCATCTCGTCTGGTTTCGAATACCTTTTATCGTCTCTTTTACTTCTTTTGTTCGATCGCAGCCCTGCCTTCGATCTATTTTCTTTTCTTTCCAGTTTTGAAAAAGGGTTTCGACCCGAGACGTCAACTCAAATTTCTCTCCACGGATGTTGCCTGACCTGCTGAGTTTTTCCAGCATTTTCTGTTGTTATTTCGGATTTCCAGCATCTGCAGTATTTTGCTATCGTATGAGTTTATGCAGGTGTTGTGTTGACCTGTAATTGTGCCTTCTGCCTCTGGAGGGCAATGGTGTAACATTAATGATTAACTTGACAACCCAATGAAAGTAGTTACAGCCCCAAATATTGAAACAGGAAAGTTTCGATTTAAGCAGAACTGAAGAGTACTAGATTTTAGTTCTAGACCACAAAAGGAACTCTTAATGAACATGTGCCTTTCTTTAATAAAACAGCAACTTGCATTTATATAGCACCTTTAATGTAGTAAACGTCACAATTCACATGAGCGTTATCAAACACAATCTGACACTTGGTCACATGAGATATTAGGGCAGATGAGAGGTAGGTTTTAAGGAGAAAGAGGGGCGGAGAGGTTCAGGAAGGGAATCCCAGAGCTTAGGGCCTTGGCAACTGAAGGCACCGCCACCAATGGTGGGGTGATTAAAATCCGAGACGCTGGAGGCCAGAATTCGAGGAGAGCAGATATCTCGGAGGGTTGTGGGGCTGGAGGCGGTTACAGAGATAGAGAGGGACGAGGCCATGGAGGGATTACTGGAACAAGTTACTTTTTGACATGGGTGAGGAGAAAGGCCTGAAAATGGCAGGAGAACAGTTGCTTCATACTCTGCCTGGTTTTTATCAAATGAAGCACTTGATTGTAAATGCTAAACAGATGTTCAGATTAAACATACACCAACTTGCTTAAATGGTTTGCTGTGATAGTGAAGAGGTACACTTTGCTTTTGTAAAACCTTTAAGCTTCACTGTTTAGTATCTATCTGACCTGTTAAAAATGAGAATGTACTTTGAGAGTTTCATCTGCTATTGAGAAAGAATTACCCTTTTTTAAATAGATTTTGGGGTGTTTTACAAGGAACGGTGGAAAATGTGTTTTAATAATCCTCTCCAGAAGATCCCAGCAGGCTGGCACAGGAGCAGGAATGCTTCTGGTTTCATTTTAGTGTAATAGAGATTTTTGATTTACGAACATACAAAATTGACGGGCAGGGAAAGACCAGCTGGTCCATTGAGCCATGATGGCCGGAGTATCGTGACTAAACACTTTACTCTCTACCCCGCCCTCCCCCTCCAGCCATGTAATCTCATGGGAGAGGCAAAACTTGTTTACCAATTCAAGATGCTCATTTTGAGATATTGCTTGATGTCGAGTTAAAGAGGGATCATGGTTGAGAGAAGAGCATGCGACTTGATTGTTTCTGAAAGAATCGACTGTCCATTGTGTATCGGGATGTTAGATGTGAGTAATTCTTAGAATAATGTCAGTAGCATACTGTAGAAGCTTTGGCGATCAAACAATTTTATAGGGAGCAGCACCTCATCTTCCGATTAGGCACTTTGCAGCCTTATATATTTTTTCCACCCCTTTGTTTTGGGTCCTCCTTCCCCCCCCCCCGCCCCCCCCCCCACCTGGCAGCTGTCTCTTATCCTGCCAGTACACTTCACACCTAATCTCAGCTGTCTTTTGTCTCCACTGGCCTATTACCATCTCGTCTGGTTTTGAATACCTTTTAATGTCTCTTTTACTTCTTTTGTTCGATCGCAGCCCTGCCTTCGATCTATTTTATTTCCTTTCCAGTTTTGAAAAAGGGTTCCGACCCGAAATGTCAACTCAAATTTCTCTCTACGGATGTTGCCTGACCTGCTGAGTTTTTCCAGCATTTTCTGTTGTTATTTCGGATTTCCAGCATCTGCAGTATTTTGCTATCGTTATAGGGTGGAGGTTTGCTTCCACACACTACCACCTGGTTCCTCATTTAATGCAACTAAAATCTAGTTCTCTTTGGTTCAATGTACATTTCTCATTTTTACAGTAGGATGATTGTCCATTTTACAATGGTGCATATCTATTGCATTTAACGGGGGAGGTGATGGATACCTTATGTAAGTTCAGAGCTGAACCCATCTGTGCATGGCTCGCATTGACTTTTGTGGAAAGAGGATGTCAAACTCAGATCTACTCTACCCTTAATGCCAGAGCCTTCAACTACCAAGCTCTTGCATTCTGGAATTCCCTTATTAAACCTTCTTGTTTTGCCACGACCCCATCTTCAAAACCTTTTTCTAAACTTTTATCTTTGGCTACGTGTTAAGTTACCTCCCCCCAAGTCCTACTTGATCATCACTGTACTCCCTATAAGGTGCCTTGGAACATTTTGTTATTTGAAAGCAGTTACATAGAAATTATTTTTTTGTAATCTCCTTGTGAATTGAGGAAGGTATGAATACATTTAATCCATGTCACTGGGTTTAAGGATGTTCCAGTTTTCACTTTAGTCAATTTTACCGTAGTCATTTTTGGTACACCAATAATGAAATTTGAGTTAAAATTAATTGTATGTATTTTGAATGCACTGTAGTTTGTGATGTATTTCCCACCCCATCCCTTACCTCTCCTCTCAAAGGCACTAACCTAGGCTGGGATACAGTGCCAGAAGCCTTTTAGTATCTTGCCCAAGTGGATATTCTTCCTGTGTGAACCCAGTAGGCACTTCAATTCTTGCTGAACTTCTACATTAACTCCACTTTCCCACCCTATCCCTATATCCTTGATTCCCCAAAAATCTATCAATCTCAGCCTTGAGCCTCCACAGCCCTCTGGGGTAGAGAATTCCAAAGATTCACCGCCCTCTGAGTGAAGAAATTTCTCATCTCAGTTCTAAATGGCCGACCCCTTACCTTGAGACTATGACCCCTGCTTCTCGACTCTCCAGCCAGGGGAAACAGCAGCTCAGCATCTACCCTGTCAATCTGTGTAGAAACATAGAAACACAGAAGATAGGAGCAGGAGTAGGCCATTCGGCCCGTCGCGCCTGCTCCGCCATTCAATGAGATCATGGCTGATCATCCAAATTCAGTACCCTGTCCCTGCTTTCTCCCCATATCCCTTGATCCCTTTAGCCTTAAGAAATATATCTAACTCCTTCTTGAATATATTTAATGAATTGGCCTCTGCTGCCTTCTTTGGCAGAGAATTCCACAGGTTCACCACTCTCTGGGTGAAGAAATTCACCCTCATCTCTGTCCTAAATGGCTTACCCCTTATCCTTAGACTGTGACCCCTGGTTCTGGACTCCCCGACCATCGGGAACATCCTTCCAGCATCGAGTCTGTCTAGTCCTGTTAGAAGTTTATAAGTTTCGATGAGATCCCCTCTCATTCTTCTAAACTCCAGCGAGTACAAGCCCAATCGACCCAATCTCTCCTCATACATCATTCCTGCCATCCCAGGTATCAGCCTGGTGAATCTTCGCTGCACTCCTTCCATGGCAAGAACATCCTTCCTCAGATAAGACGACCAAAACTGCACACAATACTCAAGATGTGGCCTCACCAAGGCCCTGTACAACTGCAGCAAGATATCCTTGTTCCTGCACTCAAACCCTCTCGCTACGAAGGCCAACATACCATTTGCCTTCTTAACCGCCTGCTGCACCTGCATGCTTACTTTCAGCAACTGGTGCACAAGGACGCCCAGGTCTCGTTGCACTTCCCCTTCTCCCAATCTATTGCCATTTAGATAATAATCTGCCTTCCTGTTTTTGACACCAAAGTGGATAACCTTGCATTTATCCATGTTATATTGCATCTGCCATGCTTCTGCCCAATCACCCAACCTGTCCAAATCATACTGGAGTTTCTCGGTATCCTCCTCACAGCACACACGCCCACCCAGCTTTGTGTCATCTGCAAACTTGGAGATATTACATCTAGTTCCCTCGTCCAGATCATTAATATATATTGTGAATAGCTGGGGTCTGTAGTGTATGTAACCGTTCCACCTTTAAGAGAACCGTTCCACCTTTAAGAGAACTATTTTAAGAGTTGCACTACTTTATCTTGGCTGCTGTATACTGTAATACCGGTGGTGACCACACCGGTATATAAGTGCTATGTAATGATTTATTGGGCAGTTCAGCCCGGACCTTCGACTAGTAAAGACCTGTTAAAAGTTACTCTTGTGGTCTGTGTAGTAATTCTCATTATAACACACAGACTTAACAGTGGCGACGAGTACGATCTTACCCTGCGGCAGAGATACATCCAAGGCAGTTTAACGGGCGTCGAGAAGAGGCATCCGCCCTCATCATTCTGCTGAGAAAAGACTCGGGTCTGCAGAGCAAAGGAAGAATTCTGACACGAAGCCTTCCATCAGCAACAGGCAGTGATCATCCCTTCTATCACGGTGGTGGGTAAGCCGATCAGCGACGAGCAGCAAGTCGGCCACGTTGGCTGTGAAGTAGGGGAGGGAAAAACGGAGGATATAAGGGCGGAGAACTCGACCACGGCCGGGGAAAAGAGCCGGACAGAAGTCGGGGCCAGAGGCGCTGAGACTGGGGCAGTGTAAGGCACGGAAGCTGCGGTGAATGCAAACGCAGCCGGTGTGAGAGACCGGGCTGCAAGCGGGCTGGGAGACGCAACAGCGTCGAGAGAGAGCTCGACCGCGACCGGTGAAAAAGGCCGGGCAGCTACCGAGGCCGCGAGGCGCAGCGACCGGGACAGCGTAAGGCAAGGGAGCCGCGGTGAAGGCAAACGCAGCCGGTGCGAAAGACCGGGCTGCAAGCGGGCTGGGAGACGCAACAGCGTCGAGAGGGAGCTCGACCGCGACCGGTGAAAAAGGCCGGGCAGCTACCGAGGCCGCGAGGCGCAGCGACAGGGACAGCGTAAGGCGCGGGAGAAAATAAAAAAACCGCGGAGAACTCAGCCGCAGCCGAGGGGAAAGGACCGGACTGCAAGAGGGGCTGGGAGGCATGGTTCGAGAACCGCTGGGGGAGGGCGAATGCAGCAATATGGCAATCGCCATTACAGCCAGCGGGGGAAGAAGACAAGCGCGGGAAACCGCCATTTTGAAAAAAAAAAATAAAAGAAAAATTTCTTTTTGGTTTCTCAAGAAGATTGTGAGGATGCCTAAGCATGGTAACATCAACGATTTCGATCCCGATGTTGAAGATTGGGCCACGTATGTAGAACGCATAGAGATATATTGTAAGGCAAATAAAATATCAAATGAAGATAAAGCACTAACCTTACTAAACTCAATGGGTGCGAAGACATGCGGGCTATTGAAGCATCTTCTATCACCAGCTAAACCGGCGGATCAGACTTTCGCTAATATTGTTGCTGTCCTGAAGAATCATTTGAACCCCACACCGCTGATGTTAGTGGAACGATTTAAATTTTATGCGAGAACGCAACTGAAAGAGGAAAGCAACGCGGAGTACTTAATTGAACTGCGTAAGCTAGCGAAATACTGTCAGTTTGGGGAAAGACTGACAGAGGCACTGAGAGGCAAATTCGTGTGTGGATTGTCGAAAGAAGGAACCCAAAAGCGGCTGCTTGAAGAGAATGATCTTACACTTGATAAGGCTGTCACTATTGCAGCATCGCACGAAGCCGCAGCGAGAGGCACTGCGGAAATGCAGCTGAAGGCAGCGGTACTCAGCGTAGATCAAATGGCTTTGGGTACAACGAAATGTTATCGTTGTGGAAAGACAACACACGATCAGAACCAATGCTGGTTTAAAAACCAGGAATGTAGAAAATGTGGCAAGCTTGGTCACATAGCTAAAGTATGCCGGTCAGGAAAGAAGACCAGCAACAAAAAGTCACCGCAGGAAAAGTGCAGAAAGGTACATAAGGTGGCTGAGAAGAGTTCGGATGAACAGAATTCGGATTCAGACTCCAACAGCAAGGAACTGGGTAGTCTGAGAATTCACAATGTGAGTAAGGAAGCTGACCGACAAACTATCTGGGTCACACTGCAGATAGCAGGAGTCCACGTGAAGATGGAATTGGACACCGGATCGGCGTTGACGGTCATGAATAAGCAAGATTACAAAAAGTTATTCACACATATTCCCCTACGGGATACGGAGATAGTATTGCAGACATACACGGGGCAAAGAGTATACCCCATCGGAAAGATAAAAGTCAAGGTGGTACACAAGGGCAAAGCACACCAAGGAATGGACATATATGTACTACCTGAGGGAGGTCCACCACTTCTGGGACGGGAGTGGATCAGGAAAATAAATATGGACTGGCACTCCCTAAAAGCAATAACGGTAGATTCCGGGAAAAAGAAAGATGTCAAACCTGAACGATTGTCCAGAATATTGGATGAGGGTATATGCAGCAGTGACAGTGACAAAGCAGAGAGTGAGAACTCGGTGAAGACAATCAGCTCAGACTCTGGAACTGATGATGGTAAGACCAGCCCATGTGCAAAAGACAAGTCTAAAAGGGACTTGCAGACTAATGATGGAAAACCGAAGGAGTGCATAAATGCTTCAGAAGAGAACAAAGTATCAGAACAGAATTCCACTGAACAACAACAACATAGTTTGACAGAGAATTCTGAGTCTGTCCAGTCTACAGACATGCACATTTCTGAGGAACACCGGGCTCGAACTCAACTCAATTTCAAACTACAACAGCAATTAGAACAAATGATTCGCCGTTTTGAGCAAGAGATGAATGCAAAGAAAAAGTTCTTTGACACAGAGTGGGAGAATCTGGAAAGACAGCAGAAGCAGCTGATTGAGAAAATGGAGCAGGAACACACAAACCGTCTGCGCGATGAGGCCAAACGAATCAAAGCTGAGCAAGAAAGGGAATATGTCAAATTCATCGATCAGTTGAAAGCTAAGAAGAAAGAGCACCCTTTTGTGAGCAGTGTCAGCAGTAATAAGCCACTCAGGGAATTGATGGCAGAGGCAAAAGCGGAAGTGATGGAGGAAATAGAAGACAATAGAGAAGAAGCAGAAGATGATGATTCATCTGAACCATTATCACCCCTACCAGGTCACGCAGGTGGTCCCTCCGAACTGAGCCAAATCAGTCTGGAAGTAGAAAAACTTCCCAAGGTACTCGAGCCTTTAGAAGTCAGCAATGCTGGTTCTGAAGTTACGAAAGTTCAAGCTGTTAAGTCCAGCGAAGGACTATTAGATGAGTCACCCCAACAACGAGAACCTACTACACCACCGAGAACTACTACACCACCGAGGCGTTATCCGAACCGAGTCAGGAAGCGCAGGAGGCGCCTCCTCAGAGACTGAATCTGTGAACTGTTTTTACATGAAATTGTGTATATATGTTATGATGTTATGTTTAATGGGAAATATATACTGTTAAGCTAAAAAGGGAGGATTGTAGTGTATGTAACCGTTCCACCTTTAAGAGAACCGTTCCACCTTTAAGAGAACTATTTTAAGAGTTGCACTACTTTATCTTGGCTGCTGTATACTGTAATACTGGTGGTGACCACACCGGTATATAAGTGCTGTGTAATGATTTATTGGGCAGTTCAGCCCGGACCTTCGACTAGTAAAGACCTGTTAAAAGTTACTCTTGTGGTCTGTGTAGTAATTCTCATTATAACACACAGACTTAACAGGGTCCAAGGACCGATCCCTGCGGTACCCCACTAGTCACTGCCTGCCACTCGGAAAAAGAGCCGTTTATTCCAACTCTTTGCTTTCTGTCTGCCAACCAGTTCTCTATCCAAGTCAATACCTTGCCCCCAAGAATTTTATACGTTTCAATTAGATCACCTCTCATTCTTCTAAATGCCAGAGAATATAGGGTCATTCTATTCAATCTGTTCACTTTATTGTCCAGGGAAGGTGGTGTGTGGCGCAAGGAGACTCAAAAAAGTGTAAGGAAAGAAAATATTTTAAACTTTTTTGCTGTCATAAAGAAATATTTAGATATTTTTAAACATTAGCAGGACTTGCATGGATGGTTGAAGTCAAATGAATTCCCGATGTTATGTTAATGTATTCTTAATGTGATTAAACAAGGAAGCAGTGTTACACATGTATAAAAGTATTGCAGATGTTATGATGCAGATGTTTTGTTAGATTTCAAGGAACGTAAATAAGTCCAAGCTGACTTGTGTGCCATCATATATTGATCTAACAAAAAGGGATTTAAAAACACGCTGAGCACTTAGTCTCTGGATAAATATTGGCAGATGATTACTTTTAAGCCCCTAAGTAATAAAAAAAGTGTGGTGATTGGTGTGTTATTTGTTCCTTCCTTCTCACTAGGGAACAACAACCTTGTCACAGTTTTTCACTGTTATCTGACTTTTCTCATTTGATGCTTGATTAGTTGAGTGCACTATCTATTCTGATTAAAACAAATCTAATGCAAGATTTAAAAATTCTCCATATGTATCATTTTTCTATTTACTGGTATAAAGTATTGAGGTTAAAATTGATGCCATGACATGTTTAAGATTGGAATTATGATTAGATTGAAACTTGAGTTCATCACTGTTGACCAAATTTTCTGTCTGTCTTCCCATTTATTTTAAATTTAATCAAAGCAGTGTGCGGGTAGGGTCTTCAGGGTTTCAACTCCTATTTTTAAAAATATCAACTACTTACAAAATGGAGACCACCCGGAAAAAAAATAAAAATGCAAACTCATTGTTTTGAAGTTTATAACAAGTCTACATTGTCTACATAAGGCTGACTATCAATCGGAGATGACAAGACACTGGTGATATTGTTTCTCATCTATACACAGGAGAGGTCATTGTTCTTTGTCCTCTGTGATCCCAAGTCAACTTTACAGACCTGATGCAAGTAGATGGTGAGCGTTGTACTTGCATCAATTACATTTTGTTCTGCATTTCGAAACACAAGGATTTGAATGGCCTGGTTGTGACAACTCTGGCTATTTGCCAAAAATAACGTGTCAATATCATGCTAGGGGATTAACTCCATCCTTAAATGAGAACCTTCCCTCATTATAAGAACATAAGAAATAGGAGCAGGAGTAGGCCAATCGGCCCCTCGAGCCTGCTCCGCCATTCAATAAGATCATGGCTGATCTGATCCTAACCGCCAATCTACTATCACAGAACCATCTCCTGAATCTAACAGAATTAGACACACGAAATAGGAGCAGGATCAGGCTACACGGCCCCTGGGCCCGCTCCGCTACCCACAGGGCCATGTCCGATCCGAACCTAGACTCATGTCCAAATTCCTGCCCGCTCCCCGTAACCCTTAATTCCCTTTACTTCTAGGAAACTGTCTATTTCTGTTTTAAATTTATGTAATGATGTAGCTTCTACAGCTTCTACAGCTTTTTGGGGCAGCATATTCCATGGACCTACCACCCTCTGAGTGAAGTAGTTCCTCCTCATCTCAGTTTTGAAAGAGCAGCCCCTTATTCTAAGACTATGCCCCCTAGTTCTAGTTTCACCCACCATCGGGAACATCCTCCCCGCATCCACCCGATCCAACCCCTTCACAATCTTATATGTTTCAATAAGATCGCCTCTCATTCTTCTGAACTCCAATGAGTAGAGTCCCAATCTACTCAACCTCTCCTCATATGTCCATCCCCTCATCCCCGGGATTAACCGAGTGAACCTTCTTTGTACTGACTCGAGAGCAAGTATGTCTTTTCTTAAGTATGGACACCAAAACTGTATGCAGTATTCCAGGTGCGGTCTCACCAATACCTTGTACAACTGAAGCAATACCTCCCTATTTTTATATTCTATCCCCCTAGCAATGAAAGCCAACATTCCATTGGCCTTCTTAATCACTTGCTGCACCTACATACTAACCTTTTGAGTTTCGTGCACCAGGACCCCCAGATCCCTTTGTACTTCAGTACTTTCCAGTTTCTTGCCATTAAGATAATAACTTGCTCTATGATTTTTCCTGCCAAAGTGCATAACCTCACACTTTCCAGTATTGTATTCCATCTGCCAAATCTCTGCCCACTTACTTAGCCTGTCTATGTCCCCTTGCAGGTTTTTTATGTCCTCCTCACTTACTACTTTCCCCCCCATCTTAATATCATCTGCAAACTTTGATATGTTACACTCGGTCCCCTCCTCCAAATCGTTAATATAGATTGTAAAGAGTTGGGGACCCAGCACTGACCCCTGCGGAACACCACTAGTTACTGATTGCCAGTCTGAGAATGAACCATTTATCCCAACTCTCTGCCTTCTGTTAGATAGCCAATCCTCTATCCATGCCAGAATATTACCCCCAATCCCGTGATTTTTTATCTTAAGCAATAATCTTTTGTGTGGCACCTTGTCAAATGCCTTTTGGAAGTCTAAATACACTACGTCCACTGGTTCCCCTTTATCCGCCCTATATGTTACTTCCTCAAAGAACTCCAGCAAATTTGTCAAACATGACTTCCCCTTCATAAAACCATGCTGACTTTGTCCTATTAAATTATGATTATCCAAATGTCCTGTTACTGTCTCCTTAATAATGGACTCCAAAATTTTACCGACCACAGATGTTAGGCTAACCGGTCTATAGTTTCCAGCCTTCTGCCTACTGCCCTTTTTAAATAAGGGTGTTACATTAGCAGTTTTCCAGTCTGCCGGGACCTTTGCCAAGTCCAGGGAGTTTTGGAAAATTATTACCAATGCATCCACAATCCCTACCACCACTTCCCTCAAGACCCTAGGATGTAAGCCATCCGGTCCAGGCGATTTATCCGCCTTGAGTCCCATTATTTTACTGAGTACCACTTCCTTAGTGATTTTGATCGTGTTTAGCTCCTCTCCCCCTATAGCCCCCTGTTTGTCCAGTGTTGGGACATTCTTAGTGTCCTCTACTGTAAAGACTGGTACAAAATATTCATTCAGTGTTTTTTGCCATCTCCATATTTCCCACCATTAATTTCCCGGTCTCATCCTCTAAGGGACCAACATTTACTTTAGCCACCCTTTTTCTTTTTATATAACTATAAAAACTCTTACGATCTGTTTTTATATTTTTTGCTAATTTACTTTCATAATCTATCTTCCCTTTCTTAATTAATCTTTTTGTTATTTTTTGCTGTCTTTTAAAGTTTTCCCAATCCTCTATCCTCCCACTAGATTTGGCTACCTTATATGCCCTTGTTTTTAGTCGAATACTATCCTTAATTTCTTTACTTAGCCACGGATGGCTGTCTTTTCTTTTACACCCTTTTCTTCTCAGTGGAATATATATTTTTTGGAAGTTGTAAAATAACTCCTTAAATGTACACCACTGATCATGTATCGTCTTACCCTTTAATCTATTTTCCCAATCCACTCTACCCAATTCCGCTCTCATACCTTCATAGTCTCCTTTATTCAAGCTTAGCACGCTTGTTTGAGATCCAACCTTCTCACCCTCTAATTGAATATGGAATTCAACCATGTTATGGTCACTCATTCCAAGGGGATCCTTTACTAGGACATTTTTAATTAATCCTGTCTCGTTACACAGGACCAGATCTAAGGTTGCTTGCCCCCTGGTCGGTTCAGTTACATACTGCTCAAGAAACCCATCCCTAATACACTCAATGAACTCATCCTCAAGGCAGCCCTGCCCAATTTGATTTGTCCAATTAATATGATAGTTAAAATCCCCCATAATTATAGATGTTCCCTTATTACAAGCCTCAACTATTTCCTGATTGATACTCCGTCCAACAGAGTTGCAACTGTTCAGAGGCCTATAGACTACGCCCACTAGTGTTTTTTTCCCCTTATTATTCCTTATCTCCACCCAAACTGTTTCATTATCCTGATCTTTTGACCCAATATCATTTCTCTGTATTACAGTGATTCCTTCCTTTATTAACATAGCCACCCCACCTCCCCTTCCTTCCTGCCTGTCCTTCCTGATCGTTAAATAACCTGGTATGTTTAATTCCCAGGCATTGTCACCCTGCAGCCATGTTTCTGTAATGGCCACAAGATCATACCCATATGTAGTTATTTGTGCCATTAACTCGTCTATTTTGTTACGAATGCTACGTGCATTCAGATAGAGAACTTTCAAATATGTTTTGTGACACTTAGTTCCTGCTTTTGCCCTTTTTATTACTTTACCTTTTACTCCATACCTTCTGCCCCTTCCTGACACGCTCTGGTTTTTAATTTCCCCACTGCTACCTAAGTCTATGACCTTCTCTGTTGTCATTTTTATTATTTGCTCTCTAGGAACCTCCCCCCCACTAGTTAGTTTAAAGCCCTCTCTACAGCCCTAGTTATATGATCCGCCAGGACTCTAGCCCCAGCACTGGCCAAGTGAAGCCCGTCCCAACAGAACAGCTCCCTCCTGCCCCAGTACTGGTGCCAGTGTCCCAGGAAGCAAAACCCATTTCTCCCACACCAGTCTTTGAGCCACGCATTTAACTCTCTAATTTTATTTGTCCTAGCCAAATTCGCTCGTGGCTCAGATTATTACCCTTGAGGTTCTGTTTTTTAATTTGACCCCTAGCTGCTCATACTCCTTTAACAGAACCGGCTTCCTAGTCCTATCTCTGTCATTTGTACCAACATGGACCACGACAACTGGATCCACCCCCTCCCACTGCAAGTTTCTTTCCAGCCCAGAGGAGATGTCCTTAACCCTGGCACCGGGTAGGCAACACAGCCTTCGGGACTCTCGCTCTCGGCTGCAGAGAACTCTATCTATCCCCCTAATAATACGATCCCCTACCACTACAACATTTCTATTTACTCCCCCCTCTTGAATGGCCCCCCGTTCCACGGTGCTGTGGCCAGGTTGCTCATCCTCCCTGCAGTCCCTGCTCCTGCCCCCACAGGGAGTAAGAACCTCGAAGCTGTTGGACAAGAGCAAGGGCTGCGGCTCCTCCAACACTACCTCCTGGATCCCCGTACCTGCCTCACTTGTAGTCACACCGTCCTGCCCCTGACCATGGGCTACATCTGAATTAATTAACTTCCTAGGTGTGACCATCTCCTGAAACACAGAGTCCAGGAACTTCTCCCCCTCCCTGATGTGTCGCAGTGTCTGAAGCTCAGACTCCAGCTCATCAACACGGAGCTGGAGTTCCTGTAGCAGCAGACACTTGTCACAGACGTAATCACCGTGAGCCTCAATGGGGTTCACCGGCTCCTACATCTCGCAACAGTAACACATCACCTGCTCCATTCTATGTAATTAATTAAATTTTTTATTGTTAGTTATGGACACCCTCTGCCCGATTTTAGATGCTAGTATCCCCTTTAATTAATTGGATTTAAATCAAATCAATCCCTCTAATTACACCAGTTAAATGGTTCACCAACAGTGGCACTTCCATTTCCACACCTGCAATCCTTGTGGCCTCTTAATTAGATTGCCAATTAATCCCAAATTATGTCATGGGGTCTCATGATCCTAGGAATTGGGTTGAATTACCCAGTCTTCCCATTTGGGCTGGTTACGAGACCCAATCCCAAAATACTGTGCCATCCAATCTCCTCAAAGCTAGGCATTCCGTATCAAGATTCAATGAACTTATTCTTTATTTGGAGTAGATCTCAATTCTTCTTGTAGCTCCACATTATTTTACCCAGCATCTTTCCTTTAATCTCTAGATTTCTTTAACTGCAGTGTGTGATGATTTCCAGGGAAGGCTGTGATGTTGCAATAAACAGTTTTGTTAAATGCTGAAGCGAGAGGCATGCAACCATTCTTCATCTTGCACAAAATGCTGATTTACAATGCAATATTTTCAAAGTAATCTTAAAATGGTTTCAATCTTCCAAACTACCTGCCTCTGAAAAGCAATGCAACTGCACCAGAGGAGATTTTCCATCATCAGTATTCTCCGTTTCCTAAGTATTTTCCTAAGGAGGCTGAAGGGATGTAACTTGTCACCCCAGATCCTCTCTAACTTTTACCGCTGCACAATAGAGAGCATCCTGACGAACTGTATGACAGTGTGGTATGGCAGCTGTAGCTCCTATGACCAGAAAGCCCTGCAGCGGGTAGTCAAAACTGCCCAACGCATTACCGGCACCTGGCTACCGACCATTGAGAACATCTACCAGAAACGCTGTTTACAGAGGTCACTGACCATCATCAAAGACCCTACCCACCCCAGCCACAGTTTGTTCGCCCCCCCCCTGCCATCTGGGAGATGCTACAGATGCATTCGCACCCGAACAACCAGATTTAGGAACAGCTTCTTTCCCAGGGCTGTCATCCTACTGAACTCCGCAAATAAACTCTAAAGCCTGCACATCTGCCAATGCACTTTATTATGTTTATGTTTATGTTACAAGCCAAATGTATGTTAAATGTCTAAATCAAAATGTACACTCTCGGGAGCCGCAAGCTTACATTTCGTTGTACTGCACTTGTGCACTAACAATGACAATAAAGTTGATTATTATTATTATTATATTATTATTATTATTCAAAGCTGACACTGACAAACCAGGTGCCATGTTTAAGACCGGTTTGTACTGAGGTCTGTAAGAAATGAAACAAAAAGCAAAAACACTGCAGATGCTGGAAATCTGAAATAAGAACCGAAACCACTGGAGAAACTCAGCAGGTCAGAGCATGGACCTGGAACATTAACGCTACCAACACCTATTCAGATGCTGCCTGACCTGCTGAGTGTTTCCAGTTTTTTCTGTATTTATTTGTGAAAGAAAAGATTTCAAATGTGACCCTTAACAACACTCTCTGGAAGAAAAATATATTTTTAAAATCTAAATTTGAACTCATTGTTCCAAAGGTGTAGGCCAGCACTTTTGAACAATGCTCTGGCACCACCCAGACTCTTAATCACTGTCTCTGGTAATTAATATCCCATTTAGTGAAAGAACAGGCTTCTTATTCATTTTTGAAACTGATGCATTTCTGCTTGCCAGCTCCAAAAGCTTTCCAATGTCATAAGACCCTTCAAAATCATGAGGGGTCTAGATAGAGTAGGTAGGGAGAAACTGTTCCCATTGGTGGAAGGGTCGAGAATCAGAGGACACGGATTTAAGGCAGAAGAACCAAAGGCGACATGAGGAAAAACTTTTTTGCGCAGCGAGTGGTTAGGCTCTGGAATGCACTGCCTGAAATGGTGGTGGAGGCAGATTCAATTGTGACTTTCAAAAGGGAATTGGCTAAGTACCTGAAGGAAAAAAATTGCAGGGCTTACGGGGAAAGGGCAGGGGAGTGGGACTAGCTGAAGTGCTCTTGCAAAGAGCTGGCACAGGCTCGACTGGCCAAATGGCCTCCTTCCGTGCTGTAACCATTTTATGATTCTATTTATTCTAGAGGTAGTTTTTGGAACCAGCGGGTAATTGAATAGATGGGTAGTGCCACCCTAGCCAGTTTATAACCTCACGTACACTTTCACTGTCTTCGCTTTGTTACTCAGCAGGGGCAAGTTTGAAAAAAATAGGAAATTTAACATTTAAGAAAAAATTCCACATGTATGAGTGCTGTGCATAGAAGCACATTGCTCACACACAGGCGCACAGGCTGTGATTTAATAAAATTGGATTTCTTAAGATGGCTCCATACAGCCGCCAATGTCAACCAGAGAAACGACGACTGTAATGGAAAACAATATGGTTGATAAACTGGGATTGATCTTGGTAGACTGGCTACTATTTCATCTGCAGGATTTAGGAATCCCACGTGCTCATTTAGCTGACCCATGCACTCCTGAACATGCAATTGTTTCATGTTGGTTATGATACTGTAGTAAAGAACATGCTTTATTACATGTGACCTCTAGATGGGGTTTGATACTTGCCATGTGTGCTGGATGAGTGTGTGTCGGCACATGGTGCATGTTAATACAATTGCACCATAGAATTAAGCCATCACCCCTTGATTGTTTTAATTCTCAAATTTGGCTCACAAGAACTTTTTATGCCGTACCAGTATATTTCTGTCAGAAAATAACATTTTGGGATATGAGTAATTTGAGACATGGCGTGGTAGGTGTGGCACGCTTGTGACTTTGGTCTTATGGTTCCCAAAGCTCTCCACCACTGGGGTTTTCCTCTCGTCATGTCTGGGTCTGCTGTAGACTCATTGATAAGAGATTGATCGCTGTGATTGGTCAACAACTCCATTATCCTTGTATCGTGCAATTGCCAGGATGGTAGAAGGCAAACTAGATGGAGCTTGGTCTTATGTCGTCTAGCAAACCCTATATTTCTATTATTTCCAAATGGATATATGCTTACTGTCAAAGCATTTTCTCAAAAGACATCCTATTTTTCACGCGTTTCTGGGTAACACTGATCTTTATATTGAGTCTTCATTGTTTAAAATAACATTGACTTATTGATATGTACTAAAACTTCCAAAAATGCTGCTCCACAAAAATCCCTTTAGACTTTTTTTCAGCCAAATATTGAAAAGAATGGATGTATAATGAGTCAGTGCTGTACAATAGAAATGAACATACCTGAGAAAAGTGGCAGAAATTGTAAATTACACTTTACCAAATGTTTTTCTTAAGGGGTTTGAAATCATTGAGGGTATTTGCCTACAGTTACATTTAAACATGTGAGTTTAGCTCCTAAATAGGAAACTATGTGAACAATCATCATTCTAATATTGGAAAGTATTTACTGAAGTAGAATATTCTGAAACAGGATCTGTGGAAAGAGAGTTATAACACCAGCTGGGAAAAAAAGCTGAGCAATTTTTTTTTAGAACCCTCAGAGTTAAAGTGCTCTAAATGTTCTGTAGTGTACAAAGCTAATTCATGCCTCATCCTGGTGCGAAACTGTTACTTCCTTTCAACAGCTTCACTTGGAGAAATGTAGGTATTAATCAAAAGCAATTGCTTTGATCTGACTCCCAAAATTCACACCAATTTCTATCAAAGCCCTGGTGACAATTGAAAATAGATCATGGGGTTTAGCCAGTCCAGATTGTTGGAACTATAAAATAGAAAGTGGAGATCAAAGGGCTATTGATCCTATTCAAATATTAAATCATTATTTTAATTGTGCCAAAGCCCTTCGACACTGTCAACCGTGAGGGATTATGAAGTGTCCTCAAATTCGGCTGCCCTCAAATGTTTGTCACCATCCTCCGCCTGCTTCATGACGACATGCAAGTTGTGATCCTGACCAAAGGATCCACCACAGACTCAATTCACGTACGAACCGGGGTCAAACAAGGCTCTGTCATCGCACCAACGCTCGTCTCGATCTTCCTTGCTGCAATGCTCCATCTCACCCTCAGTAAGCTCCCCACTGGAATGGAGCTAATTTACAGAACAAACGGGAAACTGTTCAACCTCCGTCGCCTCCAGTTCAGATCCAAGGTCGTCCCATCCTCTGTCGTCGAATTACAGTATGCAGACGACGCTTGCGTCTGCACTCACTCAGGTCGAACTCCAAACCATTGTCCACACCTTCACCGAAGCATACGAGAGCATGGGCCTTACACTAAATATCCGTAAGACAAAGGTCCTCTACCAACCTGCCCCCGCCACACAGTTCTGCTCCCCGATTATCAAAATCCACGATAAGGCCTTGGACAACGTGGACCACTTTCCATACCTTGGGAGCCTACTGTCAACAAGGGCAGACGTCGATGACGAAGTCCAACACCGCCTTCAGTGTGCCAGTGCAGCCTTCGGTCGCCTGAGGAAGAGAGTGTTTGAAGTCCAGGACCTCAAACCCGGCACCAAGCTCATAGTCTACAGAGCAGCAGTGATACCCGCCCTGCTGTATGCCTCAGAGACATGGACCATGTACAGCAGGCACCTCAAAGCACTGGAGAGGTACCACCAACGCTGCCTTCGCAAGATCCTGCAAATCCATTGGCAGGATAGGCGCACCAACATCAGTGTTCTTGCTCAGGCCAACGTCCCCAGCATCGAAGCTTTGACCACGCTCGATCAGCTCCGATGGACGGGTCACATTGTCCGCATGCCTGATACGAGACTCCCAAAACAAGCGCTCTACTCGGAGCTCCGGCATGGCAAGAGAGCCCCAGGTGGGCAGAGGAAACGCTTCAAGGACACCTTCAAAGCCTCCTTGAAAAAGTGTAACATCCCCATCGACACCTGGGAATCCCTGGCCCAAGACCGCACAAAGTGGAGGAGAAGCATCCGGGAAGGCGCCGAACACCTCGAGTCTCTTCGCCGGGAGCAAGCGGAAGCCAAGCACAAGGAGCGCACGTCAACCCAAGCACCCCACCCACCCGTCCCTTCAACCACCGTCTGCCCCACCTGTGACAGAGACTGTAGGTCCTGCATTGGACTAATCAGTCACCTGAGAACTCATTTTTAGTGTGGAAGCAAGTCATCCTCGGTTCCGAGGGACTGCCTAAGAAGGAGAAGAAGATTGATGCTATTCAAATATTAAATCATTATTTTAATTGTGGTCATTCTTACAGGACATCCAACAAAATTATGAAGAGCATCTTTACAACTGGACATTCCCGTTCATAAATATTCCCACATCTGAAGTATAGTTGCAAGGGCGCGGTTAACCAATTTGAAGTTTAGTTAAGAAGCTTTGTTTCATCCAAAAAATGAGTAAACTCGTCGAATGCAATGGTAAAACACCAGCAGAGAACCTCTAACTACAGAGACTATACAACGCTTCTTTTAAGATGTCTACTGTAAGGCTTTTTGAAAAAATTAAGAACTTTATTTTTAAACTGTTCATTTGTCATCAAATTGCTGAATTGATAACAATGTTTTCAGTAGCTATCTCGTACCTTTCTCACACCTTTTTCTACATTACAATAGTGACTACACTTCAAAAGTACTTAATTGGCTGTAAAGTGCTTTGGGATGTCCTAAGGTCATGAAAGGAGTTATATAAATGTAAGTCTGTCTTCTTTCCTTGGTGCCTAAGTAAGTAATCCTTTTTAGGAGGATTTCCTCATTCTCAAAGCCATTGGGGTAAATCTGAGAGAAATTTGCCTAATTGACACAGTTGATGGCGGAATTGTTTACAATGGGGAAAGGTTCAAATGCTATGGAGCATAAATTGAAAATTAGGAAGTTAACCAGAACTGTTTGCCCATAATGTGGGACTTGTGGATTAGGTACTAGGGAAGTCATTTGAAATAGAAAGTATAAACAGGTTCCAGGGATTTCTTCAAAGGAAAATTGTTTCTGGAGAGAAAAAGGATTGATGGGTATGTTTAGAAGGTCAATGGAATGGGCCAGGGGTATGATCCATCAAAAAGGTACTGGTGTGTGATTGAGGTGTTTAAAATCATGAAGGGTTTCGATCGAGTAAATAAAGAGAGACTGTTTCCAATGGCTGAAGGGTCGATAACCCAGAGGACACAGATTTCAGGTGATTGGCAAAAGAACCAGAGGCGACATGAGGAAAACTTTTACGCAGCGAGTGGTTAGGATTTGGAATGCGCTGCCTGATAGGGCGGTGGATACAGATTCAATAGCAGCCTTCAAAAGGGAAGTGGATAAATACTTGAAGGAGAAAAAATTGCAGGGATATGGGGAAAGAGCGGGGGAGTGGGACTGACTGGATTGCTCTTCGAAAGAGCCGGCGCAGACTCGATGGGCCGAATGGCCGCCTCCTGTGCTGCACTATTCTGTGATTCTATGTACAGCCTAATGTCCTATACCAGTTTCTAATAACTTTTATGTTTTTATATGTAACTGACAATCTCCTAATTTTGCTATTGTAGGTAACTTTTCTGTATATCCGTTGTTTAACATTGCATCATTTATAAACCACTGTATTGAGCACAAATACAAACTCAACACATCAATTTACTAATATTCTAAGTCCCAGCTTACAATGACAATTCCACCCCACAAAAAATCTATATTATCAAATCACGCAGCAAAGTTTATATTTTGAGAACACTGTCCCACAATTCTTGCCTTGTAAACTCCCTACCCCTGATGTATATTTTCAATAAAACACTGCAGAGAACTTTGAATTTTTGACAATCGAGTTCTAATCTAGGACACTATTAGGGGCAATTACCCATTAGCCTATACAATGCATATTTGTCTTTGACTTGGTAATTTATTCTGGCCTTTTGAACATCCCTGATTTTAATTGCTCCACTATTGGCGGCCGTGCCTTCAGCTGCCTGGGCCCTAAGCTTTGGAATTCCCTCCCTAAACCTCTCTACCTCTCTCTCCTCCTTTAAGACGCTCCTTACAACCTACCTCTTCGACCAAGCTTTTGGTCATCTGCCCTAACATCTCCTTATATGGCTCGGTGCCAATTTTTTTTTATAACGCTCCTGTGAAGCGCCTTGGGGTGTTTTATTACATTAAAGGTGCTATATAAATACAAGTTGTTAATTTGAATTTTTTAAAAGCTATAGTTTTAAAAAGCCATGTATTTAACTTGTATGCAGTCTACATCACTTAACTGCATAAACAGTAGTGTTGTGTACTGGGACTTGTCCTGAGCTCTGATGTCTTCCAGATAACATCCATGTCCAGTGTCGATTTTTTTTTGCATGGATTCCCAGCAAACCTGCTTCCTGAAGTGTGTTGTTGCTAAAGCCAGCATAGTGGCTCCTAGCTACGTGTGATGGCCCAAGTAGCATGTTTCCAGAGGGAAGGGAGAATAGATTAAAAATAAGAACCTGTCCCAGCAGGCTTTGTATATTTAATGGTTTTGTCTTATGGTACATTTTGTTTGTGATAGAAGTATTCTAAATACGTTTGTACTATAATGAAAATATTAACTATTGAATTATAATTTAGGAAATCTAATAACTTATACTTTTTAACTTCAGGCAACTGTGAGTTCAAGGGTATAAGCCCAATGGTGGCAGTGGTTATTGGGTTTATTTCACATGCAATCACATGCATGTGAAGGCATTTTCCTCAAATTAACACTGCTGATTTACTGCAGTCTCATGAATATTTATACCAAAAAGGCTCTGCAGTTCATATTTTTAATTTTTTTTTTGTGTGGATAGAATAGCCAGCGTCAAACACCAGCAGATCACACCAAGTACGCACTGTGCAATTCTTGCTCATTGTTTCTCGAAGAAAGAACAAACTTGCATTCACATAGCGCCTTTCATGTCCCCAAGAAGTCCCAAAGTGCCAGTGAAGTAGCTATGATGTGTAATCATTGCTGTGATGTAGGGAAACGTGGCAGCCAATTTGTGCCAGTTGGTGGTTTGCTATCCATTAACATCCCCTTCAAAATGCCATTCCATCCCTTTCTTTAATATTTGGTATTGGAAGGAAGAGAGAAAGAATTGGAGATTTATTGAAATTATTCTGCACCGATTCATGCACTGAATCAACTGGACTCTCACTTAGCAGACTTGATGTTGATAAACGTTTCTCTGCCAGTCCAGTTCAAGTGCACATTGGTGCTGGCTCTCCTTTTCCTTTGCTTCCCATTTCAATTCTGTTCCCATCTGCCGTTCTAAGTGTCCGACCTCACATATTTGGCTGAACAACATTCCTGGCAATATTGTGTCCGCTCACTCATGTCGTTTTGTGATTTTTCTGCACTCTCCACTTCACTTGGAATTATTCCCTTCTTTTGCAAAAATTCAGGTCTTTTAGTTGCAGAGCGACAAGTTACAATCCCAATCCCAGTGCCTGGAGGAGCACCACTTGTCGCTGCCCGCCAAACTGAAAATGCCAATTTTATCTCAATAAGCCTCTTGTCTTCCAATTGATATTTTTTTTATCCATGACATGGGGGTTGCTTCCAATTTACCATTACCATCAAGCCAGGAGATCAACCCTGGTTTAACGAAGAGTGCAGGAGAGCATGCCCGGAACAGCACCAGGCATACCGAAAAATGAGGTGTCAACCTGGTGAGGCTACAACACAGGATCACAGAATCACAGAATCCCCACAGTGCAGATAGAGGCCATTTCGCCTGCACCGACACATATCCCACCCTATCCCTGTAACCCCACGTATTTAATCCCCTAACACTAAGGGTCAATTTATCATAGCCAAATCAACCTAACCCACACATCTTTGGACTGTGGGAGGAAACCAGAGCACCCAGAGGAAACCCACACAGACACAGGGAGAATGTGCAAACTCCACACAGACAGTCGCCCGAGGCCAGATTTGAACCCGGGTCCCTGGCGCTGTGAGGCAACAGTGCTAACCACTATGCCACTTGCATGCCAAACAACGGAAGCAACATGCGATAGACAGAGCTAAACGATCTCACAACCATCGGATCAAATCAAAGCTCTGCAGTCCTGCCACATCCAGTCGTGAGTGGTGGTGGACAATTAAACAGTTAACAGGAGGAGGAGGCTTCAAAAATATCCCCATCCTCAATGATGGTGGAGCCCAGCACGTGAGTGCAAAAGACAAGGCTGAAGCATTTGCAACTATCTTCAGCCAGAAGTGCCGAGTGGATGACCCATCTCGGCCTCCTCCTGAGGTCCCCAGCATCACAGATGCCAGTCTTCAGCTCATTCAATTCACTCCACGTGATGTCAAGAAACGGCTGAAGACACTGGATACTGCAAAGGCTATGGGCCCTGACAACATTCCGGCAATAGTACTGAAGACTTGTGCTCCAGAACTAGCTGCGCCCCTAGCCAAGCTGTTCCAGTACAGCTACAACACTGGCATCTACCCAGCAATGTGGAAAATTGCCCAAGTATGTCCTGTCTACAAAAAGCAGGACAAATCCGACCCAGCCAATTACCGTCCCATCAGTCTACTCTCTATCATCAGCAAAGTGATGGAAGGTGTCGTCGACAGTGCTATCAAGCGGCACTTACTCAGCAATAACCTGCTAACTGACGCCCAGTTTGGGTTCCGCCAGGGCCACTCAGCTCCTGACCTCATTACAGCCTTGGTCCAAACATGGACAAAAGAGCTGAACTCAAGAGGTGAGGTGAGAGTGACTGCCCTTGACATCAAGGCAGCATTTGATCGAGTGTGGCATCAAGGAGCCCTAGCAAAACTGAAGTCAATGGGAATCAAGGGGAAAACTCTCCATTGGTTGGAATCATACCTAGCACAAAGGAAGTTGGCTGTGGTTGTTGGAGGTCATTCATCTCAATCACATGACATCACTGCAGGAGTTCCTCAGGGCAGTGTCCTAGGCCCAACCATCTTCAGCTGTTTCACCAATGACCTTCCCTCCATCATAAGGTCAGAAGTGGGGATGTTCGCTGATGATTGTACACTGTTCAGCACCATTCGAGACTCATCAGATACTGACGCAGTCCGTGTCCATATGCAGCAAGACCTGGACAACATTCAGACTTGGGCTGACAAGTGGCAAGTAACATTCGCACCACACAAGTGCCAGGAAATGACCATCTCCAACAAGCGAGACTCTAACCATCTCCCCTTGACATTCAATGGCATTACCATCGCTGAATCCCCCACTATCAACATCCTGGGGGTTACCATTGATCAGAAACTGAACTGGACCAGCCATATAAATACAGTGGCTACAAGAGCAGGCCAGAGGCTGGGAATTCTGCAGTGAGTGTCTCACCTCCTGACTCCCCAAAGCCTTTCCACCATCTACAAGGCACAAGTCAGGAGTGTGATGGAATACTCTCCACTTGCCTGGATGAGTGCAGCTCCAGCAACACTCAAGAAGCTCGACACCATTCAGGATAAAGCAGCCTGCTTGATTGGCACTCCATCCACCACCTTCAACATTCACTCCCTCCACCACCAGCGCACTGTGGCTGCAGTGTGTACCATCTACAAGATGCACTGCAGCAACTCGCCAAAGCTCCTTCAACAGCATCTTCCAAACCCGCGACCTCTGCCACTTAGAAGGACAAGGGCAGCAGACGCATGGGAACATCACCACCTACAAGTTCCCCTCCAAGCCACACACCATCCTGACTTGGACCTGTATCGCCGTTCCTTCACTGTCGCTGGGCCAAAATCCTGGAACTCCCTTCCTAACAGCATTGTGGGTGTACCTACACCATATGGACTGCAGCGGTTCAAGAAGGCGGCTCACCACCATCTTCTCAAGGGCAATTAGGGATGGGCACTAAATGCAGGCCTAGCCAGTGACGCCCACATCCCATCAATGAATAAACTTTTAAAAAAAAATTTCAGTACTTGTGTTTTTTTTTTATATAGCGAGTAATGTCTTGTAATGTCCTGATCAAATACCTTCTGAAAACCCATGCAAGCATTTCTGTCAGCTGTTGTCTTCTTTCATTCTGTCAAGGGGTTAAGACCAGATTCTGTCACAATATAAAATGGACAATTTTATATTGATAGAACCAGTTGTTATTGTCTGGGTCATGGATCCAGTCCAGAGGCAAAGCCATTGAGTTCAAATGCAAGCTGTGCGCGGATTTAGTTTTGTATATGTTTGATTGGCAGCTGCCTTTGACTGTGGGAGATACATATTTAAATTTGCTTTGTCTCAGTCAATTTTGAAATATATTTCTCAACCTGCCTTTATAAACTTGAAGAGTCTGTTGAAGGCATCAGAGAGAGAGAGAGAGAGAGCAGAGTTAGATATCCAGATAGACTGTGTGGGCAGTCAGAAACAAACACCCAACTTGTAAGGATAATATTTGTATTGTTTAGTTCAGCAGATGTGACTGTTACATCTTTATCAACTTGTAGAGGTAGTTAAGCCGATCATTACTGTAAATGTGTCATTGCTGCTGTTCGCTTACCTATTCCCTGTTTAGTAAATATCTTTGATAGTTAGAACCTTCGCTGCAGCCTAACAAAGCCTTTGACTGGGAGAACATTCTAACCAGCAAGCCAGACACAGTAATGAGGGGCTGATGTTCCAGTCCTGGGCAATAGAGATTGAGCAGGTAGAGGCAAGCGGAGGAGGTGTAACACCTGCCCCTATACCTCCCCCCTCCCCACTGTCCAGGGCCCCAAACACCCCTTCCAGGTGAAACAGCGATTTACTTGTACTTCTCGCAATCTAGTATACTGTATTCGCTGCTCACGATGCGGTCTCCTCTACATTGGGGAGACCAAACGCAGATTGGGTGACCGCTTTGCGGAACACCTCCGTTCAGCCCGTAAGGGTGACCCCGAGCTTCCGGTCGCCTGTCATTTCAATTCACCGCTCCATTCCCACTCGGACCTCACCGTCCTTGGCCTCTTGTACTGTTCCACGGAAGCTCAACGTAAACTCGAGGAACAGCACCTCATCTTCCGATTAGGCACTTTGCAGCCTTCCGGTCTCAATATCGAGTTCAACAATTTCAGATCATAACCTCGGCCCCTATTTCATTTTTACTTATATTTTTCCACTCCTTTCCCCCCCCCCCCCCTTTCCTTTTGTTTCTCTCTCACACCTGGCAGCTATCTTTTGCCCTGCCAGTACACTTTACACCTAATCCCAGCCTATTACCATCTTGTCTAGCTTCTAATCTCTTTTACTTCTTTTGGTTCTTTTATTCTTTTGTCCGATCGCAGCCCTGCCTTCGATCTAGTTCCTTTTCTCTCCAGTTTTGAAGAAGGGTCAAACCCGAAACGTCAACTCAAATTTCTCTCCACGGATGTTGCCTGACCTGCTGAGTTTTTCCAGCATTTTCTGTTGTTATTTTAGAGGCATACTCTAGGCAGACTGTGGGAATGATCTGAGGCAGACTGTGGGAATGATGTGAGGCAACAATCCAGAGAAAAATAAACAATCAAAAAGCTAACCGTGACCTCCATTAATTCTCCCCCATCACCGACCTCAGTCACTCAGGAAATAAACTCTCTTTGATTAGTTAGATATGATTTCCTTTTCGCCGAATCACGCCGCCTCACAAATCGGTTTATGCGTTTCCAAGTACTCAATTAATCTGTCCCCGATAATAAATTCTAGCAATTCTCCCCCTACTGATGCATATAGTTAATTGATGTGTTTCTGTCTCCCTTTGTGAATAATGGTGTAATATTTGCGACCTTCTAATCCTTTGGGATTATCCCTTAATTTAGCCATAGCTATGCATCCCCAATTTCTTACCCATTTCTGTTAGTATTGATCATTTAGGATCTTCATTGAACCAAGTAAATAAGGAATGCCATTTTTTAAAATAATAATTAGGAAATAATGTTCCTTTTAAGAAATGTTCCCAAAACAGTTAGCCTTCTCTAGGAATGAGTTGTTCTTCTTCTTTTCCTATTTACCAAACGCCTAGCATGTGACACGAAAATAAATTAAAATCAAATCGAAAGTGTGTTTCAGGTTTTCATTTAAATCTCCACAACCAGTGCAGATTGTTGGTGGGTCTGTAATACAAGGTGAACACGGTGGGGGTCATTGTATCCATTGCAGCAGACCTGCAACGAGGCATTCATTGAATCGCATTTAATTTCTTCCAAGATTGTGAGAGGTCAGCAGGATCTCGATTATTATTTTTTTTCCAAAAGCCTTTATATAGTTTCCATGCAAACAAGTGTTGTTTTCCCCCTACCCCAGTGCTGCGGATGAGAGAGAGAGAGAGAGAGAGCGCAGCAAAGGCGCGGTCCTGTGGCAGAATCTCGCAGCCTGGGTACTTCCCTCTCTCAGCGAAGCGCCTGAGGATTGGGGTGGTTTTTTTTTAGAAGGAAATATATTTGCAGAAAGATTAGAGAGGAAGCGAGGGCGTGAAAAGAATCAAACGGCGAAGTGAAGCCATAGGCAATCTGATCCAAATAAGAGGTAAGGCATTTAATTATGAGTCAAATCAGTCAACCGATCCTCTGACTCAGGCCAGGGAGCCCACATATTGATGCTGTTAATAAATGAATTAATCCGTATAATGTCATTAAATTGTGGCTTGATATTTTCCTGGACCGCAGTGAGCCGCACCTTTGGCTCTGCCCCCAGTGGTTAGCCCAGGTGAGTGGGCTGTTCTCTGCCCAGTGCCTGCTACCAGCCAACACCGCTTGCTCCATTCCCTCAAGTCATTTAAGCATTGCTTTTTATTCCGCTGGCGTTCCGAGAGAGAGAGAGAGAGAGGTGACATGTGGAGGCTGATCCAGCCATTGACGTCAATGAGCCTTCTCTCACCAGCCTGCGATGCACCGAGAGACGGAGAGGAGAGGAATATCCTGGTGTGAACTGGCACTGTCCAAACTAGCGCTTCTTCACCTCGCTGGCCCCAACCATCTCACTCCAGGAGCAAATATATCAACCCCTGGGGGAGTAATTGGTGGGCACCTTATCCCAACACCTTAACACCAGCATACAGATGTTGAAACTCAATTAATTTTCATTAATCTCATTATACACTCAAAATTCACCCATATTCCCTTTACTGAGTTGATTTTATTTTGGACATTTAAATGTTTTAAAATTGTTTTAGACAGGTGCGGCTTTACAGTAAGAGATTGCCTAAGAATCGCGTATGACATTTTTTTTTAAAAACAGTCCCTTTAGGGAACGGAGGTGTTTTATTCGGGCAGGGGGGTCCACTGCAGAGCAAACCTCGCCTGCATCACACAGGAACACAAGTGCGTGCAGTTCATACGGGCACATTTGCAAGATGACTCCCTCTGCTGTTATTGTCCGTTGTAACACAGCCATGAGTCTGATGATTCTCAAACAGCATTTTATCTTTAGATTTACCTGGGCAGATTGTACAACTGTTCATTTTACCTTGCAAGCATATTGCTGAGAATGTATATCGTGTGTGTGTTTCTCTATATATTTACGAATGAAGAGGATAAATACCGAAGTATATTGTGGACCCGCTCCAATTTATTATTGATTTAATATTTCTCATTTTAACACATCATTGAAATTGTTTTAGTTAAATCTCGTTTAACGTAATAGTTTTAATCTGCGTTTGCTTTTAAACATTAACCAGAAGTTCAGCTCACCGATTTGTGCAGATATTTAAATGTTGGAATGTATTAAAATAATGGAGTGATTATTGAGTTAGAAAGAGGAAGGCATCATATTTCTATCACAAATTATGACTTTTTATTGATGATTGTAAACAAGAATACATCCGAAATCTCAAACAAGAACCAACAATTCACAAACGACTATTATTTGATAAACTCTGTTGTGCAATGTTACAGTGAGGATTGAAATTCAAAGTGCCTTGTACATTTTTGTTTTCGTGTTTTAACAATTGTGCAAATTCGAGTACAGTACACAAAGTCTTTTAATTGCATTTCCTGTTCTTGGTCCGTTGGATTCCCTTTGTCCGGATTCTGCAAACAACGCCCTTTCTTTGCAGAGGTCAACAGCCATTTGTTTTCCCCAAATTTTGATTTGGCTTTAGTGCAACATTTTCACCGAGGGAGCCTTGGCCATTTCCAGTCCTCGGCTCTAATAAATAGACAGGCACAGTAAAAAAAAATAATAAACTCGATTGACTCTGCAGCAAACGGGTGCTGAGCGGTTAGACGTCACTGGGCGATCTGGACCTGAAGGAAAGTTTCGGCGAAAGGCAGCCACAACACACTGTCCAAAGAACCTTTTGGATATCTTGGTTCCGGTACGCATAGATGACTGGGTTGATCATAGAATTGTAGATGGCTGGCAAGAAGGTAACGTAAGTGTACAAAGACGGGTAGGTGTAGTCTCCCATCAGGCAGTATATCGCAAAAGGCAACCAGCAAATTGCAAAGGCTCCCAGGATGACCGCAAGTGTGGAGATCCCTTTCCTCGTTGTCACATAGTGGGAAGTGGCGAGGAAGTGGCGCTGGAGAGCGATCTGGTGAGCGTGTCGACAGACTATCTTGCAGATCTGCATGTACAATTGCAGCATCATGCCGAACACCATGAAAAAGGTTATGGACAAGATGATCAGGTTGTTCTTGGTGAGCGGTTTCACGATGCTGCAGGTGGCAATGTCTTTGAGACAGTTCCAGCCCAGGACCGGGAGCAGCCCCAAGCAGATGGAGACGCCCCAGGTGAGGATCAACATGATGTAAGTTCTGGTGACGGTCCTCTCCGAGTAGTAAGTCAGTGCGTTGTAGAGGGAGAGGTAGCGGTCGATTGTGATGGCCAGCAAGCTGCTCACAGAGGCAGTGAACGATGCAACCAAGAGCCCGACTGTCACCAGACTGACCACCTCTGACCGAATGCAGTAGAGGAACACAAAGTGGACGATCAGTCCCAGTCCCGCCAGCAGATCCGCCGTGGCCAGGCTCCCGATCAGTAAAAACATCGGCGTCCTTAAAGCTGGCGTGTAGAATATGATCGCGACCACAATGGCATTTTCACAGGAGATGACGGTCCCAGAAACACACAGCACAACGTCCCAGGGATTGACCGAAGGCTGCTGCACCACCGAGGCAAAGTCCAAAGATGAATTGTCCTCATTCGGTTCGAACCAGCGCAGTTGGTCGTCAGTGGAGTTCTTAGAAATATTTTCATTCATGTTGTGGGTCGAGTGCTACCTGCAACATATAAACGTGGATGTAGATATTAAAAAAAACACAATTCTGAACACTGTACATGTTAATTCCATTTAGTTCGATATTCTGAAGTTTCTATACAATTCGTTTGCCATTTATTTCGTCCAAACATGCATATCTTGCAGTCACTGATGACACTACATCGACACTATTGCAATACACACAAGATGCATGTGACTTGCATCCACTTCTCTATTTACAATTGGAAATACTTTAACCAGGACAAAACATTCACATTTAACTTGCAACCTCCCCCCTCCCACTTCCAAAACTGACGTTTAGTACTTTGCAAGCAAGCAATGCACCCTTCTGCCCCGATGATTGGAATCTGAGCATTACCTGTCCGTTTTAGATGTTGCACATTCAGGTTCTCTTCCTTGGGTTTGCAGAGAGAGAAAGCAGAGAGAGAGAAGGGGAAGCCAGCGGGTTGACGCTGTCCAGAAGCAGCTGCTACTGTTTGCAGGCTGCAGTCTGTGTGCAGCTCGCTGTGGTCTGCTCCATCTGTGAGTGCCGAGTGCCGGGGTGCTGGAGTTTAAAGGGCTTTTTTTGTGCAGCAGCCACTGACTCACTTTCGCCTTTGATGCCCGGGCAGATTGATCAGCCTGCTCAAGCACCTCGGTGACGTCAACAGCCCCCCCCCCCCCCACACACACACACACCCCCAGCGCACCAATCAGCCGGGGAGCCCGGGGCGGGGAACGCGCGCTGCATGCAAATGAGAGCTCCATTCATAAAAGTTGAGAGTGGCAAAACTCCCGCCCCCAAACTAAGCACAGGCGGATGCAAACAACTCCAGCACTGGTGGTGCAGTTGGGGGGGAGTAAGATTTGCTGGAAAATTAATGCACATTGCAGCAAAGCCATCTATGCTCTGCAAAAATTTTAAAAAATATGCATCGATCTGAGCGTGATGATGCATCAACAGATTTCTAAAGGGTAGACTGTCCCCGCCACACAAGCTCTTGTTGTTAAAATACTCTTGCCTGGATGAGTTGCAGCTCCAACAACACTCAAGAAGCTTGACACCATCCAGGACAAAGCAGCCCGCTTGATTGGCACCCCATCCACCATCTTAAACATTCACTCCCTCCACCACCGGCGTACCGTGGCTGCAGTGTGCACCATCTACAAGATGCACTGCAGCAACTCGCCAAGGCTTCTTCGACAGCACCTCCCAAACCCGCGACCTCTTCCACCTAGAAGGACAAGGGCAGCAGGCGCATGGGAACACCACCACCTCCCAAGTTCCCCTCCAAGTCACACAACATCCTGACTTGGAGATATATCGGCCGATCCTTCATCGTCGCTGGGTCAGAATCCTGGAACTCCCTCCCTAACAGCACTGTGGGAGCACCTTCACCACACGGACTGCAGCGGTTCAAGAAGGCGGCTCACCACCACCTTCTCAAGGGCAATTAGGGATGGGCAATAAATGCTGGCCTTGCCAGCGACGCCCACATCCCATGAACGAATAAAAAAAATACATGTGGTGCTTTATTCTCTCTTGACTGATGCAGAGTCAGGTCAGATTCCTTCTCCTGAAATGCCACTCCTGGTGCAGGTGGACCCGATAATAAAATTCAAGGACATGTGGCTTTCAAAAGGGAGTTGGATAAGTGCCTGAAGGGGAAGAAAAAAAAATTGCAGGGCGGTGGAGTGGGACTAGCCGAAGTGCTCTTGCAGAGAGTGGGCACAGGATGGCCTCCTTCTGTGCTGTGACCATTCCATGATTCTATGTACTAGAATAAAAAAATTGCATTAGATTCCGCGATCGTTGAATCATAGAAATTTATGGCACAAAAGAAGGCCATTTGGCCCATCGTGTCTGTGGTGACTGAAAAAGAGCTCTCCAGCCTGATCCCACTTCCCAGCTCTTGGCCCGTAGCCCTGTAGGTTATGACACTTCAAGTGCATTTCCAAGATTTAAGACCATTTTTGGCATTTACATCAGGCGCCCAAATCATTTAAGTGGAAGTGGAAATTGATGTCAGTTGTATTTTTGTGACTGATTAATCATGGCCATTGGAAGCAAGTCAGATATGTTTAACTCTATACCAGGAACCTCCCGTGGCATTGCCTACATAGAAACATAGAAGAAACATAGAAGATAGGAGCAGGAGTAGGCCATTCGGCCCCTCGAGCCTGCTCCGCCATTCAATGAGATCATGGCTGATCATCCAAACTCAGTACCCTGTCCCTGCCTTCTCCCCATACCCCTTGATCCCTTTAGCCTTAAGAAATATATCCAACTCCTTCTTGACACTCTACACTAAGTAGGAGGTAGAGGTGGGGGTGGGATAGTTTAGCAGGGGAAGGAAACCATTAGAAATGGAAGGGACACTTTTTAGAACAGTGATAAATACCTTTTTTTAAGAAGCAGGGCTTGGATTGCTGTAAATCCTTCCCATGAAACCCTGGGTACTCTCAACTGTAAATAACTCCACATTCTGTACGATAAATCCACTCTTCTGCAGCATTCTCTACCCCAGAGGGCTGTGCAGGCTCTGTTGTTGAGTATATTCAAGACTGAGTTTGCTAGGTTTCTGGATACTAAGTGAATCAAGGGATATGGGGATCGGGCGGGTAAGTGGAGTTGAGGTAGAAGATCAGCCATGATCTTATTGAATGGCGGAGCAGACTTGAAGGGTCAAATGGCCAACTCCTGCTCCTAATTCTTATGTTCTTATGTACTGTCTACTATAAATCCTACCCTCAATTTCCAGGAACTACCAGGCACTCTCTGCTGTAAATATCCCTTTGTAGAGTAAAACCTCTTCTTGCAGGCACTCTCCTATAAATCCCCCTTCCCAGAAACTCTGAGGCATTCTCTACTGTAAATTCTCCCAGAAACTCCAAGTACTGCACTTGGTGAGACCACACCTGGAGTACTGTGCTCAGTTTTGGTCTCCTTACCTAAGGAAAGGTATACTTACCTTAGAGGGAGTCCAACAAAAATTGACTAGACTGATTCCTGGGATGGAGGGATTGTCCTATGAGGAGAGATTGAGTAGACTGGGCCTATATTCCAGAAAGTTTAGAAGATTGAGAGGTGATCGCATTGAAACATATAAAATTCTTACAGGGCTTGACAGGGTAGATGCAGAGAGGATGTTTCCCCTGGCTGGGGAGTCTAGAACCAGGGGTCACAGTCTCAGAATAAGGGGTCGGCCATTTAGGACTGAGATGAGGAGAAATTTCTTCACTCAGAGGGTGGTGAATCTTTGGAATTCTCTACCCCAGAGGGCTGTGGATGCTCAGTCGGTGAGTAGATTCAAGGCTGAGATCGATAGATTTTTGGACTCTAGGGGAATCAAGGGATATGGAGATCAGGCGGGAAAGTGGAGTTGAGGTCGAAGATCAGCCATGATCTTATTGAATGGAGGAGCAGGCTCGAGGGGCTGAATGGCCGACTCCTGCTCCTAATTCTTATGTTCTTATATACTGTCTACTATAAATCCTACCCCCAATTTCTAGGAACTACCAGGCAATCTCTGCTGTAAATATCCCCCTGAAAGAAACCCCCAGATTCTCTCTCTTGCAAATACCTCCCTGCAAGAACCCCTCAAGTATTCTCTGTTGTAAATTCTCCCCCCACAAGAACTCTCCACAGTAAACCCGCCCCCACCTCCAGATACCTCTCTCCTCCAGGCAAACTCTACTGTAAGTACTCCTCCCTATCAGAAACCCCCAAAATACCTACTACTGTAAATTCCCCCCCAACCCCCGTGGCCAGAATCAATGTTCCCTTTTCTTTTTTTTTCGGTGAGCGGGCCCTTTAACGGGCCATGTGGCCTATTCAAATGTTCGTGCATGTGTGGTTATTCTCATATAAAAGTCAGTACACTGCCTGCGTGGGACCTCCAGAGCGCTGCACAGCCGCGCAATTTAATGGTAACATTGGCCAGAACCCCCCACCCACCCTACCAAATACTCGCTATTGTAAATACACCCTTCAAGAAACTCTCAGGTACTCTCTGACGTAATAAAACTCACTACGCACTTGGTTTGAGCATAAAGCAAGGCTTTAATCAACTTGTTTCAGAACATGGAGGACTAGTTGTACTTCACTAGTTTCTTGTCTTTACAAAATACCCCTGGAAAGCTGGGGCCAACGCCCGAGTATTTATACTCCTTGGACGGCGCCACCAGCTGGCCGTCCAGTGTTATTTCATAGGTAGTTTCTCGATGATGAGATTTATGACACTCTCTACTGTACATTTTCCCACCAGAAATCTCCAGTTACTCTCTATTATAAATTCCACCCCCCACGCCCCCCCCCACCAGTGCCAGAAATCCCTCGACATTCCCTATTCTACAATTCCCTGTCAGAAACCCGAGGGATGTTCTACTGCAAATCCTCTCCCCACTGTTAGAAACTCCAGGTATCTTGGGGGGAGAATTTGGTTGCTTTGCGCCTCTCTTTACTGCCCCCGGGGGCACTAACGGGGCGCAAAGCTCCTTGCGCCTGGGTGCAGCGCTGCTAACGCCTCCCGCGAAATTCAGTGGGAGGTTAGCAGTGGCGGGTGCAACATCCCGCTCGCGCCCTGGCCGCAAACTTTGGTCGCAGCCACTGACCTACTGCCGGACGATGTGTCCGACAGGGTCAGAATGGTGTTTTTGTGGCGGCGGCGGCACAAATTATAGGGCAGGAGCCGGGCGGCCATATTTTTTCTGACCGCCTGCCAGCACCTGCCCCCTTCTGCTTTTTTAAGCGGGGTGCCGGCCGCGATCGCTCAGCCCGGCGCTCCTCTTGAGTGCCAGGCTGTTTTCCCGGCACCCCGCTCCCCGGTGGTCCAGCAGGGCCCCGGTGCGCGCTGCGCTAGGCTCCTCCCCTTTAATCAGGGGAGGGAGGCCTATAATACCGCGGCGCTACGTGCTGACGCGTGTGGCGCTGTTGCATGTAGTGCCGCAATATTCACTGGTAGCAGCCCAAGGGGGAGGGGGAGCGCGTCCAGTAGCGCCTCGCCTCCTGCTTGGCGCGCTACCACTGAATTTATGGCGCTGGGGCGCTAACTTTTTCGGGGACACTAACAGTACTGCCCTGGTGAAGTTAGCGCCCCACCAGCAAATATTTCCTTTTTTAGTACTGAAAACTCGCTTCCCTCCCCAAAAAGAGTGGAGAGAGCAGCAGTGTGGGGCCCAGCGAGTGAGCTGAAGAGAGAGTCATTGAGGCCGGGTGATTCACAGCAATGCTGCTAGCCTGCGATAATGAGTAGTAGTGATTCTGTGTGTGGGATCTGTAGTATTGGACTTAAAGTTGGGGACGGGAAGGCAGAGTGGGACCCTGGGGGTGAGCCATGATAGTGGGCGGAAAGAATGGTGGCCCCCCAGGTGGAGCCATAATACTGAGTCAAGAGCTGGGGAGAGGTAGAAAGCCAAAGGGAAGAAATATAAAATAAATATACAAAGTAATAAACAGAAATATACTTGAGGTTGCAATAACCTTTCTCCGCCAACTTGTCAATAGCTGAAATGACAGATAACTTAATTTCTGTACGTTCTTAAGTGAATGCGATATTGCTGTGTGTATCTGTACCTCTTACTGTTACATAATCATTTTTAGAAGAAAATATATCAAAACGTTCTGTTCCATCTCATTGTGTTAACTGAAGACCTGCAATTATTAACTGCAGTTCTCCTCACGGAAAAGGCCTATGACCAGAGGTCAGAACAGTTTGAGGCCAATTAAATCTATTACATATTGAGCACAACTAAAATATTTTCAATTTAGACTAATTTGTTTACTATCGCTATGGTCTATAAAGGCAAAGACCTTTAGGATTTTGGAATTTAATCAAAGTGGTGACATCTTTCACTCTGGCTGAAGCATATTGTTTTCAGTTTGTGCAGATTAGAGTCACCAATCTTGCAAAAGAGAAGCATTCAGAATTAAATCATTTTTATCACTTCCAGAAGGAAAAAAACCCAGAAAACTCCAAAGAATTAACTAACCCGCTAATTAGAGTATAATGTCTTTTATTTTACTAGCCAAAGAGAACTATAATTACAATTACAGAATACTATTAACAGAGGATCTTCACAAAGCTAATTATACTTTCACATTCTGTAGGTCTGGCAAGACTGGATCAGATTACACATTAGAGGGTTGTCTACAGTAGGCGGGATCAAATTACATATTCCAGCCAAATTGTTGGGTGTGTCTTGTCCTCCAAGGGGACCAATCAGAAATCCGGTGTTGCAAATAGACACAGCCATAAATTTATGATGTGGTTAGATACATAAAGGGATGCATTAATGAAGGGTCGGTACCAACGTTCCCTATAAGCTGCATGGTCACGTGGCCACGTAATGCTCTGTAGGTCCCGTGCAGCTGGTGAGCTGGCTTTTAAATAGAAAATCCGGGCATGTGCCGAATTTTGAATGGCCTGCGCAGCCCGTTAAAGGGATCATAGAAACATGGAAGATAGGAGCAGGAGTAGGCCATTCAGCCCCTCGAGCCTGCTCCGCCATTCAATGCGATCATGGCTGATCATCCAAATTCAGAAAAACGTGATGACGTCATGACGTCAGCCACGGGACCGCCCAAGCAGTCCTCGTGGAGCCTCCGAACTGACTAGACCTATATTCGATGTTCTCCTGTAGTTATCCGTTAAGCTCTGTTAGTTTTCATTAATCCTCATTTATTTGATCGCCTGAGTGGACCTCAGTCTTTTGGATAGGAGCTAGACATTCCTACATTGGTGACCCCGACTTTTGCGAACGGTTTTCGCAGAAGTTACTGAACATGGAATCGAATGCTGTTGCTTTGAAGCTACCACAGTTCTGGGAGCAACAGCCAGCCGCGTGGTTCATCCAGGCTGAAGCCCAGTTCGCAATCAGGAACATCGTTGCGGATCAGACCCGTTACTATCACGTGGTCTCCGCCCTCGACAGCGCCACAGCCTCGCGGATCGTCAACCTGCTTGGTAATCCACCAGAAGATCGCAAGTATGATACGATAAAGGCACGGTTGTTACAGGTCTTCGGGCTCATGAAGTCAGAGCGCGCCCGCCAGCTGCTCAATATGCCCGGCCTCGGGGACTCCAAGCCGTCTGAGCTCATGAGCCAAATGCTCACGCTCCTGGGCTCCGAGCCGGAATGCTTCCTCTTCAGGGAGGTATTCCTCAGCCAGCTACTGGAGCAAGTTCAGGCTGCCCTAGCCAGGTCGGAAGCCACCGACTGCGCAGAGCTGGCTGCCGATGCGGACAAGATCTTCGCGGTGACACAGCAGTACTGCGCTGCCACGAGGCGCCCGTCCCCCACAGACGCCACTCCAGCCCCTCAACCTGTGGGGTTGTGCTTCTACCACACCCGTTTTGGCACGAAAACAAAATGCTGCCGCCCTCCCTGCAGCTTTTCGCTCAAAAAAACCAGCAGCCGCCCTGTCAAAAGAGGACCGGGTATAAGGAGCGCCCCGCGGCAGCGATGGCAATCGGTAATTCGGGAAAACTCCTCTTCATCAATGACTCCCTACCTGGTCGATGTTTCCTCTGCGACACCGGGGTGCAGTGTAGCATCCTACCCACGTCCAATCTTAATCTACAAGTTGGGGGGGCATGGCACCCCCCTCCAGTCAGCTAATGGTGGGGCCATTCAGACCTTCGGAAGCCGGCGGGTCCACGTGTGCTTCGGCGGCCAACGGTTTTACTGGGATTGCATCACGGCCAAAGTCTCTCAAGCCATCCTCGGGGCGGATTTTTTTGCGCCAACGGCCTCCTGGTGGATGTACGGCACCGCTGGTTGATCAATGCGGCCACTTTTCACTCCATCCCATGCCACCATGGTAACACCGTGGCGCGCACTGTCTCCTGCGCGTCCCCACCTCCGGATGACTTCACTCGCCTCCTCGGAGATTTCCCAGACCTGACCAGACCCACTTTCTCTTCCACGGCCACGAAACATGGTGTCGAACATCACATCACCACTACTGGCTCCCCGGTCTACGCACGGGCCCGGCGCCCGGCGCCTCGAACCTGGCAAGCTCGCTGCTGCAAAAGCGGAGTTCGACACGATGGAGCGGCTAGGGATTATTCGCCAGTCGAATAGTCCCTGGTCTTCGCCTCTCCACATTGTTCCGAAACCTGGCGGCGGATGGCAGCCTTGCGGCGACTACCGATGCCTGAACGACGCCACTACTCCTGATCGGTACCCAATCCCTCATATTCAGGATTTCTCTGCACATTTGGTGGGAAATACCATTTTTTCAAAAGTCGACCTTGTCCGTGGCTACCACCAGGTCCCCGTACACCCGCAAGAAGTCCCAAAAACTGCAGTCATCACCCCATTCGGCCTGTTTGAATTTCTGCGGATGCCGTTTGGATTGAAGAGCACTGCACAGGCTTTCCAGTGCTTGATGGACTCCGTGCTTCGGGACCTCAAGTTTCTATTCGTCTACCTCGACGACATCCTCATCGCCAGCCCTAATAAAGGGGAGCACATCTGCCATTTGCGCACCCTCTTTAGACGCCTCAGTCAACATGGCTTGATCATCAACCCGGCCAAGTGCCAGTTCGGCCTGCAGCAGTTTGATTTTTTAGGCCATCGCATCACATTGGACGGCGCAATTCCCCTGCAAACGAAGGTGAAGGCAGTTACTTCATTCCCGCGCCCGCAGACCATTAAGGCCCTGCAGGAGTTCCTCGGGATGGTAAATTTTTATAACCAGTTCATCCCTACTGCAGCTCTGCTCATGCAACCCCCGTATGAGTCTCTCAAGGGCAAGTCCAGCAAGGATCCGATTAGCTGGACGGTTGACATGGACCGGGCGTTCGTCAACACAAAAGGCGTTTTAGCCAATGCAACCATGCTGGCACACCCGCTGCCAGGTGCCACCATCGCCCTTACCACCGACGTGTCAGACTACGCCATCGGCGCAGTGCAGGAACAGTGGGTGCATGGGACGTGGCAACCGCTGGCGTTTTTCAACCGGCAACTACGGCGAAACGAACGAAAGTACAGCACGTTCGACCGAGAGTTGCTGGCCCTTTTTCTGGCCATCCGCCATTTCCGCTTCTTGCTAGAGGGACGTCCGTTCACGGCTTTTGTGGACCATAAGCCACTAATGTTTGCTATGGCCAAGACCGCCGAACCGTGGTCAGCTCGGCAACAATGTCAGTTGACGTTTATCTCAGAATTCACCACTGACATTCAGCATGTGTCCGGTAAGGACAACCTGGTGGCGGATTGCCTCTCCCGCGCGACCGTTCATGCAGTCCAGCTCGGCATCGACTATGCCCTCATGGCTGCGTATCAAGCCTCGGATCCGGAGGTCCAATCTTATAGAACCAACCCCTCTAGCCTCCAAGCGGCCGACATCAAATTCAATGCCGCGGGCACTACGCTACTCTGCGACGTCTCCGTAGGAGATCCTCGCCCTATCGTCCCGGTCGCCTGGCGCCGAAAAGTTTTTGACGCCATACACAGGTTGTCGCACCCTGGCATGAAGGCCTCGCAATGGTTGATGTCGTCCAAATTCGTGTGGCGGGGCATGCACATGGATGTCCGCGACTGGGCCAACACCTGCATGGTCTGCCAAAAGGCCAAGGTGCAGCGTCACGTCAAGGCTCCATTGGCCACTTTCGCCGTTCCGGAACGTAGGTTTGATCATGTGCATGTGGACCTGGTGGGGCCTCTTCCGCCTTCGCACGGGTTTACTCATCTTCTTACAATGGTGGACTGCACCACTCAATGGCCGGAGGCGGTTCCTCTGTCATCCACCACTTCCGCAGACGTCGCCAGGGCATTCATCTCCTCTTGGGTCGCCCGCTTCGGGGTACCGGCGGACATCTCGTCCGATCATGGGCCGCAGTTTTCTTCAGAGCTCTGGAATGCTGTGGCTCAGGGGCTCGGCATCAAGCTACATCGCACCACTGCCTACCATCCACAGGCGAACGGCCTGTGTGAACGATTCCACAGGTTGCTCAAAGCCGCACTGCGAGCCAGCCTTCAAGGCGCGGGCTGGGTGGACAGGCTTACATGGGTCCTTTTGGGTCTTCGTAGGGCACCTAAAGAAGATCTTCAATCGTCCTTGGCGGAGCTCGTATATGGCCAGCCGCTACGCGTACCAGGGGATTTCCTTCCGACTCCAACAGAGCCATGGTCCACGTCCCAGCAGCTCATCAGCCACCAGGAGGCAGCCAGAAGTTTCGCTCCAGTGCCTACATCACCTCACGGCTTGCAGAGCTCCCACGTCCCAGCTGAGCTGAAGAACGCCGACTATGTGTTTATCCACCACGACGCTCATCGGGATCCGCTCAAACTCCCTTACACTGGTCCTTTCCGCGTGATAGAGCCGGGAGACAAATCTTTTTCGGTCGATGTCGGAGGTAAACCGGACCACATTTTGGTTGACCGGTTGAAGCCGGCTCACTTGGACCTTGACCGTCCAGTCGAGATCGCACAACCGCCGAAACGTGGCCGACCGCCCACAGTCGCCGTGCCAGATCAAACGCAAACACTCACCAGCTCGCCCACCGTCCATCAGCTTCCACTTCAAGGCTACAGAAGTCGATCTGACAGGCTTGTCAGGCCTCCTCGCCGTTTTACTTTTGCTATTAAAGACAATTCTGGGGGGGCGCATGTGGCGGAGCCACTAAGGGGCTCCAATCAATTGTATATAATTCCCTTTAATAATATGTTGGCTACAGCCTGAGTCTGTATCTTTGTTTTCACTGTTTACATGTACAGAGCGTGATCACTTTAATAGCGCGGGTAAACGCGATGACATCATGCCGTTCATCACGTGATCCCCCACCGGCGGGAAAAACGTGATGACGTCATGACGTCAGCCACTGGACTGCCCAAGCAGTCCTCGTGCAGCCTCCGAACTGACTAGACCTATATTCGATGTTCTCCTGTAGTTATCCGTTAAACTCTGTTAGTTTTCATTAAACCTCGTTTATTTGATCGCCTGAGTGGACCTCAGTCTTTTGGATAGGAGCTAAACATTCCTACAGTCTTCCTGTTTTTGCCACCAAAGTGGATAACCTTGCATTTATCCACATTATACTGCATTTGCCATGCATCTGCCCAATCACCCAACCTGTCCAAATCATACTGGAGTTTCTCGGCATCCTCCTCACAGCACACACGCCCACCCAGCTTTGTGTCGTCTGCAAACTTGGAGATATTACATCTAGTTCCCTCGTCTAGATCATTAATATATATTGTGAATATCGCGTGGGCCCAAAAAAAATATTAGCGGGAACCTTGGTCAGTACTTATCCTTAGAGATGTTGCAGGGGTAACTAGATATTTTTCCAGTGAATGCTTTAATATCTCATTTACCGCCTAAATGTCCTCTATTTCAGCTGCAGAGTAGGTGTGCAGTGATGACATTGGTGAATTCTCATTGAGCATGTTGGTCCCTCATCACTAGAGTCCAGTGTACTTGGTCTAAAAACACACCAATTCATCTCCAAAATGCAGGAGTAAGCAGTCGAGGCTCCAAAGGAAAAAAATAGACTGCTCATCGTTGGCCTGAAAACTGACCAATCTCACTGGTATAAATAAATAAGGAGCGAACATGCTCCAAGGAGCATTCTTTTGGCTTGTACACCCAGTTCATTTCCTCCACTGTTTTGAAGATGCACAGGGCTGTTTGGAAGAATGTTGTAAGTAGGATTACTTCGAAAACAAAAATGACTAAATTCCAGGAATAAGTACGTTCCTCTATACTGATTCTCCATTTAAAAATGTATGTTTTACTGTTAATTCGAGACTTTTAAAAAAACACCAGATCCAAATACAGAATTTAAAGGCACCCTGAATTGCATTCATTAATATTATACAGAACTTTGCTCTATACATACAATATTTCTAATTATCTCTTTTTTCTAATGCTTAGCACACGCAATCAGATCAGTCTCCTGCCAAGTTTCACCCAGAGACAGCGGGCCATTTTGAAATCTAATCACTTTTGCATAAAATATGGGCTTTTGTTAAGTGCTGACTGATTAAAGAGACTGCAGTACAAAGATTTGCAAATTGCCTATTTTTATCATCAGTTTAGAAAAATCCAATTGAAGCAAATTAATTATGCATTTTCCAGGATTCAATCATTTCTTTTCTCACTTTTAACTGTTTGCTGTCTGCTAAACCTTACTGTTCGTTTAGTGGTTGTTTGGTTGGGGAAACAAAGATTCATAGTTAAGATTGAATAATGTATCTTTTGAAGAGAGATCGTAATTAGAGCTAAACGTTCAGCCTGGTCTTATCCCGATTGGATAACTTTTGACAGATGACACGTCATACGTTGACATGCTTTGCAACCAGCTTTCCCTTAATTGGCCTGCTAAGCCAGCTGGGCGGGCTTAACAAGGTCAATCAAGGGAAAATAGCGCAGGTTGGCCACAACTCGATGGAGGCGGGACTAAAACCCGACAAGTAGCAGTCCCGCCTCCAATGCGGCTCCATTCACAAAATCACCCCCTCCGTGCCAAAGACCCTGCTGTAAGTGAGCCCATTCTCCCTTTGAAAGAAAGACTTGCATTTATATAGCGCCTTTCACAACCACCGGACGTGCCATAGCGCTTTACAGCCAATGAAGCACTTTTTGAAGTGTAGTCACTGTTGTAATGTAGGAAATGCGGCCGCCAATTTGCGCACAGCAAGCTCCCACAAACAGCAATGTGCTAATGACCAGATAATCTGTGTTAGTGATGTTGATTGAGGGATAAATATTGGCCCCAGGACACCGGGGAGAACTCCTTTGCTCTTCTTTGAAATAGTGCCATGGGATCTTTTACGTCCACCTGTGAGAGCAGACGGGGCCTTGGTTTAAAGTCTCAACCGAAAGACGACACCTCTGACAGTGCGGCGCTCCCTCAATACTGCCCCTCCAACAGTGCAGCACTCCCTTGGTACTGTCCCTCCGACAGTGCAGCGCTCCCTCAGTACTGCCCCTCCGACAGTGCAGCACTCCCTCAGTACTGCCCCTCCGACAATGCAGCGCTCCCTCAATACTGCCCCTCCAACAGTGCAGCACTCCCTCAGTACTCCCCCTCCGACAGTGCGGCGCTCCCTCAGTACTGCCCCTCCGACAGTGCGGCAATCCCTCAGTACTGTCCCTCTGACAGTGCAGCACTCCCTCAGTACAGCCTCTCCGACAGTGCGGCGCTCCCATAGTACTGCCCCTCCGATAGTGCGGCGCTCCCTCAGTACTGCCCCTCCGACAGTGCGGCACTCCCTCAGTACTGCCCCTCTGACAGTGCGGCAATCCCTCAGTACTGTCCCTCTGACAGTGCAGCACTCCCTCAGTACTGCCCCTCCGACAGTGCGGCGCTCCCATAGTACTGCACCTTCGATAGTGCGGCGCTCCCTCAGTACTGCCCCTCCGACAGTGCGGCACTCCCTCAGTACTGCCCCTCCGACAGTGCGGCGCTCCCTCAGTACTGACCCTCCGACAGTGCAGCGCTCCCTCAGTACTGCCCCTCCGACAGTGCGGCGCTTCCTCAGTACTGCCCCTCCGACAGAGCGGCGCTCATTCAGTACTGCCCCTCCGACAGTGCGGCACTCCCTCAGTACTGCCCCTCCGACAGTGCGGCGCTCCTTCATTACTGTCCCTCCGACAGTGCGGCGCTCCCTCAGTGCTGCCCCTCCGACAGTGCGGCACTCCCTCAGTACTGCCCCTCCTCAGTACTGCCCCTCCGACAGTGCAGCACTCCCTCAGTACTGCCCCTCCGACAGTGCGGCGCTCCCTCAGTACTGCCCCTCCTCAGTACTGCCCCTCCGACAGTACAGCACTCCCTCAGTACTGCCCCTCCAACAGTGCGGCACTCCCTCAGTACTGCCCCTCCGACAGTGCGGCACTCCCTCAGTACTGTCCCTCCGACAGTGCGGTGCTCCCTCAGTACTGCCCCTCCTCAGCACTGCCCCTCTGACAGTGCAGCACTCACTCAGTACTGCCCCTCCTCAGTACTGCCCCTCCGACAGTGCAGCACTCCCTCAGCACTGCCCCTCCGACAGTGCGGCGCTCCCTCAGTACTGACCCTCCGACAGTGCGGCGCTCCCTCAGTACTGCCCCTCCGACAGTGCGGCGCTTCCTCAGTACTACCCCTCCGACAGAGCGGCGCTCATTCAGTACTGCCCCTCCGACAGTGCGGCACTCCCTCAGTACTGCCCCTCCGACAGTGCAGCACTCTCTCAGTACTGCCCCTCCGACAGTGCGGCGCTCCCTCAGTACTGCCCCTCCGACAGTGCGGCGCTCCCTCAGTGCTGCCCCTCCGACAGTGCGGCACTCCCTCAGTACTGCCCCTCCTCAGTACTGCCCCTCCGACAGTGCAGCACTCCCTCAGTACTGCCCCTCTGACAGTGCGGCGCTCCCTCAGTACTGCCCCTCCTCAGTACTGCCCCTCCGACAGTACAGCACTCCCTCAGTACTGCCCCTCCAACAGTGCGGCACTCCCTCAGTACTGCCCCTCCGACAGTGCGGCACTCCCTCAGTACTGTCCCTCCGACAGTGCGGCGCTCCCTCAGTACTGCCCCTCCTCAGCACTGCCCCTCTGACAGTGCAGCACTCACTCAGTACTGCCCCTCCTCAGTACTGCCCCTCCGACAGTGCAGCACTCCCTCAGCACTGCCCCTCCGACAGTGCGGCGCTCCCTCAGTACTGCCCCTCTGACAGTGTGGCGCTCCCTCAGTACTGCCCCTCCAACAATGCGGCACTCCCTCAGTACTGCACTGGAGTGTCAGCCTAGAATTTTGTGCTCAAGTCCCCTGGAGTGGGACGATGACCCCACAACCTTCCTTGAACTCAGAGGCGAGGGTGCTACCCACTGAGCCACGACTGACACTGAACCACAATATCTGGTAATGTAGCGAGCCTGGGGTTTGAACAAAAACCTTAGTACTGTATCTCGTTACTGGATATGTCATGAGCTCTCACATATACTTTGGAAAGTGGAAGAGGAAATATTCAAATAGATAGTGATTTATGCTATAAACTATGGAACAAGTTTATTAAAAGTAACAAATAGGCAGTAGAAACAAACCATACAGTACAAATGTACTGAACCTTTCTCGATATCTCCTTAATACAAAATAATAAGCAACACAACACTTCACTAATTCTCTCAGTAATAAATGGTACAATTTTAAATGGGGTGCAAGAACAGAGAGACCTGGGGGTGTTTGTGCACAAATCTTTGTAGGTGGCAGGACAGGTTAATAAAGCGTAAGGGATCCCGGGCTTTATAAATAGAGGCGCAGGGCTGGATTTTCATTGAGGAGGCGTATAGGAGGCGGGACTGCAACTTTCGGGGTTGTAGTCGCGCCTCCATCGAGTTGTGGCCAACCCATGCGATTTTCACTTGATTGACCATGTTGAGCCCGCTCAGCTGTCAAAAGCTTTTGACAGATGAAATATCAGCACTCGACAGCTGTTTGAAGCTGTCAAACACTGACAATCTGTACTCCAAGTTAATTCCTTCCTCTCAGGCTGATTTAGAGATCTCTCCAGAACAGAAAGCTGAATGCTGCAACTTTTGACAGCTCGCGGCCATTCTGCTTTCTGTGCCGGTGAGATGAGGGACTCCCGAGACCTGAAGGAAGGAAGGTAAGTAAAGGTAAGTAAAACTTCTTTGAACACTTCACACACACCAAACACACTTACCTCTTCACTCATGCACCCATCACTCACCTGAACACCGGACATCTTGAACCCTCCAAGCCCTTCAGCCCGACGGCCCGCCTCGCTAACTTGGCGTGGTTTGGAGCTGTCGGGAATCCCACACTTCAGGAATAAAAATAAGGTTTAGGCTAAAAACTGCCTGTTAACTACCTGTTAACAGGCAGTTAATTGGCACTAATCCCCTTCCCGCCTCGGGGAGGCGGCTCCCAGCACAGGTCGGGTATCCGCCTCCTTTGAAACTGGCATGGAGGTGGGTTGGGGGCGGGATGGATTCGTGCCCCCCCGATTTCGAGATTTTAACCCCCCACACGCCTCCAATCCCGCCTCCACGGCCCAATGAAAATCCTGCCCATAGAGTACAAAAGCCAGGAAGTTATGCTAAAACTTTGTAAATCACTGGTTAGGCCTCAGCTAGAGTATTGTGGCCAATTCTGGACACCACACTTTAAGAAGGATATGAAGGCTTTGGAGAGGATACAGAAAAGGTTTACTAGAATGGTTCCAGGGATGAGGGATTACAATAGACTGGAGAAGCTGGTGTTGTTCTCCTTGGAGCAGAGGGGGCTAAGATGAGATTTGATAGAGGTGTTTAAAATCATGAAGGATTTAGACAGAGTAAATAAAGAGAAACTGTTTCCAATGGCTGAAGGGTCGATAACCAGAGGGCACAGATTTCAGGTGATTGGCAAAAGAACCAGAGGCGACATGAGGAAAAACTGTTTCACGCAGCGAGTGGTTAGGATTTGGAATGCGCTGCCTGATAGGGCGGTGGATACAGATTCAATAGTAGCCTTCAAAAGGGAATTGGATAAATACTTGAAGGAGAAAAAATTGCTGGGATCTGGGGAAAGAGCGGGGGGAGTGGGACTGACTGGATTGCTCTTCGAAAGAGCCGGCGCAGACTCGATGGGCTGAATGGCCTCCTACTGTGCTGCACTATTCTACGATTCTATGATTCTATGATATTAGACCCAGACCAACTTCCATAACATAACTAATATGTAAGATTTCATCGAACCCATCACAGAATCTGGGCCAAATATCTGATTACACAGGATTACATCGGATATAAGGCACAGAAACAGGCCATTCGGCCCAACCAGTCCATGCTGGTGTTTATGCTCCACTCCAGCCTCCTCCCGTCTTTCCTCATCTAAATCTATCAGCGTAACCCTCGATTCCTTTCTCCCTCATATGCTTGTCTAGCCTCCCCTTAAATGCATCGATACTATTCGCTTCAACATTCCACATTCTCACCACTCTCTGGGTAAAGAAGTTTCTTCTGAATACCCTATTGGATTTCTTGGTGACTATCTTATATTGATGGCCTCTAGTTATGCTCTTCCCCACAAGTGGAAACATTCTCTCTGTATCCACTCTATCAAAACCTTTCATAATTTTAAAGACCTCTATTAGGTCACCCCTCAGCCTTCTCTTTTCAAGAGAAAAGAGACCCAGCCTGTTCATGATTATCTGTCAGCTATCAAGAAGTAAAACCCTGGCTCAGGGACTATTTTACACCCAGGAATTAATTAGTCATCTCAGTACACCAGCACTAACTTCTAACTTTGTAACATATTCAATGGTCAAATGTTCTATATTGTCCTGCCGAACAGTTTGGGCATTTTCCTCGATAGAGCCTTTCTCAATATAACTCTCACAATTTCTATCAGCAATTTTACTGTAGTATTTGGGAAATTAAATGAGTTCTGCTACAGAGTTCTTCCCAGTACTGTATTATATTTTATTTTTCTGAATTCTAATAATCTGGGTATGCACTGAAATTGATTATAATGGGCCAGATTTTGCTGTCAAAATAACGGTGAGGCTAATGGCGCTCGGCGTTATTTATGCGTAAGCGGTACAGCGACTTCAGGCGAGGAGCAGATGCGCGGTTAAACGCCAATATCCAAAAGTTGCTGTCCGAGTTGTGCCCCTCTGCTTCGTGAAATGGCATCTCGCTGTCTGACTCACTAAATGCATTCAATGGCGTGAAGTTGCTGTATTTGCATGATAGATACGAACTAAACTCACCACAGAAAGTTAAGTCGTGTCATTACCCTTTTAACAACGTGATAATTCTTAATTACTGCCAGTCAACATCCTTGGCACTGAAAATTAACTATTAAAAATGTGGAGTGTCATTCCTTCAGGTATTAATTGTTGTTGGAGATTTGAAAAATGTTAAATTTAAACATTTAAAGAAACATTTTTACTTTTCTGTCTTTTTTTTCTCTCTCTTAACTCAATCTTTCTTTCCCACTCTTTATTTCTCTTTCTGTACCTGATTTGACATTGAATTCACCCACTGTAATTCACACTTCCTTCTCAGTCCTTGCGCCGTTTATTTCTCAATTCTTCAATCTGATTGGTGAAGGAGATGCACCGTTGCTTGTCCTGTTCACTCAGGTCCCAGAAGCCCGGTTTCCCTCGCTGTGCTGTTATCAGCTCGAACTTTCGGCAAATTGCCAGACAAAAAATTTAAAATCTTAATCATGCACAAACAAGTCTAACCAACGGCAGACACTGTTGGATGCCCTGCTACAGCAAAATATGGTCCAATGTTTGCTCATTATCATATCATGCTGTTACTATCTAGTAACTTTTGATGGAGGAAAGGTGATAATGTATAGGTGATATATAAATGGGTGGGTTAGGATTGACACAGAAAGAGCTCCTCCTACTAAACACAGCAAAGAAACTTGCTGTCGCTTAATATGATAGCAAAATACTGCAGGTGCTGGAAATCCGAAATAACAACAGAAAATGCTGGAAAAACCCAGCAGGCCAGGCAACATCCGTGGAGAGAAATTAGAGTCGACGTTTCGGGTCTAACCCTTTTTCAAAACTGGAAAGGAAATGAAATAGATCGAAGGCGGGGCTACGATAGAACAAAAGAAGTAAAGAGACATTAAGAGGTATTCAAAACCAGACGAGATGGTAATAGGACAAGTGGAGACAAAAGACAGCTCAGATTAGGTGTGAAGTGTACTGGCAGGATGAGAGACAGCTGCCACGTGGGAGAGAGGAAAAAAGAAAGGGGGGGAGGGAAAAACCAAAACAAAGGGGTGGAAAAAAAAATAAGTTAAAATGTAATAGGGGCTGAGGTTATGATCTGAAATTGTTGAACTCGATATTGAGTCCGGAAGGCTGCAAAGTGCCTAATTGGAAGATGAGGTGCTGTTCCTCGAGTTTACGTTGAGCTTCCGTGGAACAATGCAAGAGGCCAAGGACGGTGAGGTCCGAGTGGGAATGGAGCGGTGAATTAAAATGACAGGTGACCGGAAGCTCGGGGTCACCCTTACGGACTGAACGGAGGTGTTTCGCAAAGCGGTCACCCAATCTGCGTTTGGTCTCCCCAATGTAGAGGAGACCGCATTGTGAGCAGCGAATACAGTATACTAGATTGCAAGAAGTACAAGTAAATCGCTGTTTCACCTGGAAGGGGTGTTTGGGGCCCTGGACAGTGGGAAGGGGGGAGGTATAGGGGCAGGTGTTACATCTCCTGCGCTTGCATGGGAAGGTGCCAGGCGAAGGGGAAAGGCTGTTGGGGGTGATAGAGGAGTGGACTAGGGTGTCTCGGAGGGAGCGGTCCCTACGGAATGCTGAAAGGGGAGGGGAGGGGAAGATGTGTTTGGTGGCGTTACCTCTTAATGTCTCTTTACGTCTTTTGTTCTATCGCAGCCCTGCCTTCGATCTATTTCATTTCCTTTCCAGTTTTGAAAAAGGGTTCACCCAAAACGTCGACTCTAATTTCTCTCCACGGATCTTGCCTGGCCTGCTGAGTTTTTCCAGCATTTTCTGTTGTTATGTCGCTTAATATGATTCAGAATAAAAGGTAGCAATATTTATACTGAAATCAGTGTCAGCCGTGGCTCAGTGGGCGGCACTCTCGCCTCTGAGTCAGAAGGTTGTGGGTTCAAGTCCCACTCCAGAGACTTGAGCACAAAAATCTAGGCTGACACTCCAGTGCAGTACTGAGGGAGGTGCTGCACTGTCGGAGGTGCCGTCTTTCGGATGAGACGTTAAACTGAGGCCCTCTCAGGTGCTGCTCTCTCAGGTGGATGTAAAAGATCCCATGGCGCTATTTTGAAGAAGAGCAGGGGAGTTATCCCCGGTGTCCTGGGGCCAATATTTATCCCTCAATCAACATAACAAAAACAGATTATCTGGTCATTATCACATTGCTGTTTGTGGGAGCTTGCTGTGCACAGATTGGCTGCTGCATTTCCTACATTACAACAGTGACCACACTTCAAAAAGTATTTCATTGGCTGTAAAGCACTTTGGGACATCCAGTGGCTGTGAAAGGCGCTATATAAATGCAAGTCTTTTGTTAAATTTCTTTTTAATTGTGTTCTTTTCATGTGGTTTTCACCATCCCTTTCTTATTGGTTATTAACAAATTAACTAATATAAGCAAAATTACAGGTGAGCAGTCTTTTTATGTAAGCAAACACAGCAAGATCCCATAAACAGTTAATGAGATAAATGACCAGATAACCTGTTTTGATGGCATCATTTCATAGAATCATAGAAATTTACGGCACAGAAGGAGGCCATTTGGCCCATCGTGTCTGTATTGGCTGAAAAAGATCTCTCCAGCCTGATCCCACTTTCCAGCTCTTGGTCCGTAGCCCTGTAGGTTACCGCACTTCAAGTGCATATCCAAGTACTTTTTAAATGCGATGAGGGTTTCTGTCTCTACCACCCTTTCAAGCAGTGAGTTCCAGACCCCCACCACCCTCTGGGTGAAAAAAGTTCTCCTCAACTCCCCTCTAATCCTTCTACCAATTACTTTAAATCTGTGCCCCTTGGTTATTGACCCCTCTGCTAAGGGAAATAGGTCCTTCCTATCCACTCTATCTCGCCCCCTCATAATTTTATACACCTCAATTTTATACCCCTCAGCCTCCTCTGTTCCAAAGAAAACAACCCCAGCCTATCCAATCTTTCCTCAGAGCTAAAATTCTCCAGTCTTGGCAACATCCTTGTAAATCTCCACTGCACCCTCTCCAGTGCAATCACATCCTTCCTGTAATGTAGTGACCAGAACTGTACGCAGTATTCTAGCTGCGGCCTAACTAGTATTGGATACAGGTCAAGCATAACCTCCCTGCTCTTATATTCTATGCCTCGGCTAATAAAGGAAAGTATCCTGTATGCTTTCTTAACCACCTTATCTACCTGTCCTGCTACCTTAAGAGATCTGTGGACATGCACTCCAAGGTCCCTCTGTTCTTTTTTTAAATTTGTTCCTGGGACGTGGGCGTCACTGGCAAGGCCAGCATTTATTGCCCATCCCTAATTGCTCTTGAGAAGGTGGTGGTGAGCCGCCTTCTTGAACTGCTGCAGTCCGTGTGCTGAGGGTACCTCCAAAGTGCTTTTAGGGAGGGAGTTACAGGATTTTGAACCAGTGACGATGAAGGAACGGCGTCATACACTTCTAAGTCAGGATGGTGTGTAACTTGGAAGGGTCCTTGGAGGTGGTGGTGTTCCCATGCGCCTGCTGCCCTTGTCCTTCTAGGTGGAAGAGGTCGCGGGTTTGGGAGGTGCTGCCAAAGAAGCCTTGGCGAGTTGCTGCAGTGCATCTTGTAGATGGTACACACTGCAGCCACGGTGCGCCGGTGGTGGAGGGAGTGAATGTTTAAGGTGGTGGATGGGGTGCCAATCAAGCGGGCTGCTTTGTCCTGGATGTTGAGCTTCTTGAGTGTTGTTGGAGCTCTACAGGGATGAAAGTTGGACAGGATACCAGATGAACTTCCTGCTTGCCTTTGAATAATGCCATGGATTCTTTTACATCCATCTGAACATATAGGCAGGTTCAATCATGAATGCTTTACGGGATCAACAATTTTACAAGCATTTAACTTAGAAGGAAACAAGAGGAATGAAACTGCTACAATATTTATATAGTTAAATAAATATTATCCCGCTCTTTTTCTCTGTGTTTATGGATTTTTTAAAACTAATGCACAGAGACAAATATCAGGGAAATTGCTTTTCACTCATTCGGGCTGTTTACTTAACAGAAACGTACAATTAACCTCACCGCGAGTGTTGTATTACTTAGACCCCATTAATTCAGCAGGATGTGGTTGACGATAATGCCAGAGCTTGGTGTTCGGCACAGTAATTTATGTGTAATATCATATTTAAAGTCCAAATATTAACTTTCCTTGCTGCAAATGTTTTGTGAAGGAAATCATGGCACAGCTCATATTGTGGCTGGAAATGCTAGTTTTATTTTAACTCAGCCTTAAATTTTATATTGTACAATAAAGTTAAATACTGAATAGGTTTGGCATCATTATTTCTATTCACTTTGTAGATTTATTCTTTCCCTGGGTGATTTTTTTGTTTTTTAGAATTTTGCCCCTTTTGTTTTAACAAGTGTAAAATTGCGTTCCTTTTGAAATCACTTGCAAACTACAAGAAAAAACGTCAACATTATAAATAGGTTTTTATATTCAGCCCAGGAGGAGATTTTCCCTGATCTGAGCACTGGATCTCCTGGGCATAACCAATAATGGAAAAACGGGGCAGAACTGAGTGCACGCTTGTAATGGAAGCTGGCTGAATTTCCACCTCCACCCAGGGGCCCAATCTATGCAGAGTCTAATAGAATCTGTGGAGACCCTTCTGTCTTGTCTTGCACACTTTGTACAAAAATAATAACTTGCAGGACAACGGAGTATTACAGTTTAACTCTTTTATTAAGCATTAGGTCTGATCGTACTCATACAGCACCTTGGGGAAAAGATGGCGTTAGGACTCCTAGCCTGGGTCTACAAAACAATAGTAGTCCTTACAGGCCAATGACAACTCAGCATGTGATCACATGTGAATATAATAGGTATTCCTTACAGATGCCTGCGGGCCAATGATAATTCAATATGCAAATGTTGCACCTTCCATTGAATTATACTCATCCCTATACTGCTGGAGTCTTGGTATGCTCTTGACCAAATTGTAAACCAATTGAAGTATATAAGTTGAAACCCTGGATCACAAGAACACAAGAATTAGGAGCAGGAGTCGGCCATATGGCCCCTCGGACCTGTTCCGCCATTCAATAAGATCATGGCTGATCTTCGACCTCAACTCCACTTTCTCGCCCGATCTCCATATCCCTTGATTCCTCTAGGGTCCAAAAGTCTATCGATCTCTGTCTTGAATATACTCACCGACTCAGCATCCACAGCCCTCTGGGGTAGAGAATTCCAAAGATTCAGCACCCTCCGAGTGAAGAAATTTCTCCTCATCTCAGTCTTAAATGGCCGCCCCTTATCCTGAGACTATGCCCCCTAGTTCTGGACTCTCCAGCCAGGGGGAAACAACCTCTCAGCATCTACCCTGTCAATCCCCCTCAGAATCTTGTATGTTTCAGTGAGATCACCTCTCATTCTTCTAAACTTCTAAAGGATCCTTCTCCCTTCCTTTGTATGTTGTTATATATACTACCGAACCCAGCCACTTAATGCAAGTCTCGTTTATTTATTTATTGATCTGTGCAGAAATGTTGTTGAGTATATTCAAGGCCGAGATCGATAGATTTTTGGACTCTAGGGGAATCAAGGGATATGGGGATTGGGCAGGAAGGTGGAGTTGTGGTCGAAGATCAGCCTTGATTTTATTGAATGGCAGAGCAGGCTCAAGGGGCCGTATGTCCAACTCCTGCTCCTATTTCTTATGTTCTTGTGTCAGAGGGGACTGAAAATCTGACATGACGGGGATGATTTTGTTAATGGGGGTGCGTTGGAGGCGGGAATCTCAGCGGCGGTGAGTATAAGGTGAGCCCGAGGCGCGGGTAGGCCTCAGTGCGGCAGCGGCGGGAATCCCAGCGGCGGTGAGTATTTAAGGTGAGCCCGAGGCGCGGGTAGGCGTACTAATAAGTAAAAAGTAATCAAGGTGTGATGTCACCACAAAGCAGGTAAGTGATTGGTTGGTGAGTATTTCCTCTCTTTTTTAAAACTTTAACTCTGTGGTTTATTTTTTTTAAGGTCTCTGTGGTGTAGCGGGGACAGTTTGTAAACCAGGGCACTTAAATATACCATTTAACTGAAGTGTAATTGGTGGGATTGATTTGATTTAATTTAATTGCTATTAATTAAAGGGTAAGTCATGGCAGGACAGCCCGGTATGCTCCTCCTGCGCTATGTGGGAACTCAGGGACACTTCCTGTGTCCCTGACAACCATGTGTGCAGGAAATGTGTCCAGCTGCAGCTACTGGCAGACCGCATTGCGGTGCTGGAGCAGCGATTGGATACATACTGGACCATTCGCGATGATGAGGATGTCGTGAATAGCACGTTTAATCAGTTGGTCACACCGCAGGTAAAGGTGGCACAGGCAGAAAGGGAACGTGTGACCAACAGGCAGAGTAGTAGGCGCAGGCAGATGGTGCAGGGGTCCCCTGTGGCCATCCCCCTCTCAAACAGATATACCGCTTTGGATACTGATGGGGGCAATGGCTTACCAGGGGAAGGCAGCAGCAGCCAACTTCCTGGCACCAGGGGTGGTTCTGCTGCACAGGATGGGAGGAAAAAGACTGGGAGAGCTATAGTGATAGGGGATTCTATTGTAAGGGGAAAAGATAGGCGTTTCTGCAGCCGCAAACGAGACTCCAGGATGGTGTGTTGCCTCCCTGGTGCAAGGGTCAAGGATGTCTCAGAGCGGCTGCAGAACATTTTGGAAGGGGAGGGTGAACAGCCAGGGTTATCGTGGTACATATAGGTACCAACGATATAGGTAAAAACCGAGATGAAGTCCTAAAAGCTGAATATAGGGAGTTAGGAGGTAAATTAAAAAATAGGACCTCAAAGGTAGTAATCTCAGGATTGCTACCAGTGCCACGTGCTAGTCAGAGTAGAAATAGAAAGATATTTCAGATGAATACATGGCTAGAGGAATGGTGCAAGGGGGAGGGATTCAAATTCCTGGGACATTGGAACCGGTTCTGGGGGAGGTGGGACCAGTACAAAACGGACGGTTTGCACCTGGGCAGGGCCGGGACCGGTATACTATGGGGAGTGTTTGCTAGTGCTCTGGAGGAGGGTTTAAACTAAAATGGCAGGGGGTTGGGAACCTGAGCGGAGAGACAGCGGAAAGGGAAACAAGGATAAAAGCAAAAGACAGGAAGGAGAAAAACAAAAGTGGCAGGCAGAGAAATCAAGGGTTTAAATCAAACATGGCCACAGTAAATAATAATTCTAAAAGATCTAAGAGCGTTAAAAAAACAAGCCTGAAGGCTTTGGCCTAGAAATTGGGTTGGGGCGCCAAAGTGGCGCAAAAGTCGCCTGAGCGCAGGATTTAGCGCAGCGATCGGAGTGATACCGATCGCCAGAAATTCAGTTTCAGTGCCCCTCGAGGGAGACGGGGCGAGGCTCGAGGCGCTCCGCGTCCCTCTTAGGGCACTGAAACTGATTATTGCAGCGCAACGTGCCGCAGCGCCACACGCTGCGGCACGGCACGCTGCGGTACTGCAGGCCTTCCTCCCACTGTTAAGGGGGAGGTGCCTGCAACAGCGCGATCCCCGATCGCGAGTGCCGGCAAATGAGCCCGGCACCAAGGAGAAGTGCCGGGCTCTCGGGAAACAGCCGGCAATGCCGCGGGGGGGGGGGGGGTGTTAGGAGGCCGGGGACGGAGGTGCTGGCAGGCGGCCGCCAAAAAAGCAGCCGCCCCGCACCTCCACCTTAACTTGCGCCGCTGCCGGCACAGTAAAGCCCCGTGAACTGGGCGCGGGTAGCGAGCGGCGCAACTGCGGCATTCGCTACCAAATATCGCGAACGGGGCACGAATGGGGCGCTGCGCACACCGATGACATCATCAGTGGCGGCGCAGCGCAAATGCCTAACGCCACCATTAGCGCCCCTACTGAATATTGCCGGAGACACAGCCAGTGGCGCTACTGCCACTGACTGCCTCTTTAGGCGCTAACAGATGGCGCTACTCACCCAATTTCTCCCCCTTTGTGTCTTAATGCAAGGAGCATTCGTAATAAGGTGGATGAATTAGCTGCGCAAATAGAGGTAAATGACTATGATATGATTGGGATTACGGAAACATGGCTCCAGGGTGGCCAAGGCTGGGAACTCAATATCCAGGGGTATTCAATATTCAGGAAAGATAGGCAAAAAGGAAAAGGAGGTGGGGTAGCATTGCTGGTTAAGGGGATTAACACAATTGAAAGGAAGGATATTAGCTCTGATGATGTGGAATCTGTATGGGTAGAACTGAAAAATACCAAGGGGCAGAAAACGTTAGTGGGAGTGGTATATAGACCTCCAAACAGTAATGCGGAGGTCGGGGAAGACATTAAACGGGAAATTAGAGAAGCATGCAATAAGGGTACAGCAGTTATCATGGGTGACTTTAATCTACATATAGATTGGGCTAACCAAATTAGTAACAATACTGTGGAGGAGGAATTCCTGGAGTGTATACGAGATGGTTTCCTGGACCAATATGTCAAGGAACCAACTAAAGATCAGGCCATCTTAGAATGGGTATTATGTAATGAGAAAGGATTAATTAGCAATCTTGTTGTGCGAGGCCCCTTGGGTCAGAGCAATCATAATATGATAGAATTCTTCATTAAGATGGAGAGTGAAATAGTTGACTCAGAGACTAGGGTCCTGAATTTAAATAAAGGGGACTACGATGGTATGAGGTGCGAGTTGGGTAGGATTGATTGGGGAATGTCACTCAAAGGGTTGACGGTGGATGGGCAATGGCAAACATTCAAAGATCGCATGGATGAACTACAGAAATTGTTCATCCCAATTTGGCATAAAAATAAAACAAAAAAGGTGACTCAACCGTGGCTAACAAGGGAAATTAGGGATAGCATAAGATCCAAGGAGAGGACATATAAATTGGCCAGAAAAAGCAGTAAACCTGAGGATTGGGAGCAGTTTAGGACTCAACAAAGGAGGACAAAGGGATTAATTAAGAGGGGGAAAATAGAGTATGAGAGTAAGCTTGAAGGGAACATAAAAACTGACTGTAAAAGCTTTTATAGATATGTGAAGAGAAAAAGATTGGTGAAGTCAAGCGTAGGTCCCTTGCAGTCAGAATCAGGGGAATTTATAATGGGGAACAAAGAAACGGCAGACCAATTAAATACATACTTTGCTTCTGTCTTCACAAAGGAGGACACAAATAACCTCCCAAAGATGTCGGGGAACATAGGGTCAAATGACAGGGAAGAACTGATAGAAATCAGTATTTGCAGGGAAATGGTGTTAGGGAAATTGATGGGATTGAGGGCCGATAAATCCCCAGGGCCTGATAATCTACATCCTAGGGTACTTAAGGAAGTGGCCCTAGAAATAGTAGATGCATTGCTGGTCATCTTCCAAAATTCGATAGACTCTGGAACAGTACCCATGGATTGGCGGGTAGCTAATGTTACCCCACTGTTCAAAAAGGGTGGTAGAGAGAAAACAGGGAGTTACAGACCGGTAAGCCTGACATCGGTAGTGGGGAAAATGCTAGAGTCCATTATAAAGGATGTAATAGCAGAGCACTTGGAAAAAAGTGACCGGATCGGACAAAGTCAACATGGATTTACAAAAGGTAAATCATGCTTGACTAATCTACTGGAATTTTTTGAGGATGTAACTGGTAAAATAGATAAGGGAGAACCAGTGGATGTGGTGTATTTGGATTTTCAAAAGGCTTTTGATAAGGTCCCGCATAAGAGATTAGCATGTAAAATTAAGGCACATGGGATTGGGGGCAAGGTATTGACTTGGATAGAGAACTGGTTGGCAGACAAAAAGCAAAGAGTTGGAATAAACGGCTCTTTTTCCGAGTGGCAGGCAGTGACTAGTGGGGTACCGCAGGCATCGGTCCTTGGACCCCAGCTATTCACAATATATATTAATGATCTGGACGAGTGAACGAGATGTAATATCTCCAAGTTTGCAGACGACACAAAGCTGGGTGGGCAGATTATTATCTGAATGGCAATAGATTGGGAGAAGGGGAAGTGCAACGAGACCTGGGCGTCCTTGTGCACCAGTCGCTGAAAGTAAGCATGCAGGTGCAGCAGGCGGTTAAGAAGGCAAATGGTATGTTGGCCTTCGTAGCGAGAGGGTTTGAGTACAGGAACAAGGATGTCTTGCTGCAGTTGTACAGGGCCTTGGTGAGGCCACATCTTGAGTATTGTGTGCAGTTTTGGTCGCCTTATCTGAGGAAGGATGTTCTTGCCATGGAGGGAGTGCAGCGAAGATTCACCAGACTGATACCTGGGATGGCAGGAATGACGTATGAGGAGAGATTGAGTCGATTGGGCTTGTACTCGCTGGAGTTTAGAAGAATGAGAGGGGATCTCATCGAAACTTATAAAATTCTAACAGGACTAGACAGACGAGATGCTGGAAGGATGTTCCCGATGGTCGGGGAGTCCAGAACCAGGGGTCACAGTCTAAGGATAAGGGGTAAGCCATTTAGGACTGAGATGAGGAGGAATTTCTTCACCCAGAGAGTGGTGAACCTGTGGAATTCTCTACCAAAGAAGGCAGTAGAGGCCAATTCATTAAATATATTCAAGAAGGAGTTGGATATATTTCTTAAGGCTAAAGGGATCAAGGGATATGGGGAGAAAGCAGGGACAGGGTACTGAATTTGGATGATCAGCCATGATCTCATTGAATGGCGGAGCAGGCTCGAGGGGCCGAATGGCCTACTCCTGCTCCTATCTTCTATGTTTCTATGTTTCTATGGGGCTGCTGCTTGGTGGGTCGATGTCCAGCCTCCATCAATTTGTGGCCAACCCAAGCTATTTTCCCTTGATTGACTTTGCTAAGCCCGCCCAGCGGGCTTAGCAGGCCAATTAAGGGAAAGCCGGTTGCAGAGAACGTCAATGTATGACATTTCATCTGTGAAGCTGTCAAACAGTGACATTCTCTGTAGTTTGATGAGGTCTTGAATTCAAGACCTCATCAAACTTCTTTCTTTTACAGAAATGAGATGTTTGTTGCATCTGGGAATGCAATGGCCATCTGTCATCTCCAACACGGAGGTCCGAGACTCTTCGCATACACACCGACTGAAGCCTGCAGGAAGAAACAAAGGTAAGTACACTTTTACTAACACTTTGCACTTACCTCAGATACTCACCTCTCCATTCTTGCACCCATCACTTACCTTCACAGCACACTTTTGAAACCCCGCCCCCGACCCCTGCAGACCCAGTACTCGCCTCGCTGAGCTGGCGGGGTTCAGTGCCTTCGGGAAGCCTGCACTTGTGAAGGCAAAAAGGGGATAATTCTATTTTGTGCCTGTTAACTACCTGTTAACAGGCAATTAATAGGCTTTAATCCCTTCCCACCTCCAAGGAGACGGGACCCGGAGCGGGTCGGCTACCTGCCTCCTGGCAAGATGGCATGGAGGCGGGTTGGGGGCGGGTTGGGTACCCGCCCCCAAATTCTGCCATTTTCCTGGCAGTCCTGCCTCGATACCCACCTCCCCAGGGCTGGCAAAATCGCCCCTGGCGTTTCAACCAAACATTCTTGAGATCCACAAGTACAGACAATGCAAATTTAATGGATTACTGCCACTCTCTGTTAGCTGTCCTCTTTGTTGCTAAATTTCAATAACTTTCCAGCAGTATTCACTTTGAATTGATTTTGTAATTAGCGCGGCCTGTAATTCACAGAAATATTTGCATTATGTTTAGTAGTTTGGTTAACTCCAATTAAATGCACAGATGAGCCCAAGTCTAAGTGTGACCCACTTCCAGATTACATCTGCTTTCATAAGAACATAAGAACATAAGAAATAGGAGCAGGAGTAGGCCAATCGGCCCCTCGAGCCTGCTCCGCCATTCAATAAGATCATGGCTGATCTGATCCTAACCGCCAATCCACTATCACAGAACCATCTCCTGAATCTAACAGAATTAGACACACGAAATAGGAGCAGGATCAGGCTACACGGCCCCTGGGCCCGCTCTGCTACCCACAGGGCCATGACCGATCCGAACCTAGACTCATGTCCAAATTCCTGCCCGCTCCCCGTAACCCTTCATTCCCTTTACTTCTAGGAAACTGTCTATTTCTGTTTTAAATTTATGTAATGATGTAGCTTCTACAGCTTTTTGGGGCAGCATATTCCATGGACCTACCACCCTCTGAGTGAAGTAGTTCCTCCTCATCTCAGTTTTGAAAGAGCAGCCCCTTATTCTAACACTATGCCCCCTAGTTCTAGTTTCACCCATCATCGGGAACATCCTCCCCGCATCCACCCGATCCAACCCCTTCACAATCTTATATGTTTCAATAAGATCGCCTCTCATTCTTCTGAACTCCAATGAGTAGAGTCCCAATCTACTCAACCTCTCCTCATATGTCCATCCCCTCATCCCCGGGATTAACCGAGTGAACCTTCTTTGTACTGACTCGAGAGCAAGTATGTCTTTTCTTAAGTATGGACACCAAAACTGTGTGCAGTATTCCAGGTGCGGTCTCACCAATACCTTGTACAACTGAAGCAATACCTCCCTATTTTTATATTCTATCCCCCAGCAATGAAAGCCAACATTCCATTGGCCTTCTTAATCACTTGCTGCGCCTGTATACTAACCTTTTGAGTTTTGTGCACCAGGACCCCCAGATCCCTTTGTACGTCAGTACTTTCCAGTTTCTTGCCATTAAGATAATAACTTGCTCTACGATTTTTCCTGCCAAAGTGCATAACCTCACACTTTCCAGTATTGTATTCCATCTGCCAAATCTCTGCCCACTTACTTAGCCTGTCTATGTCCCCTTGCAGGTTTATTATGTCCTCCTCACTCACTACTTTCCCCCCCATCTTAGTATCATCTGCAAACTTTGATATGTTACCACTTGGTCCCCTCCTCCAAATCGTTAATATAGATTGTAAAGAGTTGGGGACCCAGCACTGACCCCTGCGGAACACCACTAGTTACTGATTGCCAGTCTGAGAATGAACCATTTATCCCAACTCTCTGCCTTCTGTTAGATAGCCAATCCTCTAACCATGCCAGAATAATACCCCAATCTCGTGATTTTTTATCTTAAGCAATAATCTTTTGTGTGGCACCTTGTCAAATGCCTTTTGGAAGTCTAAATACACTACGTCCACTGGTTCCCCTTTATCCACCCTATATGTTACTTCCTCAAAGAACTCCAGCAAATTTGTCAAACATGACTTCCCCTTCATAAAACCATGCTGACTTTGTTCTATTAAATTATGATTATCCAAATGTTCTGTTACTGTCTCCTTAATAATGAACTCCAAAATTTTACCTACCACAGATGTTAGGCTAACCGGTCTATAGTTTCCAGCCTTCTGTCTACTGCCCTTTTTAAATAAGGGTGTTACATTAGCAGTTTTCCAGTCTGCCGGGACCTTTGCCGAGTCCAGGGAGTTTTGGAAAATTATTACCAATGCATCCACAATCCCTACCGCCACTTCCCTCAAGACCCTAGGATGTAAGCCATCCGGTCCAGGTGATTTATCCACCTTGAGTCCCATTATTTTACCGAGTACCACTTCCTTAGTGATTTTGATCGTGTTTAGCTCCTCCCCCCCATAGCCCCCTGTTTGTCCAATGTTGGGATATTCTTAGTGTCCTCTACTGTAAAGACTGATACAAAATATTCATTCAGTGTTTTTGCCATTTCCATATTTCCCACCATTAATTTCCCGGTCTCATCCTCTAAGGGACCAACATTTACTTTAGCCACGCTTTTTCTTTTTATATAACTATAAAAACTCTTAGGCCAAGAAATTCATTGACGCCACTTTTGGGGCGCTAAAGTGGGGCGTCCGCTAAAGTTTGCGGCCGCCGCCTAATCTAGGCCACTTCTCCGATATTCATTAGCTTCGCCCTACTAGTTCGGGCGAGCGCTAAAACTGCTGTTGGACGCCTCTCTTTGGGCGCTAAGCCGGAGGTGGTGATCGATAGCGCCAAGGCCGGGCGCAGCGCAGGTGCGGCCATCTCGTGACTGACAGCAGACACCCTGGCGCCGGCCAGCTCTTAAGGGGGAAGGGTCGACTGTGTCTGCTGCCACGCCCTGGATAGTGGAGCCCTCCAGCTAGGCCTGAACACTGCTGCTGGACCCAAATAGCGCCTGAAGACATGGAGAAGGCCCGTGAACGTGCGCAGCGCTTCTCAGAGCGTGATCTGAGTGTGCTGCTTGCTGCTGTGGAGAAGAGGCGCCATGTTTTGTACCCGGACAATGGCAAGAAGGCGACGGTCCGCGTCTACAGGAGAGCCTGGAGGCATGTCGCCAGCAAGCTGTCAGCCAACAGCGACGTCCCCAGGACCGGTGCCCAATGCCGCAAAAAGTTAAATGACCTCACACGCATTGTCAGGGTGAGTACCCTTTCCAATGACCTCCTCATCCTTGCATGTGCACCTCACATTATGGTCAAAGGGACCTGAAAGCTCTAATGGCCAGCCTTCATCCAACAGCTATGGCACAGGCATGAGCATCAATTGCACATTCTGCACTGAACACACTGGCCAAGCTATTCCACCATGGGAGGCAGTGCACAGCAGATCATGGCGACACACTGGCCAGGCTATTCCACCATGGGAGGCAGTGCACAGCAGATCATGGCGACACACTGGCCAGGCTATTCCACCATGGGAGGCAGTGCACAGCAGATCATGGCGACACACTGGCCAGGCTATTCCACCATGGGAGGCAGTGCACACAAGATCACGGCGACACACTGTACTTAGAGGCCGTCCTTTCTCTTGCAGGCCAAGCTGGCGAATAATCGCAAGAGCCGGACTGCGACCAGGGGAGGACGACCCCATATCCAGCCACTCACCGACCTGCAACATCGCGTGGAGCGCCTCATGGGTGGCCGGGTGATTGGGCCCGTTGCATGTGGAGATGCCGACCCTGTTCTGGGCAGCAATGGTAAGGACATCACCTTTTGCACCTCTCTTGTCCCACTTGCGCATCAGATCTACATCCTTTGCCACTGTCCGACCAATGCGCTGAATGCCACCACTCATGCATCCCGCACTGACGCCCTCTCCTCACTCTAAAGCTACTCTTGTGCCTTCCTGTTTTCAGATGGTCAAGAGGAGGTCCCTCAACTTGCCAGTGACAGACCCTCCGAGGAGGAGCAGGAGGAGGAGCAAGAGGAAGGCGGCCCATCAGGGGAACCCTCAGCCGCGGCCACCCAGGCCAATGTAGGGGACACGTCTTCCCTGGAGGGCAGCGTGGCGGAAGTGTCGAAGGGGAGGGGAGCTCCTGGGACCTGCGTGCTGCAGAAAGGCGGGAGGGGGGTGGAAGCTCGGCGGCCTTCTCCCCAGAGGGGGGATGCGTCGGAGGGGAGTCCAATTGCTGGGCCCAGCGGCCTCCAGCAACGCAGGAAGGGTCGGCCAGCTCGGCGGCCTTCTCCCCAGAGGGAGAGTCCGGCCTCCAGCCAGGAGATGCTCTTCGCCGAGGAGATGGAACGCCTCGAAGACTTGTCCGCGGACTCGGAGCGCCGGCACACGGAGCTCATGGCGGCAGTGGCACGGTTGCCTGAGTCCATCGATTCCCTCTCTCGGAGTGTGGCCGAGTTCGGGCCCTTAGAGGCCACCAGTCGGGCGGAATACCGGGCAGATCTTTCAGCGACTGGCCAGGTGATTAGTGGTGCCGTCCAGTCACTGGCTGCTCTGCTGCGGTCAGTGAACAGGTCAACACGGGCACTCACTGCTGCCACACTCGCTGTGTCAGCCAGGCATCGCCAGGGCACCCGGCGCGCTGCAGCAGCACATCGGTCTGTCCCTCGGCAGTGCTGGCCCGGGCGAGTGCCAGTGTCTCAGGCGACCAGCGAGCGCCTGCCATCCGCCAGCTTGCCGCCATTCCTCCAGCCGCCACTGCCACTCCCCCAGTGGAGCTGCCAGGAGCTGCTGCAGCGACTGATGCTGGCCAGCCACAGCTGCAGCAATCAACAGCCGGCCGCTCGACGCCCAGACCTCAACTAGGCCGACCCCCAAGGGCATCTGCTGTCACGACATGTGCCCCTCAGGAGCCTGCCCCCAGCCTTGCAGCAGCCAATGGCCTTACTTTGAGGCGGAGCAGCAGGGCGGGCAGGGGCCACCCAAAGATGGCCAAGGCATCGCCCTAGCGGGCCAAATAGTCGAATGTGTGGCCATTTGTGTTTGTTTCTTGAGGCCGAGAATTGGATGTTTGTTTTTTGAAGGCCGATGATGTGATGTTTGTTTTGGACGAAGGCCGAGAATGACGGCTATTTTAGTTGCCCTATTTTGTTAATCCTCCCCAGGTTGTGGGAGCGAGTAATGCGTTTGAGTGTTTTTTGGGGGTTTCCTCTGTTTTTGGTTTTCATGTGGGAAGGGCCCAGAGTTTGTACAATAAAGCATTTTATTTATTCACATTGTCCATGTTTGATCTTTGAAGTGTTTGTTGCCTTAACCGGCTGAGGGCTTGCGGAGCGGCTGCAATCATGTTCTATCATTGGCACAAGCCATTCCCTGACAGGGGGCCTAGAAGTGACGTTCAATAAACCGACGACGGGCGGCCCTTGGACCTTGTGCGTCCCTCCTGGGCTGGTACTCCTCGTCCTCGTCGTCCTCATGCTCCTCCTGCTCCTCCTCCTGAGGTGGTGGTTCAACGTGAGGTGGCAGTGCCTGAGTCCTGCGGATAGCCAGGTTGTGCAGCATGCAGCAAACGACGACGAATTGGGAGACTCGATCCTGCGAATACTGGAGGGCTCCCCCGGAGCGGTCGAGACAGCGGAACCGTTGCTTGAGCACGCCGATTGTTTGTTCTATGAGGCTCCTCGTCGCTTGATGGCTCTCGTTGTATTCCTCTTCAGCAGGGGTCGTGGGCGCGCGGAGCGGGTCATGAGCCAGGTACACAAAGGATAGCCTTTGTCCCCGATAAGCCATCCTCTTGGGGGAGGCTGTGCCTGGAACATGTCAGCCACAGTTGTCTGTCGCAGGATAAAGGCATCGTGGCTGCTGCCTGGAAAGCGGGCATTGACAGCTAGGATGCGCTGCCTGTGGTCACACACCAGCTGTACATTGAGGGAATGGTAGCCCTTCCGGTTGCGGTAATCCTCGGCATGCTCAAGAGGTGCCCGCAAAGCCACATGCGTGCAGTCAATGGCGCCCTGCACCATGGGGAAGCCCGCTATTCTTGCAAACCCCACTGCACGCTGCTGCTGCTTGTCCAGGGTCACGGGGAAGGAGATGAATTGATGTCTCCTTCTGAAAAGGGCTTCGGTCACCTGGCGGATGCAGCAATGCACGGCGAACTGGGAGATGTTAGCGATGTCCCCAGTAGCGGATTGAAAGGAGCCGGAGGCATAGAGGTTGAGAGCCACCGTCACCTTCACTGCCACCGACAGAGACGTCCTGCGCATCAGCTGTGGCTGCAGATCTCTCTGAAGCAGCTGGCAGATGTCTGTAACCACCTCCCTTCGGAATCGCAGCCTCCTAACACACATCGCGGCAGACATGGTCAGATAGGAGGTCTGCTGGCGGTATACCCTGCGTGGGTAAGGCCTCAGTTGGCGACGCCTGTTGCCCCCTCTGCGTCTAGCCAGGGCTGCCACTCTCTCACGGTGTCTGTAAGCCCTTCTGGCATAAGGCTGAAATTCAGCATTGCCACCCAATGCAGCCCCCATTATATGCTGGCAAACACTGAGCTCTGAATGAAGGCTAAGATAATTGGTAAGCTCTGGCCTGAGCCAAAATACCTGTCCAAGTGTTGGTCCAAACCAGTAAACTCTCCTCCTTGGTCTCTGTCCAAAAAACCGTTGCACAAGAGCGAATGCTGCAAAATGGCTGGCCTTTATACTGCTGGGTAAGTGCCCTTTAATTAGCGCTCCCCCCGGCCCGGCTGGCCTGTGTACCGTTCCACTTCACAGTCGCTCGGGACGCCCGGCGCACAATGGGCCGGTGCGAGTGAAGTTCCAGTTTGGGGCGCACAAAGGGCGTTGCACTATTAAATGACGTCATGATCTGCGCGCGCAGCAGGGCGCGCGCTAAGACTTTGCGCCGGCGCTAAATGTGTCCTGAAGTTGGGGAGAGGCGCAGATCGCGCTGCGCCCGGGCGATAAGCGCCTAGCGCTCGAGATCTACTCCCCCTAAGGCGCTAACGGCTGGCGCGCCCAACTGAATTTCTAGGCCTTACTATCTGTTTTTATATTTTTTGCTAATTTACTTTCATAATCTATCTTCCCTTTCTTAATTAATTTGTTTGTTACTTTTTGCTGTCTTTTAAAATTTTCCCAATCCTCTATCCTCCCACTAGATTTGGCTACCTTATATGCCCTTGTTTTTAGTCGAATACTATCCTTAATTTCTTTACTTAGCCACGGATGGCTGTCTTTTCTTTTACACCCTTTTCTTCTCAGTGGAATATATATTTTTTGGAAGTTGTAAAATAACTCCTTAAATGTACACCACTGATCATGTATCGTCTTACCCTTTAATCTATTTTCCCAATCCACTCTACTCAATTCCGCTCTGATACCTTCATAGTCTCCTTTATTCAAGCTTAGCACACTTGTTTGAGATCCAACCTTCTCACCCTCTAATTGAATATGGAATTCAACCATGTTATGGTCACTCATTCCAAGGGGATCCTTTACTAGGACATTTTTAATTAATCCTGTCTCATTACACAGGACCAGATCTAAGGTTGCTTGCCCCCTGGTCGGTTCAGTTACATACTGCTCAAGAAACCCATCCCTAATACACTCAATGAACTCATCCTCAAGGCAGCCCTGCCCAATTTGATTTGTCCAATTAATATGATAGTTAAAATCCCCCATAATTATAGATGTTCCCTTATTATAAGCCTCAACTATTTCCTGATTGATACTCCGTCCAACAGAGTTGCAACTGTTCGGAGGCCTATAGACTACACCCACTAGTGTTTTTTTCCCCTTATTATTCCTTATCTCCACCCAAACTGTTTCATTATCCTGATCTTTTGACCCAATATCATTTCTCTGTATTACAGTGATTCCTTCCTTTATTAACATAGCCACCCCACCTCCCCTTCCTTCCTGCCTGTCCTTCCTGATCGTTAAATAACCTGGTATGTTTAATTCCCAGGCATTGTCACCCTGCAGCCATGTTTCTGTAATGGCCACAAGATCATACCCATATGTAGTTATTTGTGCCATTAACTCATCTATTTTGTTACGAATGCTACGTGCATTCAGATAGAGAACTTTCAAATATGTTTTGTGACACTTAGTTCCTGCTTTTGCCCTTTTTATTACTTTACCTTTTACTCCATACCTTCTGCTCCTTCCTGACACGCTCTGGTTTTTAATTTCCCCACTGCTACCTAAGTCTATGACCTTCTCTGTTGGTCTGTTATTATTATGCAGAATTACTGATTCATGTTCTAATGTTCAGCACATAACTTCAGGCACGTTAATTACATAGGCCCGGACTTTGCGATCAGCGGTGAAAGGGACAGCGCTCACCGCTGACCTCAAGAAAGCTGCCCACAAAGATTTAGCGGGGCTCCGTGGCGTCGCCTTCCCCTATTCCGACGTCAGCTTCTATCTGCCGCCATCTGCCACGGATCTCTGGCATCCAGCAACAGTGATGTCATCAAGCAGGCTGAGCAGCCAACCAGATTGAAGAATTCTCACAGACAGCAAACCAGGAAGTAAAAAGCACTGATTATTATTACTACTCTTTAATAATTTACAGAAAGCAAAATAAAGACTGGGACTTGCACATGGGCTGAATATCATAAACAAACATTAAAAAATTTTTTTTTTATTATTATTTTAAAGTCTATGGAATTTTTATCATGGAATGGAGGGAATAACACTCCACACTTATAAAATTCGTTTCTCAGGGGCCAGCGAGGTTCAGCAGTAATTATGACTTAGTACGCCGTTATAAACTCAGTTGCACCTCATTCATCAAGGCTTAACTTTTTCAATGGTTTTTACAGCGAGAATAGTGCGTAAAAAGTTGAAGCTCGCATCAATTCAGTGATACTGTGTCGATTGCATCTGCGAATGGTGCAACAGGGCATCCTGTGGAGGAGCAGGGTATCACTGACAGCAACTTCCGGATTTCGGCGTTTAACTGCGCATGTGCGGACGCCAGAAGTTGCTGTCAGTTTTACACAGTGATAACGGCGAATGCTGACAGTGTCGCCGTCATTGCAACCGCAAATTCTGGTCCATTAAATACAACAAATTCAAAAGCACTAACCATATTTTTAGAAGTCTAATGATTTTTGTACAAGATATTCTCTAACTAAGTGCTTTCTTCAGGGTTTTTCTTAAAGATTGAATTAAATGAGTGTTTGAGCTCTCCGTGGCACCAAGATGTACAACTTGAATTCTTTTTATTTGCAGTTAATAGAAATCTTGACTCAAGAATAAGACACCTTCCTAAATGAGTTGTGTTTTTACCCTGATTCAATCTTAACAACTATTGCAGGATTTCTTAAATGCGTGCGGATCTCCCGTGACGTTATTGATAGTGAGTCAAATACTATACGCTTCCAAGGGAGGGTTTGTAGGGGTGTGGGAGGGAGGCATCTGGCACGAAAAGGATTTGTAAAGAAGCCTGTGAGAGATGTGCTCAGAGACAATGAAGTAAGGGATTTTTGTTTGGCTTCTGGAAAATTTGAGCCTATTAGGACAGAGTGATGTAGATCAAAGAAGTAGCAGACTCCAGACTGACCAGCAGCCCCCTGTGCCTGTCACACTGAAATACAATTCTCAAAATTTAAGATGACCACTTTCTCCGTCTGTAATGAACAGTATATTTATTTTTCTCTTTCTCGCTCTCTCCCTGTCTCTCTCTCTTTCTGTCTTTCTGTTTCTCTCTGTTTCTCTCTTTCTGTCTCGCTCTCTCTCTGTCTCCCTCTCTGTCTCTATCACCTCTTTCTTTTTCTCTTTTTCTCTTTCACTTTTTCTCTCTCTTTTTCTCCCCTTTCTCACTCTTCTCTTTCTCCTTTCTCTCTCTTCTCTTTCTCTTTTTCTCTTTCCAGGTGTTGTGGGGGGGGATACTGTCACAGACAAGGGAGTTCATAGCTGCAGGGGTTCGGAGTTGGATCTGTGCTTTCAGTGGCAGGAGTTAATGTAGCCACGGTGCGGGAGAGGCAGTAGCTGTGAGATGGTAGCTGGGAAGCAGCAGGTAGCAGGCCCGGTTTTGGCCCTCCAAAGTGCGTGGCGCTGTGGAGAATAGATGGAGCTATGTTGGAGACACAATTGGGAAGTTTTAGTGACAATTAAGTAACATTGTCACCTACCTTGGAGTTCAAAGTTGAGACTTAAGTAAAATTAATAAACAAATTTAACCGTAATAGAAACAGTGTGACAGGAAAAAGTACTTCAGTGTTACTTGGCAGGAAATGCATGCATGCGGAAGAATTTAATCTATCGCAGGTAAATAAGTACAGTGTGATGTATTATTACATGTAAAATAATATGTTTTTGTGTGAAGGACTTTGTTTAGGTGGTGGTGTTACAGGACTTTACAAGTAACTCTGGAAACTAAAGTTATTACAATATATGTAAGTGACTTTTTAATTATCTTTTTGGCATAAAAAAAGAAAGACTTGCATTTATATAGCGCCTTTCATGACCACTGGACGTTCTAAAGCGCTTTACAGCCAATGAAGTACTTTTTGAAGTGTAGTCACTGTTGTAATGTAGAAAACGTGGCAGCCAATTTGCGCACAGCAAGCTCCCACAAACAGCAATGTGATAATGACCAGACAATCTGTTTTTGTTATGTTGATTGAAGGATAAATATTGGCCCCAGGACAACAGGGAGAACTCCCCTGCTCTTCTTCGAAATAGTGCCATGGGATCTTTTACGTCCACCTGAGAGAGCAGATGGGGCCTCGGTTTAACGTCTCATCGAAAAAGTGGCACCCCCGACAGTGCAGCACTCCCTCAGCACTGCACTGGGAGTGTCAGACTAGATTTTGGTGCTCCAGTCTCTGGAGTGGGACTTGAACCCACAACCTTCTGACTCAGAGACAAGGGCGCTGCCAACTGAGCCACGGCATGTCCTTTTGTTTTTCTAATTTCTTTCTAACTTTTTTTTGAAATTTTCAAGATGTGGGATATAAATGGTGGAGAACGGTACATGGGCATCTGGTGTCAGCATCAATTACTCCCGGGTTCGGTAAAGCATGGTTAGATGCAGAGTAAAGCTTCCCACTACTCTGCCTCAACAATCTAACATAACCCCAACCCTAAGAATTCACTTGATTAGCACTCCTATCACCAGACTTGATATCCACCCTCCCCATCATTGCCACACTGCGGCTGCAGTGTGTACCATCTACAGGATAAACTGCCTACAGAGCAGCAGTAATACCCGCCCTGCTGTATGCTTCAGAGACATGGACCATGTACAGCAGGCACCTCAAAGCACTGGAGAGGTACCACCAACGCTGCCTCCGCAAGATCCTGCAAATCCATTGGCAGGATAAGCGCACCGACGTCAGTGTTCTCGCTCAGGCCAACATCCCCAGCATCGGAGCTTTGACCACGCTCGATCAGCTCTGATGGGCGGGCCACATCGTCTGCATGCCCGATACGAGACTCCCAAAACAAGTGCTCTACTCGGAGCTCCGACACGGCAAGAGAGCCCCAGGTGGGCAGAGGAAACGTTTCAAGGACACCCTCAAAGCCTCCTTGAAAAAGTGCAACATCCCCACCGACACCTGGGAATCCCTGGCCCAAGACCGCACAAAGTGGAGGAGAAGCATCCGGGAATGCGCCGAACACCTCGAGTCTCTTTGCCGGGAGCAAGCGGAAGCCAAGCGCAAACAGCGGAAGGAGCGCACGTCAACCCAAGCACCCGACCCACCCGCCCCTTCAACCACCGTCTGCCCCACCTGTGACAGAGAATGTAGGTCCCGCATTGGGCGCATCAGTCACCTGAGAACTCATTTTTAGTGTGGCAGCAATTCATCCTCGATTCCGAGAGACTGCCTAAGAAGAAGAAGCACTGCCCCAACTTGCCAAGGTTACTTCAACAACACCTCCCTCCCCTGCAAACTATACCACTGAAGGAGGACAAGAACAGCAATGTTATGGGAACACCATCACCTCCAAGTTCCCCACCAAGTCACACACCATCCTGATTTGGACATATATCACAATTCCTTCTCTGTTGGCGAGTCAATATCCTGGAATTCCTTACCGTACGCCATTCTGGGAGCACCAGCACCACAAGAACTGCAGTGCTTCAAGGGGAAGGCCTACCACCACCTTCTTGGGGCAATTAGAGATGGACAATAAACAAAGCCTTGCCAGTGCCACCCAGATCCCTTGGTACACCAGTGTGACAATCTGACATTTCCCACGGCAGTCATCCTGCGGTCTCTGATTGATAAATGCCAAGTTAGAAGTAGCTTGGCACCCTGGACTCGTGCCCAGTAGAAACCATATTGTGCGGACTGTTTAGCAGAGAGATGAGACTCTCGTCCCTCCAAATTGGCTAAACTCGTATCAATTCATTTCAAATTGGGGAAACTGCTACTCGTGTACGATCTATGACAACCATTTTTAGATATTTTGTCACAATCCTTTTATTTATTTATTTTTATTATTTTTTCATTAAATAACTGCTGCTGACTTCAGTGGCCACCAACGTGTCCCAATATGATCAGCCATGACCTCATTAAATGGCGGAGTAGGCTCGAGGGGCCGAATGGCCTACTCCTGCTCCTATCTTCTATGTTTCTCTGTTTCTATATTTCCTCTAATAACGTGCGTAGAGTTCAATTTTATTTGTAGTTTTGTGAGATATATTGCACAATATGAATCTTAGCTGACTGTGGTAGATTTTTATTGAATTATCCACTTCCAATCAATATTATAGTTCACAAACCAAAAGTTTCAAGAACTTTATAAGAACTGTGTAATATTATGAGGGACCTACATAGAGTGGATAGGAAGGACCTATTTGCCTTAGCAGAGAGGTCAATAATCAGGGGGCAGAGATTTAAAGTAATTGGGAGAAGGATTAGAGGGGAGTTGAGGAGAATGTTTTCACCCAGAGGGTGGTGGGGGTCTGGAACTCACTGCCTGAAAGGGTGGTAGAGGCAGAATTTAAACATACTTGGATAGGCACTCGAAGCGCCGTATCCTACAGGGCTACGGACCAAGAGCTGGAAAGTGGGATCAGGCTGGGTAGCTCTTTTTCAGCCGGCACAGACACGATGGGTCGAATGGCCTCCTTCTGTGCCATAAGTTTCTATGAGGGAGCGTGGTATGATTTTACTACAAATGTTGTTGTTAAGCAAGTAAAAATGTGTAATGCCTGACAGATTTATTTAGCAGGAGCCCATTACTTCATCTCTTTAAATCCCTCCTGAGGTAACTGACAGAAAACAGTGCTGTTTCTTTAATTGTGCTGGCTCATGATATTTTAGCAGTGCAGGGCAATGCTCCAGTCTACAGGCCTGCATTTTCCTTTGAGCCCATATCTTTCACATATTATAATCACACTTCTGACCTCCACGCATAACTGGGCTTTCACGTTTTTTATGATTTCACCCTTGCATCTGCTTTGTCATTTTAACATGCTTTCCTCAGACCCCCTGCCTCTCTCAGCTCCCCTCTAGCTGCACGGAGAAGGGAATACGCCATGTTTGGAGAATTATATGGGTGTGCACGATGACAAGTGAATTGATGTAGTTATGCCAGCATATCTGTCGGACATGTTTAGTACAGCTTTATTTATAGTTTGACAAACACATAGGGGGAAAAATTCAGTATTGCCCCATTTGGGGCGCCATTATCGGCCGTGCGCAATGTTTAGCGCCTGGCGCTAATTATCGCCTCCGACAGCAAACTTGGCTTTTATCGCCCCTGGAGGTGATTGGATCGCTAAATCAGACGCTTCACACCTGTCTTAAGGCGCAAAGGCCAAGGAGCGAGGCGCTACCTCAGAGCGCTGGCGAAGCAAGGAAGGGCAAATCAAAATGAACCTGCAAAGTGCTGCTCAGTACTCAAAACTCCTTCACACAGCGTTGAATCTCTCCAGAAGTCTCTCTCTCTCTCTCTCTCAGACTGCATGGTGCAAAAATGTCACCGACAAAAAAAGGCAGGAAGCGGTCGCCTTTAAATAGCGCTCCCCCAGTCCCTTTCTGACAGCATAACGCTCCCCCCAACCTGTCGTTGCTAGCGGCAGGTGGTAAGGCAGGGGGTACCACTCAATATCCAGTCCGAGGCGCTAATGGGGCGTTGCGCACTCGACTGACATCACGATCTGCCGGCGCAGGAGATCGTGGCGGTAGTGTTTAGCGCCGCCGCAAAATGTCTAGTTAATTTCACGAGCAGCGCAAACATCGCCGCGCCTGGGCGCTAGTTGTTTTGCGCTCCAATTGGCGCCCTCTTAAGGCATCTAACATCCCTTAAAGAAATTATCCAGTCATTTATCAGTTTGTGGGACCTTGCTGTGCAGAAACTGCTGTGTTTGCCTTCATAACAAGAACATAAGAAATAGGAGCAGGAGTCGGCCACACGGCTCCTCGAGCCTGCTCCGCCATTCAATAAGATCATGGCTGATCTTCGACCTTAACTCCAGTTTCCCGCCCGATCTCCATATCCCTTGATTGTCTTAGAGTCCAAAACTCTATCGATCTCAGCCTTGAATTACTCAACGATTCAGCCTCCACAGCCCTCTGGGGCAGAGAATTCCAAAGATTCACAACCCTCTGAGTGAAGAAATTCCTCCTCATCTCAGTCTTATGGCCTACCCCTTATCCGGAGACTATGCCCCCTAGTTCTAGACTCTCCAGCCAGGGGGAAACAACCTCTCAGCATCTACCCTGTCAAATCCCCCTCAGAATCTTATATGTTTCAATGAGATCACCTCTCATTCTTCTAAACTCCAGAGAGTAGAGGTACATTCTACTCAACCTCTCCTCATAGGACAACCCTCTCATCTCAGGAATCAATCTATGCACAGTAGGATAGGCTGAACCAGGGGCTTAAAGGCTGCCATGCTGTCACACCAGAAAACAGTCTGCAATGACACTGTGTACAATCGACTCCATACTAACCCATTCCTGCTCCAGCATAGAATCCCTTCATTAATTCTGTTCCTTATTCAAATATAAAATCCAGGCATTCCATTCTGATTTGTACAAGAGTCCCAGTCCAATAGCCTAATTTATTGGTAAATGAGTTATATTTATCTGGATTCAATTATAACAAAAAAAACCTGCTACTGTAATACTAATGCAGTCTGTTCATATTGCAAAAATATAACCAAAGTAGAGACCAGCATTGTGCACAATTTTGTGGCGTGGTTCGGAGCCGTTGGGAAGCCCACACTTCAGGGCTAAAAATAGGGATTAGGTAAAAAACTGCCTGTTAACTACCTCACTCACCATCACTAGCAGATAACCTAGTCATCATCACAATGCTGTTTGTGGGAGCTTGTTGTGTGCAATTGGCTGCCCCGTTTCCTACATTACAACAGTGACTACATTCCAAAAAGTACTTCATTGGCTGTAAAGTGCTTTGGAACATCCGGTGGTTGTGAAAACGGTATATAAGGCATAATCCCCTTCCCGCCTCGGGGAGGCGGCTCCCAGCACAGGTCGGGTACCCGCCTCCTGGGACATTGGCACGGAGGCAGGTTGGGGGCGGGATGGGTTCCTGCCCCCGATTCTGCAATTTTCCCACCACTCCCGCCTCCAAACCCGCCTCCTCGGGGCTTGGAAAATCGAGCCCATAGAGTCAGTCGTGGCTCAGTGGGTCACACCCTCGCCTCTGAGTCAGAAAGTTGTGGGTTCAAGTCCCACTCCAGAGACTTGAGCACAAAAATCTAGGCTGACACTCCAGCGCAGTGCTGAGGGAGTGCTGCACTGTCGGAGGTGCCGTCTTTTGAATGAGATGTTAAACTGAGGCCATGTCTGCTCTCTCAGGTGGATGGAAAAACTCCCATGGCACTATGCAAAGAAGAGCAGGGGCGTTTTCCCTGGTGTCCTGGGGCCAATATTTATCCCTCACTCACCATCACTAGCAGATAACCTGGTCATCATCACAATGCTGTTTGTGGGAGCTTGCTGTGCGCAAATTGGCTGCCCCATTTCCCACATTACAACAGTGACTACATTCCAAAAAGTACTTCATTGGCTGTAAAGTGTTTTGGGACATCCGGTGGTTGTGAAAGCGATATATAAGGCATAGTGATAGACTTCAAGAAGATATAGATAGGCTGGTGGAATGGGCAGACACGTGACAGATGAAGTTTAACGCAGAAAAGTGTGAAGTGATACATTTTGGTAGGAAGAACGAGGAGAGGCAATATAAACAAAAGGGTACAATCATAAAGCATGAACAGAGAGACCTCAGGGATATATGTGCACTAATTGTTGAAGGTGGCAGGGCAGGTTGAGAAAGCGGTTAAAAAAGCTTACGGGATATTGGGATTTATAAATAGAAGCATAGGGCTCGATTTTCCAAACCCCGAGGAGGTGGGTTTGGAGGCGGGAGTGGTGGGAAAATTGCAGAATCGGGGGGCAGGAACCCATCCCGCCCCCAACCCGCCTCCGTGCCAATGTCCCAGGAGGCGGGTACCCGACCTGTGCTGGGAGCCGCCTCCCTGAGGCGGGAAGGGGATTAGTGCCAATTAACTGCCTGTTAACAGGTAGTTAACAGGCAGTTTTTTGCCTAATCCCTATTTTTAGCCCTGAAGTGTGGGCTTCCCGATGGCTCCGAACCACGCCAAGTTAGCGATGCGGACCGTCGGTCTGAAGGGGTTTGAGGGGTCGAGATGCCCATTGTGCAGGTGAGTGATGGGTGCATGTGTGCAGAGGTAAGTGTGTGAGGTAAGTGTAAAGTGTTTTAATAAGTTTCACTTACCTTTACTTTCTCCTGCAGGCTTCCTTCCTTCAGTTCTCGGGAGTCCCTCAGCTCACCGGCACAGAAAGCAGAATGGCCGCTGAACTGTCAAAAGCTGCAGCCTCTGCTTTCTGGTCTGGAGAGATCTCTAACTGAGTCTGAGTAAAAGGACTCAAGTTAGAAGACAGATTGTCAGTGTTTGACAGCTTCACAGAGCTGTCAAATGCTGATTTTTCATCTGTCAAAAGCTCTTGACCTGCTGTGCCAGCTGGGTGGGCTTAACAAGGTCAATCAAGGGAAAGTAGCGTGGGTTGGCCACAAGTCGATGGAGGCAGGACTACAACCCAAAAAGTGGGAGTCCCGCCTCCATCACGTCCCCATTGACAAAATCGAGCCCATAGAGTACAAAATCAAGGAAGTTATGATGAACCTGTATAAAACACTGGTTCGGCCTCAACTGGAGTATTGTGTCCAATTCTGGGCACTGCACTTTAGGAAGGATGTGAAGGCCTTAGAGAGGGTGCAGAAAAGATTTACGAGAATGATTCCAGGGATGAGGGACTTCAGTTACGTGGATAGACTAGAGAAGCTGGCATTGTTCTCCTTAGAGTAGGGAAGGTTGCGAGGAGATTTGATAGAGGTATTCAAAATCATGAGGGGTCTAGACAGAGTACAGGAAACTTTCGATTTACCGGCACCTAAATAACCGGAAATCTCGGTTAACTGGCAAAATTCAGGAGTAGGTTCATACTTCATATTACTTGCCTTCATCGATCTGTTGCTGTGCAAGGGTGTGACTGCAGCTGTTGCTAAGCTACAGAGATGCTTGGAACTTGTGGCCATTGTTCTGAACATGTTGCTAAGCAGCAGGGTTTGTTGCTTTATACGGAGCTCTCAGCTCTCCCTATCTTTTACTATAGCGCTCGGTTATCCGGAATTTTTGATGAACCGGCACCACGTCGGTCCCATCGGTGCCGGATAAAAAAAAGTTTCCTGTAGATAGAGAGAAACTGTTCCCATTGGCAGAGGGGTTGAGAACCAGAGGACACAGATTTAAGGTGAGTGGCAGAAGAACCAAAGGCGACATGAGGAAAAACTTTTTTATGCAGCGAGTGGTCAGGATCTGGAATGCGCTGCCTGAAAGGGTGGTGGAGGCAGATTCAATCATGGCTTTCAAAAGGGAATTGGATAAATACCTGAGGGGAAAAAAAATTGCAAGCTACGGGGAAAGGGCGGGGGAGTGGGACTGGCTGAAGTGCTCTTGCAGAGAGCCGGCACGGGCTCAACGGGCCGAATGGCCTCCTTCTGTGTTGTAACCATTCTATGAACTGCAAGTTTTTCTTTTTCTTTCTTTAAATGGCCGACCCCTTATGTTGAGATGGTGACCCCTTGTTCTAGACTCCCCAGCCAGGAGAAACATCCTCCCAGCTTCTACCCGGTCAAGCCCCTTAGGAATTTTATACGCTTCAATGAGATCACCTCTCATTCTCCTATCCTCTAGGGAATATAGGTCTATACAACCCAGACAGATAATCAAAGTCATCACTCCTACACCAATAGTTGACGCCTTGGTTCAATCCCAAGTGCCAAGGAGAGGAGTGGTGAGGAATTAACTTTGGTATTAACCAAAACAGGCTGTGAATTTCCATTGAAAATATTTCACAATCTCAGTGTCTGGTGACAACAAAATAATGACTCAATTTTCATTTGTTGTAATTTCTTTGGCGATTGGCAACCTCGCAATAAAATGAAAATGATGAAGATAATCAGATTTCTTGTTGATTTTCTATGCGTGACAGTTCTGGCATTTTTTTAAAAAGAATCTGTTTCTTGAAGTGAAATCTAGAAATATTAATGTTTAGACCCACATTTAACCATTACATAATGGGGAATTAAACTTTCTTGTAAATGAAAAAGAATTGTTTTCTTTTTCTTCTTCTGTGAAGCAGCGAGTCCCAAAGGTGGGGAGGGTTGGAGGAGAACATTTCCTTTGTTTGCTGTTGGTAGTGAAATCTTAAACAAAAGTATAAAGAATGTTTATACCATTTCACTAGAAACAGAAAGATTTCAATTTTCAGTCTGGGGCTGTGGAGTGAAGCAAGGAAGTGCAGAGCAGAGTGGGAGTTTGGTTGGGGCTGCAGTGTAGGTATGAGTGCAGGCATTTCCAATGACCTGTGCTTTAATATAAATAGATATACTGGCGCGGAATTTGCGGTCAGTGGCGAAGCGAAGGCGCTCGCCGCTGGCCCTGAAGTAAGCTTCGCACAAAGACCTCATGATCTCTGTGTCAAGAACTTCGGGTTTTCCGACATTCGATTCAAATCAACGGAGTTTAGTGGGGAATCCCTAATGCGAGCTGCTGTGAGGTCAACAGGCTGTCTAAGCAGCCAATCAAAAGGCAGAATTCTCGCCGACAGCGAGCAAGGAAGTGAGTAAGCTCTTAAACTTCTAACTTTTTTAAATAGTTAGAGAGAGCAAAACAAAGACTGGGGCTCTGACATGGGGAAAAGGCAAACCTGAAATAAAGATGGGCAAACTTAAAAAAAAATAAAAAATTTCAAAGAAGTTTTTTGAAAAGTTTCTTAAATTTTTAATTTTTTATTAAAATGGACAAATTTCACACAGCACAAAATTAAAATTAGTTTTCCAGGTCCTTAACATTTGTTTATCAGTAATAATGCTTTCAAAACCCCAGTTACACCGAATCCCCTTGGGGTCTAACTTTTAGTGGGGAATTTAACAACGTAATTACTGCAGAAGAGCCGAAGTTTACGTAAGTTTCCTGATTTGGGTGATGACACAGACAGCTGGCTCTGTTGGAGGGGGCGGAGGGGGAGGGAGGGTGGGGGTGGGGGGGAGGTTGGGGGCAGAGCGCAGCCAATTTCCGAGCTGTCAATGACTGACCGGCAACTTCAGGATTTCCGCACGCGCCAAATCCCAAAAATCGTGGCCAGTTCCGAGGACGGATTGACGACGAACGCTGCCAGTTCGCCGTCATCCGGACCGCAAAATTCCGGGGCCGACGCACACAAGCTGGAGAACTTGCCATTCTCCAGAAAGGTTAACACTTTTTGTCGATTTAATACACAACACCTCCTCCCGAGGAGGCACGAGTATATACATGCACACACCCGCGCCCACGCACCCACTTGCTGTATACCTGTTGCTCAATATATTTTTGGCGCTGTTTTGACAGATGACTCACTTTTTTTTCCAAGAAATAACATGAGAATCGACTGAAGTGGTACTATTCACTGCAAATTGGATTTGTGTTTTAAAAATGAATCATCTGTACACAATGACCTCAAATCCGTCGTGATATTAAAGGCAAGCGCCTGCTTTCTAACGCTGCGTGTTATTTGCTGTGGCAGATCATTCTTTACACTTCTGTTTGAGTGTGGACAGTATTCCCTTGGCGTGCGTTCATATATTGATGTTTTCAGCGTATGTGGTAAATTATGTCGGTGAATATATTTAACAGATTCGTTTGGAAGCGCTCTGTGCTAAACCGATTCAGTGGCACACTAAGCTCGAAAATTATCTCGTGTCAAGAAGATTCATTGTCACATACGGTATTTGTCAAGCCGGGTACTCCTGTATTTTACTCAGTTTATTTCAGTATTGATGTGGTGTCGCAATACATGCTCTCCTTCTCAAAGACAATGGGCCGTATTTTCCGATCGGAGGCTTCCTTCATGTGGAGGCCTCCAATCTGGGAAAAATCTATGGACTTACCTGAAGGCTCCCGAGGTCCGGACACCTCCGCTCCTGGGCCTCTCCAAACTCGAAGTGCGCAGGGCCCACGTATCCCAGGGGCGCAGGCGGTTCGCAAGTGTCCCTGGGATCACGGGGGCCATGGGGAGCCAATAGCAGAAGGGAATCTCCCTTCATACACTTGACAGATAGACCTGTCAAATATATGAATGGAGATCACCTCAAAAACACATTAAAACATTAAATAACATTTAAAAAAAAATCACATTTTTAAAATGAGTTGAAATTACAATAAATTAAATATTTTAAACAAAAATTTAATTTTTGGAAAAAATTAATTAAAGTTTTTTACGGGGCTAAAAATAAACTTACCTTTTTTAAAAAGTATTTTTAAATTATAAATGAGTGAAAAAAAAATTTTGGGACTTTTTTTTAACTCTTACACTGGTAAAAACAGGCCTTACGCTTGCTTTTACCAGGCGTAAAATTTCTAAGGGTTTTCTGCGGGCGGAGGTTCTCCAGGAAGTGGAACTCTCGCCCCCCCCCCCGGGCAGAGGCCCTTCTCCAGGGCAGGCGTCCGATCTGTCGAGAGCGTTCTTGACGGATCGGAAATTCTGGTTTCCAGCACATGCGCTTGGCATGCCTGAAACCGGCATTTCCGATGTCCCTACGGGTGTGTACACAGCCTGTACACACCTGTAGGGATCGGAATACCTGGCCCAATGTGAATTAATTAAGGGCGTTTTGAAATCTTTGAAAGGAAGTGGTGAGTGAAGTGTGACTCGCCCCAATACTGGCCAGAATCAGATATTGCGGCCTCGATTTCAATCCCCCCTCCCCAGCAGAGGGTCGTGCGAGGGATTAAAATCTTTAAAAATCGAGATCACGCCTACAAGCCGTTGTGTTTCCTGGCTGCTGTAATATTTACGCCGGTGATTCAGGCCCTGGACGAGGTTCCCGCTAAAAGCAGACAGAGGCCTACTTAAAATCCAAAAGACACAGCCTGAGATCCTCGCCACCGCAATACACTTGAAAGATCCGTGCAGGGGGAGTCCAGCGCTGTCAGCAACGAGGTGGGAGGAGCCAACTGGCCAGAAGCGGCCCAGGTAAGTGTTGAAACTTTGCCTGCCTTTGAACAATGGCACAAGTCAGGAGTATGATGGAATACTCTCCATTTGCCTGGATGAGTGCAGCTCCAACAACACTCAAGAAGCTCGACACCATCCAGGACAAAGCAACCCGCTTGATTGGCACCCCATCCACCACCTTAAACATTCACTCCCTCCACCACCGGCGCACCGTGTCTGCAGTGTGTACCATCTACAAGATGCACTGCAGCAACTCGCCAAGGCTTCTTCAGCAGCACCTCCCAAACCCACGACCTCTACCACCTAGAAGGGCAAGGGCAGCAGGCGCATGGGAACACCGCCACCTCCAAGTTCCCCTCCAAGTCACACACCATCCTGACTTAGAAGTATATCGGCCGATCCTTCATCGTCGCTGGGTCAAAATCCTGGAACTCCCTCCCTAACAGCACTGTGGGAGCACCTTCACCACACTGACTGCAGCGGTTCAAGAAGGCGGCTCGCCACCACCTTCTCAAGAGCAACTAGGGATGGGCAATAAATGCTGACCTTGCCAACGACATCCACATCCCATGAACAAATTCAAAAAAAAATCTCCTTGTGGGCCAGGAGGAACAGGAGTGCTTGCTGCCCGCACCCACCTCCCCCCCACCCCCACAAAACCCTTCAAGGAGACCTTGGGGCTCCCCAGCTCCGGCATCCCCACGAATCTCAGAAAATCCCTGCCCCTGGCGTCCCCCTGATCCCCCGTTAGTACCGGCAGGGCCTCCACGTCCCCCACCTTCGCCAAGTTCATCACTTTCTACCAGTCTCCCGCGCGCCTTTCCCGCACCTCCCCCCACCCCCCCCAACACCGTAAAAGTCGAGGCCTGGAATTCTCCTAAATGCAAATCTCTAATCGAACTGCATTTGCAAAATGGACTGTTCTCTATTGATCTCTTAGTTAATAGTCTTTGCGTTGTTTGTCCAACACATCCACTGCAGCAGTTCCCTTGTAAAGAAGGCAGCAAAATCATTTTGTCAATCAGATACAGGACAAAGTACGGCAGTTTTGCAAAGATGGTTTATCTCAGTCAGGTGTTTAAAATATGCATTAAAGAATCTGCAACAATGGGTTTTAATACAGAGCCCACTAGCTGTCAGAATTAACAAATATCTTGTTATATCAGGGATTTCCGCCAACATTTCCTAAACACGCTGAGCAATCAGACCTTGTGAGAAATTTGACACTCCACAAATATAACAATTATTTTTTCAGGGCCAGAACATTTGTTTGCTGGTCAATATGCTGTTAAAACCCCAGTTACACCTATTCCAACAAGGTTCAACATTTAATGAGGCTTTTAGTGTCAGCCGGGGCTCACTGGGCAGCACCCTTGCCTCTGAGTCAGAAGGTCGTGGGTTCAAGTTCCCACTCCAGAGACTTAAACACCAACATCTAGGCTGACACTCCAGTGCAGTGCTGAGGGAGTGCTGCACTGTTGGAGGTGCCGTCTTTCTAATGAGACTTTAAACCGAGGCCCCATTTGTCCTCTTAGGTGGATGTAAAAGATCCCACATCACTATTTTGAAGAAGAGCAGGGGAGTTCTCCCCAGTGTCCTGGGGCCAATATTTATCCCTCAACCAACATCACTAAAAACAGATGATCTAGTCATTATCACATTGCTGTTTGTGGGAGCTTGCTGTGCGCAAATTGGCTGCCGCGTTTCCTACATTACAACAGTGACTACACTTCAAAAAATACTTAATTGGCTGTAAAGCACTTTAGGACGTCCGGTGGTCGTGCATGTCTATTTTTCTTCTTGTGTTCCACACCTCAGAGTTTGCTTTTGTCATTCATTAGCTCGTAATCGATCTCTGCAATAAAACTGGGAGTAATTCATGGTTTAAGATACGGTTTTAAATATACTTCACCCAGTATACCTGCAATTTTTTCTACCCCCTGGCCCCCTCCACCTCCCCAAAACGGAAGTTGGTGAAAGGGAAGTTTCACACAGGATGAGAGTTTGTTTCAAATATTTATTTTCATATGTTTATTTCTCTGCAACTAATTTCCTGCTAAAAGGAAACTTGCTGACAGCCAATTATTCCCAGACAGCAGCACGGCTTACGATGGCTCTGCTCTTACTTACATTAAGCTGGATTTTTTAGCAGATAAATGTTGTGGGATACTGGAGCACTCATGTTTTTCCAAGTCACTGTTTCATTTGCTCCACTTGACAGCCTTGGACAGGGTCAGGATGGAGAACCAGGCATCTCCACAGTCTCTCAGCGCTGCTGTGCGGCCATCGAGCAGCGGCCACTCATGTGCAACCCAAGATAGAGGACTGCTCATTTTTTGTATCTCCCTCCTACTGGCTCGGTCCCCTCACCTGCTCTCCACACTGTCAGATGATCAGACAAGAAAGGGCGCATGAGACAAAATATTGGCAACAGCTGGAGTTTGAACCAAGGCCAGTAGGGGCGCTATAGCTTTATCATTCGGTGGATATGGTGGACAGGTTTATATAACGCCCTGGTTAGGGCTAGTGATTCGTCATGGCACTGCATCACGCAACAAATCCCATGATTCTTACTTGTACTTCTTGCAATCTAGTATACTGTATTCGCTGCTCACGATGCGGTCTCCTCTACATTGGGGAGACCAAACGCAGATTGGGTGACCACTTTGCGGAACACCTCCGTTCAGTCTGTAAGGGTGACCCCGAGCTTCCGGTCACCTGTCATTTCAATTCACCGCCCCATTCCCACTCGGACCTCACCGTCCGTGGCCTATTGCATTGTTCCACGGAAGCTCACCGTAAACTCGAGGAACAGCACCTCATCTTCTGATTAGGCACTTTACAGCCTTCCAGACTCAATATCGAGTTCAACAACTTCAGATCATAACCTCGGCCCCCATTATATTTTTATATTTTTTATCCACGCTATTGCTTTGTGACTTTTCCTTTTTTTACTCTCTCTCCCACATGGCAACTGTCTCTCACTCTGCCAGCGCATTTCACACTTCATCTAGAGCCATTGTCTGTTTCTTTACCTGTCCTATTACCATCTCGTCTCCCCTTGAATATCTCTTAATGTCTCTTCTTTCATCCCCTCCCCCATTTCCCAGCCCCCAAACTGCCTTTTGTTTCATTTCCTGCCTTTTCTCTCAGTTCTGTAGAAGGGTTTCGACCTGAAACATTGACTCTATTTCTCTCTCCACGGATGTTGCCTGGCCTGCTGAGTTTTTCCAGCATTTTCTGTTGTTATTTCCCATGATTCCTACCCTGGCCTTTAGATGAGATGTCTGTTTGTTCAGGTGGACATAAATAGCACATTTCAAATAAGAGTCAGGAGCTCACCATGGTGTCTTGACCAACATTCCTCCCTCAGCCATCACCACCAAAAACAAATGAATTGGCTATGCATTCTATTTGCTGTTTGCGATGCTGTATTGGAACAGTGACTAAACCAAAAGTAAGTTATTCACTGAGGCACTTTGGAAATCCTAAGGATGTGACAAGGTGCTGAACTAGTATCAGCCGTGGCTCACCTGGCAGCACCCTTTGCTGTCTGAGTCAGAAGGTTATGGGTTCAAGTCCCCCCCCCAGAGACTTGAGCACAGAAGTCTAGGCTGACACTCCAGTGCAGTGCTGAGGGAGTGCCGCACTGTCAGAAGGTGCCGTCTTTCGGATGAGACATTAAACCGAGGCCCCATCAGCACTCTCAGGTGGATGTAAAAGATCCCATGGCACTATTTTGAAGACGAGCAGGGGAGTTATCCCCGGTGAGCTGCCCAGTATTTATACCTTAATCAACATCACAAAAACAGATTATCTGGTCATTATCACATTGCTGTTTGTGGGAGCTTGCTGTGCACAAATTGGCTGCCACGTTTCCTACATTACAACAGCGACTCTATTTCATTGGTTGTAAAGCGCTTTGGGATGCCCGTTGGTGGTGAAAAACGCTGTATGAAGCAAGTATCTCTTTCTTTATATAAATTGCAAATTCTTTTTTTTCAGGTCAACCTTCTCCTCTCACTGAATCAACAGTCTGTTTTGAAGTGCTGATGTTTGGCTTTGCTTCCACCTGCCTAAAACTGAAGGAAGTTTCCGTCTGGTTGCCGTAGCAGATGCACATCAACTGTAACTGGTCAAGGTTTAGCTTGGAGTGCCAGGAGGCAGCGCGGAGCTAGCAGGTGCTGAGTCTGTAAGAACAGCTGCGCAGAAGAACTCAGAAGCACCTTTATGTTAACCTCGGCGCAAACGTGTGATTAATTTTTAAATTTTTTCCACTAATGAAGAAAACATTGCCGGTGTTGTTCTGCAAATAACAGTAGAACCCCTCAAGACCTGAGACAGGAAACATTTCGAGGTGCACGGTTGCACATGCATGAAGAGAAGAAAGGCAGCAGAATATTCATTATCGTATAAACTGAAATACAGTCACCTGTGCTGCCTGGAGTATCCTATTCCCCTGTCCCTTCAGATCAATTTGATGGCCTAATTTGAATCTTCAGTTTATAAGGTAAGGGTTGTATGCATTAAATTAAATTCATCCATAATTGTTGGAGCTGTTTAAAATTTAAATGGACAATATTTGGAACTGTGCAGCTCAAACGCGATTTACAATTGTACTGAATTTGGCAGCTTAGTTTCAGTTAGTTGATACGATGCATGACTTGAACAACTTGAGCTGTGTGATTTCTCTCTTCCCCCCCCCCCCCCGCGACCCCGACAAAAATTGGTGCCTCTTTTCTATGTGTTTTTTTTAATTTGCTTATGGGATGTGGGCGTCGCTGGCAAGGCCAGCATTTATTGCCCATCCCTAATTGCCCTTGAGAAGGTGGTGGTGAGCTGCCATTCCAGAGGTCTGGCGTCATATATAGGCCAGACCGGGTAAAGACAGCAGATTTCCTTCCCTGAAGGACATTAGTGAACCACATGGGTTTTGACAACAATCCGATAGTTTCATGGCCACTGATAGTAGCTGTTTTGTAATTCTTGATTTATTTAATTAACTGAATTTAAATTCCCCAGCTGCCGTGGTGGGATTTGGACTCACATTTCTGACCAGATCATTAGCAAGGCCGGCATTTATTGCCCATCCCTAATTGCCCTTGAGAAGGTGGTGGTGAGCTGCCTTGAACCGCTGCAGCTAAGTTGAAACCGATCAAGCGACTCCAGTGAGCAAACACCAGTAAGTCTGAGTGACCGGCAGCTTGAGATTGGAAGCCTTGACCTTACGGTTGAGTTCCACTTATTACTTGAGCTGATGAGCCACCATATTGCTCGGCTCCATTTTACCAGAAAAGGTCATCCGAAGTAAATAAATATCGTCTGTGAACTCTTTGAACGTTTAAACACATGTCCGTTCATCTTGCAAAAAAGCACAGCAAAGGTAAGTCTTGATTACTCACAAACAATTGGCTTAGGGTTGAAATTCGTCAAGGGAGAATGCGCGAGATAACTTGCATTTATGTAGCACCTTTCATGACCTCAGTACGTCCCAAAGTGTTTCACAGCCTATGAATTACTTTTTGAAATGTTGTAATATAGGTAAATAGACCAATCAAATGAACGCACAGCAAGATCCCAGACAAAGCAGTGAGATAAATGACCAACTGAACTGTGTTAGTGATGTTGGTTGAGGGATAAATGTTGGGTAGGACACTGGGAGAATGCCCCTGTTCTTCTTGAAATAGTGCCATGGGATCTTTTACTTCCACCTGAGAGGGCAGATGTCGGGTTCCCAATCCTCCCGGAATGACCGGAAATCTACCGGATTGGGGGGTTCCTATCCTGAGCGCTGCTTCCAGATCAGCAATTTAAATTTCCCGCCGCAGTGCGCCCGCATGAACAGCAGGCACTTGTGAGGCACAGTAACTAATTACTAACTGTTAGCCAGGCATCGGGAGTCAGAACGAGGTTCATTTAAATTCTAAACAGAATCATTTCCCCACCTTTTCCATGGAGCTCGTCACTGGCTGCTGCTCAATGTCGTCACCCTCAGAGAGCCACAATCTTCGGCAAAGGTGAGGAATGGGGGTTGGGGGGTGGGAGAGAAGGGGACTGGGAGCTCTGGCGAGAGATGGGGAATGGGGAAGAGATGGGGAATGAGGGAGAGAAGGTGAATGGGGGAGAGAAGACGAGTGGGGAAGAGATGGGGAATGGGGGAGGGAAGAGGACTGGGGAGTGAGGGCTCGGGGGAAGAGATGGGGAATGAGGGAGGGAAGAGGACTGGGGAGTGGGGGCTCGGGGGAAGAGATGGGGAATGGGGGGGAGAAGGTGAATGGGGAAGAGATGGGGAATGGGGAGGGGGAGAAGGCGAATGGGGAAGAGATGGGGAATGAGGGAGAGAAGGCGAATGGGGAAGAGATGGGGAATGAGGGAGGGAAGAGGACTGGGGAGTGGGGGCTCGGGGGAAGAGATGGGGAATGAGGGAGGGAAGAGGACTGGGGAGTGGGGGCTCGGGGGAAGAGATGGGGAATGGGGGGGAGAAGGTGAATGGGGAAGAGATGGGGAATGAGGGAGAGAAGGCGAATGGGGAAGAGATGGGGAATGAGGGAGAGAAGACGAATGGGGAAGAGATGGGGAATGAGGGAGAGAAGAGGGCTGGGGAGTGGGGGCTCGGGGAGAGTTGAAGACTTAGGAATGGGGGAGCGAAGGGGACAGGGGGGTCGGCGGATTGGGGCTCAACTGGGTGGGGGGGAGAATGGGGTGGGCGTGGGAACCAGCATTTCCTGCAAAGCCAGGAGCAGCAACAGCAACGTGGTGAGTGGGCACAGCACTGAGGGAGGAGCAGCCAGTAAAGGGGTGAGTGAAACCTGGGGTTCATACTTGGGGTAAATCGTGAGAGAGTCTCCACTGGTGGGCGAATGAGGACCAAGGATTCTCATTGGAGGAACCAAGTGGAAAGGGAGGAGGAAGGTTCTTGAACTGAAGCCTCTTCGACCGTGGGATCCTTCGCCACATGTGGCTAATGAGGGAGAGATTTAATTTAAAATGAAAAAGAGGAACATAAAAAGGATCGGGGGGTGGGGGTAGGGGTTACAGGAGAGAGCACCAGTACCGGGGGCCAAATGGCCTCCTCCTGCTCTGTCATTTCTAGAATTCTATGAAAACTCTCCTTTATTCAGACTGAGTTTAGGGAGTGGTTTTGAAAAGTTGGTGCTGAGCTGAGTTTAGGATGATATGTTCTGTGAGAAGCCCCCCAAACACGGAGCCTGCTGCCCTTTGTGTGACCTCTTGGTTTGGTTCAGGTCGGTCCTTACCGGCCGGTTTTGATGTGTGAAGCCCAAGCACAGATCGGCCCTAATACAAAAACAAAATACTGCGGATGCTGGAAATCTGAAATAAAAACTCTCTTAATCTCTCCTGCCTTCCAGCCTATCACAGACATTCCCTTTTGTTCTTTCCTCCCCTCCCCTCTTTCCCAGCCCCATCACTTGCTTAAAACCTGTTCCATCTCCAACTTTCTCCAGTTCTGACGAAGGGTCATCGACCTGAAATGTTAACTCTGTTTCTCTCTCTACAGATGCTGCCTGACCTGCTGAGTATTTCCAGCATTTTCTGTTTTTATTACAGATCAGCTCTGACTGAGGATCCCAGTTCAGAGTCATCACCTACACACAGAACCAGAGTACAAGGAGTGAGGGAGAGAGATGGGGCCTATTAAAAGTGACATCAACTGAGGATCCTGACAGCACCTTGTGCAGTGCAGGGGATTTCTGGTTATGGGTTCAGGATAAACATCAGTGGGTTATAGGATTACTCCTAGTTATAGGTAGGATAGCGGGTATTAGGAGTGTGATGGAATACTCTCCGCTTGCCTGGATGAGTGCAGCTCCAACAACACTCAGGAAGCTCGACACCATCCAGGACAAAGCAGCCCACCCCATCCACCACCTTAAACATTCACTCCCTCCACCACCGGCGCACCGTGGCTGCAGTGTGTACCATCCGAAGGTGAGGTGAGAGTGACTCCCCTTGACATCAAGGCAGCATTTGACCGAGTGTGGCATCAAGGCGCCCTAGTAAAATTGAAGTCAATGGGAATCAGGGGAAAAACTCTCCATTGGCTGGAGTCATACCTAGCACAAAAGAAGATGGTTGTGGTGGTTGAAGGTCAATCAACACAGCCCCAGTACATCACTGCAGGAGTTCCTCAGGGCAGTGTCCTAGGCCCAACCATCTTCAGCTGCTTCATCAATGACCTTCCGTCCAACATAAGGTCAGAAATGGGGATGTTCGCTGATGATTGCACAGTGTTCAGTTCCATTCGCAACACCTCAGATAATGAAGCAGTCCATGCCCGCATGCAGCAAGACCTGGATGACATTTAGGCTTGAGCTGATAATTGGCAGGTAACATTCGTGCCACAGAAGTGCCAAGCAATGACTATCTCCAACAAGAGAGTGTCTAACCACCGCCCCTTGACATTTAACGGCATTACCATCGCCGAATCCCCCACCATCAACATCCTGGGGGTCACTATTGACCAGAATCTTAACTGGACCAGCCACATAAATACTGTGGCTACAAGAGAAGGTCAGAAGCTGGGTATTCTATGGAAAGTGTCTCATCTCGTGACTCCCCAAAGCCTTCCCACCACCCACAAGGCACAAGTCAGGAGTGTGATGGAATACTCTCCACTTGCCTGGATGAGTGCAGCTCCAACAACACTTAAGCAGCTCAACACCATCCAGGACAAAGCCCGCTTGATTGGCATCCCATCCACCACCTTAAACATTCACTCCCTCCACCACCAGCACACCATGGCTGCAGTGTATACCATCTACAAGATGCACTGCAGCAACTCGCCAAGGCTTCTTCGGCAGCACCTCCCAAACCCGCGACCTCTTCCACCTAGAAGGACAAGGGCAGCAGGCACATGGGAACACCACCACCTCCAAGTTCCCCTCCAAGTCACACACCATCCTGACTTGTAACTATATCGCTGATCCTTCATCGTCACTGGGTCAAACTCCTGGAACTCCCTCCCTAACAGCACTGTGGGAGCACCTTCACCACACGGACTGCAGCGGTTCAAGAAGGCAGTTCACCACCACCTTCTCGAGGGCAATTAGGGACGGGCAATAAATGCTGGCCTTGCTAATGGCTCCCACATTCCGTGAATGAATAAAAAAAGAATTACGCCTATTACTAGCAGTTACATATAGACTATCAGTGAGTTATTGTATTATTGTTGGTTATATGAGGAATCTGAGTTTTACCAGTATTAGTTATCAGTGTCGTTTCATTGAGATACAGGTACCATTAGTTACTGGTGGAATCAAAGTTCCTTCCACTTTCTGTAAATCACTCCCCCACCTTCAGGTGCCCCTCTTTCCTGCCCTCTGTTTCTCTTCCCCTGCTGACAGGGAGGGCCTCCTGGTTCTTGGAACGTCTCACACAACAACTGTTGGCACGAAACCACGAGCAAAGATTCTCAACTCCAGGGGGCCCAATTTTTATCATGTAAATGCAATAACCTTTGTAGAGGTCACGTGATCAAACCTCCAGCCAGGGTTGGCAATCCTCGGCTGACGGGGCCTCGGTTTAACGTCTGATCTGAAAGTTGGCACTATCAACAGTGCTGCACCCCTCCCCCCCCCCCCTCGGCGCGGCGCTGAAGTGCCAGCTTAGATTACGTGCTCAAATCTCAGGAATGACACTTAAACCCATAATCATTCGGGTTAAACACGAGGGTGCTACCACTGAGCCATGGCTGACCTGCTTCCTGACCCTGCTGTCACTTTTTGAAACCATGTCACAAAAGTGGCAGTATAACTTCTTACATATTGGGTGAAAGTATTATAGCAAATCAGGAATTTCAGGCGAGTTAGGTAGTGTGATTGGAGCAGAGTCCTGTAATGCTTCAAAAAGGAAAGATTTCTATATTTTTTCAGGAGAGTCAGGCCAATATAATTTAAAGACTGGCTTTGGGTAGCCGTATTTCTAAAAGAGTACTAGTGTTCGGTTTCCCTGAGGATTTCAGTTCCCTGTTCCTCACTGGCTTTTCCATGATAGGAAGTCAAGGGGGAGAAATTCGGTTGTTAGCGCCACCGATTAACGCCTAAAGAGGCTGAGAAGTGGGGCGCTAGCCAATTTCCGGGCGGGCGCGAGGCGCCTAGCGCCTCGCCCCATATTGAGCATGCATTTAGCGCCGGCGCTAAATCTTAGCACCCGCTCATGGGCGCAGGCTGATTATGACATCATTTGAGTGTGCAACGCCTTTTGGCCGGAAATTCAGTGGCGCCCCCCTACGTAGCGCCTGGTGCTAATAGTGACAGCTTACCTGGGCCTTACCAAGTCGCTCTCGGGCTGGAGGAGCATTATTTAAAGGGGACAGGTGTGGTTTAAAAGCGGCAGCCATTTTTGGAGCAAAACTTCCTCGAGAGCTACAAAGAGTTGCTGAGCTGCACACTTAGAGCCATTTGACCACTGAGCCAGCGCAGGCAGACGATCTTCAGCCTTCTGACCATCACCTTGCTGTTGGTGAGCCTTGACAATGGGGAACCTTCCTGTGGGCACTTATTATGGGGGCTGAATTGGAGGGGAACGACCTGCTGCTGAATCATCTGGAAAGGGCACTGAGATGCTGGGAGAGGGGGGTGGGCATGGCCAGACGGAGGAGGGCCAACGGACGTCGCCACAGCAGACCTTACGCTGGCAGGGTTTTCCGACAGCAGTTTTCCAACATGAACATGCCGGAGGAGCAGTGTGTCAGAAGGCTGTGATTTGGAAAGGATGTGGTGACTGAGCTGTGCCAGCTGCTTCAGCCAGATCTGCAGCCTCAGATAAGGTGCAGGACATCTCTGTCAGTGGCTGAGAAGATGCCTGCTGGCCTGAACTTCTACGTGAGCGGCTCTTCTCAGGCTGCGCGTCAGAGGCTGATCAGAAGTAGCTTCTAGGCCCCTCTCACGGAATGCTTGCTGCCATTCCAAGAACAGGAATGGAACCGGTCTGATACCCCCAAGCCTGTGAAGGGCAAGATGCATGTAAATAGCAGGCATGGCCATTGTCAATGAAGAAAGTGTTTCATTACACAAAATGTGGTTCCTTCAAACATGAGAAAGCTATGGCAACAGAAAGCAAAACGAATTCACTGACACATAACTGCCTCTCACACCCGGGAGACTCCAAAACATAAATCACATTCCGACCATCTTCCTTGGCCTTGATTCCAGTGCGCCAACCAAAGCATCCAATGCCCCATCAGTGAGGCGTTCCGCCCTCTGCCTCACCCTTTCCATGTCTTGCTAGGCTGGTGTGCCACAGGTAGGCTCCCACCGCTTTGAAGGCCTACAAGGCAGTGAGTGTGTCTGGTGATGCCAATTGACCTGCCCCTTTAAGAGCTGGCCGGCGCCAGTGTGTCTCAGGGAAAGTGATTATTGACAGCACCTGCGCTGCGCCCCGCCGCCGCGAAATTGGGTTGCGCCGCTGGGTTAGCGCCTTAAGAGTAGTGTGCAGTGCCTGATTTAGCGCCGCAATCAACTTTAGGGGCGCTGCAACCCAATATCGCGCTAGGTGGCGCTAAATTGCGCCTGGCGCTAAACTTTGCGCATCGCCAGGACTAGCGCCCCAAACGCGGCTATACCAAATTTCTAGGCTTTCAAGACTTTTGTATGTAATGTTTCATCTGAGACTCAGTTAAAGGAGTCTGAGTAGAACTTGTGAGTAGAAGTTATGCTAAACTTAAGTAAAACATTAGCTCGGCCCCAGCTGGAGTACTGTGTCCAATTCTGGGCACCGCACTTTAGGAAGGATGTGAAGGCTTTGGAGAGGGTGCAGAAGAGATTTACTAGTGTAAAGTCTGTGGGTTGTTTAGTTAATTAATACACAGACTACCAGAGTAACTTAAAACAGGACTTTACTATTCGAAGGTCAGGGCGAATCTTCCCAATAAATCCTGACACAGCACTTATATACTGGTGTGGTCACCGTCGGTATTACAGTATACAGAAGCCAACAAAGTAGTGCAACACCTAAAGTAGTTCTCTTAAAGGTGGACGGTTACATACAATAGTTCTCTTAAAGGTAGACGGGTACATACACTACAATCCTCCCTTTTTAGCTTACAACATACTGATTCCCCATTAAACATACATTATAACATATATACAACTTTATGCAAGACAGTTCACAGATTCAGTCTCTCTGGAGGTTTCCGGACTCTGTCCGGGTAACGCCTCGGTGGTGTCGTAACTCCCGGCGGGGTAGTAGGTGCTTCTGGCAAGGTTGATTCAGCTTGAAGGACAGTGTCAGGTTCATCTGATTCCAGTATTACCAGATCGGAGGTAGGTGTTCTGGGTATCTCTGTCTCAACATTAACCGTGTAAGGTGGTGGAGTAGGTTGGCCATTTGTGGCTGACCCTATGATCTGGTCAACATGGCGCCGTATTATACTGTCCCCAATGTCCACCGTATACATCAACGGCCCTAGCCTTTTTCCAATAGTTCCAGGCTGCCATTTCTCGGTACGGTAGTCCCGGGCCAAAACTTGTTGACCTATCTGAAAAGATCTAGTTGGCCTTTCATTCATGCCCTGGAATTGCCGGTTCTCTACGTCCCTTCTGACGTTTGGCTTAAGCAAATCCAGCCGGCATCTTAGTCGTCTATTAAAAAACATCATGGCGGGAGTTTGATTTGTGACCGCATGTGTTGCATTCCTGTACGCCAACAAGAAGCTATCCACCTTATGTTGTAAGTTAATGGCTTCATTACCCATGGCCTTTATGGCCTTCTTGAAGGCCTGGACAAACCTTTCAGCCAATCCATTGGAGGCGGGATGGTATGGGGCTGACGTGTAGTGCTTAACCCCATTGCTCTTTAAGAATTTCTTGAATTCTTCAGACACAAATTGCGGTCCATTATCAGAACAGATCTGTTCCGGCAGCCCATTCCTAGCAAACATGGTCCTTAACACTGTGATGGTTTTTTCCGTGGTGGTGGTGGACATCTTTATTACCTCCGGCCACTTGGAGTGTGCATCCACCGCTATTAGAAACATTGAGTCCATAAATGGACCAGCAAAGTCGATGTGTACCCTTTGCCAAGGAGATGAGGGCCACTCCCATGGATGCAGAGGAGCCTGTGGTGGCGCGTTTTGGACCTTCTGGCATCCTAGACAGCTCTTAGTGATTTCTTCGATGTCCCCATCAATGCCTGGCCACCACACAAACGCTCTTGCTAGGTTCTTCATTTTCACTCCACCCAGATGTCCCTCGTGCAGCTCCTTTAACACCTTCTGTTGAAGTTTGGGTGGAATCACCACTCTAGATCCACACATCAGGGTTCCTCGACACACTGACAGCTGTTCTTTTCTCTGCGAAAATGCTGGCAGCGTTGGTTCGCCTGTGCTGGCCATCCCTCCACCGTTAAATCATAGACTCGTGAGAGAGTCGGGTCATTTCTTGTTTCGTTTTCGATCATCGAATTTGTTACTGGTAGACATTCCACTATGGATGAGTGGAACATCTCTACCGGGTCCACTGTAGTCGCTTCTTCTACTATCGGCAATGGCAAGCGCGATAACCCATCAGCATTTCCATGCTGTTTGGACCTTTTGTATTCGATGTCATATTGGTGTGCCCCAAGTAACACGGACCACCTCTGTAACCTTTGCGCTGTCATGGTGGAAACGGCCTTGTTAGGGTTGAATATGGACACCAACGACTGGTGGTCTGTCAGTAATGTGAATTTCTTGCCCTGCATGTAATGATTGAATTTCTTTATGCCCCACACAAGGCTGAGGGCCTCCCTATCTATTTGAGCATAATTTCGCTCCGCGGAGGTCAATGATCGGGACGCGAATGCCACTGGCCTTTCCGAGCCATTTGGTAACTTGTGTGAAAGTACTGCTCCAATTCCATAGGGGGAAGCATCACAAGCTAGACGAAGAGGTAACATTGGGTTGAAATGAGCCAACACTTCTTCAGAGGTAATCAACGCCTTGCTTCTGCGAAAGGCCTTTTTACATTCCTCACTCCACTTCCATGGTACTTCTTTCCGCAACAGAGCATTCAGCGGATGCAGCACCGTGGATAGATTCGGCAGAAACTTGTGATAATAATTAATCAACCCCAAGAATGATCTTAACTGTGATACGTTTCCCGGAGCGGGGGCCTTCACGACAGCTTCTATCTTGTCAGGTGACTTGTGCAGCCCCTCTCGGTCAATGACATGACCGCAGTACGAGATCCGTTTTTGGAAGAACTCACATTTCTTGCGATTAACTCGAAGGCCATATTCCTTCAACCTAGTGAGCACCAGTTTCAAATTTGTGAGGTGTTCTTCCTCGTCTTCTCCCGTAATCAGGATATCGTCTAAGTAACACTGCGTGCTTGGAATTCCTTGTAATACCTGCTCCATGGCCCTCTGCCAAATTGCTGGAGCCGAAGCTACCCCAAAAACCAGTCTATTATAACGATACAAGCCTCTGTGTGTGTTGATGGTGAGGTACTGACGCGACTCTTCCTCGACTTCCATTTGTAAGTATGCCTGTGCCAGGTCTATCTTGGTGAAGTGTTTCCCTCCAGCCAACGAAGCAAAGATGTCTTCAATCCGCGGAAGCGGGTATTGTACCGTGTGAAGCACCGGATTCACTGTGATCTTGAAGTCTCCGCAGATGCGGACCTTCCCCGGTCCCCCTGGCTTGTTACTTGGTGAAGACTTCATGACGGGAACAATGGGCGTGGCCCACTCCAGTCCACTTTTGACAGTACCCCTGATCGTTCAAGTTCTTCCAGTTCTGCCTCCACAGCAGGTCGTATCGCGTAAGGTACCGATCTGGCTTTGAAAAATTTTGGGCTTGCATGTTCTGCAATCTTAACCTTTGCTTTAATTCCTCGCAGTGTTCCCAGTCCTTGCTGGAATACCTCTTTAGCTTCGTCCAATATTCTGGACAACCGTTCAGGTTTGACATCTTCCTTTCCGGAATCTACCGTCATGGTGTTTAGTGAATGCCAGTCTATCTTTATTTTCCTGATCCACTCCCGTCCCAGAAGTGGTGGACCTCCCTCAGGCAACACATACAGGTCCATCCTTTGGTGATCTTTGTCCTTGTATCTCACCTTGACTTCTATCTTTCCGATGGGGTATACTTTGTGCCCCGTGTATGTCTGCAATACTAGTTCCGTATCCCGTAGGGGAATATGCTTGAATAACTTTTTATAATCATGCTTATTCATGACCGTCAACGCCGATCCGGTGTCCACTTCCATTTTCACTTGGACTTTTGCAATCTGTAGTGTGATCCAGATAGCTTGTCGGTCAGCTTCATTACTCACATTGTGAATTCTCAGACTATCCAGTTCCTTGCAGTTGGAGTGTGAGTCCGAATTCTGTTCTTCCGGACTCTTCCTAGTCACCTCATGTACCTTCCTGTACCTCTTTTGTGGTGACTCATTATTGTTGGTCTTCTTTCCTGACCGGCATACCTTAGCTATGTGACCGAGCTTGCCACATTTCCTACATTCCTGGTTTTTAAACCAGCATTGGTTCTGGTCGTGTGTTGTCTTCCCACAACGATAGCATTTCGTTGTACCCGAAGTAATTTGCTGCACACTGAGTGCCGCTGCCTTTAGCTGCATTTCCGCCGTTCCTTTCGCTGCGGCTTCGTTCGATGCAGCAATAAGGATAGCCTTATCAAGTGTAAGATCGTTCTCTTCGAGCAGTCGTTTTTGTGTTTCTTCCTTCGACATTCCGCACACGAATTTGTCTCTGAGTGCCTCTGCCAGATTTTCCCTAAACTGACAGTGTTTCGCTAGCCTACGCAGTTCAATCAGGTACTCCGCGTTGCTTTCCTCTTTCCGTTGCGTTCTCGCGTAAAATTTGGATCGTTCCACTAACATCAGTGGTGCGGGGTTAAAATGATCCTTCAGGACAGCAACAATATCATCGAAAGTCTGATCCGCCGGTTTAGCTGGTGCTAGTAGATGCTTCAAGAGCTCGTATGTCTTCGCGCCCATCGAGTTTAGCAAGGTTATAGCTGTGGTAAACCACTGTCATACCTGTCTGTGTCTGTATGTGTATTCCACTAGGTACAGGTCTGGACATGCCTCGGCTGACTCCTCCCACTATTCCAGGTATATAAGTGACTACCTCCCAGTCCCTTAGTATTCTGGACGGGTCGACCACTCGAGACAAGACCTTCATTCTTTAGTTAATAAAAGCCTGGTTGTTACTCGCTCAACCTCAGTCTTTTGAGTAATTGATGGCGCATCAATAGCTTTGTCATCTTCTTCTATTTTATTGGCCTCACCATAGATCTCAATGCGTTCCACATACGTGGCCCAGTCTTCTACCTCGGAATTAAAATCGTTGATGTTACCACGCTTAGGCATCTTCCTCTCTTCCTGATAACACCACGGATTATTTCTTTAAATTTTCTTTTTTTTTCTTCAAGATGGCGGTTCCCGCGAAAATGGCGGTTTTCCGCGCTTATCTTCTCTCCCCGCCCACTTCAATGGCGGTTCCCCGCTTCTGTCTTCTTCTCCGCCTAATGGCGGCTTCCTGCGTTTCTTCCCCTGGCGGGAGGGGTACACTTTCCCCACGGGCGACGGCCGCTGGCTTTCAGGTTCACAGCCTGCGCGTCGGCTTCAGTGCTTTCCCTTTTCTCGGCAGGGCAACCGGCACTGGGTACACCCCGTTGACGGCGAACAGTTTCAGCCGCTGGGCTGGCTCTCGCTCAGTTCCCCTTGCTCGGGCTCTGTCTCTCTCCCGCTCGCTCGGCTCTACCGGCGCTGGGTACCCCGTTGACGGCGAACAGTTTCAGCCGCTGGACTGGCTCTCGCTCAGTCTCCCTTGGTCGGCTCTGCCTCTCCCGCTCGCTCGGCTCCCAATCGCGCCTCCCAGCCCTCTCGCAGTCCGGTGCTTCCCTCCCCGGCTGCGGCTGAGTTTTTATATCTTCCCGCGCCTACGCTCCCGGTCGCAGCGCTTCGTGGCTTCGGTCACTGCCCGGCCTTTTTCGCCGGTCGCGGTCTAGCTGTCTCACGACGCCGTTGCGTCCCCAGCCTGTCTGTACCGCGGCTTCCTTGCTCCACGCTGCCCCAGTCTCAGCGCCTCTGGGCCCGACCGTGGTCGAGTGCACCGCCCTTATCCTCCGGTTATTCTTTTTACTTTTCCCTTACTCACAGTCACCGTGGCCGGCTTGCTTCTCGTGCTGATCGGCTCACTCCTCACCGTGGCAGAAGGGACAGTCAGTGCCTGTTGCTGATGGAAGTCTTTGTCTCTGAATTCTTCCTCCTTTCCAGCTCTGCAGACTCGAGTTTTCTCCCAGCAGAATGACGAGGGCGGTTGCCTCTTCTCGATGCTCGTTAACTGCTTCGGAAGTATTGTTGCCGCAGGGTACGATCGGACTCGTCGCCACTGTAAAGTCTGTGGGTTGTTTAGTTAATTAATACACAGACTACCAGAGTAACTTAAAACAGGACTTTACTATTCGATGGTCAGGGCGAATCTGCCCAATAAATCCTGACACAGCACTTATATACCGGTGTGGTCACCGTCGGTATTACAGTATACAGAAGCCAACAAAGTAGTGCAACACCTAAAGTAGTTCTCTTAAAGGTGGACGGTTACATACAATAGCTCTCTTAAAGGTAGACGGGTACATACACTACAACTAGAATGATTCCAGGGAAGAAGGAACACAGTTACTTGGATAGACTAGAGAAGCTGGGGTTTGTATTGATTTCTTTGTGGGCTTGTCAGCTCCGATTGCTGATAAATACAACCCCACACGTTGTTTGAACCTCCTCCAATTTTCAGCCACATTACCTGTCAATTGAAGCGTTGCCAGTGGGTGTAAACCTTCCATTTTTTCACTTGGTTAGCTATTCTCCAATGGTAAGCAACGATGTTCTCTTTTGGCTTGCTAATTTGTGGAGAGCTGATTTAACTTCAGATATTTTCTCTTCATCTCTTTCAATCCCACTTCTGACACCATGTATTGATCTCTTTGTGGGTTCAATGACGAGACATTTATGAAAGAGAATGGCCTAGAAATTCAGTGCCCTTAGCGCCGATTTTGCGGCGCTAGAGGGCCTAGCGCTGCAATTGGCGCCGGCGCCGAAATTGCCTGGGGCCCTTCCGCCGCGGTAGACCGGTAGCGCTGCGCCGGCACCGATGACGTCATCGGTGTGCGCAGCGTCCCGGTTGCCATGCCGACGGGCCCCAGCGCCGAAATTCAGTTGCGGCCGCCTCGCCCGTGGCAGCCGCAACTAAGACTCTGGCAACAGAGTCTTACATGACTTTGCGCCGGCGCATTAAAGGCCCCGCGGCGGCCGGCCGCTTTCCCGCCGGCCGCCTGGCCGCAGCTCCCTCCCCGGACACCCCCCCCCCCCCCCCCCGGAACAGAAGCAAGCCCGGCACTTGTCCGAGGTGCCGGGCTCATTTTTAAAAAGATTTTCGCGGGCCGCGGCCGGGTGCAGGCAGCTCCTCCTTAAGGGAAGGAGGAGGCCTGCACTTCCCGAACCTGCCGCACCGCAGCGGGCGCCGCAGCGCCGGAATAGCGCTGATATTCAGCGCGTAGCGCCAGTTTTCAGGCGCAAACAGCTCTCAGCAGCGCCGGCAGCCGTTTGGGCGCAGAACTATTGAATTTTTGGCCCGCCCAGCGCGACTTAGCTCCGGCACTAACTTCCGGCGCTAAAGCCGTCGCTGCGCCAAAACCCAATTTCTAGGCCAATGTCTTTTAATCTAAAGTCTGTTCAACTCTTTATACAGCATTCAGGAGACACCATTATGCTAGTGATGCATCTAGAACAAAACTGAAACTAAACTGACTGCCTTACTCGTCTCGGTCACATGACCTCTGCTGGTCAGGCACAAGCAATCAATCAGGCAACTATGCTGGTAAGACATGATAATCAAACAGGCAAATAACATCACTATTTGCTGATATCATTACAGGGTTGTTCTCCTTGGAGCAGAGAAGGCTAAGAGGAGATTTGATAGAGGTGTTTAAAATCATGAAGGATTTAGAGAGAGTAAATAAAGAGAAACTGCTTCCAATGGCTGAAGGGTCGATAACCAGAGGACACAGATTTCAGGTGGTTGGCAAAAGAACCAGAGGTGACATGAGGAAAAACTCTTTTACGCAGCGAGTGGTTAGGATTTGGAATGCGCTGCCTGATAGGGCGGTGGATACAGATTCAATAGTAGCCTTCAAAAGGGAATTGGATAAATACCTGAAGGAGAAAAATTGCAGGAATATGGGGAAAGAGCAGGGGAGTGGGACTAACTGGATTGCTCTTCGAAAGAGCCGGCGCAGACTCGATGGACCGAATGGCCTCCTTCTGTGCTGTACTATTCTTTGATTCTAACTAAAATTTTGGATTGTATTATTTTCAGAACAGTTTTAAGTGTCTTGTATGTCAAATATTGCACAGCCATTTACTTACTACATTTTTTCTTCAGTTAAGTTATTTTACTATCCGTTTTAGCCTGAATGTAATAGTCTGCAGTGTGGTATTTTATGCCTTTTAAAGTGGTCAGAAGAAGAGAAAAATACTGAGGTAGAAAGGATAATTGTTAGTCAACAACAGCCAAGACTTGAATTTAAATATAGAGCTGTTTACATACAAAACAACATTTAGCATAAGAAAATATTCCAAGGCGCATCACAGGAGCATAATCAGTCAGAAATTGACACCAAGCCAAAGAAGGAGATATTAGGATGGATGACTAAAAGCTTGGTCAAAGAGATAGGCTTTAATCATAATCATAATCATAATAATAATCATAATCAACTTTATTGTCATTGTTAGTGCACAAGTGCAGTACAACGAAATGTAGGCTTGCGGCTCCCGAAAGTGTACATTTAGATTAAGATTGTTTTGGCACAGGAATAATGGTAGCGGTCTTCAAGCATGTAGGGACTACTGCCTGGGCCAATGACAGATTGAAGATGGCAGTGAAGACATCAGCCAGCTGATCAGCACATTCCTTGAGTACCCGTCCAGGGATGCTATCCGGTCCAGCAGCCTTTCGTGTGTTCACTCCGCGTAGAACACCCCTTACGTCGGAGGTCGACAGAGTGAGCACCTGGTCTTCCGGGGGTGGCAAGGCTTTGGTAGCCGGCTCCCTGTTGTCCCTGTCGAAGCGAGCGTAGAAGTTGTTAAGCTCCTCCGGAAGGGATTATTAAAGGAGGAGTGAGTGGCGGAGGTTTCGAGAGTGAATTCCAGAACTTGTGCACCACACACAGTTCCCATTCACACCATGCAGAAGGTTACAGGTTTCAGATCACAGAAGACACAGCTTTGCTTACAGTAGCTGCCTTGCCCTACAAGCCTGTTGAAAGAGTTGGAAGAAAATTCAATTGGAGCCTTGACGTCAGTGGAGCTGTGGAAAAATTTCAGATGTACTAATTTTGACATGAATCTGTAACACGTGTGTGGGTCAGTAAAGTTTGTATCAAATCAAGAACAAGGAGACATAATTTTAAAATTAGAGCTTAGCCATACAACAGCGAGATCAGGAAGCACTTTAGTAGAAATTTGGCACTTTCTCCCCAGAAGGCTGTGGATGGTGGGACAATTGGAGCTTTCAAGACTGAGCTCGATCGATTTTTGTTAGCTAAGGGTATCAAGGGATATGGAGCAAAGGCGGGTAAATGGAGTTGAGGTGCAGATCAGCCGTGATCTAATTGACTGGTAGAACAGGCTTGAGGGGCTGAAATCCTGTTCCTTATGTTCCTCAGACATTCGAGGAATTAAATGAATGTGGGGCAGCTGGACCAATGTCACACACTCTAGAATTGCTGAGGAAATGAAAAGTGAGTTTTTAAGTTAGTTATTATTTACTGGCATTCCAAAAATATAGATGCTTGGGTTTGAGGGCTAGATGACATCGGTGTTAATGAAATTTTCAAAAAAGATTGACGCACAGTGAAGATTAAGAGGATGTATGAGTCATGTCTTTGAAATGCATGGATAATCTATATGCAAGCAGACTACGTGACTTGTACTGTGAGTGCAGAGGACAGTGAACCTTGAGAAAGACTGTCGAAGAGAATAGTTTTCTATGCATATATGAATAAAGTAATTAATCTTGTGATTTGAAGTTTATTAGGATAAGTGCCTATAGAAATGATCTGGTACCAGGGAAGCATCTTCTGTGAAAAGCAACTAGTTAAGGTTAAATATTGGATATTCTGCAAAAATATTCCAGAACCTTTCCTCAGCAGATTAAATAGTTGGTTAAAAAAAACATTTATATCGAACTATCAAGGTTTACAGCAGAGAAAGAGGCCATTCAGCCCATTGTGCCTATGCCCACTCTTTACAACAGCAATCCCAAACTATTCCCATGTCTGCTCTAGCCCCACAGCTTTGTACCTTCTTCTGCTTCCAATGACCTTTCCCTTAGATTCTGGGGTTGGGGCTTGAACCTATGACCCTCTGACTGAACCTCTATGACCCAGTGGTGAGAATGCTACCTCTGAGCCAATGGTAACATCTAGCTGGGGTAATCCGATAAATAACTGGGACCTCATGGTTTACACCTGACGTTACGGAGCGAAGCGAGGGAAGAAATAGCATAGACAATGAAGACTACAATTTCCAAAATTCTGTCGAAAGGAAAATTATGGCACAGGATTGGAGGGTGCCACATGTGACTCCTGCCTTCAAAAGAGGAGGCAGGGAGACACCAGGATCCCTGTGGAAATTCTAGGTGAATGACATGGGGAATTAAGGGAAATATTACCACGTGAATAGAGAGATATTGGGGGAGAAATTCGGTACATTAGCGCCTCCAGTTAGCACCTGGCGGGGGCGCTAACGGGGCGCTGAGGCAGTAGCACGCGGCGAGTCGAGGCAAATCCAGCAACGCACGCCAAATCCGGCACCCCCGTAGCGTGGCCGCTACAAGTTAGCGCCGGAGACTTCTGCACCAGGCAGGTTGTGATGTCAGTGAGCGTGCAACACTCACTGGGCACCCAATCTGTGAAATTGATTATAGCCCCCTGCCTTTGCACCTCGCCCCAACAGCAGTTGGTAGCCGGCTCCAGGAACGCTACTTAAAGGGATCATTAGTAATGAGTCACAGCTCTCGGGTTAGTGCTGTTTCACTGCTTCCTTGTCAGTTTGACATTGTGCAACAGTTTAAATCAGTCATTTAAAAGTTGTTTAGTCTCCGGAGTGTTGTGGCTACTAAAAATTAGTTACATTTATTCTCACAACATATCAAAGTGCTACACTTGGTTAGATTAATGGGGACTGTACTGGCAGTCGACCTCACCCTCCAGGATCTACGGCGGAGGGAGCAGAGGCAGCAAGAAAGACTGTAACATGTGGCCAGAGGGAGGAGGAGGGCCATGAGGGCTCTCAACAGGAGGCCTTACCCTCCGAGGATATTCCGACAGCAATTCTCCTACCTTCAATTAAGTGAGGAGCAGTGTATTAGAAGGCTCTGTTTCAGCAAGGAGGTGGTCACAGAAATCTGCCACCTCCTGCAACCAGACCTCCAGCCTCAGATCAGGGCGATCACGGCTCTCCTAGTGGCAGTCAAGGTCACCGTCGGCCTCAATTTCTTCGCCAGCAGATCCTTCCAGTCTGCAAGAGGAGACATAGCTAACATCTCACAATTCGCCGTCCATCGCTGCATCCGTGAGATCACAGAGGCTCTCTACAGTAGGAGAAGGGATTACATTTCCTTCCCCATCACCAGAGAGAAGCAGGACGAGCATGCATGTGGCTTTGCCAGGATAGCGGGATTCCCCATGGTGCAGGGCGACATTGACTGTACCCACGTGGCTTTGCGAACACCGCATAACAATCCTGACATCTTCCATAACCGTAAAGGCTACCACTCACATAATGTGCAGTTGGATTGCGACCACAGACAGCGAATCCTCAATGTGAATGCCCGCTATCCTGGCAGCAGCCACGATGCCTTCATCCTGTGCCAGACCGGTGTGCCAGCACTCTTCCAGCCACCATATCAAGCTCATGGCTGGCTGGTCAGAGACAAGGGCTATCCGCTCTCCACCTGGCTCATGACTCCCCTCCGCAACCCCAGCACTCCTGCTGGCTTGCTGCAATACTGTGAAAGTCCCGATCGACGGTGGTAGACACAGCCATGATGGCAGGAGTCAGAACTTGCGTGGCATCAAGCTGAGACTGCATGAGAGCAGTCTGAGACTCGATGGCAGCAACCATTGACTGCATTACAGCCCTAAGACGTTGCGTGGCTTTTGCTTGTGCGGCAATGGAAGCTGCCAGATCGCCCATCGCACGCGGCATCAGGTCTGGGTCGCCACGGTCTCTCTGGGAGTCCACCATCCTCTGCAGACTGGAAATGATGGGCTCCATGGTGTGCGCAGAGCTCTGTGCAATGTTGGAGGCGGACTCCTCCAAGCCGACAGGCTCTCAGGAATGTCTCCCCCAGTGACGTGCACAAAACAAAAGGTAGGAGTAAAAAGAAGTTTCTTGAATTGGAAAGTTGTGGTGAGTGGTGTTGGGCCTGCTTGCTTTACTATATACATAAAAAATCTAAATTTAGTAATTGAGGGAACAATATTGAAATTTTGCCAATTACACCAAAATGGGAGGTCTGGAAAATTGTGATGAGGATTATGAAAAACTGCAGGAGAAGATAAATTGGTGCTCAGGATGGGCAGAGAGGTGATAGATAACTTCAATATAGAAAAAAAGTGAAGTCGTGCATTTTGGAATTAATAATCGAGAAAGATAACACGCCTGAAATGGAGTGGAGGAGCAGGGATCTTGGAGTGCACGCACACATGACAGTAAAGGTGAAGCACCAATAGACAATGGCCTGGAATTTGCGGTCCTGGTGACGGCGAACTGGCAGCATTCGGCCTCATTCCGCCTTTGAAACTGACGCAACTTCGGCATTTGCCGCATGCGCAGCCTTAACACGGAAATCCTGACGTTGCGGTCTGTCATTGACAGCACTGACACGGTCTGTGCCGTGCCCCCCCCACCGAGCCGGCAATCAGTGAAATCACTCCAATCAGGGAAACTGACGAAAACTTCAGCCCTCCTGCAATAATTACGCTGTTAAATTCCCCACGAAAAGTTAGACCCAGAGGGATTAGGTGCATCTGGGATTTTAACAGCGTATTGACTGCTAAACAAAGGTTATGGCCCTGAAAAACTAACTTTAATCTTGTGCAGTGTGAAATTTATCCATTTCGATAAAAATTGACTGTTTGGGCAGCTTGTTGGCGTCCTAACAGCCCGCACTATGGATTTCCCACTAAATTGCACTGATCTCAACTAACTGAACGTCGGAAAAGCTGAACCTCTCGCCACAGAGAACGCGAGATCTTTGTGGGCGGCTTTCTTCGGGGCCGACGGCGAGCACCAATTCCGGGCCATTTCTTCTTTTGTTATTTCCCAGACTGGCCTGGTATCAGTGCAACTTCAAAGAGATCATTCTATTTGGAATCCATTGTTATCAGATTATTTTCTCTGGAATTGCCAGTATACGATTAGGTTGGCCAGTGTGGCAGGTGAACAGATATTTGTCAAAAGATCTCATTGAGGCTGTATGATCATTGTGTGCACATGGTGTGAACTGGTATGTTAATTTTATCTATATGGAATTCTGTGCTTGAAAACCTAAGGAAATGATCATTAAATATACCTTTTGATATTATATCTGAAGTCTGTTTCAATAAATAAAGACTTGCATTTATATAGCACCTTTGATGACCTCAGGATACCCCAAAACGTTTTACAGACAATGAGGTACTTTTTGAAGTGTGGTCACTGTTGTAATGTGGGAAACGCAGCAGCTAATTTGCGCACAGCAAGCTCCCACAAACAGCAATGTGATAATGACCAGATAATCTGTTTTTGTTATGTTGATTGAGGGATAAATATTGGCCGGGACACCGGGGATAACTCCCCCTGCTCTTCTTCAAAATAGTGCTGCGGGATCTTTTACGTCCGCCTGAGAGAGGGCAGACGGGGCCTCGGTTTAACATCTCATCTGAAAGACGGCACCTCCGACCGTGCGGCGCTCCCTCAGCGCTGCACTGGGAGTGTCAGCCTAGATATTATAAAGTCCTGGAGTGGGACTTTTTTATTGGGGTGCCTTTTTTTTTAGTTTTGTGCAACAGGAATTCATAATCGTAAATCTGTGCACTAAAGTCGTTGCACCCAATTCGCAGCCCGCCCGATTTTCAGTTATGCGAGCCACAAGTCAGATGCAATTATCATTGCACCAATAGTCATCCTCGTGTCGGGAGTGCTACATTTCAAAATTTACTCCTTTGACTGTTCAGAAGTATAATTAAGAAAAAAAAAATGATGGGGAGCATGTAACGACTTGCCTAAATATGGATAAGCTTGTTAGAGATTAACTGTAGTGGAAAAGTACCACAAGAATTCGCAACGTTTGAGTTAGATTTAGAACTAACCTTTTGGAGTGTATTTCCACGTAACTCTTTGATGCCAGTACGGATTTATTTCACATATATTTATGAAACTTCTAATAATTTAGTTTTGAGAAGAAGTTTGCTTCACTGTGGAATTTATTACACGTATATTTCAAATCCAATAAAAAAAAATTCTTATATAAAGCCCCTCCAAAATATTCTGCCATAGATTTTGTAATTGACAATTTAATAGATTGTTTTTGTCATTTTCTGGGCAACGGAGCATGAAAATAAAATAAGTGCCATAATTAGTCTATATTCTCGAGTGCCTCTCCTGTGGTAAGGGTATAAATATGTTTCCACTGTACTATCCTTTTTCATTAAATAGGAGAAGTTGAGAGTCTATGAACTGATCTCATTTGCCAGTAACAATGTCATCGATAGGAGATGCATAATGTTTCACTTCAATCTCACACAACAGTGGACCAAATGGCCCTTGTGAGCTGTGGTACAGCTCTCGTTCCAGTATCATGATTCCTTGATGCTGCAGTCACTCTAGTTCCTAATGCTGTTGGTGAGGCAGATCCGAGTATGGCCACTGTCTTTTTGAGGAGCACAGCTTTGAAAATGCACCCGCTAAACATTCAAAAAGCCCACACTGAACACTGGCCGATAAAATGGCTTTAAATCAACCCTTGACATTGTGGATGGCGTGGCCATCCAATTCTGTTGGCCTGTTTGCATGGACTCACCAGTACAATGACGTGAGCAGACACATTGTACAAGGAATCTCCATACAGAACAGTAGACAGTTCAGAGAATCTGATTGTACCTGAAAGAAATAAATAAAAAGTGACGTAAGAAAATTACAGGAAACTCTTTGGTATCCGGCATCGACGGGACCGGCGTGTTGCCGGTTGATCAAAAATTCCGGATGACGGAGAGGGTTATCTACTGAGGCTATTTTTAACAAAGAAAAATTAAAAAATCTAGAAATGTGCAGTATACAGTAATTGGGTACTCACCTACAGAATGTTGTGTTAAATGGATGGTGGAAGATGCTTGATTAAGTACAGTACTGCCAGTTGAGGGCAATGCAATGCAATGACTACCAGCAGCGTGGGAGACACACAGTACCCCTGTAAAATGGCGGATCGGAAGAGACTACCAGCAACGCAGGAGAGTCAGACTCCTGTTATTGAGGTGTTCTGACTTCCGACAGCGCCAAGAAGCCGAATAGTGGCAGTTTGGAGAACTACCCCCACTGACTAACTCAGCCACCGCGGGAGACTTGGACTCGGACTCGGCAACATTGCCAGTTATTGAGGTGTTGTTTTCGGAGTGAGAATTTTGCCGGTTAATAGAGAATTCTGGATATTTAGGTGCCGTTTAAACAAGAGTTTCCTGTACTAGGCACTTGGTCTAAGCGTTAAACAAAGCTTTAATCAACTGTTTTACAACATGGAGGTCTAGTTGTGTCCTTCACTAGTTCCTGTTAAGAATGTCCTGCGCAAGCTGGGCCCGTGCCAGAGTATTTATACTCTCCCTGGACAGCGCCACCCCCAGGCCGCTCGGTATTATTTCATAAGTCTTTCTTTCATGAATGACTGATTCATGTCAAAAAGTAAATTTAATTTTATGTATTGTTATTGTGCATGCAATTAAAAAAAATAATAATTCTCTCCCATTTGCTGTTCTGTCATCTCCCTGTGCTTTGTACCACCTCTACCCAAGAGATTGGCTGAAAATCTGACTCCATAGAGCAGTATCTCAACTGTGCTCCCCGCAGGGAGGCCTCATGGGTTTTACGTGCTGCCATGTCACCTTTTCATGCTGAATCCCAATTAGGAGATGTCTGCAACTGGAGAAATGATCTCCCTGGCTATTACTGAATGTTCCAGTCTGGTTGCTCCTTTGGGACGAAGGACCAAAAAAGATTAAGATTAGCACGGAGAATGATGGCGCCCTTTACCGTTCAGAGCCTATTGCTTATCTATGTCTCTTGGAGGTAAGACTCCAGTCCAGTTTCTTGGCGCCTGAGAGGAGATGGTGCATCGTATAATGAGACCTGCAGTATCTGAACTACACACAAACGTCAGGCAAAATAAATGTTGCCTATCTAGTTCAGAAAATAATTAAACATCAGAAGTGTATTGTACCCAAAACAACAACCGTAGAAAAGCTGTGTGTCCTAATGAATTGATACTTTTGAGTTGACATTTTCATTTTAAGCCGTGTCTCAGTGGGTAGCGCCCTCTGACCTCTGAGTCAGAAGGTTGTGGGTTCAAGTCCCACTCCAGAGACTTGAGCACAAAAATCTAGGCTGACACTCTCAGTGCAGTGCTGAGGGAGCGCTGCACCGTCAGAGGTGCCGTCTTTCAGATGAACTAAACGTTAAACCGAGGCCCCGTCTGCTCTCTCAGGTGGACGTAAAAGATCCCACGGTCACTATTTCGAAGAAGAGCAGGGGAGCTCTCCCCGGTGTCCTGGGCAATATTTATCCCTCAACCAATATCACTAAAGCAGATTATCTGGTCATGATCACATTGCTGTTTGTGGGAGCTTGCTGTGCGCAAATCGGCAGCTGCATTTCCTACATTACAACAGTGACTACACTTCAAAAGTATTTCACTGGCTGTAAAGCACTTTGGGATGTCCTGAGGTCGTGAAAGGCGCTATAGAAATGCAAGGCTTTCTTTTTTTCCTGCAAACTGGTTTGAAAATAACTGGTCCTACAGATTGTTGGTTTAAAAAAAAATGCACTTAATATCAATCCAGTACAGTTCAGTCAACTAAGAGACGACCTCGTGAGATGGTGAGAAAGCTCTAGAGTAAGTTAATGGATCGAGGAGATCTTGTGAAGTGACATCCGGCTGAATTGTTGGAATTTGCCTATTCTGGATTCATGTCAGCAGTGTAAAGGTTAACTCATGCAACGGAATGTGTATTAGCATTGGTAGCTCAGAAATGATATGCTTGAGCCAGAAATATGTTTGTATCAAGATTTCTATAAATCGCAGGTAAAAATAGCCCATTTGCAAATCTTTGTATCACAGCCAGCGAAAGTGCCCGTTCAGCAATTCAATCTAATCTAAACAGCAGAAAACACTTAACTAAACCATATTTTAAACAGAGAAAGTTAGACTTCAGGAATATGCTATCATCTCTCTATAGAACTTGGCAGTGTTGGACGGTATTTGGTGTGCTGAATATATAATGGATAATTGGACAATTTTGTACAATGAGGGTACTAGAATATTATATTTGGCTGAGAATTATGCTTGGCTCAGCTATATATTTATCTGGAGTAACCCCTGCCTTGCTTTCCTTGAAAGAAAAAGACTTACATTTATATAGCGCCTTTCACGACCACTGGACGTCCCAAAGCTCATTACAGCCGGTAAAGTATTTTTCTGAAGTGCAGTCACTGTTGTAATGTAGGAAACGTGGCAGCCAATTTGCGCACAGCAAGCTCCCACTAACAGCAATGTGATAATGAGCAGATAATCTATTTTAGTGATGTTGATTGAGGGATAAATATTGGCCCAGGACACTGGGGATAAATTCCCCTGCTCTTCTTCGAAATAACGCCATGGGATCTTTTACATTCACCTGAGAGAGCAGACGGGGGTCTCGGTTTAACGTCTCATCTGAAAGACGCTGTATAGATTCAAGTCGTCCTTTTGCCTGAAAATATTGAAATATCACATTTCTGATGTTTACATTCTGCCTAAACCAATTACAGATGAATCTAAATGAAAATTGCTGGGGAATTCGTTGGAGCTGCTCCTGCTCTGTAAGCATTACCTCCCCAGACTGGAAGCAGCCCTGAACAATTTCCTGGCTACAGTAAACTAGAGTGGCTGAGTGGCCTCTTCTTGTACCTACATTTTATGTTAGTATTCTTTATAACTCCTGTAACCATAGAACTTTAGAAAAATCCTCCAGGGTGTCATCACGTGTTTTATATTGTACAGTGATACTTATCAGATGGTTTTTTAAAGGTTATCATTCAAGTTGTGTATTGTGGAGTGTATCTGAAATTACTATATCCTTGCGTTAACTATGAAGATTGAAATATCCTTTCCACGTTGATTTAGAAGCGCAGCCAGAAGAACAGCTATCTGCCAGTTAGTTCTGGTTCAAGTCTTATGGCTGAAGGTGACTTTTGGCCCTTCAACCACTGCTTGGGGAGGTGTATCAGGATTTGCTGGGCAGTTCTCCAGAGTCTCACTGGCCTAGAAATTGGCCTGAGGCGCCCAAGCGGCGCAAAGTTCGCCTGGGCGCTGGAATTTGCGCCGCGGTCGCCACATTAGCGATCGCCACAAATTCAGTTGAAGTGCCCCTAGAGGGAGACGGGGCGCGGCTCGAGGCGCTCCGCGTCCCTCTTAGGGCGCTGAAAGTGAATTTCGCAGCGCTACGTGCCGCAGCGCCACACGCTGCGGCACGGCACGCTGCGGTACTGCAGGCCTTCCTCCCACTGTTAAGGGGGAGGGGCCTGCAGCAGCGTGAGCCCCGATCGCGAGTGCCGGCAAATGAGCCCGGCACCAAGGAGAAGTGCCGGGCTATCGGGAAACAGCCGGCAATGCCGCGGGGGGGGCGGGACCAGGAGGCCGGGGACGGAGGTGCTGGCAGGCGGCCGCCGAAAAAGCGGCCGCCCCGCACCTCCACCTTAACTTGCGCCTCTGCCGGCGCAGCAAGGCCCCGTGAACCGGGCGCGGGTAGCGAACGGCGCTACAGCGGCGTTCGCTACTAAATATCGCGATCGGGGCACGAATGGGGCGCTGCGCACACCGATGATGTCATCGGTGGCAGCGCAGCGCAAAAGGCTAACGCCACCATTAGCGCCCCTGCTGAATATCGCGGGAGGCGCAGCCAGTGGCGCTACAGCCACTGACTGCCTCTTTCGGCGCTAACAGGTGGCGCTACTCGCCCAATTTCTCCCCCACTGTATTTTAGGGGAAGGAAAAATGACCAGCTGCGCCTGTACCTCTTGCTGAAGGTGTCTAATAAGAGACATATTGGTTATCGAAGAGTTCACCGGTCAGATTACCTCATTCACTCCCTCCACCACCGGCGTACCGTGTCTGCAGTGTGTACCATCCACAAGATGCACTGCAGCAACTCGCCAAGGCTTCTTCAGCAGCACCTCCCAAACCCGCGACCTCCACCACCTAGAAGGACAAGGGCAGCAGGCGCATGGGAACACCACCACCTCCAAGTTCCCCTCCAAGTCACACACCATCCTGACTTTGAAATATATCGGCCGATCCTTCATCGTCGCTGGGTCAAAATCCTGGAATTCCCTCCCTAACAGCACCGTGGGAGTACCTTCACCACACGGACTGCAGCGGTTCAAGAAGGCGGCTCACCACCACCTTCTCAGGGGGCAATTAGGGATGGGCAATAAATGCTGGCCTTGCCAGCGATGCCCACATCCCATAAAAACAAATATTTTTTTTTTTTTAATCCTTTACTGGTGAAGAAGCCTATTTAGCAGTGGGCAGCTCCTCCACAGCCGTAATGTAGGATGCAAACTAAATCCCTTTACATAATTTAAAAACAACTACAAATTAGTTTGCTGTTTCACCATTCCACAATATATTAGTGAAATAATTCATTTTGAATTATCAGATACAATTAGCTCTCTGCCATTTCCTCCATAATTTTGATAATTATCTTAACATAAACAGAAAATGCTGGAAATAATCAGCATCTGCAGAGAGCGAAAGAACGAACGAACTTGGATTTATAAAGAGTCTTCTTTTTTAATCATTCCTGGGATGTGGACGAATTCAGGATGTACCAAAATGCTTTACACCCAATGAAGTACTTTTGAAGTGCAGTCACTGTTGTAATGTAGGAAACGCGGCAGCCAATTTGCGCACAGCAAGCTCCCACAAACAACAATGTGATAATGACCAGAGGAGGCTGAGTGGAGACTTAATTGAGGTGTATAGAATTATGAGGGGCCCAGATAGAGTGGATAGGAAGGACCTATTTCCCTTAGCAGAGAGGTCAATAACCAGGGGGCATAGATTTAAAGTGATTGGTAGAAGGATTAGAGGGGAGTTGAGGAGAACTTTTTTCACCCAAAGGGTGGTGGGGGTCTGGAACTCACTACCTGAAAGGGTGGTAGAGGCAGAAACCCTCATCACATTTAAAAGGTACTTGGATATGCACTTGAAGTGCTGTAACCTACAGGGCTACGGACCAAGAGCTGGCAAGTGGGATTAAGGTGGAGAGCTCTTTGTCGGCCGGCACAGACGCGATGGCCTGAATGACCTCCTTCTGTGCCATAAATTTCTATGGGCTAGATTTTCGAGGAACCGTCAGGCGGGGTTTCAAGCGTGTGGGGGGGGGGGAAATCCCGAATTTGGGGGTCCCGACACCATCCCACCCAAAACCCCGCCCCACGTAAGTTTCAGGGGTGGCGGGTACCCGCCCCGCACTGGGACCCGCCGAAACCAGGTGGGAAGGGATTAGTGCCAATTAACTGCCTGTTAACAGGTAGTTAACAGGCAGTTTTTAGCCTAATCCCTATTTTGAGGGGTTTCGTGTGGGTTTCCCGACGGCTCCAAACCACGCCAGGTTAGAGCAGGCGGGCCGTCGGGTTGAAGGAGTTGGCGGGGTCGCGATGTCGGCGCTCAGGTGAGTGATGGGTGCATGAGTGTAAAGGTAAGTGTGTTTGGTGTGTCTAAAGTGTGTAAAGAACTTTTACTTACCTGTACTTACCTTAACAGCCTTTCTTCCTGTAGCCGTCGGGAGCGCATCACTCAGCCGGAACTGAAAGCTGAATGGCTGTAATCTGTCAAAAGTGACAGCCTTCAGCTTTGAGTGCCGGTGAGAGTTCTAACTGAGTCTGTGCAGAATGACTCATGTCAGAACTCAGACTGTCAGTGTTTCACAGCTTCAAACAGCTGTCAAACGCTGATATTTCATCTGTCAAGGACTCTTGACAGATGAAATTTCAGTCTGTGACGTCACCTGTTGCCGGGTGGCCTTTAATTGGCCTGCTGAGCCTGCTGGGCGGGCTCAACAAGGTCAATCAAGGGAAAATAGTGCGGATTAGCTGGACGTTGAAGTAGGCGGGTCAAAAACCCAAAAGGGGAAGTCCTGCCTTCTTCCCGACAGGTTCAGCAAAATCTACCCCTATGATTCTATGACTAGATAATCTGTTTTTAATTATGATGATTGAGGGATAAATATTGGCCAGGGCACCGAAGATAACTCCCCTGCTCTTCTTCAAAATAGTGCCAAGGGATCTTTACGTCCACCTAAGAGAGGAGACGGGGCCTCAGTTTAACATCTCATCTGAAAGACAGCACCTCAGACAGAGCAAAGCTCTCTCAGTCTCTGGAGTGGGACTTGAACCCACAACCTTATGACTCAGAGGCGAGAAAGAGTGCTACCCACTTTTTAAAAATATATTATTTATTGAACATTAAAAACATTTACAACATTGTGATCATTCCATTGTATCGTACAAATCCATTCCGCCGCTCTGCACAGCCATTCCTCCATCACATATTAATATCAAAACCTGAAGTTTAATTTGTCTCCCATAACATATACTAATCTATTGTACTTTAAAAATTGATCAGTAATCATGGTTTTGAATTGGGGAAGTGTACCTGATAATCCCCCATCATTTAACCTCCAGCCCTTCCCTCGCCTCATGCTCCTTCCCAACTTTTTGGGCAGCTGTTGCTTTTTCCTGCAGCCTCCGGCTCTTTTTCACCTCCTGTTTGAACCTTCCCTGCAGTTTCAGCCTCTTCCTTACATTAGGTTTGGGTCGAGGAGCAGGCCCTTCTCCCTCCTTCTGCCCCTCACTAACCTTTCCCTTTCCACACGATGCCACCCCACCCCCCACTCCCATGTCTCTGTCCCCCTCTGACTCCTCACTCTCGAGTTCTCCTGTAACCTCCCCTCCCTGCTCCCCATCAGATACACAATCTCCCTTAGAGAGTCTTCCTGTTATCACAGTTTCTCCAACAGTGCCATTCCCTTCAGCCTCATCTCCACCGCTGACCCTTGATCCCCATTTCTTCTCTCTCTGGGACAATGGCGCATTTGCACCTATTTTGCTCCCTTCTGGCGTCTTTGTCACCCCACTCCCATCCTGCTGCCCCTTTAAGGCTCCTGCCTCTTGCACCCTCTCCCTGTCTTGCCCACTCCTGCTCCCCGAGATGTCCGATACCCCGTCTTTCTTTGGAGTATTTACACTTACCCCGCACCCCGCTCCCGCCTCCTCTTCCCCCGCGGACACCAGATTCTTTAGGGAGAGCCGAGCCGTATTATGGCTCGACTCTGCCCTCGACCGTGCTGCCCACTGCTGCCTTTGTCCTTTTCCACCGTACTTGGTGTGTTTTCCACCATCTTCATCCTGTTCTCTGCTCCACAATTTTCTGCCTCTTCCTGCGGTCTTTTCTCCTTCCATTCACCAGTTCTGTCCTCCGACTGCTCCGCTCCTCCAGCTGTTCCAGTCACACCTCCTGCTCCTTCTCCTTATCCCATCTCCTCGTCACTCAAGGGGCTTCCTTCTGCTTCACACACAGCAGAGGGGTGTTTGTGACACACCCCACAACTCTCTGCCTTGCAGCTCTGAGCGATGTGTCCAGACTCGCTGCAGTTATAACGGTACAAGTCCGGACAGCTTCTTACAAGATGGTCGTGTCCAAAACAATAATAACAAACCTTCACCTGGTTATCATGCAGTACCCGGAAGTACTGCACTCCTTCCATTGTCTTGAATTTAATGATATACGGCAATGACTTCACTCCCTCTGGGAACTGCACCTTTACATAATGGGTTCCATCTGCTACCCATGTTCCTGGATAGTATCTCTTTATTGCCGAGCAAATTTTAATGTCCCACGAGTCCAACTTTTTTATTAGCACCTCGTCCTCAATATAAACCGGCAGGATAAGAATGAGACCACCACCTCTTCAGAATATAGCAGAGTTACTTTCAAGATCTTATCTCCAACCTTCAAACTCAGTAAAAGTCTTTCCACCTCCTCTCGGCCACTGACCGTCACTTCGAACCCGACATTCGGCTTTGGTCGGCAGGCAAAGCAGCTTCCCTCACCGCAGTCCTCATGTACCACCTGGATAATATCCTAAGCTCATATCTCCTTATCCTCTCACTGAACCACCACCGTGTTTTCTTTTCCAAACCTCCTGGGGTCCCAGCCCAAATCTTTGGACCTTTTTTTCCCCTTCCCCCAACATTTTCTCCCCTGATTAAATTCATCCTGGGTATGTTGTCCTCTGAGGGGCCCGGCACTCTGGGTCCCTCCGCAGTCATCTGGCTGCTGTTTAAGGACCATAAAGGCCCTAAAATCTGAAAAAAAAACTACCACCAACTTTTTACAAACTCATTCCAACTCCCTGTAGTAATCAAGCATCCAGCAGCACCTGCTCACTCCTAGCCCCGCCCACCTAGAGAGTGCTGCCCACTGAGCCACTGGCTGATACATGTGACATGGCTGGAATATGTTACAGATGTGTCTGTAACATTTTCCAGTTCTGATGAAAGCTCCTCGACCTGAATGTTGGGCTGGATTTTACCAGCCCTCAGGAGGCGGGTTTGGAGGCGGGACTGCTAGGAAAGTCAAAAAGAATGGGAGCGGGTCCCGAACCTGCTCCCAACCCGCCTCCATACAATCTTCCTGGGAGTCAGATCCCTGATTTGCGCAGGGACCCGACTCCTAGCGGCAGGAAGAGGATTATAGCCTCTTAACTGCCTGTTAACAGGTCATTAATAGGCAGTTAAGAGGCTTTTCCCAATTTTTCCACTGCTGCTGTGGGCTTCCCAATGTCGGGGAACCCCGCCAGGGTAAGTGAGGCGTGCTGTGGGTCTGTTGGTATGTTGGTGTTTGGATGACAGCTACAGAAGTGGTGTGAAGGATGCAAAGTGACAATGGTTAGTATCAGAGGTAAAGAAATGTTATGAAAGTAATTTTTATTGTGATTAGATGTTTCTGCAGGTGACAAGCTGTGAAGTGTTTGCGTAGCCTCATCTCATCGGGAGAAGTGACAGATGGCTTCTGCAATCTCAGCTGCAGCTGCCATCTGTTTTATCCTAAGGAGAGAGTAATTGGAGAGCCTGGGTGCAAGGGCTCACCCTTGGACATTGCTTGTCAGTGTTTGACAGCATCTCAATGCTGTCAAACACTGTCAAATCATCTGTCAAACAAGTGTGGTGCATATGCCTTTAAGAAAACCGGCAGATGAAGTGTCATCAACTGACGTCATCTGACACCTGCTTTCCCTTAATTGGCCGGCAAGCCCACAGGGCGGGGCTTAACAAGGCCAATCAGAGCAAAATAGCATCAGTTCATCGGACGTTGCTGGGGGCTGGACTAGAACCCAGGAGGCAGCAGTCCTGCCCCCAACTCGTCTTGGTAAGTAAAATCTAGCCCATTATCTCTGTTTCCCTCTCCGCGGATGTTGCCTGACCTGCTGAATATTTCCAGCATTTTCTATTTTCTATTTCAGATTTCTGGCATCCGCGGTATTTTGCCTTTGTAATTATCTTAACAGCTGTTTTGCTAAATATGTAAGGTAATGCCACTGATAACACATGCATGATGAAATTCTATATGAATAATTCGAACATATCTTCTTGCCTTTTCCTGGAGTTGCTATCAAAAGGTGTCAGGTGACTGACAACATCCATTGACCTCTTAAAAAAACACACACACAAACTGATCTTTTCGTTTTGAGGGCTTGCTTCAAACCTTTCTTAGCCCTCACTTTCTTGCTCTCTCTCGCACTGTCTCTGTTGGCTATAAAGGTTCTACAGAAAATGAGTTCAGGCCAGCTTAGCTCTCAGTTCATAGAATCATAGAAATTTACAGCACAGAAGGAGACCATTCGGCCCATCGTGTCTGTGCCGGCCGATAAAGAGCTCTCCAGCCTAATCCCACTTTCCAGCTCTTGGTCCGTAGCCCTGTAGGCTACGACACTTGAAGTGCATATCCAAGTACCTTTTAAATGTGATGAGGGTTTCTGCCTCTACCACCCTTTCAGGCAGTGAGTTCCAGGCCCCCACCACCCTCTGGGTGAAAACATTTCTCCTCAACTACCCTCTAATCCTTCTACCAATTACTTTAAATCTGTGCCCCTGGTTATTGGCCTTCCTGCTAAGGGAAATAGGCCCTTCCTATCCACTCTATCTAGGCCCCTCATAATTTTATACACCTCAATTAGGTCTCCCCTTGGCCTCCTCTGTTCCAAAGAAAACAACCCCAGCCTATCCAATCTTTCCTCACAGCACAGTTCTCTGTGCTTTGGGTCCAAACAGATTGCAATAATTCACAATGCAATATTGTTGAACACAAATCGACTGGGAGCATTGTAGAGTAAGGAATGATCCTCCATGTTTGGGATGAAGCCACACGGTTGGGCAACGGAGATGAACTATCTCTGCACCTGCCCTGTTAGCTTATATGACCCATGAGTGCTCAATCTTGGCACCTGGGGCAAAATGTGGAACCTAAGAACATAAGAATCAATCTAGTGAATCTGTTGCACAGCCACTAAGGCAAGTATATCCTTCCTTAGATAAGGAGACCAAAATTGTGCACAGTTCTCCAGGAAGAGGTCCATCTTTCAGCGCTGACATTCCTAATCTTGACGGCTGGAAAAATTGATCAAAAATATAATTTTCAGGAGAAAGGAACATTAAAATAACATGCATCTGCAGTATTTTCTTTTTGTATAAAATAATGTGGATTTTCTTTCTGTAAGTGCATCAGATTTGTTTTCCCTGAGTGTGAAATCGACGTAGTTTATATGCATTGCATAAGGTAACAGACGGCAGTAATTAAAATGAAACCCGTTATATAAATCCTGAAATTCAGATGATTATAACCACTTGAACTTTACTTCTGATATTTACAATCTGAATCCCAAATGATGTAATTGCTTTCTAGCATACGGGTAACCATTCGTTATTGAGAATTGCACATGTCACTGGGGAATAAAATGGTCAAAGATACCCCATCAGAAAATGCAGCTTAAAAACACTATGTGAATACCAGATTTGTGAACTAGCAGCCAAGCATTTGTCATAATTCGTTAGCTGAAAATAATCATAACACTGAATATGATGCATGCCATCATTTATTGCTCGTGTGCTTGTTGAAAAGGTTTGTTGGCTGCCAGAAAAATAAGTTGTTTTTTTTGAATGACCTTTTGCAATTGGCGCCATTGGGGAGCAACCAAAGCATGTCTCCGAGCGTGGGCTCCGAGTGGAGACCATGCTGCCACCTGCCGCCTACCGCCATATCAGATTGATGGTGCCAGTTTTCAATCGAACTGTTAGGTGAGGCTCTCAAACTAAAAAGATTTGCTCATTAATTGGGGCCTTTTTGTCTACAAAAACTCCAGAGGATCAACTGGCAGCAGGACCGGCTAAATCGTTATTTCTGATTTGCTTGTAAAAGAAAAAACTTGCATTTATATAGTGCCTTTCACGACCAGCGGACGTCCCAAAGCGCTTTTGAAGTGTAGTCACTTGTAACGTAGGAAACGCAGCAGCCAACTTGCGCACAGCAAGCTCCCACAAACAGCAATGACCAGATAATCCGGGGGTGATTTTCATTCAGAAGTCGGGTTGGAGGCGGGACTACAACTTTCGGGGTTGTAGTCCCGCCTCCATCGAGATGCGGCCAATCCACGCGCTTTTAACTTGATTGACCTTGTTGAGTCTGCCCAGTGGGCTCAGCAGGCCGACTAAGGGCCACCCGGCAACAGGTGACGTCACAGACTGAAATTTCATCTGTCAAGACGTTTTGGCAGATGAAATATCAGTGTTTCACAGCTGTTTGAAGCTGTCAAACACTGACAGTCTTACTTCTAACCTGAGTCCTTCTCCACAGACTCCGTTAGAAATCTCACCGGCACAGAAAGCTGCAGGCTGTCACTTTTGACAGTTCGCAGCCATTCTGCTTTCTGTGCCGGTGAGATGAGGGACTCCCGGGACCTAAAGGAAGGAAGGCTGAAAAGGTAAGTACAGGTAATTTAAACTTCTTTACACACTTTAGACACACCAAACACACTTATCTTTGCACTCATGCACCCATCACTCACCTGAACACCGACTTCTCGACCCCTCCAAGTCCTTCAACCCGACAGCCCGACTCCTCTAACTTGGCGTGGTTTGGGGCCGTCGGGAATCCCACACTTCAAGCTTTAAAATAGGGATTAGGCTAAAAACTGCCTGTTAACAGGCAGTTAATTGGCACTAATCCCTTCCCGCTCGGGTAGGCGGGTCCCAGTGCGGGGCGGGTACCCGCCTCCTTTGAAACTTACATGGAGGCGGGTTGGGGGGCGGGATCCCCGAATTCGGGACTCTAACCGCCCCCCCCCCCCCGCACGCCTCCAATCCCGACTCCACGGGTCAATGAAAATCGACCCCAATGTGTTTGTTCTGTTGATTGAGGGATAAATATTGGCCACGTCCACCTGAGAGAGCAGACGGGGCCTCAGCTTAACAACTCATCCGCAAGACGGCACCTCTTGACAGTGCGGCACTCCCTCAGCCGTGCACTGGAGTGTCAGCCTAAGATTTTTGTGCTCGAGTCTCTGGAGTGGGACGTGAACCCACAACCATCTGACGCAGAGGCAAGGGTGCTAGAGCTGCTGGAGCCACAGGAATACTGTGGGCAGTGTGACAAATATCTTTCCCGGTTTATCTCTCTTTGCTTTTCTACTTTTCTCTCTCTCTCTCTCACACACATATTACCTGTAATTGGCTCTCCTACTTTTCCACAATATATTATCCATATCTGTTTATTGATTTGTTCGTCAATGGTTCAGAATAATTCTTTCTGTTGATGAAGCCCAGTGGTTAACATCTAGGGAAAATGCTGCATTTGGAGTGATTTTTTGGGGGGGATTTGGAGTGATATTAAGTTTGAAGACATCACAAACAAAGATTGCAACCAATCCAATCCAGTGCGGATTATTGTTTTCAACCAATTTTTCTTTTTAAGTAGTTGAGGCAGGGGGATCATGAAGAGAGAAGATAGTTCCTCTTATACTGAATGTGAGTGATTATTCAGAGTTCTTATATAGTCAAGCTCCAACAGTTCTAAAACTGCCTGAGAAGTTGAAGAAACTGAGGGGTAGACATTGGACCTTGTTGCGGCAGTTTTACAGGAATAAAATGGACCAATTTTTAGGACCAATATCCTGTGCCCCAAGGATGCCTGAGAAACACCTGTCCCTGGTGTTTGCCTAAAACAAGCATTAGACCCCTCATTTAGAATCATTGGGGGTGATTTTGCCAATGGGGACATGATGGAGGTGGGACTTCCCCTTGTCAGGTTTTAGTCCCGCCTCTATTGACTTGTGGCCAACCCACGCTATTTTCTCTCGATTGACCTTGGTAAGCCCGCCCAGTGGCCTTAGCAGGCCAATTAAGGGAAAGCCGGTTACTGGTGACATCAGCGAGTGACGTTTCATCTGTCAAGAGCTTTTGACAGATGAATTGTCATCGTTTGAGCGCTCTGTGAAGTTGTCAAACACATAATTTAATAGGACAAAGTCAGCATGGTTTTATGAAGGGGAAGTCATGTTTGACAAATTTGCTGGAGTTCTTTGAGGAAGTAACATATAGGGTGGGTAAAGGGGAACCAGTGGACGTAGTGTATTTAGACTTCCAAAAGGCATTTGACAAGGTGTCACACAAAAGATTATTGCTTAAGATAAAAAATCACGGGATTGGGGGTAATATTCTGGCATGGATAGAGGATTGGCTATCTAACAGAAGGCAGAGAGTTGGGATAAATGGTTCATTCTCGGACTGGCAATCAGTAACTAGTGGTGTTCCACAGGGGTCAGTGCTGGGTCCCCAACTCTTTACAATCTATATTAACGATTTGGAGGAGGGGACCGAGTGTAACATATCAAAGTTTGCAGATGATACTAAGATGGGAGGGAAAGTAGTGAGTGAGGAGGACATAAAAAACCTGCAAGGGGACATAGACAGGCTAAGTAAGTGGGCAGAGATTTGGCAGATGGAATACAATACTGGAAAGTGTGAGGTTATGCACTTTGGCAGGAAAAATCATAGAGCAAGTTATTATCTTAATGGCAAGAAACTGGAAAGTACTGAAGTACAAAGGGATCTGGGGGTCCTGGTGCACGAAACTCAAAAGGTTAGTATGCAGGTGCAGCAAGTGATTAAGAAGGCCAATGGAATGTTGGCTTTCATTGCTAGGGGGATAGAATATAAAAATAGGGAGGTATTGCTTCAGTTGTACAAGGTATTGGTGAGACCGCAACTGGAATACTGCATACAGTTTTGGTGTCCATACTTAAGAAAAGACATACTTGCTCTCGAGTCAGTACAAAGAAGGTTCACTCGGTTAATCCCGGGGATGAGGGGATGGACATATGAGGAGAGGTTGAGTAGATTGGGACTCTACTCATTGGAGTTCAGAAGAATGAGAGGCGATCTTATTGAAACATATAAGATTGTGAAGGGGTTGGATCGGGTGGATGCGGGGAGGATGTTCCCGATGATGGGTGAAACTAGAACTAGGGGGCATAGTCTTAGAATAAGGGGCTGCTCTTTCAAAACTGAGATGAGGAGGAACTACTTCACTCAGAGGGTGGTAGGTCCATGGAATATGCTGCCCCAAAAAGCTGTAGAAGCTACATCATTACATAAATTTAAAACAGAAGTAGACAGTTTCCTAGAAGTAAAGGGAATAAAGGGTTATGGGGAGCGGGCAGGAATTTGGACATGAGTCTAGGTTCGGATCGGTCATGGCCCTGTGGGTAGCGGAGCGGGCCCAGGGGCCGTGTAGCCTGATCCTGCTCCTATTTCGTGTGTCTAATTCTGTTAGATTCAGGAGATGGTTCTGTGATAGTAGATTGGCGGTTAGGATCAGATCAGCCATGATCTTATTGAATGGCGGAGCAGGCTCGAGGGGCCGATTGGCCTACTCCTGCTCCTCTTTCTTATGTTCTTATGTTCTTATGACAGTCTGTCTTCTAAGTTGAGTCCTGGGACACAGGCTCAGTTAGAGATCAGTCCTGAGCAGAAGGCTGATGCATTTGAGAATGCAGCGGCCGTTCTGCTTTCTCTGCCGGCGAGATGAGGGACTCCCGAGACCTGAAGGGATGAAGCCTGGAGGAAGAAGCAAAGGTAAGTAAAACTTATTAAACCACTTTACACTCACCTCACACACTTACCTCTGTACACATGCACCCATCGCTCACCTGCAACCCCCGCAGACCCACGGCTCGCGTCGCTGACCCTGGTGAGGTTCGGCGCCGTCGGGAAGCCCACACTTTAGGTGGCAAAATAGGGATTATCCAAAAAACTGCCTGCTAACTACCTGTTAACAGGCAGTTAATTGGCACTAATCCCCTTCCCGCCTCGAGGAGACGGGGCCCGGCGCGGGTCGGGTACCCGCCTCCTGGGAAAATGGCATGAAGGTGGGTTGGTAGCGGGATGGGTACCTGCCCCCAGATTCTGCCATATTCCCGGCAGTCCAGTCTACATACCCGCCTCCCCAGGGCTGGCAAAATCGCCCCCATAGAATCCTCGAATGATGCAGCACAGAAGGAGGCCATTTGACCCATCATGCCTGTGCCAGCTCTTTGATAGAGCTCTCCAATTAGTTACACTCCCCCTGCTTTTCCCCCCCATAGCCCTGTATTATTTCCCTTCAAGTACTTACCCAGTTCTCTTTTGAATGTTACTATTGAATCTGCTGCCACCCTTACAGGCAGTGCATTCCAGGCCACAACAACTCGCTGTGTAAAAATTTTTTTTTCTCCTTCTCTGGATCTAAGACAATCCCGATCTTTGCAACACTCAAGACATGTGCAAAGTCAATTTTCACCCATGGCAGCAGCAAGCAGGTTCTGTACGGCTGTAGGTCAGACTGTGTAGGGTTACCACAGGAGCTCGATGAGACGGCATGTTCATTCAAAACCTCCCATCCCCTGTGTATTAGATTTCAAACTGGACACAGGCAGCCTGTTGCCATGTGAGCATTGGTGGTTCAGAAGTAGAATTCTCGCCAAGCACGTGGGAGACCTGGGTTTGAATCCTGGCCTAATACACAATTTGTCTTGCATTCTCCACCCATGAGATTGCCTGAATTGGGAGAAAATCATAGAACAATACAGTACAGCATTTACATTTTTAAGGGAACTCATGCCTGTTTTAAATCCCCTCACAGAAAATTGATTGTGATGAGGCCCAATGGATGCTCCGCTCTGGACTCTTAAACGACCACTGTCTAAGAGTTGAGTTGAGGTACATTCAAAATCTAGGTTTTGATTGGACTCGGAAGGGTCTGAAAATTGGGTCCTTTGAAATATAAATCTACAAATTACTGTTGGTGATATCAGTGGATGAACACTTGCCACATTCTCCTTGGTCTGCTGTTTAGCAGAGGTGTTAACTCATTTTATTAAATTAATTAATGCCTTTGTTAAAATAACTGATTGAGGAACGCCAGGCCAACGTGTCAAGTGTACCTCTGCTGATATTGCAAGCAGTCATTTCAAGGCTATAACGTTGAACCGAAATTTTAAGGAGTTGGCACGCAACTGGAAAAAAATACAAGGGGTAGAGTTTCCGCTTTGGACGCAACCGGCGATTCCGGCGTAAATTACGCCCGTTTTTGAAAAGTGTTTTATTCCCCTCGAGTTTCCACTCAAGCTCATTTGCATATCACCGAACGCAAAATCTGCCGTGAGCCAGTCCAATCAGGCAGCGTTTTAAAACGTAATTTAAAAAAAAAAGTTTTGCTTTAAAAGACATTCCTTGATATATTTAAGAGTGGTGACTTGGTGTAGTTTGATTAATTCGGCTGCAAATGGGTTTATCACAAAAAAAATAAGCATTTTTAATCAGCGTGTCAATGCACCACCTGTGAGTGAGTAACCCGATCTTAAATTACTGAAATTCACTTTTAAAAAATACACAGATGTATTTTCTAGTTAGTTTGGGGTATAGTAGTCAGTTCCTTAGTAAATTAAGTAAAATATAATTGTAAACCTTTCACACCGCACCTTGTGGTGTCCAAGTGCCCAAAAGTTCCGGCTTAATTTTTGGAGCCTCCTCGAAGGCCCGTAAACGAGCGCAATTAGCGGAAACTCCCAATGGTGATTAATTCGCCCTGGGGGTGTGGCCTGCTTTGTGGGTGGGGCCAGCTTCGAGCATGATGTTTTTAGAACGAGCGCGAAAGATCGCGGAAACTCGAGTTTCACTGAATGCAATTAGCGCTTAAAATTCCGCGATCTTTCGCAACAGTTGCGTCAATATTGGGGGAATTGCGCTGAAATAAAACAGCGCAATCGAACGGAAACTCCAGGCCAACTGTTTTTTTTTACACAGGCTCATTTTTGAAGCCCACTCCATAAAGTTATTGCGTTTTTTCACCAACACTAAGATGAAGAATATGTGCTCCTGGACTGTGGACTGTTTAGTGTAGGCTATATTCTGCAATAGAGCTAACAGTAATTGGGTGGATGCAATGCCCAACTCAAGCTTGTTTACCCCACCTTGTTAGATTACTCAAATTTGATGGATGCATCGCATCATGAAGCCATGTGAACTCTCTCCTCAAGACTACCAAGGATACGACGCATCCAATTTCTCCCTTTTCTCTCCAGACTGCCTGCATACACAGCTTTTCACTGGACTATTATAGATTAAATGGATGCATCACCAAGGCACGAGTCAGGAGTGTGATGGAATACTCTCCACGTGCCTGGATGAGTGCAGCTCCAACAACACTCAAGAAGCTCGACACCATCCAGGACAAAGCAGCCCGCTTGATTGGCACCCCATCATAGAAATATAGAAACACAGAAGATAGGAGCAGGAGTAGGCCATTCGGCCCCTCAAGCCCGCTCTGCCATTTAATGAGATCATGGCTGATCATCCAAATTCAGTACCCTGTCCCTGCTTTCTCCCCATATCATTTGATCCCTTTAGCCTTAAGAAATATATCTAACTCCTTCTTGAATATATTTAATGAATTGGCCTTAACTGCCTTGTGTGGTAGAGAATTCTACAGGTTCTCCACTCTCTCACCACCATCCATCACCTTAAACATTCACTCCCTCCACCACCGGTGCACCGTGGCTGCAGTGTGTACCATCTACAAGATACACTGCAGCAACTCACCAAGGCTTCTTTGACAGCACCTCCCAAATCCGCGAACTCCACCACCTAGAAGGACAAGGGCAGCAGGTGCATGGGAACACCACCACCTCCACATTCCTCTCCAAGTCACACACCATCCCAACTTGGAAGTATATCGCCCGATCCTTCGTCGTCGCTAGGCCAAAATCCTGGAACTCCCTCCTTAACAGCACTGTGGGAGCACCTTCACCACACGGACTGCAGCGGTTCAAGAAGGCGGCTCACCACCACCTTCTCGAGGACAATTAGGGATGGGCAATAAATGCTGGCCTTGCCGGCGACGCCCACATCCCATGACTGAATAAAAACAAAATCTCTTCACTAAACTACCAAAGATTAGACTTACATTTGTCAGCAATAGTAAAAGGATACTAACCTTTGTCACTGTGGCTCCATTTATAGATAGCATTTGCTTGTCTCACAAGAGCCATGGCAGCAGGGAAACCTATAATAGAAGTGCACATGTACATTTGGACATCTTGCTCTACATATGCGTTGTGCTATTGCGTTAAAAGCAGAGAGGCAGTTCCAAGCCCAAAGTGTCACTGAATTGGGCCAATTTCAGGAAGTCAGTAGATTAACTTGAAACTGCACAACTCGCGTTACTTGAGTCAGGAAATGAATTTGACTTCGTAGTTCTAATGGATCTTTGGGGAAAAAAGCAGATGGTGCAGTTTGGGGTTTATAATAATTACAGTGATCTGAACGTACGTATTTGTCTCATTTATTGTCATTTGTTGCACAGCAAATGGGCGGCAGAGTGTGTTTTGCATGGAGATGTTCAGTGCCAGCTGCCCACAGCAATGGTGGGCCTCTACACTGGGGAGACCAAACGCAGATTGGGTGACCGCTTTGCGGAACACCTCCGTTCAGTCCGTAAGGGTGACCCTGAGCTTCCGGTCGCCTGTCACTTTAATTCACCGCCCCATTCCCACTCGGACCTCACCGTCCTCGGCCTCTTGCATTGTTCCACGGAAGCTCACCGTAAACTCGAGGAACAGCACCTCATCTTCCGATTAGGCACTTTACAGCCTTCCGGACTCAATATCGAGTTCAACAATTTCAGATCATAACCTCAGCCCCCATTACATTTTTACTTATATTTTTTATCCACACCTTTGTTTTGGCCCTCCCCCCTTTTTTCTCTCTCCCACATGGCAGCTGTCTCTCATTCTGCCAGCGCATTTCACACCTAATCTAGAGCCGTCTTTTGTCTCCACCAGTCCTATCACCATCTCGTCTCGTTTTGAATACCTCTTAATGTCTCTTCACTTCTCTTTTGTTCTCTCCCAGCCCCCAAACTGGCCTTTTAATCTGTTTCATTTCCTGTGCTTTTTCAGTCCTGACGAAGGGTTTCGACCTGTAACGTTGACTCTGTTTCTCTCTCCACGGATGTTGCCTGGCCTGCTGAGTTTTTCCAGCGTTTTCTGTTGTTATTTCAGATTTCCAGCATCTGCAGTATTTTGCTATCGTAATGGTGGGCCTGTACCTGCCATGTATGGTTTTTTGAGACTGAGACAGATGACGGGTGAAAATAACTCAACTCGATGGATGAATTCTGATTAAACATTAGATTAACACAATGGGAAAAAAATCACATTCATTTATCAAGGACTATTGAAGCTTCTAAACCAAAATCAAAGACAAGGTTCAATGTCAGAAAATACTTGATTTTTTTTTTAATTCAATGACCTTATATAATCCTCTAATTCTGTTTTATGATACTCGAGTGTAGCATAAAATAAGTTACTTTGAAAGTGGAAAAATAAACTGTTATATAAGGGCTATATTTTAGAATGTCCTGATTTCTGCTCCATTTAAAAATAAGATCGCGCTAATGCCTTATCTGCACTGACCTGCAGTTTGAGCTCAGTGAATGGATGAAAGTGGGCCACATATGTCTGCACGCTTGAGTTGCCCTTACAGTGCAGTAATGTGTCAGGACAGCAAAGGTTCCACATAGCCTCCATCTGGTCAGATTCTGGTCATTTGCCTTTGCACTAACCTCGCATCTCACCCAATGAAAAGAACTGCCTATTATCCACTGCTATTTTTAGTCTCCCTTTCCTTTGTCAGCCTGAAAGATTCCGTCCCTTTTTACAAAGACTTCAATTTAACTCTACGGGAGGGGCCAATTTATTCCCGCTCAATGACAGGAACATAACTGGGTTCCTGACTGAGGCGACTTGGGCTGTTAAGCCTCCAAGAGCTGACAGGTGATGCATTTAAGTAGCGAGTTCCACACTAATGTCTCAACTGGACTGAAGTGGTTTGGTTGAACTTGTTGACCTTTATGATGAGTTGTTGAATGTAATGTAAGGTTAAAGTCTGCTCTGTGTTAGCAATAAATGTAAATGAATTGAACACGCCAGGAGCGACCGATATGCTTCATCGGTGCTGGCCATGTAATATCATTGCAGGTTTGTTTTATCAGCAGTATATCCCAAATCAATAGCTCCTGCTTCCTGTGGGCTTAATGTGTAGACATGTCGATGTTTATTTTACATGTTTAAGTACTTTACATCAGGAGCTTCTTCAGTCTCAAAACAGCCTGCCTGGGTTCAATCTGAAAAAACGTTGCCATGGGTATAGATTAGACTATGGTCCTTTCTTCCAGAGGGATTTGGCAAATGAGCAGGTGAGTACACAGTAGAGGTCTAAATATAGCACAGAAAATGCAGGCCCATCTGCCATCTACCATATGTACCTGCCCATTGTTTTATTGTCTTTCAGTAAGAACTATGTCTGGCTCCGTGATACAATCATTCATAATGCTGTCGTTAACTTGTTTGATTAGTAAACAGACTGAAAAAGTTGCATTGATTATATGTGAATAAATGGTTTATCTCTTTAAAAATGCTACAGACATAAAGAACAATTATATTTCAAGTCTGCGTTGGGCCCTGTGTTAATATCAATGGAACAAAGTTGGAGCAGTAATTAGCCACCTGGGTAACAAAATGCAATTACAACTTTGAAATCCCTCGTACATATAGATTGATTTTTGAATTGTGTATTTTGGGATATGGTAGGCAGTTGTATTCTGGATTTTAGGTGACGTGGCATCATCAGACATGATACATGCTCGCTTCCTCATTGAAGGATTAATTACACAGGATTACATAGGACATACGGCACAGAAACAGGCCATTCGGCCCAACCAGTCCATGCCGGCATTTATGCTCCACACGAGCCTCCTCCCGTCTTTCCTCATCTAAATCTATCAGCATAACCCTCTATTCCCTTCTCCCTCATATGCTTATCTAACCTCCCCTTAAATGCATCGATACTATTCGCTTCAACCACTCCCTGTGGAAGCGAGTTCCACATTCTCACCACTCTTTGGGTAAAGAAGTTTCTTCTGAATTCCCTATTGGATTTCTTGGTGACGATCTTATATTGATGGCCTCTAGTTATGCTCTTCCCCACAAGTGGAAACACTCTCTCTGTATCCACTCTATCAAAACCTTTCATAATTTTAAAGACCTCGATTAGGTCACCCCTCAGCCTTCTCTTTTCAAGAGAAAAGGGACCCAGCCTGTTCATCCTTTCCCGATGGGTATAACATCACATTTCTGGTATTATCCTTGTAAATCTTCTCTGCACCCTCTCCAGTGCCTCTATATCCTTTTTATAATATGGCGACCAGAATTGTACGCAGTACTCCAAGTGTGGTCTAACCAAGGTTCGATACAAGATTAGCATAACTTCTCTACTTTTCAATGACACTGACTGAATTACTATAATGTATGGACCTGTTATTTTGCAGCTTATCACCAGTACGTAGTACAGTTAGTCTATATTTTTAAAAAATCAGATAGTTGAACGATTTCAAGGGAACAATTTAATCCCAGCATTCAGATGATGGTATTAAATTGTTAGTGTATTGCTGTTGTATTCTATTACATCATCTTAGCCCCTCAATTAGATTGTGGCATTGAATTCATTCTCGGGTATCCATCATTCTTCCTGTAAATCTCAGAATTCAGAGTTTCACTAATTTTGTTAGTTTTTTTGTTTCCCACCTTCAGCTTTCACACGACTATTTGCCAACAGCAGGAAGTTATTTCCGCCGCAAAATCAAGAGGGTGCTGTGACGCAATTAGGAGCTAAATCTTCACGGGAAACATTTTATGCCGAATCTGGAAAGACAGTTCCTGTGAGCTTCAAGAATATCTATTGGGAATCCAACACCTGTGGCTTTCAGTGAGTGCTTGTTGCCTTTAGGACTTGTTGTATTGTCATACCACAATCGGGGCATAACTTATTTCATTCTAAATCCATTAATGGCAACTTTTACAGTCCCTGGTGTTGCGACTGTTGTGGCTTCACACCAGGGATTAGAACAATGACGACACACAAGTGTTAAAAAAAAATGCTTCTCATTCGATGATACCTGCTACACGGCCACTGTTTAAGAAAGCACACTATAAATCTTCTACACAAAGCTGAGTGTCCCTCAGACACTGTCATAAGAACAAACAAACATCAACATTACAATAGAGCACGAGACTTCCTCACTGTAAGGGATCCGTAATCACAGATAATAAGTTCAATGAAATTTAACAATTCAAAATGGTGAGAGATTGGGAAATGTTGGTGCTCAGAGGGACCTAGGTGTCCTTGTATGGGAATCACTGAAAGTTAACATGCAGGTACAGCAAGCAATTAGGAAAGCAAATGGTATGTTGGCCTTTATTACAAGAGGATTTGTGTATAAGAGTAAAGACGCCTTACTGCAATTATATAGGGCCCTGGTGAGACCACACCTGGAGTATTGTGTACAGTTTTGGTCTCTTCATCTAAGGAAGGATATACTTGCCATAGAGGGAGTGCAACGAAGGTTCACCAGACTGGTTCCTGGGATGGGGGATTGTCCGATAAAGAGAGATTGAGTAGACTCAGCCCATATTCTGATGAAAGGTCATCGACCTGAAACGTTAACTCTGTTTCTCTCTTCACAGATGCTGCCTGACCGGCTGAGTTTCTCCAGCATTTTCTGTTTTTATTTCAGATTTCCAGCATCTGCAGTATTTTCTTTTTGTGTTTCGGCCCATATTCTCATTGAAACATACAAAATTCTTACAGGGCTTGATAGGGTAGATGCAGGGAGGGTGTTTCCCCTGGCTGGGGAGGCTAGAACCAGGGGTCACAGTCTCAGAATAAGGGGTCAGCCATTTAGGACTGAGATGAGGAGAAATTTCTTCACTCAGAGGGTGGTGAATCTTTGGAATTCTCTACCCCAGAGGGCTGTGGAGTCTCAGTGGTTGAGTATATTCAAGACAAAGGTCAATAGATTTTTTAATATTAAGGAAATCAAGGGATATGGGGATAGTGCAGGAAAGTGGAGATGAGGTAGAAGATCAGCCATGATCTTATTGAATGGTGGAGCAGGCTCGAAGGGCCAAATGACCTACTCCTGCGCCTATTTCTTAAGTTCTTATATTCTTATGTAAAACTTATTCCAGCCATCTTTTTTCATTAGTGCATTTACAGATGTGCAGTGAATTAGATATTCCAGCATTAGGGAGCTGATTTGTGAGAAAATTTCATAGTTTGCTATTGCTGACTGTCTTTGAGGATATGAGCCCCTCACACGTTATGAAGTAAACACAACTACAGCGCAAGATACACTATTAATAAACATGGATATCAATAAGTGTAGCAGGAAAACTACATGTAAGAACAGACTGGATAGACTGGAGAAGCTGGGGTTGTTCTCCTTGGAGCAGAGAAGGCTAAGAGGAGATTTGATAGAGATGTTTAAAATCATGAAGGATTTAGTTAAAGAAAATAAAGAGAAACTGTTACCAATAGCTGAAGGGTCGATAACCAGAGGGCCCAGATTGAAGGTGTTTGGCAAAAGAACCAGAGGCGACAGGAGGAAAACGTAATTACACAACGAGTGGTTAGGATTTGGAATGCGCTGCCTGATAGGGCGGTGGATACAGATTCAATAGTAGCCTTCAAAAGGGAATTGGATAAATACGTGAAGGAGGAAAAATTGCAGGGATCCGGGGAAAGAGCGGGGGAGTGGGACTAACGGGATTGCTCTTCGAAAGAGCCGGCGCAGACTCGATGGGCTGAATGGCCTCCTTCTGTGCTGCACTATTCTAGGATTCTAAGAAAAAAAAGACGAGGATGAGAAAAGACCAAGCAATACTTTGAGGGTCAAGTAAGCTCATGCTCTCATTATATTAATGATCTAGACAAGGGAACTAGATGTAATATCTCCAAATTTGCAGACAACACAAAGCTGGGTGGGCATGTGTGCTGTGAGGAGGATGCCGAGAAACTCCAGGATGATTTGGACAGGTTGGGTGATTGGGCAGAAGCATGGCAGATGCAATATAACGTGGATAAATGTGAGGTTATCCACGTTGGAGGCAAAAACAGGAAGGCAGATTATTATCTGAATGGCAATAGATTGGGAGAAGGGGAAGTGCAACGAGACCTAGGTGTCCTTGTGCACCAGTCGCTGAAGGTAAGCATGCAGGTGCAGCAGGCGGTTAAGAAGGCCTTCATAGCGAGAGGGTTCGAGTACAGGAGCAAGGATGTCTTGCTGCAGTTGTACAGGGCCTTGGTGAGTATTGTGTGCAGTTTTGGTCACCTTATCTGAGGAAGGATGTTCTTGCCATGGAAGGAGTTCAGCGAAGATTCACCAGGCTGATACCTGGGATGGCAGGAATGACGTATGAGGAGAGATTGGGTCGATTGGGCTTGTACTCGCTGGAGTTTAGAAGAATGAGAGGGGATCTCATTGAAACTTATAAAATTCTGACAGGACTGGACAGACTAGATGCAGGAAGGATGTTCCCGATGGCGGGGGAGTCCAGAACCAGGGGTCACAGTCTAAGGATAAGGGGTAAGCCATTTAGGACAGAAATGAGGAGGAATTTCTTCACCCAGAGAGTGGTGAACCTGTGGAATTCTCTACCACAGAAGGCAGTAGAGGCCAATTCATTAAATATATTCAAGAAGGAGTTAGATATATTCCTTAAGGCTAAAGGGATCAAGGGATATGGGGAGAAGGCAGGGACAGGGTACTGAATTTGGATGATCAGCCATGATCGCATTGAATGGCGGAGCAGGCTCGAGGGGCCGAATGGCCGACACCTGCTCCTATCTTCTATGTTTCTATATCCTGCTATATTTTAAGCGTCCTTAATTTTTTTGCCTCCACTGTCCCTGCACATTTTCTGCAGCAATTTACAAACCTTGTGGATAGATTAGGAAATAATGGGCAGACATCTCCTCATTTGTAATGCAGTGGGTTGAGGAAATTAAAAAAAAACAAATTAAAATGACTGTGGAATCCCACATTTACTTAGGGTTTAGGGACACTGTAAATTGATTTATCCCTGCATTGATCTGAAAACAAAAGGCCTGGTGCATAATTTGATAATTTTTAATAACTTTTTTAACCATCAGGTGACTGATCTGCCAATCAGCGCTGTGATCTTCACACATCTGAGGCTTTGCATTGAGTGTGATGTGTCTCCACCTGAGCTTAGCTCTCGGCATCCCATCGCAGTTCATTATTTTCAGTGGAGCAGCAGGAAGGCCGAACCTAAGTGAGTGTGCGTCATGTTTTCAACATCCAAATCGCTCAACAATGTCGGAAAAAATGGTGGCACCAGTTGGGAGGCTAGTCACTTCATGGTAAGTTCAAAATATAAATTAAACATAGGACTGTTAATTCAAAAGAACGTTTAAGAATTAAGCCAGTGTAAGCCATTAACCTGGAATGTTGGTTTACATAGAAGCATAGAAACATAGAAGATAGGAGCAGGAGTCGGCCATTCGGCCCCTCGAGCCTGCTCCGCCATTCAATGAGATCATGGCTGGTCATCCAAATTCAGTACCCTGTCCCTGCCTTCTCCCCATATCACAGAATCACAGAATCACAGAAACCCCACAGTGCAGATAGAGGCCATTTCGGCCCATCGAGCCTGCACCGACACATATCCCACCCGATTCTCGTAACCCCTACACCAACACATATCCCACCCTATCCCCATAACCCCATGTATTTAATCCCCCTAACACTAAGGGTCAATTTATCATAGCCAATCAACCTAACTCGCACATCTTTGGACTGTGGGAGGAAACCGGAGCACCCGGAGGAAACCCACGCAAACACGGGGAGAATGTGCAAACTCCACACAGACAGTCGCCCGAGGCCGGATTCGAACCCGGGTCCCTGGCGCTGTGAGGCAACAGTGCTAACCACTATGCCACCGTGCTTGATCCACTATCCACTATCCCTTGATCCTTTTAGCCTTAAGAAATATACCTAACTCCTTCTTGAATATATTTAATGAATTGGCCTCCACTGCCTTCTGTGGTAGAGAATTCCACAGGTTCACCACTCTCTGGGTGAAGAAATTCCTCCTCACCTCAGTCCTAAATAGCTTACCCCTTATCCTTAGACTGTGACCCCTGGTTCTGGACTCCCCGGCTATCGGGAACATCCTTCCTGCATCTAGTCTGTCTAGTCCTGTTAGAATTTTATAAGTTTCAATGAGATCCCCTCTCATTCTTCTAAACTCCAGCGAACATTTAATTTTCCAAATTGATCAAAACTGGCACCATATGTTGACCCTGCCATTAATCAGTTCTGATCAGATAGGCACGGGCAATGTTAAATTACGTTATGGTTGTGAGGGAAGATAGCTTTTAAATATTGCTTTTGTCTGTAAATTATTGAAGGAGTCCTAGGAACCCTATTTGTATCTTAGAAGGGGCCCAGCACCTGAAATAGGCTGGCACTTTAGGTACCCAGCGGTATTCCCCTTTCAAAATGGCACTGTTGGTGTTAATGGGGGCAGAAAGGCTACCTTCCCATAAGGCCCATTTTGAGGCTGTTAATACCAGGTGCAACAAGTTAAAATTGCACCCCCCCACCCCGCCACACACCCACCCCCGCCATACCCCGCCCCACCCCCCACCCCCACCACACCCCCGCCACATACCCCAACCCCCGCCACCCCCCCGCCCACCCCCGCCACACCCCTGCCACCCCACCACACCCCGCCCCACCCCCCCACACCCCCACCCCCGCCGCACCCCCGCCACACCCCGCACCACCCCGCACCACCCCGCCACACCCCGCCCATCCCCCCACCCCCGCCACCCTCCACCCCCGCCACCCCCCCGCCACCCTCCACCCCCACCCACCTCCGCCACACCCCGCCACACCCCCCCACCCCACCCCCCCCACCCCGCCACACCCCTCCACCCCCCCCACCCCCGCCACCCCCCCACCCCGCCACACCCCCCCACCCCCGCCACCCCCCCACCCTGCCACACCCCGCTCCACCCCCCCACCCCCGCCACCCCACCCCCCCCCACCCCCTGCTCCACACCCTGCCCCACACCCCCTCGCCCCCCCACCCCACCCCACACCCCCCCACACCCCTGCCCCACCCCCCTGTCCCACACCCCACCCCACCCCGCCCCACACCCCCACCCCCCTCGCCCCACACCCCCGCCACACCCCGCCTCACACCCCCCGGCGACTGTAAAATTCCTACCGTATTCTCAAGGATAAAATGCCTGGAAATATACTGGTGTCAAAAATGGAAACATGTTCTTTATAAATTGGTTCACGTGCTAACTATGGGTAGGGCACAAATAGGGCCAGGGAAAAGAGGTTCTGCAGTCCATCATTAATTTGAGATCATTCTTCAGAGAACACCTTGTGCAGTGACACTGAAAACACTGTTGCATTATGTAAATAACCTTAAATACCTGTTCAAGGAGTAGAAAAAATTATAATACCTTCATATTAGTCAAAATAATATCTCTTGACATGCCTGCCAAAAATTCAACACATATAACTGATGGAATTAATGGCTATAGTTGATTACAAAAGATTGCAATTTCTAAATTCAATATGCAGTCCGTTCAAAATAATTTTGGAAAAAATTCCTGCTTCCTAAAAGGTATCTTCACAGACTGGTTTGTATTTGTTCTATATTGATCATACTAGAGAGGGTACAGAGGAGATTTACGAGGATGTTGCCAGGACTGGAGAATTTTAGCTATGAGGAAAGATTGGATCGGCTGGGGTTGTTTTCTTTGGAACAGGGGAGGCTGAGGGGAGACTTAATTGAGCTGTATAAAATTATGAGGGGCCCAGATAGAGTGGCTAGGAAGGACCTATTTCCCGTAGCAGAGAGGTCAATAACCAGGGGGCATAGATTTACAGTAATTGTTTGAAGGATTAGAGGGGAGTTGAGGGGAACTTTTTTCACCTAGAGGGTGGTGGGGGTCTGGAACTCACTGCCTGAAAGGGTGGTAGAGGCAGAAACCCTCATCACATTTAAAAAGTACTTGGATATGCACTTGAAGTGCCGGAACCTACAGGGCTACAGACCAAGAGCTGGAAAGTGGGGTTAGGCTGGATAGCAGTGTGTACCATCTACAAGATGCACTGCAACAACTCACCAAGGCTTCTTCGGCAGCACCTCCCAAACCCGCGAACTCTACCACCTAGAAGGACAAGGGCAGCAGGCACATAGGAACACCACCACCTCCAAGTTCCCCTCCAAGTCACACACCATCCTGACTTGGAAATATATTGCCTTGGTGAGACCAAATCTTGAGTATTGTGTGCAGTTTTGGTCACCTTATCTGAGGAAGGATGTTCTTGCCATGGAGGGAGTTCAACGAAGATTCACCAGACTGATACCTGGGATGGCAGGAATGACGTATGAGGAGAGATTGGGACGATTGGGCTTGTACTCGCTGGAGTTTAGAAGAATGAGAGGGGATCTCATTGAAACTTATAAAATTCTGACAGGACTGGACAGACTAGATGCAGAAAGGATGTTCCCGATGGTCGGGGAGTCCAGAACCAGGGGTCACAGTCTAAGGATAAGGGGTAAGCCATTTAGGACAGAGATGAGGAGGAATTTCTTCACCCAGAGAGTGGTGAACCTGTGGAATTCTCTGCCACACAGGGCAGTAGAGGCCAGTTCATTAAATATATTCAAGAAGGAGTTGAATATATTTCTTAAGGCTAAAGGGATCAAGGGGTATGGGGAGAAAGCAGGGACCAGGTACTGAAATTGGATGATCAGTCATGATTGCATTGAATGGCGGAGCAGGCTCGAGGGGCCGAATGGCCTACTCCTGCTCCTATCTTCTATGTTTCTATGTTTTTATCCTTCATAGTCGCTGGGTCAAAATCCTGGAACTCCTTCCCTAACAGCACTGTGGGAGCACCTTCGCCACACGGACTCTAGCGGTTCAAGAAGACGGCTCACCACCACCTTCTCAAGGGAAACTAGGGATGGGCAATAAATGCTGGCATTGCCAGCGACACCCTGATCCCATAAACAAATAAAATTAAAAGCTCTTTTTTTGGCCGGCACAGACACAATGGGCCGAATGGCCTCCTTCTGTGCCGTAAATTTCTTTGATTCTATATCGGTAAGAATTGTCTGAGTGATAATATTTTATGGAATTGAGAGTAGTTTATATGATTTGAAGGGTAATGCAAGTAAATAAACCCTTTTGATTAACCAGGTTGTCTGGACTTCTAACTGAACATGGGAGCCAAAGTCATCCAAATCTGTGCAATTGAGGCAAAATATCGGAGCCCCTATGTTTCCAAAATCTAGTCATTTCTGGGCTCAGGTTGACCTGCCCCTTTTTAAAGCTGGTGGGCACCAACTTCCCCTACCTGCTTGTGTGCTGCCACTTTTACTATTGTTACCCCCATCTTCATTGTGGCTGGTGTCCAATTGGCTGTTGCCCCTGCCGGCCCGGATTGACTTAACCGATAATGACTTAAAATGTGAAAAAAAAAGTAACAAGCTTACATCACTTAACACATTTTGATAACACCCCCCCCCTTTTCAGATATTTTTTGGCTGTTTATATGCCGGTGGATTGGAGGTCTGAATCACCCAAACAAAAGGCCGCATTTTCAAAGCGAATCTGGGAGTATTTTTTGAGATTCTGTCAGGGGTACCCCCATGTTTCCTCAGGGCCTGGTGGTAGGATATGATAGAGGGGCTGCCGTACGGCTGAAGGTCAAACCGTACAGGCACAGACACGGAGAGTGAGTTAATTATTAGGAGCTTCCGAGACCTTTGCCTGAAAAACAGAAGCTCATTGGAATTGTAAATCAGTTTACACTGCAGTGACCCCAGGTGAGGTTTTCACGGTAGACTTGTTATCGTTAGAGCTAAGGAAATAGCAATTTGTTCTAACATATAACTGCAAAATACATAGTCGAGTGCTTATTTTGCAATTCAAAACCTGCACAGATGGTGTGTATATATTTTCAATCATTCATTTTGTGCCGCATGTGAGTGCTTTTCAAAACGGTCAGTTTTGTTCAGATAGTAAAATATGGATCTGACGAGCTGGATGCGAGTTAACAGATGGGACGGTGTTGGTTATGAAGGAAGCACATCGCAGAGTGGTGTACAAGGTGCCTATGGGATCTCACCATGGCTATCGTATTTGGGGGTTGTATTCCCTGGAATTTAGAAGGTTAAGGGGTGATCTGATCGAAGTTTTCAGGATATTAAGGGGAACAGATAGGGTAGATAGAGAGAAACTATTTCCGCTGGTTGGGGATTCTAGGACTGGGGGGCATAGTTTAAAAGTTAGAGCCAGGCCTTTCAGGAGTGAAGTTAGGAAACACTTCTACACACAAAGGGTGGTAGAAGTTTGGAACTCTCTTCCGCAAATGGCAATTGATGCGAGATCAATTGCTAATTTTAAATCTAAGACTGATAGATGTTTGTTAACCGAAGGGATATGGGGCTAAGGCGGGTAGAGTTCGTTCGAAGTTCAGCCATGTTCTCATTGAATGGTGGAGCAGGCTCGAGGGGGGCTGAATGGCCTCCTCCTGTTCCTATGTTCCTGTGTCCATACTATGAGCCCCTCCCACCTCAGGAAGTTGGGGAGCTGATATGAGGGACGGTCATAGGTTCAGTTAACCCATGTGACACCACTTCACTTCCCATGGCTGATTCAGTCTTCAGAGTAGGTAATCCAGCCACGCCTGCAAACAGGGAGTGGTGCATGGTATGCAAAGGCTTGCACGGTACTGTCGCTAGGGTGCTGCAGCTCATGATCTCAGTTTGTGCCCTATACACTGTTATAAATCTCATCATCAAGAAACTACTCATGAAATAACGCTGGACAGCCAGCTGGTGGCGCCGTCCAAGGAGTATAAATACTCGGGCGTGGGCCCAGCTTGCCCAGGGACATTTTGTAAGACAAGGAACTAGTGAAGTACAACTAGACCTCCCTGTTCTGAAACAAGTTGATTTAAGCCTTGCTTTATACTCAAACCAAGTGCATAGTGAGTTTTATTACATCATGATCCATGCCTCAATCTCAATGAAGTCTTCAAAGGCGTGTACACTTACTCTGGCACTCTTCATTCCATTGAAACGTTTCCTTATATGGGCCCAGGTCCTATGGACCTGTGAGACTCCAATTATTCTCTCCACTACCTCCGTGCGTGCAGCTTGCACCTCTTCATTCACTGGAGGATGGTCTGCCACTCCCAACAGTGCCACAGGCCTTTGCCGCACCTCCAATGCCTCCTTCTGAACATGGATGGTTTTTACATTGACTCTTGGCTCCATCGCAGCTCCCACAAAAAGTTTCTAAATGCAGAAAGACTCTCTCTCTCTTTTTTAAGGGTGAGCAACAGGCCACTACGCACTTGTGCCTCGCCAAACGTTCTGTCCCTGGTCAGTCGGACTTCTGGGCCTAGCTTCGACTGCCCATTTATTCCAGGTGCTGGGCCTATTAGAATTAGGGGAGGGATTGGCTTGCAATGTCCAGTGAGGTCAGGTGTGCCCACTTCATGGGCCGGAGCGGCCCTGAAATTGTCTACATCACAGTTTTGCAGCTGATGTGCCTACAACAACAATAGCCTGTATTTACAGAGTGCCGTTAACATAGTAAAACGTCCCCAGGCGCTTCACAGGAGCGATTATCAAACAAAATTTGACACCAAGCCACATAAAGAGATATTAGGGCAGATGACCAAAAGCTTGGTCAAAGAGGTAAGAAAGAAAGACTTGCATTTCTATTGCGCCTTTCACGACTACTGGGCATCCCAAAGCACTTTACAGCCAATGAAGTACTTTTTGAAGTGTAGTCACTGTTGTAATGTAAAAAACACAGCAGCCAATTTGCGCACAGCAAGCTCCCACAAACAGCAATGTGATAATGACCAGATAATCTGTTTTAGTAATGTTGATTGAGGGACAAATATTGGCCCGGACACCGGGGAGAACTCCCCTGCTCTTCTTTGAACTAGTGCCGTGGGATCTTTTACGTCCACCTGAGAGAGCAGATGGGGCCTCAGTTTAACATCTCATCCAAAAGACAGCACCTCAGCACTGCGCTGGAGTGTCAGCCTAGATTTTTGGGCTCAAGTCCCTGAGGTGGGACTTGAACCCACAACCTTCTGACTTAGAGGCGCAGGTGCTACCCACGGGAGCCACAGCTGACTCTGTGAGGGCAGATGACCAAAAGCTTCATCGATGAGGTAGGTTTTAAGGACCGTCTTAAAAGGAGGAGCGAGAGGAAGAGAGGCGGAGAGGATTCGGGAGGGAACCCCAGAGCTTAGGGCCCACTGGATAGCGTACCAAATGATGCTTAATGAAGAAACTGACTCAGTTCACACTGGCGCTGATCTGCATTGAATTCAGAATAATGCAAGTTCAATTTTTAAATGGATGTACTCGGAATTTATTCAGTTACCAATGATTTACGTAAAGCTGAATGTCTACATATTTTAACAATTACAAAGAGCCACTGAAAGGCATATTCAATTAAAGATGCAGTGCTTTTGTTTAACTTCTACTGCCCGTAATTGTATTATGACAAGGCTCTCTCTCTCTCGAGCTCTGACATTGGGAATCATACATATTTATTATATTACCTTGAAACTAATAGACAAACTATATTAAACATCCCCTTTATAATAAGAACATAAGAAGTAGGAGCAGGAGTAGGCCATACGGCCCCTCGGGCCTGCTCCGCCATTCAATAGGATCATGGCTGATCCGAATCTAGACTCACATCCACTTCCCTGCCCTCTCCCCGTAACCCCTAATTCCCTTATCTGCTAGGAAACTGTCTATCGCCATTTTAAATTTATTTAATGTTGCAGCTTCCGCAGTTCTCTGGGGTAGCAAATTCCATAGATTTACTACCCTCTGAGTGAAGAAGTTTCTCCTCATCTCAGTTTTGAAAGGGCAGCCCATTATTCTAAGATTATGCCCCCTAGTTCTAGTCTCACCCATTAGTGGAAATATCCTCACCGCATCCACCCGATCAAGCCCCCTCACAATCTTATGTTTCGATAAGATCGCTTCTCATTCTTCTGAACTCCAATTAGTAGAGTCCCAACCTACTCAACCTTTCCTCATACGTCAACCCCCTCATCTCCGGAATCAACCGAGTGAACCTTCTCTGAACCGCCTCGAGAGCAAGTATATCTTTTCTTAAATATGGAAACCAAAACTGCACGCAGTATTCCAGGTGTGGCCTCACCAATACCCTGTATAACTGCAGCAAGACTTCCCTGTTTTTATACTCCATCCCCCTTGCAATAAAAGCCAAGATTCCATTGGCCTTCCTGATCACCTGCTGCACCTGCATACTAACTTTTTGTGTTTCATGCACCAGGACCCCCAGATCCCTTTGTACTGTAGCACTTTGCAGTTTCTCCCCATTTAGATAATAACTTGCTCTTTGATTTTTTCTGCCAAAGTGCATAACCTCACACTTTCCAACATTATATTGCATCTGCCAAATCTCTGCCCACTCACTTAGCCTGTCTATGTCCTTTTGCAGGTTTTTTATGTCCTCCTCACTCACTGCTTTCCCTCCCATCTTTGTATCGTTGGCAAACTTGGATATGTAGCACTCGGTCTCTTCCTCCAAATCGTTAATATAGATTGTAAAGAGTTGGGTTCCCAGCACTGACCCCTGCGGAACGCCACTAGTTACTGATTGCCAGCCCGAGAATGAACCATTTATCCCAACTCTTTGTTTTCTGTTAGATAGCCAATCTTCCACCCATGCCAGTATATTTCCCCCAATCCCGTGATTTCTTATCTTGATCAGTAATCTTTTGTGTGGAACCTTGTCAAATGCCTTTTGGAAGTCCAAATACACTACATCCACTGGTTCACCTTTATCCACCCTGTATGTTACATCCTCAAAGAATTCGAGCTTTACCCACTATAGCGTGCTTTTTATAGAGCAACCAGTGATAAAGATTACATTCTAAAATGAGTCTCTTCTCCCTCTCTTTGAGAGACTGTGTAGAATGGGCCGATACTCTCTGGAGTTTAGAAGAATGAGAGGTGATCTCATTGAAACATACAAGATTCTGAGGGGGATTGACAGGGTAGATGCTGAGAGGTTGTTTCCCCCCTGGCTGGAGAGTTTAGAACTAGGGGGCATAGTCTCAGGATAAGGGGTCGGCCATTTAAGACTGTGATGAGGAGGAATTTCTTTACTCAGAGGGTTGTGAATCTTTGGAATTCTCTGCCCCAGAGGGCTGTGGATGCTGAATCGTTGAGTATATTCACGACTGATATCGGTAGATTTTTGGATTCTAGGGGAATCAAGGGATATGGGGATCGGGTGGGAAAGTGGAGTTGAGGTTGAAGATCAGCCATGATCTTATTGAATGACGGAGCAGGTTCGAGGGGCCGTATGGTCGACTCCTGCTCCTAATTCTTATGTTCTCATGTTCTCTCTCTTTCTCTCTATGAATTCATACATTACAACAATAAAGGAGTTTCATTTTAAACCCAGGATTCCCTGAAATTTCAGCACCATCTTGTCTCCAGTTATTAAAGCATGATTACCCCAGAATCATTTTGAACTGTTTTGGGTCTTTACTAGGCATAATAAAAGTGAAAAATGACTTTTATTCTTTAATGGCATTCTTGAGTGACAGGGATTAATGCTTTGGTTGACTGACAAAGACGTTTAATCTGTCTGAAGGTCTGTGTTCGCAGCGCTGTCTTCTCTCTGCATGCTTTCCAGGCAAATATTCTCTCTCCATTTTCTAATAATTCCCTTTTAAGCCTGTTTTGGGATGACTCACAGAATCACAGAAACCCCACAGTGCAGATAGAGGCCATTTCGGCCCATCGAGCCTGCACTGACACATATCCCACCTGATCCCCGTAACCCCTACACCAACACATATCCCACCCTATCCCCGTAACCCCACATATTTTAATCCCCCTAACACTAAGGGTCAATTTATCATAGCCAATCAACCTAACCCGCACATCTTTGGACTGTGGGAGGAAACCGGAGCACCCGGAGAAAACCCACGCAAACACGGGGAGAATGTGCAAACTCCACACAGACAGTCACCCGAGGCCGGATTCGAACCCGGGTCCCTGACGCTGTGAGGCAACAGTGCTAACCACTATGCCACCGTGCTGTTAGACATTATTGAATATTGTGGCAAGGTACCTCATTTTGGCTCTTAACATAATTATAGCCTCTATGATTGATATTTTCATATTTTTGCCACTTGGTATAAAACCCAGGACAAGGCTGAGCTACAGTTCCTATTAGCCGTGGGTGGCCTGAGATTTACCACACTAATTTTACTTAAGACATTTAAATACTGAACAGTAGGTAATTTACCTTATTTAGTAATTCCTCGTCCAACTACTTCATACAAATGATGGCCCAGAAATTCGGGTCTCCACAGGTGAGTACGCACGGGGTACTCACCCGTAAGCCCAACGGAAGTGCCAGTTTTGTGCATGCATTGCGCATGCGCGGGAAACCGGAACTTCCGTTCCCTTGAAAGAAGGGGTTCAGAGGTGGAACGCGTGCGCCGGAGAGGCAGCGTGTGCGCATCGAACTTATGTTTTTTTTCCAGTTTTTTCCGGGAGGGTAAGTCTCCAGGAGTTACACATATAAAAAGCAGGCGCAAGGCCTGCTTTTAACAAGGTAAGTGGTGAATTAATTAAAATTAAAACATTTTTTCCACAGGTTTATTATTTTTAAATACTTTAAAGAAAGGTAAATTTATTTTTAGCCCCGTTAGAAAATGTAATTAATTTTTTCAAAAATGTAAATTATTGTTTAAAATAGTTATTTTATGTAATTTATAGTTATTTTAAAAATGTGATAAAAAAAAATTATTTGAAGTTTTAGTGATGTTTTGGGGCTTATAGTATTTATAGGTTTGACAGCTCTTCCTGTCAATTTTATGAATGAAGCATCCCCTGCTCCCATTGGCTCTCCATGGCCCACGTGATCCCAGGGGACGCTTCGAACTAACTGCGCCCCTGGGATACACAAGCACTGTGCGCCGGCAGTTGGAGCAGGCCCAGGATCGGAATCCCACGCGGGCCCACAGCTCAACGGCCGGCGCACTAGGTAAGTGCAGGTCGGAGGCTTGCACCCGCGGGAAACCTCCAACCCGAATTTCTGGGCCAATATTTGCTATTATTTATTTGCCTCATCTTTTATTACTTAAAAGTTTAAAATAATTTATATTATTTTTGAACTTGGTATTTAACCATGCATTAACGTTTCATTCGATTTTTTCTTGTATGTTCTGATTTTACTCTAAGCTCCGTTATTTAGCTTCGCTAAATTACAAATCTTCATTTTTCTGGTTGGAATTCCTCTATGAACCCCCCCCAAAATGGGGGCTTCTGACCGTGCGACGGTTTTATTTTGTAACTTGCATTTCTTCAGCCATTGATTGCAAATCACTTAAGATGGCAGGCAACTCCCCGCTGGTTTGCATTTACTGGAGCTGACACGCTGGGTTGGATTTTGTCAATGGAGGCGAGTTGGAGGTGGGACTGCCGCTTGTCGTGTCAATGTCCCGCCTCCATCCTCGCCTGACCATTCAGAGGGATTTTCCCCTGATTGAGCTTGTTAAGTCCGCCCTGCGGGCTCAGCAAACCAATTAGGGAAGAAGTCACTGACAGATCACGTCAACGTCAGACGTGCTATCTGTCAAGACTTCTTGAAAGAAGAAATGACAGCGTTTGACAGCTCTGTGAAGCTCTGTGAAGCTGTCAAACACTGACATTCTCTTGAGTTTGATTCGTTTTTGTGGTGAGGACTGAAAAAACATTGTAAAAAAGTAAATTTCAGATGTCTGATGGATCGGCGGGTCCATCAGCCATTACGTGAAATTGACAAGGCGGATGTCCGCTCTCCCGATCCAGCACGGCTAAAGGCTACAGAAGTAAAAAAAGGTAAGTGAACACTTTTTTAAACTTATCACTCACCTTGCATACTTACCACTCAAAACTTGCACCCATCACTCACGTCTACGCCTTACTTCCAGGTGCCTCCGACCCCCGCAGACCTCCTCCACGTCTCCTCCAACCCGGCGGGGTTCTCCGAGATCGGGAAGCCTTCACCTGAGAAGGTAAAGTGGCACTAATCCCTTTTTCTACCTGTTAACTACCTGTTAACAGGCAGTTAAAAGGATTAAAAGCCTTTCCCGCCTCTAGGAGACGGGACCCGAAGCTGCACATCTTGCCGCCTCCTGGCAAAAGGGCACGGAGGTGGGATGGGGGCAGGTTTACCACCCGCCCCCAATTTCTCCGATTTTACATGCTGTCCCGCCTCCATGCCCGCCTCCTCGGGGCTTGGAAAATCGAGCCCGCTTTCTCAGATACACGTCAAAATACAAACCCTCTGATTCATCGAACACAACTACTAAGTTGTTCATATATAATCATTCGGAAATAATGGCCCGGATTTTGCGGTCAGCAGTGAAGGAACGGCTCTCGCCGCTCACCTCGCTGACAGCTGCCCATAAAGTTTTTGTGGGTTTAAGAGGGCAGACTTGCTCTAATCCGGCGTCTGATCCAGCGCGGCACCCTCTACAGGGGAATCTGTGGCATCTGTGAGCAGGACAAGCAACAGCGAGGCTCTTCAACCAGTCAGATTGAAGAATTCTCATTGAGCCACGCAGGGCTGGGTTTTCCAAGCCCCGAGGAAGCGGGCATGGAGGTGGGACTGCCGGTAAATTCAGAGAAAGTGGGGGGTGGATGGCAAAGCCGCCCCCATCCCGCCTCCGTGCCCTTTTGCCGGGAGGTGGGAAGATGTGCAGCTTCGGGTCCTGTCTCCTAGAGGCGGGAAAGCCATTTAATCCTTTTAACTGCCTGTTAACAAGTAGTTAACAGGAAGAAAAAAAGGATTAGTGCCATTTTACCTTCACAGGTGAAGACTTCCTGACCTCGGGGAACCCCGCCGGGTTGGAGGAGACCTGGAGGAGGTCTGCGGGGGTCGGAGGCACCTGGAAGTAAGATGTAGAGGTGAGTGATGGGTGCAAGTGTGCAGTGGTAAGTATGCAAGGTGAGTGATAAGTTTTAAAAAGTGTTCACTTACCTTGTTTTCTTTCTACAGGCAACAGCCGCGGTGGATCGGGAGAGCCGACATCCTCCTTGTCAATTTCACATACTGGCTGTTGGATCCTCCGAACCAACAGCCATGTGAAATTTACACATTGAAAGGTTTGATGAGTCCTGAACACAAGGACTCATCAAACTACAGAGAATGTCAATGTTTGACAGCTTCACGGAGCTGTCAAACACTGACTTTTCTTCTTTCAAGAAGTCTTGACAGATAGCACGTCTGACGTTGATGTGATCTGTCAGTGACTTCTTCCCTAATTGGCCTTTTGAGCCCGCAGGGCGGGCTTAACATGGTCAATCAGGGGAAAACCCCTCTGGTTGGTCAGGCGAGGATGGAGGCGGGACATTGACACGACAAGCGGCAGTCCCGCCTCCAACTCGCCTCCATTCACAAAATCCAGCCCGCAGAGTCGAAACCAAGAAGTATAAAGCTGGAAATTGTAGGGGGTTTTTTCCTGCTCTCTTGCCCGTTCTGGCCTCCTGCCAGGCTTCGTGCAAGAATTACCCTTGAGTGGTTCGACCCACTCCCCCTACGGTTCTAGACCTTGGACTTAGATGCAGAGAACAGTAGTGCAGAGAAAAGGACTCAATAGACCAGGCTGAATAGCACGAAATGGATGCTTTTATTTTTAAACAGTTTGAAGCATTACAAAATACATGTCATAGGCACAGATTAAAGTAACTACAATCATGCACAAATTTATGAACTTGACTCTATGGAAATGGGGAACACACGGCACATCGTAAAAGGGGAAACACATTACGATTTCCCTTAACTCCCTCCCCTATACCTAAACTAAGTTTCGACCTGGGGAACCTGGGATCATGCTCACCACTCTCGAAATCGCGAGAAAGGGGGGTTCGCAGCCCTTTTGGCACCGCTTTCCGTCGTCACGTGGATTTGGAAACTTCTGGCGCAGTCGATATTCTCTCTCTCTCTCTCTCTCTCTCTCTCGAGGCGATGGGGTAGACACAGCCTCGATGAGCGCTCGTCAAGGTTGAGATCCACTAAGCCTGTCGTGGATTTTTGTTCGTGGAGTAGAACAACAACCCAATGGGATGTTGAGACACGGAAGTGTCAGGCCCGGACTGTCTTTTTGTCTCCGGCCTGGTCGGTTCTCCAGAGGGTTTCTTCTCCGTTGGCCTGGGTCGTCGATGATCTCCCGACCCCAGTACCCGGGCCACCCTCGTCGTCTTCTCGTCGTGGCTGAGCCTTGTTTGGCTGAACACCGACCACGTTGTCTTTTTACCGAAACCGTCCGTCTTTAAAAAGACGAAAACGTTTTCATCGATTCTGCATCTGCCGAAGTGGAAGAGGCGCCGATCCTGCCACCGTCCGAAGAAGTTGAAGTCACGTATATGGACTTTCAATCCATAGTTATACTCTTTTGGAACAGTCTTATCTCCCGCCAAATCATAGTCCTGTCTTTGTATTAATTTTGGCGGGCAGAAATCTCTGCAGGGGCGCTTTGTCTTGTAACGGAGCCGGTGATAACTTAAACTGGCCTTCCTGGCCGATAATGTCTTTTAATGTCTTTTGCATTGTCACCGCGGCTCGGTTCGCATATTGATCGGTCCGGAGATTTTCCTTGATGGCTGCTAAACGGTTTTTCCTTTGTACAATAAATGGGTATGAGTGATTTTGCATTGTCCGCCCATATCTTGATGGGCCCCATCCTGTACTTGTAATCCATTGAATATGTATGCTGTTCCTCTGAGTTTCGGTTCCCAGATACTGGCTTTCGCGGGCTCACTGTCTTCAATCCACAAGCCTGTCTGGCTTGCAGTAACAGAAATAAAATGGTTCATAAACTGATCACGGGGCCTGGCGGCCATTTTGTATGCCCTTTTATCAAAGGTTTTTCTGTGCAAGCTTACTTTGGTCAATAAACAGTCTTATTTTATCCAGTTTTCTTGCGTGATTTTTGCTGAAAATTGCGAATCTTACAGGCCCCCCTGTGATACTGATAGCTTGCTTAAAGTATCAATAATCCTTGATGAGCAAATTTTCCCTGATTCCCCACATCCAAACATTCCTGGCACTTAGCTATCTATGACCCTCACGACACATGCAGTTCCCATTTCCGCAGAAAACGAAAATTACCTTTTGTACATTTGGACAATCATAGACAGCGTATTTTAAACTATAACACATTCACTTGTCAGATGTGTGGGGGTTGATACCCCCTGGCACCATCTGCATGCATCTTTTATTAATCCAAAAAAACTTAAGAACGACTAATAACATAACAATACTTATTTCCTTATAACCCAAAACAATCACAAAAAAATTTAAAATGGAGGGACGCTTAATCTTATACTAGCAGCTTAGAGTGGGGTATCTGCTTCCCCCATTCGCACATAGCGTTCTCTCCATTCTCCTGTGTTCTCGTGCCTCTGGAGGCGTTTGCCTCTTTTGCAATGCACGAAGAGCAAAAATATCACAATCAAAACCTGACATACTACTAGGATATGGGATGCTATTCTAATCCAGGCGGGGACCTCTATGTTGGTGAACAAGTCCCACCATGGTGGGATGGTTATGTCCAATATGTCTTTTCCTATCTCTAAAGTCTTCTGCTCCAGTGTGTAGAAATGTTTCTGTGAAATTATAACGGCTTTTAAAATCTTGGTGAGGTGTTCGGGAAGAGGGGGAATGACATAACCAAAATGTGCGACAAATCGTTGTAAGTCTGTGAAATTCTCTTTGATAGTGATGTGAACGGTGGAGGGCGCAGGAATGGGGACAATTCGTTGTTGTGCCACTTGAACCTCGGCCCTGGGTTTGAAACAGAAACTGCTATCACCGACCGAACACCACTCGTGTTGTCCATATCGGTACTGAGGCGCTGCAGTGGTGACGCAGTATGTCCCACCCCCGATATATGCTACCTGTGGGGGCACATGGTCCTCTGCCATTGCCTCCATGGTGCAATTCACCGGCTTTGCGCTAGTAGTCCTGAACCCGCACTGCGGTTTCAGAAAGGCGTTCAAGTGCTGGGGACACAGGATGATGTGTGCTCCCCGGCTCCGACATCCCGAGAGGTCGGTGCCTGTCATCGTACGCTCCCATCTGATGACGTAAGGCGGGACCACTGCGTAACGAATGTGTGCGCCCCCCCGAATGACTCCAATGTTCTCTACTCTGTACACCGGGGCGGGCTTTGCTGCGGGACCCAACACCGGCATTCTTACTACTATTCCCATAATAGTGTGATTTGAATGTCCGCAGTCCACTGGGACTGGGTATGCTTCTGCGGCTAGTCTGAGCTGGCACGGGCTTAATGCATTCTCAAAAGGGTGGAGCGCTTGCAAGTGCTTGTTGCTGATCCAGGACGGGACCAAACCCTGTTTTAAATCCTCAAGATTACTGCGGCCCTCGCCCAGTAACCACGCCCCGTACAGCACACAGGCCTCGTTTTGCGCAGCTTGATCGGACGCATTCCGATCCTCCTTAATGAGTGCATTTACCGTTCTCGCGTGTTTCTCCAGCTCAGCAATTATGTCCTTAAAGTGTAGTGTCATGGCCTGGTCCTCATGCAACTCAGAACCCACTACCTTGTTTTTGTCTGTCAATATGTTCCTTAACTGGGCTTTTAAACCGTTGATCTGTGTCTGCAGCTCCACGTTATCTAGAGCGTTGACAACAGATGTCCCAGTATTAAAAGCAGTGAATATGTCATTTACAGTACCCCTTCTTTGCCTCCCGACTCGATCCAAAACTTCTGGCGGTGTGGTGTATAATTTGTCTCTGTCGATGTCGGCAAAGTCAAATTCGTAAAATTGTCTAAACATACGGGTTAACAGGACCTGGTATAATTGTTCCGTTTCTTTGGGACACCACTCCGGCAATCTTACCTCAGTGAGATTTAAAATCACTGAGGCCACCGCGTAGTGTACCCCTTGGTACAGCACCTGACCGGTGGGTACCAATACTAAACCGTTCCCGGGTCCCTTGGTGGTGGTTGGGCACCCTCCTTTCTGGGCTAGTGCTACCGGAAGCGTGGGCAGGGGCTTGCGTGGGCGGGTGATGAGTTCAGTGGCGTTCACCGGAATAGGGGAGTATGGGGCTCCGCACGCTCGAGTGCTAACATCCCATCTCATCCCCTTCCCTTCATCCTGCCACTGCCTCTGGAAGAAGATGGACACGCCCTTGGGGCAGACGTGTCTCGAACCCCACATACAGACATATATTCCCTCATCTGGTTCCCACCATTTGTCCCAACACACACGTAATTGTCCGTGAGTTCCCGTAATAGTCCGATGGGTATTATTACCCAGTCGCTCCCACTCGACCGTAGAGTTTCTCATGTCCTTTCCCAGCTTTCGTAGCCACCACCATCGCCTTAGTGGTACGTTCCCATTGCACACCAGACAAATCCTCTTTCCCACGGTGACGCTGACTCTGGGCGCAAGGATCCTCACTCGAGGGCACGTTAACGAAGTCTCTTGGTAGGCAAAACCGAAGTTGCTGGAATATTCCGTGGAATTTGTTCCCAACCAACCTGGCCATCTCCCTTGGTGGAAGTAGGTGGCGGTTTCCTCAACCTCTCGCTTCCCCGTCCCATCCGTTGCGATGGGGGCCGTGTCCCCGGAGCATCCGAAAATGATGACGTCCTTGGTGCGGCCTCGGTAGGCCCACCCGCACCCGATCACCATGAACGCGATGAAAATCCTTTCCATCATATCCCAGGTTTCTGTAACCAACAAAATGATGTAGCCGGGCTCCCGATAGGTGCTGGCCTAAATTAATTGGACGCGCGGGTTCCTGGACCCCGCTCCCTAACAAACACACATACCGAGCAGACCTCAAAATTGTACTCTTAACACCATATACTTTACATTCCTTAAAACTATGACCATAATTACCTAACTTAACTTATGTACAGCGCCGCCCTCCGTGGGGCGGCTTTCCGAATCCCTGTGAGGCCTGTCGTGTGCCACACCCTGCAGTGGGGCTGCATTGATCTTTGGCTTTGATCCCCCGCAGCCTGTCGCTGCTGAACGGGGATCATGCCTTCCTGGGGCTGCTCTAAACCGTGGTTGGGAAGGATGGGGAGAATCTGGCCAAAATTTTCTGGGCTGTGGCGCTCGAGCCGACCTACGAGGGGCTGCTTTGGATCGGGCTCCCGGGGCCGATGGACCGGGGGTTGGGACTGTTACCGTCACAGCCTGTGGTTCCTCCACAGCTGCCGGCTCCAGCTCCCCTTCCTCAGGCTCCACCCCCTCGGGGTCGGGATCTGTGGCTTCTGACTCCACCTCACCTGTCCCTACAGGTAGTGGGCCTCCGCCCCCATTCCCTACCTCCCCCAAGCTTGAGTCGAGGGCGGGATCGTCGTCCTCTGACTCTTCCTCCTCCATGACTGGGTCTAAGGCGGGGTCGAGCTGTTCGTGCTCTCTCCTGCCTAAATCCCATTCAAAAGATGAGACCTCCCACTCCAATGGGATGGCCTCTCCCTTTACGCAGGCTACGGTACCAGCCTGTGTGGTCTGTGACTCTGTTACAGGCTGAGGATCTTTGTTCTCCGACCTGGTCCCCTTTGATGGCCCTTGTGCACCCGATTTAAATAGTTTACACTGGTTGATGTGAAACCATTTGGTACGTCGGGGCGTTTTCACTGCATAAACCATGGGGCTGGCCTTGTCCACAATGCTGTAGGGCCCCATGTACAGTGGTTCAAAACTCCCTACCCTGGCGTAGTTTTGGACCATAACCTGGTCTCCGACTACCCACTCTTGTTGTTTCCGAGGTTCCAACAACAGTTTATTTCCCTGGTGCTGTCTTCCCATGTTCCCAGCCGCCTGCCCATAAACCTGTCTCAGGCGCTCCAAGAGGGTTTGGGCGAATTTGTCCCGTTTCACCTCTCGGAGCTGGCCCTCAGTGAGCACCGGGGCTAGCACATGGGTGGGTGTTCGCATGATCCTTCCAGTCATTAACTCGTGCGGGGAATACCCCGTGCTTTTGGACTGGCTGGCTCGGATCCCCATGAGGACTAAAGGCAGGACCTCCGCCCATTTCTGGGGCGAGCCCATTGTCTCTTTCCTCAGCTTTTCCTTGAGGGTCCGATTCATACGCTCAACAATCCCGGATGACTGGGGATTGTATGCTACGTGCCACTTTCCCTCAATGCCCAAGAGCATGAGGGCGTTCTGCATTACTTGACCGGTGAACTGACTCCCCTGGTCGGACTCTACAAAACGGGGGAGTCCCCACCGTGAGAACACTTCCCGAATCAAGATCTTAGCAGTACCCAGTGCCGTAGCTGTTCTGCACGGGAAGGCTTCTACCCATTTGGTGAACACATCTACCAGGACAAGGCAGTACTTATAGCCTCCCTGGGCGGCGGGCAGGGGCCCTATGTAGTCGACCTGAATCGACTGCCATGGTCCCTCTACCCTCCTGATGTGCCCCATGGGCACCTTCCTTTTGTGGGGTTCTGGGTTGTTAGCAGCACACACAAGACAGCTTGCGCAGAACTCGCGGACATCGTCCCGAAGTCCCGGCCACCATCCCGCCTGCTCCACCCGTTGCCAGGTGACCTCAGGTCCGGGGTGTCCCGCTCCTGGACCCTCGTGGGCCAATTGCAGGAATTCCCTCCGGTGCTGCTGCGGCACAACCCACTGCTCCTCTCGGAACAGCATACCTTCTTTGACTGTGAGGGCTGCCGTACTGTACGGACCTTCTACCTGTTTGCCCTCTGTGATGGCTTTTAGGACTGCTTTTAGGGCGGGATCCAGGGTTTAGACGGTCTTTAGGTCTGGGGGCGGTGTCACCCCTGTGTTCCCGGGAATTCCCTCCCTGCCTTGGATCGCCGCCACGGGTCCGGGTTCGTATGGGTCCCAGAGAATGCCGTTGCGGGCACCCTCCCTGGCTAGCGCATCCGCCTGCTGGTTGCCCTGACTGCGGGGTTCTGTAGTGGAGTGAGCCTTCACCTTATGGATGAACACCTCTCCTTTCTCCCCCACAGCTGCTAGGATCTTCTCCAGCAAGGGCTTAACTGTTAAAGGCCGCCCGTCTGCGGAGGTGTACCCGCGTCGGGACCAGATGGCGAGGTACTCTGTACACGAATTGCACGTGAACATGCTGTCTGAGCAAATCGTGTATGGGGTTGGGAAAATCTCGGGGCGGGTAACCACGTACGCCACCGCGGACAGTTCAGCCTGCTGCGCGCTCATAGTGCTGGGGAGCTTAATTGCCAGGGCAATGTTTGCCGCAGGGTCATAAACTCCACACCCTGTGAGTCGCTTGCCGTCAGCTACAGTGCTAGAACCGTCTACGTAGATCTCGCGGCCTGTGGGATGTATCCCGGCCCGTAAACCTATGTTAACTTCCCATACCCCTTCTACGGAACATTGATGGGCTGTCCCGGGATATGCCATATTGGCTGCGAGCCTTGGCGCGCAGAGGCCTTTAACTTTGAGATCCATCTGGGAAAGGAGGAGGGTCCAGCGCGCAATCCGAGCGCTGCTTACGGTCCCATCCTTAATCCTCCCATCCAGAAGCATCTTCGTGGGGGTGTGATGGGTGAGGAGCGTAATGGGAGAGGTCCCTGTGAAGATCACTGATCTGTTCACAGCCCAATGCGTGGCCAGGAGATGCCGTTCGCAATTGGAGAAACTCCTCTCCACATCCGTGAGCACCCTGGAGGAATAAACTACTGGTCTTAGCTTGTCGTGCCGCTCTTGGAGCAGCACTGCGCTCAGGTTGTCCCCACTAGCGGCTACCTCCAGAAAGAACTCCTCTCCCCCATCTATGGCCCCTAGGGCTGGCGCGGTCTGCAGATCTCTTTTCAACTTCTCGAACGCTGCCTGGCACCCCTTGTCCCAAGACCACTCGACTCCCTTGTGTAAGAGTCAAAGTAGCGGGGCCGCTGTGGCAGCATAGTCCTCGATGAAATCTCTGCAGTACCCGGTCAATCCCAAAAAGGACCTTACACCCGTTACTGTGTTGGGAATCGGCAGATCTTGTATAGATTCCCGCCTGGCCTTATCTATGGCTCTTTCTCCCTCGCGGATGGCCAGACCCAGGAATTTGACTTCCTGCTGGCCGATCTGGGCTTTCTTTGGGTTTACTTTGAAACCCTTCCTTTCTAACAGTTCCAACAATTCGGCTAACAGTGGGCCGTGCTGCTCCCTTGTATCTGTGAACAGGAGTAAGTCGTCCACATACTGCACTATCTGGTTGGGCTGGCTGAACTCTTTCAAACTCCCCGCCATGCACTGATGGAAAATGCTGGGGCTGTTGTGAAAACCCTGTGGTAAGCAGTTCCAAGTGTACTGTTGCCCTTTGAATGTAAAGGCAAACTTGTACTGGTCCTCCCGCCGCAGCGGAATGGACCAAAAACCGTTCGAGATGTCCAGCACCGTGAATGTGGTCGCCGATGCTGGAATACTCCCTATTAAGTCTGCAACTGCTGCTACCGTGGGCGCGCAGGCCGGGATATTACTATTGAGGACTCTGTAGTCTACCGTGGCTCTCCACGAATTGTCCGGTTTCTTTACCGGCCATAATGGGGAGTTTACGTGGGTGGCTATCGTCCTCAACACGCCCTGCTGTACCAATGAAGATATTGCTGTCTCCATGTCGGGTTCTGCCTCCTTGGGGAAATTATACTGCTTTTGGGGTCGGATCATGGGGTCCCCGTCTACGCTGACTTCGAACCCAGTGACTCTCCCGCAGTCGTGCTTGTGGGTGGCGAACGCGGTCAGATTTTCTGACACCCGCGCCTGCAAGTCCGTTGGGACGTTTGTTATCATGAGCTCGAGATCGTAACCTCCTGACGGCTTCATAGTGCACAGGGTCCCCTTTTCTTCCTTCCCCGGGATTACGACTACCTTACCTAAACCGCCCTCGGCTCCCCAGAGACAGTGATTTCTCAGGTCCACGAGGATCCCGTGTTCCACCAAGAAATCAGCCCCGAGGATGCCTTTCCCCCCCCCCTCATTCCACTTCAATAGGATGCACATCCATGTGGTGTGGAGCGCTCCCAACTGAATGGAGAGCGGGAGGGAGTACGCGCCAGCCTGTTCTCTACCTGTGAAACCCGCTACTAAATATGGAGCCTGGGCGGACAGAGGTGAGGCAAAAGGTTTGTCCGTGTGGATCACGGTACACGAAGCTCCCGTATCCAACAGGTAACCACCCCTTTGTTTCTCCACCTCCATCTCCACCACAGGTCTTCTCCAAGCGTCATAGCGGAGCGGACACAAGTAGACGGGCTGCGCGGGCATCAGTCATTTAGGTGTTTCGGCTGGGGTCTCAGGGGCGATAGGGCTGTTAGCAACCGCTACCTTCCCCTGCCAGGTCATCAGAGACCGCATAGTCTCCAAGACTGACTCGATCGCAGCGGGGTCCACAACCGCACCACCCCCTTTAGTCGGGGCAGAGGCTACGGTTGGGTTCTGGACTGGTGTTGGGGCAGCGGCCTGCACTTGTGGTTGTGCTGGTGTTGGGTAAACTCTCGGGCCGTTGGCGACTCGGGCTTGGGCTTGATCTTGGGCTGCGGCGAACGCTCTCTCCCTCTTATCCTTCCAAGGATTCCTACAGTCCTTGCGCCAATGACCCTCCTTCCCACACCCGTAACAACTGCTATTGGCTTGAGGAGGGCGATTTCCCTCCTGACGCCATTCCCTTTTAGCAGAGGCTGCGGGCCTCACCTCATGCACCTTTCCTTTTACAACAGGCGTTTTCTTGCCCTTGTTATTCCTATAACTGATCGTGAGCTGATCTAGCACTAGATCCTCCGTGGAGCGGGCGTTGGTGGGGTCAAACCATGCTTTGGCCTGTTCCTTCACTACTGGCAGGCAACCTGCTACCAGGCACCGAAGCCAGTGAGCCCTTTGTTCGCCATCCAGCCCGGCCCGGGCCGGCCCGCCCGGGCAGCTGCGCCGATACACTGGCCACAACCTGTCGGCGAAAACCCGTGGGGGTTCTCCCTCTAGCTGCACTGTCTTTTCTAAACGGAGGAACGGAGTTCCGTCCCCCTCTCCCATGATCTCCAGAATCTCATCCCGTAGCAACTCATAGTCCCTGTGCCCTCTCTTGCTCTCGTCAGGGAGACACTGGAGGAGCGAACTGTCCAGGGAGAACAGCAGCATTTTAGACTGTTCAACCCCGTTGCAGTCATTGACTGCTGCGGTCTGCTCCACGTCCCTGAAATGCACGGAGGGATCTCCTGACTCGGAGAGTTTTGGGATGTGACTTATCATCTCTCTTAGCTGTCGTGCGCTATGAGGCATTATGATCTGACTCTCAAGGGGTCTGTCATCGCCATTTTCTTCATTTGGACCGAGCTTCCGGTGCCTCGTTGGAAACAACGGCGCTGGCCCCGACTCTACTGTCTGGGGTTGCTCTACCTCAGGGCTCTCTTCCTCTACCGTCTCCGTCTCCTGTCCCGGAGTCCAAGGCTCCTCATAGGCAGGAGGCGCAGAGGGTTCGGGGGTTGGTACCCCAACTGCCTCTTGTGGAATCGGTCTTTTGGATTCCTTGGCTAGCAACAGCTGACTCGCTGGTGGATTTATGAGACACACCAACCCGTTTGCCTTCGCTAGGGCCTTTCTCAGGTCCTCTAGCTCCTGGCGGCAAGCGCTGTGGTCGGTGTTCTCAGATCTACCCTCCATGGCCATCTTATATGCTGCCCTGGCTCCCAGGAGCTTTTCCTCTTGGGCATCTACTTGTTTGGCTAGACGGAAACACCTCTCTCTCATTCTACCTTCACTGGCCTTGGCCTCAACGACCTGACATTTTAAATATTCTACCCGGGTTTCGTGGCAGCGAATTACAGAGCGGCGTTCCTGATTCAGCGCGTCAAGCGATTCAATCAGTTTTTGACCTCCCGCAACCTTTTCCTCTACGTCTTTAAGCAAGCCGTTGATCTGGACTGTCTGTGCTGCAACTACCTGGTCCAAAAGCTGGACTTGCTTCTTGTAGCACATCAGCCAGACCGCCTTTTCTACAGATTTCTTATGCTCTCTACCCGCTGTCCACTTGATGGCTGCGTCTAGCGGGCGCCTATCCCTTAATAGATCAGATATCCATTGTTTTGTGAGGTTGACTTTTCCGAAAACATAATCTGCTATTCTTTCATCCATCACATTTCGTTTATTCAGATCTTGATCTAACACACTACTTTCCTGCTGCCAAGGTCCTGCCGCGGTCGCCATTTCTGTAGGGTTTTTTTCCTGCTCTCTTGCCCGTTCTGGCCTCCTGCCAGGCTTCGTGCAAGAATTACCCTTGAGTGGTTCGACCCACTCCCCCTACGGTTCTAGACCTTGGACTTAGATGCAGAGAACAGTAGTGCAGAGAAAAGGACTCAATAGACCAGGCTGAATAGCACGAAATGGATGCTTTTATTTTTAAACAGTTTGAAGCATTACAAAATACATGTCATAGGCACAGATTAAAGTAACTACAATCATGCACAAATTTATGAACTTGACTCTATGGAAATGGGGAACACACGGCACATCGTAAAAGGGGAAACACATTACGATTTCCCTTAACTCCCTCCCCTATACCTAAACTAAGTTTCGACCTGGGGAACCTGGGATCATGCTCACCACTCTCGAAATCGCGAGAAAGGGGGGTTCGCAGCCCTTTTGGCACCGCTTTCCGTCGTCACGTGGATTTGGAAACTTCTGGCGCAGTCGATATTCTCCCTCTCTCTCTCTCTCTCTCTCTCGAGGCGATGGGGTAGACACAGCCTCGATGAGCGCTCGTCAAGGTTGAGATCGACTAAGCCTGTCGTGGATTTTTGTTTGTGGAGTAGAACAACAACCCAATGGGATGTTGAGACACGGAAGTGTCAGGCCCGGACTGTCTTTTTGTCTCCGGCCTGGTCGGTTCTCCAGAGGGTTTCTTCTCCGTCGGCCTGGGTCGTCGATGATCTCCCGACCCCAGTACCCGGGCCACCCTCGTCGTCTTCTCGTCGTGGCCGAGCCTTGTTTGGCTGAACACCGACCACGTTGTCTTTTTACCGAAACCGTCCGTCTTTAAAAAGACGAAAATGTTTTCATCGATTCTGCATCTGCCGAAGTGGAAGAGGCGCCGATCCTGCCACCGTCCGAAGAAGTTGAAGTCACGTATATGGACTTTCAATCCATAGTTATACTCTTTTGGAACAGTCTTATCTCCCGCCAAATCATAGTCCTGTCTTTGTATTAATTTTGGCGGGCAGAAATCTCTGCAGGGGCGCTTTGTCTTGTAACGGAGCCGGTGATAACTTAAACTGGCCTTCCTGGCCGATAATGTCTTTTAATGTCTTTTGCATTGTCACCGCGGCTCGGTTCGCATATTGATCGGTCCGGAGATTTTCCTTGATGGCTGCTAAACGGTTTTTCCTTTGTACAATAAATGGGTATGAGTGATTTTGCATTGTCCGCCCATATCTTGATGGGCCCCATCCTGTACTTGTAATCCATTGAATATGTATGCTGTTCCTCTGAGTTTCGGTTCCCAGATACTGGCTTTCGCGGGCTCACTGTCTTCAATCCACAAGCCTGTCTGGCTTGCAGTAACAGAAATAAAATGGTTCATAAACTGATCACGGGGCCTGGCGGCCATTTTGTATGCCCTTTTATCAAAGGTTTTTCTGTGCAAGCTTACTTTGGTCAATAAACAGTCTTATTTTATCCAGTTTTCTTGCGTGATTTTTGCTGAAAATTGCGAATCTTACAAAATACAAATTAGATTTAAATTATGTACAGAAAGTTGTAAAGTCTGTGGGTTGTTTAGTTAATTAATACACAGACTCCAAGAGTAACTTAAAACAGGACTTTACTATTCGAAGGTCAGGGCGCATCTGCCCAATAAATCCTGACACAGCACTTATATACTGGTGTGGTCACCGTCGGTATTACAGTATACAGAAGCCAACAAAGTAGTGCAACACCTAAAGTAGTTCTCTTAAAGGTGGACGGTTACATACAATAGTTCTCTTAAAGGTAGACGGGTACATACACTACAATCCTCCCTTTTTAGCTTACAACATACTGATTCCCCATTAAACATACATTATAACATATATACAACTTTATGCAAGACAGTTCACAGATTCAGTCTCTCTGGAGGTTTCCGGACTCTGTCCGGATAACGCCTCGGTGGTGTCGTAACACCCGGCGGGGTAGTAGGTGCTTCTGGCAAGGTCGATTCGGCTTGAAGGACAGTGTCAGGTTCATCTGATTCCAGTATTACCAGATCGGAGGTAGGTGTTCTGGGTATCTCTGTCTCAACATTAACCGTGTAAGGTGGTGGAGTAGGTTGGCCATTTGTGGCTGACCCTATGATCTGGTCAACATGGCGCCTCATTATACTGTCCCCAATGTCCACCGTATACATCAACGGCCGTAGCCTTTTTCCAATAGTTCCAGGCTGCCATTTCTCGGTACGGTAGTCCCGGGCCAAAACTTGTTGACCTATCTGAAAAGATCTAGTTGGCCTTTCATTCATGCCCTGGAATTGCCGGTTCTCTACGTCCCTTCTGACGTTTGGCTTAAGCAAATCCAGCCGGCATCTTAGTCGTCTATTAAAAAACATCATGGCGGGAGTTTGATTTGTGACCGCATGTGTTGTATTCCTGTACGCCAACAAGAAGCTATCCACCTTATGTTGTAAGTTAATGGCTTCATTACCCATGGCCTTTGTGGCCTTCTTGAAGGTCTGGACAAACCTTTCAGCCAATCCATTGGAGGCGGGATGGTATGGGGCTGACGTGTAGTGCTTAACCCCATTGCTCTTTAAGAATTTCTTGAATTCTTCGGACACAAATTGCGGTCCATTATCAGAACAGATCTGTTCCGGCAGCCCATTCCGAGCAAACATGGTCCTTAACACTGTGATGGTTTTTTCCGTGGTGGTGGTGGACATCTTTATTACCTCCGGCCACTTGGAATGTGCATCCACCGCTATTAGAAACATTGAGTCCATAAATGGACCAGCAAAGTCGATGTGTACCCTTTGCCAAGGAGATGAGGGCCACTCCCATGGATGCAGAGGAGCCTGTGGTGGCGCGTTTTGGACCTTCTGGCATCCTAGACAGCTCTTAGTGATTTCTTCGATGTCCCCATCAATGCCTGGCCACCACACAAACGCTCTTGCTAGGTTCTTCATTTTCACTCCACCCAGATGTCCCTCGTGCAGCTCCTTTAACACCTTCTGTTGAAGTTTGGGTGGAATCACCACTCTAGATCCACACATCAGGGTTCCTCGATACACTGACAGCTGTTCTTTTCTCTGCGAAAATGCTGGCAGCGTTGGTTCGCCCTGTGCTGGCCATCCCTCCACCGTTAAATCATAGACTCGTGAGAGAGTCGGGTCATTTCTTGTTTCGTTTTCGATCATCGAATTTGTTACTGGTAGACATTCCACTATGGATGAGTGGAACATCTCTACCGGGTCCACTGTAGTCGCTTCTTCTACTATCGGCAATGGCAAGCGCGATAACCCATCAGCATTTCCATGCTGTTTGGACCTTTTGTATTCGATGTCATATTGGTGTGCCCCAAGTAACACGGACCACCTCTGTAACCTTTGCGCTGTCATGGTGGAAACGGCCTTGTTAGGGTTGAATATGGACACCAACGGCTGGTGGTCTGTCAGTAATGTGAACTTCTTGCCCTGCAGGTAATGATTGAATTTCTTTACGCCCCACACAAGGCTGAGGGCCTGCCTATCTATTTGAGCATAATTTCGCTCCGCGGAGGTCAATGATCGGGACGCGAATGCCACTGGCCTTTCCGAGCCATTTGGTAACTTGTGTGAAAGTACTGCTCCAATTCCATAGGGGGAAGCATCACAAGCTAGACGAAGAGGTAACGTTGGGTTGAAATGAGCCAACACTTCTTCAGAGGTAATCAACGCCTTGCTTCTGCGAAAGGCCTTTTTACATTCCTCACTCCACTTCCATGGTACTTCTTTCCGCAACAGAGCATTCAGCGGATGCAGCACCGTGGATAGATTCGGCAGAAACTTGTGATAATAATTAATCAACCCCAAGAATGATCTTAACTGTGATACGTTTTCCGGAGCGGGGGCCTTCACGACAGCTTCTATCTTGTCAGGTGACTTGTGCAGCCCCTCTCGGTCAATGACATGACCGCAGTACGAGATCCGTTTTTGGAAGAACTCACATTTCTTGCGATTAACTTGAAGGCCATATTCCTTCAACCTAGTGAGCACCAGTTTCAAATTTGTGAGGTGTTCTTCCTCGTCTTCTCCCGTAATCAGGATATCGTCTAAGTAACACTGCGTGCTTGGAATTCCTTGTAATACCTGCTCCATGGCCCTCTGCCAAATTGCTGGAGCCGAAGCTACCCCAAAAACCAGTCTATTATAACGATACAAGCCTCTGTGTGTGTTGATGGTGAGGTACTGACGCGACTCTTCCTCGACTTCCATTTGTAAGTATGCCTGTGCCAGGTCTATCTTGGTGAAGTGTTTCCCTCCAGCCAACGAAGCAAAGATGTCTTCACTCCGCGGAAGCGGGTATTGTACCGTGTGAAGCACCGGATTCACTGTGATCTTGAAGTCTCCGCAGATGCGGACCTTCCCCGGTCCCCCTGGCTTGTTACTTGGTGAAGACTTCATGACGGGAACAATGGGCGTGGCCCACTCACTCCAGTCCACTTTTGACAGTACCCCTGATCGTTCAAGTTCTTCCAGTTCTGCCTCCACAGCAGGTCGTATCGCGTCAGCCGATCTGGCTTTGAAAAATTTTGGGCTTGCATGTTCTGCAATCTTAACCTTTGCTTTAATTCCTCGCAGTGTTCCCAGTCCTTGCTGGAATACCTCTTTAGCTTCGTCCAATATTCTGGACAACCGTTCAGGTTTGACATCTTCCTTTCCGGAATCTACCGTCATGGTGTTTAGTGAATGCCAGTCTATCTTTATTTTCCTGATCCACTCCCATCCCAGAAGTGGTGGACCTCCCTCAGGCAACACATACAGGTCCATCCTTTGGTGATCTTTGTCCTTGTATCTCACCTTGACTTCTATCTTTCCGATGGGGTATACTTTGTGCCCCGTGTATGTCTGCAATACTAGTTCCGTGATCCAGATAGCTTGTCGGTCAGCTTCATTACTCACATTGTGAATTCTCAGACTATCCAGCTCCTGGCCGTTTGGGTCTGAGTCCGAATTCTGTTCGTCTGAACTCTTCTCAGCCACCTTGTGTACCTTGTTGTACTTTTCCTGTGATGGCTTCCTTTGGTTGTTGGTCTTCTTCCCTGACCGGCATACCTTAGCTATGTGACCCAGTTTGCCACATTTCCTACATTCCTGGTTCTTAAACCAGCATTGGTTCTGGTCGTGTGTTGTCTTCCCACAACGATAGCATTTTGTTGTACTCGAGGTAATTTGATCCACACTGAGTGCCGCTGCCTTTAGCTGCATTTCCGCAGTTCCCTTCGCTGCGGCTTCGTGCGATGCTGCAATAAGGACAGCCCTGTCAAGTGTAAGGTCGTTCTCTTCGAGTAGTCGCTTTTGCGTTCCTTCCTTTGACAACCCGCACACGAACTTGTCTCGCAATGCCTCTGTCAGATTCCCTCCAAACTGGCAGTGTTTCGCTAGTCTACGCAGTTCGACCAAGTATTCTGCGTTGCTTTCGTCTTTCCTTTGCGTTCTCGCATAGAATTTGGATCGTTCCACTAACATCAGTGGTGCGGGGTTAAAATGATCCTTCAGGACAGCAACAATATCATCGAAAGTCTGATCCGCCGGTTTAGCTGGTGCTAGTAGATGCTTCAAGAGCCCGTATGTCTTCGCGCCCATCGAGTTTAGCAAGGTTATAGCTTTGTCATCTTCTTCTATTTTATTGGCCTCACCATAGATCTCAATGCGTTCCACATACGAGGCCCAGTCTTCTACCTCGGAGTTAAATTCGTTGATGTTACCACGCTTAGGCATCTTCCTCTCTTCCTGATAACACCACGGATTATTTCTTTAAACTTTCTTTTTTTTCAAGATGGCAGTTCCCGCGAAAATGGCGGTTTCCCGTGCTTATCTTCTCTCCCCGCCCACTTCAATGGCGGTTCCCCGCTTCTGTCTTCTTCTCCGCCTAATGGCGGTTTCCCGCGTTTCTTCCCCTGGCGGGAGGGGTACACTTTCCCCACGGGCGACGGCCGCTGGCTTTCAGGTTCACAGCCTGCGCGTCGGCTTCAGTGCTTTCCCTTTTCTCGGCAGGGCAACCGGCGCTGGGTACACCCCGTTGACGGCAAACAGTTTCAGCCGCTGGGCTGGCTCTCGCTCAGTTCCCCTTGCTTGGGCTCTGTCTCTCTCCCGCTCGCTCGGCTCTACCGGCGCTGGGTACACCCCGTTGACGGAGAACAGTTTCAGCCGCTGGACTGGCTCTCGCTCAGTCTCCCTTGGTCGGCTCTGCCTCTCCCGCTCGCTCGGCTCCCAATCGCGCCTCCCAGCCCTCTCGCAGTCCGGTGCTTCCCTCCCCGGCTGCGGCTGAGTTTATCTCTTCCCGCGCCTACGTTCCCGGTCGCAGCGCTTCGTGGCTTCGGTCGCAGCCCGGCCTTTTTCGCCAGTCGCGGTCTAGCTGTCTCACGACGCCGTTGCGTCCCCAACCTGTCTGTACCGCGGCTTCATTGCTCCACGCTGCCCCAGTCTCAGCGCCTCTGGACCCGACTTCTGTCCGGCTCCTTTCCCCCTCGACCGTGGTCGAGTGCACCGCCCTTATCCTCCGGTTATTCTTTTTACTTTCCCTTACTCACAGTCATCGTGGCCGCCTTGCTTCTCGTGCTGATTGGCTCACTCCTCACCGTGGCAGAAGGGACAGTCAGTGCCTGTTGCTGATGGAAGTCTTTGTCTCTAAATTCTTCCTCCTTTCTAGTTCTGCAGCCTCGAGTTTTCTCCCAGCAGAACGACGAGAGCGGTTGCCTCTTCTCGACGCTCGTTAACTGCTTCGGAAGTATTGTTGCCGCAGGGTACGATCGGACTCATCGCCACTGTAAAGTCTGTGGGTTGTTTAGTTAATTAATACACAGACTCCAAGAGTAACTTAAAACAGGACTTTACTATTCGAAGGTCAGGGCGAATCTGCCCAATAAATCCTGACACAGCACTTATATACCGGTGTGGTCACCGTCGGTATTACAGTATACAGAAGCCAACAAAGTAGTGCAACACCTAAAGTAGTTCTCTTAAAGGTGGACGGTTACATACAATAGTCCTCTTAAAGGTAGACGGGTACATACACTACAAAAGTGGAATAAAGATTGGTAAATACAGGTGGGATTAACAGAGAGGGATAAAAGAGACAGACAGAAAAAGTAATGAAATATATAATTTTTAAAATCTCCAACACTAATCACCTTCTGAGGGAATGAGACTCCACACTTCTAAAATTAATTTTTCAGGGCCAGAGAGGTTGGTTGGCAGTAATTATCACGTATCATGCTGTTAAGAACTCACTTACTCCTGAATGCACAGGCCCTGACCTTTTCTGCCATTTTTAGTGGGGAACTAGTTGGCAAGTACACCAAGTTCACGCCATTGAATGCCGAGTCTATTGGCGAGGACTGCAACAGCGCACCCTGTGTTGGAGCGGGGTATCTCTGGCAGCAACTTCCGGCTTTCTGCTTTTAACTGCATATGTGCGGACGCCAGAAGCTGCTGTCCAATTTATCCTGTAATAACAGTGAGCCGTGTTAGCCTCGCCGCATTCTTATCACAAAATCCGGGCCAATAACGTTGCAAGCATGTTTCTTTTTGTTGCAGATTTAATGTTTCAATTTGACAACTGATAAACACTAAATGATTAATCAAATGAACATACAGTCCACTCCTAATTAATTCAAAGCTTTTTTTGTGTGAAAAACATTCACGTTATCCAGTAATTTGCATTAATAATGAATTAAAAATAAACTATTGGTGACTTTTTTGAATTAACTTTTGAAATGAGCAACTCTGAATTAAGAGGAGCTCCATTATTTTGGTACCAGTACTCAAACAGATAAAGAGAGTTTTCTTTTTATTTTATTCTTTCATTATGTTTATTTTCTGTTTTTCTGATGCCCCCAAAATCCATGGGTACTTGTGAATCCCTCAAATGACTGAAGGGAATTGGAGAAGGTGCAAGCTGCAAGTTCAAGTGAAGTTGACAATAAGAATCATTGAATCACAGAAAGGTTACAGCACAGAAGGAGGTCATTTGAGCCATTGAGCCCCCGCCGGCTCTCTGCAAGAGCACTTCAGGTCGTCCCACTCGCTGCATACGCCGATAATTTGACTTTTTCCTGCACCTTTCAGCTCAAACTTACTTGCTGGGAGTGCGAGCAGATAACAGCGAGGGCAACAGGGCACCTGGGACTATAGTTAATGACGGGACCAGCAATACATCTCCTTAATCAATGAGATTTAAGGGTTGAGAAAGAAACAGAGGAACGACGGAGAAGGAGGGTGAATCGGGTACAGAAAGAGAAATAAAGAGAGGGAAAGAAAGATTGGATTAAGAGAGAGAACAAAGGAGACAGAAAGAAAAAGTAAGTAGAAAATTTGACACTTTTAAAACCTCTAACAACAATTTACTACATGCAGGAATGAGAATGAACAGTTTAAATTGTTCCTTATCCAGGCCAGAGAGGTTGATTGACATCAAATTAACAATTATCAAACCCTTTTAAAAAAATACATGCGCTGTAAAGCTCCAACCTAAACTTTCTGCGGCGAGTTTAATGGGCAATTAATGTGTAAATCTAGCAAGTTCTTAAAAAAAAATGGCGTTGCTAAAAGCGAGATGTTGTTTGTGTGAAGCAAGCGGCGTAAATCGACCAGCAAGTTCTGGGGAGTTGCATCTCGAGGCAAATCTCGTAATCCCCTGAACCTGCTGGTCGATCTGCACATCAATTACAGCGTGCGTCGGTCACACGCCGTTACTTTTTTGCCGCAAGAACTGGCCCATTTTTGTCAAAAGGGGGGTTGGCAGACATAATTAGCTGCAACCTCCGCCCTTCTGCCTCAGGAAACTTCATTGAGCTGCATGCGTGTGCGTGTGCGTGTGTGCGTGTGTGCGTGTGCGAATGCAGCTTATTGAAAGTGCTCCGTCTGCCAGCACAGTGAGAGGGTGAAGTGCCTCCTCTGCCGCACAGAGAGATGTGTGTCACGGACAAACGGCTGCAAGCTGGCGTCGATATTTATGTCTTATCAAGTTCAACCTTAATGTTGGAACTCATCAGGGGGAAGTGGTAATTATTGGGTTTAATCAGGTTTAACCTAATAATCAGAAGGCTTTGTTATATTACGTAAATTATTTTCGTAGAATTTACAAGCAATGAATCTGATTACCGAGGTTAAATTAATTGCGCCCTGCAGTGTTTATATTCAGTCTCCCCCTTTTTGGTGGAGCATTATTGCTAAACAGCAACTGCGCATTAAAACCTATTTTGGTGATACAGCGACAAAAAAGCAAACATAATTTTGTGATTAAGCATGTTAAAAAAAACACATGCTGCTATTGCCACCTGTTATTCATCTAGTTCACAATTGTGCATCAGATTAATGTACATTCTGACCTTTCAAGTATTCAGTGTGTTTTCTGAGTGGAAGTTAATGTTTCCAAGTATATTGCATAATAGCCCAAAAAAAATCGATGCCAAAAGTTCATAGCATTTTGAGAGGCCACAATCCCCATTATTGAGTGGAGATGCTCTACGAGAGGACTTGAGTTGTAAAAGAATTACAAAACAAAATTAAAAACATGAACAGCAAATAGTTTACTGGCATCAGTTTCTGTTCCAAAATGTTCCCTTTGGTCTCCCGGTGGAGCTGCCCTAGTGGTGTGTCAGCTGTGGCTCAGTGGGTCGCACTCTCTCTCGCCTCTGAGTCAGAAGGTTGTGGGTTCATAGTCCCACTTCAGAGACTTGAGCGCAAAAATCCAGGCTGACACTCCCAGTGCAGTGGTGAGGGGGTGCTGCACTGTCGGAGGTGCCACCTTTCGGATGAGCATTAAACCAAGGCCCCGTCTGCTCTCTCAGGTGGACGTAAAAGATCCCATGGTGCTTGACGTAAGAAAACTACTGGGCACTTGGTCAGAGTATTAAACAAGGCTTTAATCGACTGTTTCACAACATGGAAGTCTAATTATCCTTCACTAGTTCCTGTTTACAAAATGTCCCTGAGCAAGCTGGGCCCGTGCCCGAGTATTTATCCTCTCCCTGGACAGCGCCACCAGCAGGCCGCCCAGTATATTTCATAAGTCCTTTCTACATAAATGGCACGATTTATGTCAGTGCTATTTTGAAGAAGAGTAGGGGAGTTCTCCCCGGTGTCCCGGCCAATATTTATCCCTCAATCAACATCACTAAAAAACAGATTATCTGGTCATTATCACATTGCTGTTTGTGGGAGCTTGCTGTGTGCTTATTGGCTGCTGCGTTTCCTACATTACAACAGTGACCACACTTCAAAAAGTACTTCATTGGCTGTAAAGCGCTTTGAAAGGCGCTATATAAATGCAAGGCTTTCTTTCTAGTGGAGTCAGACACCCTCTGAGGGTTTGAAGGATGAACTCCATATTATTGACTGTTAAAGTTGGATGCTTTTCAGAGTAAAATTATTTTGTGTGACATTAGAACTTGGATGGCAATGCTGTCAGGGTGTCCAGTGCATTAATATTTGCACTCAACTTGTCTTAAAGGGCTACTGTAAAATGAAGCTCTATTAGGGTGAATACTTGAATAGGAGTACTATCTCGAGGTTGCTTTACCTAAAGATTCTACTGTGTTGGACGTACATGTTCCAGTAAGACATCAGCTCACTGAAGGATGTCCATTGCTTAAACATTTTTACCTTCTGCTTTGACAGCACAGGCCATACAGCCAAACACGGCCACTGAACACAAGAACAGCACCTCATCTTCCGATTAGGCACTTTGCAGCCTTCCGGACACAATATCGAGTTCAACAATTTCAGATCATAACCTCGGCCCCTATTACATTTTTACTTATATTTTTTTCCACCCCTTTGTTTTAGGTCTTCCCTTCCCCCCCCCCCTTTCCTTTTTTTCCTCTCTCTCCCACATGGCAGCTCTGTCTCATCCTGCCAGTACACTTCACACCTAATCTGAGCTGTCTTTTGTCTCCACTTGTCCTATTACCATCTCGTCTGGTTTTGAATACCTCGTAATGTCTCTTACTTCTTTTGTTCTGTCGCAGCCCTGCCTTCGACCTATTTTATTTCCTTTCCAGTTTTGAAAAAGGGTTTCGACCCAAAACGTCGACTCTAATTTCTCTCCACGGATGTTGCCTGGCCTGCTGAGTTTATCCAGCATTTTCTGTTGTTATTTCGGATTTCCAGCCTCTGCAGTATTTTGCTATCGTACAAGAAAGGAGATGTCTGCAGCAATAAGATGTGGGAGGGCATAAAGACAGGGATGGAGCAAAGAGAGCTTCTCTTTCAGTGTATCCCTGAGCTTATACAACTTCAATGCTTCACTTTATCTGAGAGTGCTAAGATAGGGTAACAGTAGCATTGATGACTACCCGTAACCGAAGGGGAACTGATGTTTAGGTAGCTATAATGCAGAAAACGTAATGGCCCAGAAATTCGGGTCGGGGGCTTCCCGCGGGTGCAAGCCCCCGACCTGCACTTACCTTGCGTGCCGACTGTTGAGCTGTGGGCCCCCGTGGAATTCCAATCCGGGGCCTGGTCCAGCTGCCAGTGCGCAGTGATTGCGTATCCCAGGGGCGCAGTTAGTTCGATGCGTCCCCTGGGATCACGTGGGCCATGGGGAGCCAATCGGAGCAAGGAATGCTCCATTCATAAGTCTGACAGGAAGTGCTGTGAAGACTTATAAATACTACGGCCCCAAAATAGCAACAATCTTCAAATAAATTTTAAAAAAGCATCATATTTTTTAAATAAACTATAAATTACATGAAATAACTATTTTAAATAATAATTTAAATTTTTGAAAAAAATAATTTTATTTTCTAACGGGGCTAAAAATAAACTTACCTTGCTTTAAAGTATTTAAAAATAATAAACCTGTGGAAAAAATGTTTTAATTTTAATTAATTCACCACTTACCTTGTAAAAAGCAGGCCTTACATCTGCTTTTTACATTTCTAAATTCTGCAGGCTTACGTTCCCGGGAAAACCTGTAAAAAAGACCAAAGTTCGATGCGCACGCGCAGCCCCTTCTGCGCACGCGTTCGACCTCTGAACCCCTTCGTTCAGAGGAACGGAAGTGCCGGTTTCCCGCGCATGCGCAGTGCATGCAGGAAACTGGCACTTCCATTGGGCCTACGGGTGAGTACCCCGTGTGTACTCACCCGTGGAGACCAGAATTTCTGGGCCAATAACTTTTTGGACCCATGTTTGGTGGGTAATAGTCAGGTGGGCAGAGATAAAAATGTCGTCGGGGGTCTAAATCACATCACTTGACCCCCCCATGCATGAGGCTCCCGCTTGAAACATGAAAACATAGAAAAGTAGGAGCAGGAGCAGGCCATTCGGCCCTTTGAGCCTGCTCCGCCATGCAATATGATCATGGCTGATCCTTTATCTCAATAGCATATTCCCGCTCTCTCCCCATACCCCTTGATCCTGATGGGACCTCTAGCTGCCAGGATTCAAATCTACCTGAAAAGCAAAATGGACATCAAGATAGCAGTAAGTCAGTGGGTGTAAAAACTATTCCATTTTGGTTCTGGTACCACTCCATCTTAGAGCATGAACAGGGCGATATTGAGATGAAATTTGCTCCATTATTTATGTACATATTTGTCACATTTTAGAGATATACATATAGATATATCCATCACAGAGGAAGGTATCTAGAACCTGTGGAGTCAATAGGACTTTGCTAATCAGATCGGTGATTAGTTGAGCTAAAGAAGCAGACATGGTTTGTGCTGGGGTTGGAATGCCTAGTGATGGTGATGGTCGTGGTGTATTTTTGCTTAAGCTGTTGATTCCAATAAGTATCCTCGAATTCAACTGTGATGGGAGAAAAAAAATGTAATAATTCAAAATCCCCAAAATGTGTCAAACTGCAACCCCGCTGTCCTGCGCTGTGACACACCATTGACTTCATCCTAAGGTCGATGAGAGCAGGGAGCTGGTTTTCCATTGCCAACCCTTATGTCACTGAGTGGGTGAAAGGCAGCGGGCTCTGCATTGACACAGGAACACACATACAGGGAGCTGTCCACTAACCTCCCGCTGCTGCTGGATAGGGAGACCAGCTTGTTTCAATCTCTGGAAAGTGAATGTGCAGCCAGAAGTGCTTTTTTAAAAAAAAAACTTTCCAAAATTATCTTTTTTGGCAGACTTTCTACTGACTGCATTTACACAGTGCCAATGTAATCTCTCTAGCAGCACAAAGAGTGTCAACAATGCACTCTCAGCTGATTCACTCTATTTGTGATGTTGGGTCAATGCCCAAGACATCGTGGCATGGATTCCAATAGTATGAAAGGAGCATTATTCTGTAACTTCTGAAAGAATATGGCAAGTGAGGGGAGAAAACCACACATTTGAACACAGGTCTTCCCTAACTAAACCCAGTTTATGAAGTGCCATGAGTTCTAATACAGAAATGACAGTAAATCATAGAAATTTACGGCACAGAAGGAGGCCATTCGGCCCATCATGCCTGTGCTGGCCGAAAAAGAGCCATCCAGCCTAATCCCACTTTCCAGCTCTTGGTCCATCGCCTTGTAGGTTAGAGCACTTCAAGTGCACATCCAAAGTAAAGAATCAATTACTTGGATGGCTATTGCACTCCCAGTAGAAATCTCCCCCCTGTTGCTTCCAGGCAGAGCTATTAATAAACTCACTTACCTGACTGAACTTCAGAAGCAGTTGCTTGCACTGAACCATCATGTCAGCAGGATTCATATAACAACAGAGGAAAGAAAAGCAACCATTGAGGTGTCCCAGACTCTCGCAGATCTTCCTGCAGTGCCTGGGGTCTAAAGGTCAGATAAATAACCCAGGCAAAGCACGTTTCTGCTGAGCTGCTGTAAATGTGTTTCCTGCCTTGTGTAGGTGAGGAGGGATAATACGTTGCCGTGGTAAAACTCACCGGGGGAAAATTGGCTCGCGCCCCGAAAGAGTTAGCGCCCCCCCCCCCCCCCGCCGCACCCGAAATTGAATGGTAGCGCCCCAAGCAGGAGGCGGGTCGCTACTGGAAGCGCTCCCCCTCCCTCTTGGGGGCGCTCCCATGGAATATCGCGGCGCTACGTGCAGCAGCCCCGATTAAAGTGGAGGGGCCGAGTGCAGCGCACACCGGGGGCCTGCTGGGCCGCCGGCAAAAGAGCCGGCACCTCGCAGCAGGAGGAGGCGAGAGGGGGCAGGTGCGGGCAGGCGGCGCAACAAAAAAATGGCTGCCCGGCACCTGTCCTTTAATTACCGTCCCCTTGGGGGCACTAACGGGAGGCGCAAAGCAACCAAATTTCCCCCCCCGTGCATTTGCACTAACAGTTGGGACTTTAAATTTGCAGCATGTTTGCATTACAATTTCCAAACATCACAAAGACATTTATCTTGATTTGAGATTAAATGCTCCCATGTGTGCACTTGTATGATTCAGGAGGTAGAAGCTGTGGCCTTTAGACTAATAACAGTCCGCTTTTGGGTTTTTCTTTTCCACAGTAATTCAAAACACAGTGCAATCTGTGGTCTCCTAATTTAATAGCTCCCGGTTGACTAGAAATAAACTGAGGTAGAAATAGTAGTTCTAACATGGCGAGAGTGCATTGAGTTCAAATCATGCCTGTTCAATAGCAATGCCTATTTTAATATAAATTCAACTTTTAAACATGGGATCGTAGATTTATACAGCACAGAAGGGGGTCAATTAGCCCACCGTGCCTGTGGCAGCTCCTTGAACGGGCTGCCCAATTGCTCCCACACTCCTGCTCTTTCCCCGTAGCCCTGCAAAGTTGCCCTGGACAGGAGTAAAGTTCAAATGATACTGCTATATTTTAAACTAGCTGAAGTGCCTGGTGGTGCCAAGGGATTTTTGAGGGCATGTTGTTGTTGGAAGAGAGAGAGAGAGCGACTGGGGGGAAGAGAGAGAGTGACTGGGGGGGAAGAGAGAGAGCGACTGGGGGGAAGAGAGAGAGCGACTGGGGGGAAGAGAGAGAGCGACTGGGGGGAAGAGAGAGAGCGACTGGGGGGGAAGAGAGAGAGTGGCTGGGGGGAAGAGAGAGAGCGACTGGGGGGAAGAGAGAGAGCGACTGGGGGGAAGTGAGAGAGCGACTGTGGGGGAAGAGAGAGAGCGACTGGGGGGAAGAGAGAGAGCGATTGGGGGGAAGAGAGAGAGCGACTGGGGGGAAGAGAGAGAGCGACTGGGGGGAAGAGAGAGAGTGAGGGCCGCATAAATTAAAATGGCAAAATAAGGCATTCTAAGGGGGTGATTTTGCCAATGGGGGTGCGTTGGAGGCGGGACTGCTGCTTGGCGGGTCGATGTCCCGCCTCCATCGATTTGTGGCCAACCCATGCTATTTTCCCTTGATTGTCCTTGTTAAGCTCACCCAGCGGGCTTAGCAGGTCAATTAAGGGGAAGCCGGTTACAGAGAATGTCAGCGAATGACGTTTCACCTGTCAAAAATTTTTGACAGATGAATTGTCATCGTTTGACAACTCTGTGAAGCTGTCAATCACTGACATTCTTTGTTGTTTGATGAGTCCTTGAATTCAAGGCCTCATCAAACCTCTTTCTTTTGCAGAAATGAGATGGTTGTTGCATTGGAGAATGCAACGGCCATCTGTCATCTCTGCCGCGGAGGTGCGAGACTCTCCGCATACACACCGACTGAAGCCTGCAGGAAGAAACAAAGGTAAGTAAACTTTTTCTAACCCTTTCCACTTACCTCACAGACTCACCTCTCCACACTTGCACCCATCACTTACCTTCACAGCACACTTTTGCACCCCGCAGACCCCCGCAGACCCACTACTCGCCTCAGTGACCCTGGCGGGGTTCGGAGCCTTCAGGAAGCCCGCACTTGTGTGGGCAAAATGGGGATAATCCTCTTATCTGCCTGTTAACTACCTGTTAACAGGCAGTTAATAGGCTTTAATCCCTTCCCACCTCCAAGGAGACGGGACCCAGCGCGGGACGGCTACCCGCCTCCTGGCAAGATGACACGGAGGTGGGGTGGGGGCGGGTTGGGCACCCGCCTCCAAATTCTGCCATTTTCCCGGCAGTCCTGCCTCCCCAGGGCTGGCAAGATCGCGCCCAAGATGCCTGATTCTCCTGCCACTTAACACAGAAAATGGGCCTTCGAAAGGAGGAAACTCCAGGCCTTGACTTCTGCACATCACAAAAAATTGGTGAAATCAATGTTTGTATTTATCTGTATAAAAGTTTAGAAAGATCCAACATAACTCGTGGGCGGAAGTGACTTACACACTGGATCGGTAAGGTGCACTGGGGGCCAGTGACCATTTTGACAGGTGAGGGCCGCATAAATTAAAATGGAAAAATAAGGCATTCTATGAGTTTAGCAACCAAACCATCCTATTACCATGCCAATGGGCCATTTTTGCGTGCTTTAGTTGGAACGCTTTACATGGTTCCTTATGTAGAAATTTACACTCCAGTAACAATTAATTAATCTTCAATTACACTCTCATAGTTATTTATTATTAATAAAACTTAATTGTTAAAAAAAAATAGATTAGGGAAGTTTGTGACAATTCCAGATGATGCCGTGCCTCACTTTGTCTTACCTGACGAGCCACCACAGGTGGGATGACATCAAACACAAGACTGACGCTCCAGTGATTTGTCAGTGCACCCTAGGTTGAAGTGTGCTGTTACAATCTGCCGTTTTTGTAGGACTATCTTTCCTCTCAAAGGTCTAGCAGCAGTTTCCATAAGCTGACCTTGTTCCTGATAGACTGAAACCCGCAGCTTTGTTCAATTCTGTTGTCGTGCGGTTGAGTACCCGAGGAATTAACAATTGCCCCACTAACTGGGGTTAATGTAATCTTGCACCAAATTACCAAACGCTCTTCAATATGGCAGGCGTTACCATACAGAGCAGAAGATTGTGGATGAAAGTGACTGATCTATTTATATGTGGCATTAAGCACAAATATTTGGCAAGTGCTAAAAGTACAATATAAAAGCGATTTAAAACATCCTGAAGTATATTTTCCGATTTCTGCTGCTGGTGTTGGTGGCACAGAACACGGGGCGAGGCTTGTGAAATTGGTGGGTTTCCGCCTACAATGTGCCACTTCTGGGGCCAGTGCTCTCGTCCCAAAAAACAGGTGAGAGCTTTATTACAATATACTACGATGAATTCTAATATTATGCAAGCTAGTGCGTGCACACGTTCCCGTGATCGTAGCTGAGATTGCGCTGTGCGTTACTGTCATCGCCAGTATGGGGTTGCCGAGAAGGCTATTCTGTGCTGACAGAAAGTCAGTTTTACATAAGAACATAAGAACATAAGAAATAGGAGCAGGAGTAGGCCAATCGGCCCCTCGAGCCTGCTCCGCCATTCAATAAGATCATGGCTGATCTGATCCTAACCGCCAATCCACTATCACAGAACCATCTCCTGAATCTAACAGAATTAGACACACGAAATAGGAGCAGGATCAGGCTACACGGCCCCTGGGCCCGCTCCGCTACCCACAGGGCCATGTCCGATCCGAACCTAGACTCTTGTCCAAATTCCTGCCCGCTCCCCGTAACCCTTAATTCCCTTTACTTCTAGGAAACTGTCTATTTCTGTTTTAAATTTATGTAATGATGTAGCTTCTACAGCTTTTTGGGGCAGCATATTCCATGGACCTACCACCCTCTGAGTGAAGTAGTTCCTCCTCATCTCAGTTTTGAAAGAGCAGCCCCTTATTCTAAGACTATGCCCCCTAGTTCTAGTTTCACCCATCATCGGGAACATCCTCCCCGCATCCACCCGCTCCAACCCCTTCACAATCTTATATGTTTCAATAAGATCACCTCTCATTCTTCTGAACTCCAATGAGTAGAGTCCCAATCTACTCAACCTCTCCTCATATGTCCATCCCCTCATCCCCGGGATTAACCGAGTTTCAAAGAGACAAGTTTGATTCTGAATTGTTGTGAATTGAATTTGCAATTTAAGTGAAGATTTTGGTTCTTTTGGCAACTGCTTATTTGCCAAGATACTTTGGTAGGCTTTGAGCAGAGTTTTGACGGATAATTTTTAGTTGCATCGCTTACCATTTGAAAATGGGGATTCCGATGGGAATCTTACTATTTCTGTGGTGCAAAAAGAGGGTGAAAAGGGGAGATGTTGCACCTAAGAGAAGCTGCCTGCACCCAGTGTTACCCACGGACCCATAGCTACAGACAGTAGTACACCTAACTTGGCATATCTGAGGAAAGATATCTTCATAGGTTGTACCTCACTCAGAAAGGTCCTGAGAGTCGTACAAGTCATGTGGAAACCAATCTCCAGCTATCCTCCACCACAGGAATGGCTCTGCCAGTAAGGGTTCACCACAGCCCCGATTTTGTTTGCCTCTGGCTCATTTCAAAGTTGCCGTAGGAGACGTCTGTCAATTTTCAGTTCACAGATTTATCAAGTAGGTGACTGATGGACTGTTTTCACTTGGACAATCTGCTTCAGAATAAGAGGGTACTGCATTTTTTCCACATGGCAGAACATAAGAACATAAGGAATAGGAGCAGGAGTCGGCCATTCGGCCCCTCGAGCCTGCTCCTCCATCCAATAAGATCATGGCTGACCTTCGACCTCAACTCCACTTTCCCGCCCGATCTCCATATCCCTTGATTCCCCTAGCCCAAAAATCTATCGATCTCAGCCTTGAATATACTCAACGACTCAGCATCCACAGCCCTCTGGGGTAGAGAATTCCAAAGATTCACAACCCTCTGAGTGAAGAAATTCCTCCTCATCCCAGTCTTAAATGGCCGACTCCTTATCCTGAGACTATGCCCCCTAGTTCTAGACACTCCAGCCAGGGGAAACAACCTCTCAGCATCTACCCTGTCAATCCCCCTCAGAATCTTGTATGTTTCATTGAGATCACCTCTCATTCTTCTAAACTCCAGAGAGTATCGGCCCATTCTACACAATCTCTCATCATAGGACAACCCTCTCATCCCAGGAATCAATCTAGTGAACCTTTGTTGCACCGCCTCCAAGGCAAGTATATCCTTCCTTAGATAAGGAGACCAAAACTGTGCCCAGTACTCCAGGTGTGGTCTCACCAAGGCCCTGTACAATTGTAGCAAGACTTCCTTACTCTTATACTCCAACCCCCTTGCAATAAAGGCCAACATGCCATTTGCCTTCCTTATTGCTTGCTCTACCTGCATGCTAGCTTTCTGTGTTTCTTGCACGAGGACACCCAAATCTCTCTGAACCCCAACATTTGAAAGTTTCTCACCGTTTAAAAAATATTCTGTTTTTCTATTCTTCCTACCAAAGTGAACAACCTCACATTTCCCTACATTATACTCCATCTGCCACCTTACTGCCCAGTCACTTAGTCTATCTATATCCCTTTGCAGACTTTTTGGCCGGAATTTTGCCAGTGCTCAGAGGGCAGGATTGGAGGCAGGTCAGAGGTTAAATTTGCAATGATTGACAGCAGGTTCTGAACCCACCGTGATCCTGCCACCACGCATCTTTCCTGAGTGTCGGGTCTCCGATTTGCAAACGGACCCCGCACCAAGCGGCGGGAAAGGGATTAAAGACACTTACTTGCCTATTAGGTGGTAGTTTAGAGCTACTTTCACAGGGTTTTTGGATTTTCCAGCTTCTGGGTTGGGTTTCACAATGTTCCAACAACACACCAGGATAGTGTGGCATGAACACAAGCGAGCTGGAGACTGCACAGCTGCAACTGCAGTGTAAAAGCTGCACACTCAAATCGTGTCATTTAAAAATCTGTGAGGTTGCTGATTGAATAATTTGGGGGCATATTCTGTGATTAGGCTGCAAGTATGTGCTGTGCACTGTAGATCCACTGTAACCTCCTCAAAGCAGGGAGCAGCCTCCGGTTTTTGTGCTGCCGTACCTGCAGCAGCCAGCACTTCAGGGAACAAAATGGAAATTAATCTGCAGAGGGGACGTGGCCCCTTTAAATAATCAGTCCACCATCGCTTCATCAGACGTGAGCAGCTGACCCGCACCCAGCAATTGCCTTGGAGAACCCGCACGTCGGCCTTAACGAGGCCAATCACTGCAAAATTTCAACTGCAGGGCGGTGGGAACCGGGAGCGGGTCCGGAACCCGCCGGACAGCGGACCCACCACCATCCCGCCTCCAGGCGCAAAATCGCGGCCTTTGCATCCTCCTCACAGCTTACTGTCCCACCTAGCTTCGTATCATCAGCAAACTTGGATACATTACACTCGGTCCCTTCATCTAGGTCATTAATATAGATTGTAAATAGCTGAGGCCCCAACACTGATCCTTGCGGCACCACACTAGTTACAGCTTGCCAACCTGAAAAAGATCCATTTATCCCTACTCACTGTTTTCTGTCCGTTAACCAATCCTCTATCCATGCTACTATATTACCCCCAACCCCATGAGCCTTAATCTTGTGTAATAACCTTTTATGTGGCACCTTATCGAATGTCCTTTGGAAATCCAAATATACTACATTCACTGGTTCCCCTTTATCTACCCTGCTAGTTACATCCTCAAAACAATCTAATAAATTTGTCAAACATGATTTCCCTTTCATAAAACAATGTTGACTCCGCCTAATCATGTTATGATTTTCTCAGTGCCCTGATACCACTTCCTTAACAATGGATTCCAGCATTTTCCCGATGACTGATGTTAGGCTAACTGGCCTGTGGTTCCCTGTTTTTTCCCTCCCTCCTTTCTTAAATAGCGGTATTACATTTGCGACCTTCCAATCCGCTGGGACCATTCTAGAATCTTGGGAATTTTGGAAGATCAAAACCAATGCATCCGTATCTCTTCAGCCACCACTTGTAGAACCCGAGGATGTAGGTCGTCAGGTCCAGGGGATTTGTCAGCCTTTAGTCCCATTAGTTTCTCTAGTACTTTTTCTCTACTTATATTAAATATGTTAATTTCCTCACCCTCATTAGACCTTTGGTTCCCCACCATTTTTGGTATGCTTTTTGTGTCTTCTACTGTGAAGACAGATACAAAATATTTATTTAACGTTTCTGTCATTTCCTTATTCCCCATAATAATGTCTCCTGTCTCAGCCGCTAAGGGACCAACGTTTACTTTTGCTACTCTCTTCCTTTTTACATACTTGTGGAAGCTCTTACAATCTGCTTTTATATTTCTTGCTAGTTTTCTCTCATTCTATTTTTTCCCTTTTTATCAATTTTTTGGTCAACCTTTGCTGGTTTCTGAAACTCTCCCAATCCTCAGGCTTACTATTATTCTTTGCAACATTATAAGCTTCTTCTTTCAATCTAAAGCTATCCTTAACTTCTTTAGTTAGCCACGTTTGGATCACTTTCCCCGTGGAGTTTTTGTTTCTCAATGGAATGTATTTTTGTTGAGCATTATGAAATATTTCTTTAAATGCTAGCCACTGCTTATCTACCGCCAATACTTTTAACCTATTTTTCCAATCTACTTAAGCCAACTCGCCCCTCATACCTATGTAATTGGCTTTATTTAAGTTTAAGACTCTAATTTCGGACTTAGGCAAATCACTCTCAAAATTAACGTGAAATTCTATCATATTATGATCACTCTGCCCCAGAGGATGGCAGGATTCCCTAATGTCCAGGACATTATTGATAGTACTTATATGGCCCTAAGCACTTATATGCACAAAATAAGAACATAAGAATTAGGAGCAGGAGTCAGCCATTCGGCCCCTCGAGCCTGCTCCGCCTTTCAATAAGATCATGGCTGACCTTCGACCTCAACTCCACTTTCCCGCCCGATCTCCATATCCCTTGATTCCCCTAGAGTCCAAAAATCTAGCGATCTCAGCCTTGAATATACTCAATGACTCAGCATCCACAGCCCTCTGGGGTAGAGAATTCCAAAGATTCTCAACCCTCTGAGTGAAGAAATTCCTCCTCATCTCAGTCTTAAATGGCCGGCCCCTTATCCTGAGACTGTGCCCCCTAGTTCTAGACTCTCCAGCCAGGGGGAAACAACCTCTCAGCATCTACCCTGTAGGATCTTGGAGCGAATTTCCGCTTCACAGACACAGTCATGATACCTTCAGTTTAAGCAGTCCATGGTGGCAGTGTTATTTGAATCATAAAGGACATTGAATGATTGGTTCCTCCTGACCAAGGCTATTCTCTTCAACCCTGGCTCAATCCACCTCTAACACGACCATGAACAGCAGCAGAGCGCCGATACAACACGGCCTCTCCAACCACCAATGCACGATTGGTGTCTTGAATTGTGGGAGAAAAATTGAATTTAGAAAATAAAATGTAGAAGATGGGCAGCAATGAGAGGCAATAAATTCATGGGGAAGCAAAGCCTTGAATAAGTTGAGGACGGCTTTACTGATGGATTCTTGTCAGATTTCACAGTTTGCCATGAGTTCTATTTATACCATGCATTTAAAACATAATTTTAAACCTAAATTAACTTATTTTGTTCAAAATTGAATCAAGATAGGAATCAGAGAGAATACTATGTAAGCTGCCTTTCTTCACTGCTGATGGACTGTCATCTTGAAAATCCCCCTAATGAGTATAGAGTAGTAGATTTTAAAGGGCTTATCTCAGTCCTCAATAACAAGTGTTTCAACAGTGAATCATAAATCTTTATATCTGTGACTCAGAATAAAAATAGAAAAATTGCCCAGTACTACAATAAAAAACCTTTATTTATTGCTGTCACTCTATATATAATAGTAATCAGCATAAAAACATGTAAAGTTCCACTGAGCTGCTCATCTCAGCTGAGGTGACGACGAAAATGTCAAAAGAAAGAAAGACTTGCATTTCTATAGCGCCTTTCACTACCGTCGGATGTCCCAAAGCACTTTACAGCTAATGAAGTACTTTTTGAACTGCAGTCACTGTTGTAATGTGAAAAACGCGGCAGTCAATTTGCGCACAGCAAGCTCCCACAAACAGCAACATGATAATGACCAGATAATCTGTTTTTGTTATGTTGGTTGTGGGATAAATATTGGCCCCAGGACACTGGGGATAACTCCCCTGCTCTTCTTCAAAATAGTGCCATGGGATCCTTTACGTCCACCTGAGAGAGCAGACGGGGCCTCGGTTTAACATCTCATCCGAAAGATGGCACCTCTGACAGTGCAGCGCTCCCTCAGCACTGCACTGGGAGTGTCAGCCTAGATTTTTGTGCTCAAGTCTCTGGAGTGGGACTTGAACCCACAACCTCCTGACTCAAAGTGCGAGAGTGCTACCCACTGAACCATGGCTGGGAGCGGAAAATAAGACCAGGGTAACCAGGGACCCTTGTCAGAAGCAGGCACTTGTGGAGTCTCGGAACTTTTTTGGTGGTCTTTGCCAATTCTTTCCTAAGTTTTAATGACTATGCAATGGTGAACAAGAGAAATGATTTTGAGATTGTTTTGAAAACACTGACAGCAATTTATAGAGGCAGATGCGCTCTTAAGTGGATTTCCCTGTCTCATGTCACCCCAGCACATCTGTTCGAGTGCAGTGGCTGAAATGGATGATTCCTGTAAGTAGGGTTATTTCAAAAAAAAATTGTTCACAAAAATAACTACCCAGGACACATCTTAGGAGTAGGATGGTACTTAGCCCTGGGCTTCCTTCTCCATTAGAGGTACACTGCAAAAAAAAAAGCCATAGAAATGGTGAGTAAGAAGTAATAACAGGAGAAAGAAAAGGTCTTCAATAAGGTACCACACAATAGATTAATAAGGTCAGAGCATGTGGCGTCAGGGGACAATGAACAGTATGGGTAGCTAGCTGGCTGAAAGACAGAAAGCGGAGAGCAGGGGTTAAGGGTAGCTTTTCAGTGGCAGAATGTGGGAAATGGGGTCCCACAAGGATCAGCGCTGGGGCCAATTTATATTAATGATTTAGACTTTGAAATCAAAAACACAATTTCATATGAGGGAGAAGGGAATTGAGGATTATGCTGATGGAGTTAGATGAGGAAAGATGGGAGGAGGCGTGGCATAAACGCCGCCATGGACTGTTTGGGCCGAATGGCTTCTCTCTGTGCCGTATATTTTCTGTAATTCTATGTATTTTAAAAAATATGCCATATTATTTGAACTGCAAGAATATCAAAATTATTGACAGAAAACCTGAAAGTAAAGAATGGGCCTGAATTTACGTAGCATCTTTCACACACTCAGCCCGTCACGGATAATTATAGTCATTGTTATTTTGTAGGCAAGTGTTGCAGCCAATTTTTGTAGAAGAAAAGCCTTTAGAGTTGAGCCTAAAATCAAAGAATGTTACAGCAAAAAGCCTGGCAATTTGGACCATCAAGTCTGTGTTGATGTTTTTCTAAACATGAGCCACCTATTGTAGGTCTGTCTGAAGTGCTGAAAATTATGGACTACTATAGGATGAAGACTAAGCAAAAGAACCAGCTTTAATTAAGGCTTAACGATTGGTCTTGCTCTGATGTTTATCTTCTTTTGAAAATTGACTTTGTAAAAGGCTTGAATTATAGAGGTTCAAAACCAGACCTGCACACGTGTTACTGCCTTGGAACACTGTGATAGCAAGTGGGCTATCAATGATGACTGCGATAGCGAGTGGGCTATCAATGATGACTGCGATAGCGAGTGGGCTAGCAAAGATGACTGCGATAGCGAGTGGGCTATCAATGATGACTGCGATAGCGAGTGGGCTATCAATGATGACTGCGATAGCGAGTGGGCTATCAATGATGACTACGATAGCGAGTGGGCTATCAAAGATGACTGCGATAGCGAGTGGGCTATCAATGATGACTGCGATAGCGAGTGGGCTATCAATGATGACTGCGATAGCGAGTGGGCTATCAATGATGACTGCGATAGCGAGTGGGCTATCAATGATGACTGCGATAGCGAGTGGGCTATCAATGATGACTGCGATAGCGAGTGGGCTATCAATGATGACTACGATAGCGAGTGGGCTATCAAAGATGACTGCGATAGCGAGTGGGCTATCAATGATGACTGCGATAGCGAGTGGGCTATCAATGATGACTGCGATAGCGAGTGGGCTATCAATGATGACTGCGATAGCGAGTGGGCTATCAATGATGACTGCGATAGCGAGTGGGCTATCAATGATGACTGCGATAGCGAGTGGGCTATCAATGATGACTGCGATAGCGAGTGGGCTATCAATGATGACTGCGATAGCGAGTGGGCTATCAATGATGACTGCGATAGCGAGTGGGCTATCAATGATGACTGCGATAGCGAGTGGGCTATCAATGATGACTGCGATAGCGAGTGGGCTATCAATGATGACTGCGATAGCGAGTGGGCTATCAATGATGACTGCGATAGCGAGTGGGCTACCAATGATGACTGCGATAGCGAGTGGGCTACCAATGATGACTGCGATAGCGAGTGGGCTATCAATGATGACTGCGATAGCGAGTGGGCTATCAATGATGACTGCGATAGCGAGTGGGCTATCAATGATGACTTCAATGGAAATTAAAATGGGGAGAGATATAAAGCAGGCTGCTCATTCGCTATCACCTTTTGTTTTATTCGTTCCTGGGATGTGGACGTCACTGGCGAGGCTGGCATTTATTGCCCATTCCTAATTGCCCCTTGAGAAGATGGTGGTGAGCCACCTTCTTGAACCGCTGCAGTCTGTGTGGTGAAGGTACTCCCACAGTGCTGTAAGGGAGGGAGTTCCAGGATGTTGACCCAGCGGCGATGAAAGAACGGCCGGTATATTTCCAGGTCAGGATGGTGTGTGACTTGGAGGGGAACATGGAGGTGGTGGTATTCCCATGCGCCTGCTGCCCTTGTCCTTCTAGGAGGTAGAGGTCGTGGGTTTGTGAGGTGCTGTCGAAGAAGACTTGGCGAGTTTTGCACTATTGCTAAATGACTCCTGACGTAATAACACTCACTACGCACTTGGTTTGAGTATAAAGCAAGGTTTTAATCAACTTGTTTCAGGACATGGAGGTCTAGTTGTACTTCACTAGTTCCTTATCTTACAAAATGTCCCTAGGCAAGCTGGGCCCACGCCCGAGTATTTATACTCCTTGGACGGCGCCACCAGCTGGCCGTCTAGCGTTATTTCATGAGTAGTTTCTTTATGATGATGAGATTTATAACAACTCCCATTATTCTTTATATAATGTATATAAATAGTTTGTATTGGTTTCTCTTACCCACAAGGCTGCCGATGGTCCATTTCAAGTGGACAGCAGGCTTTTGCATTATAATTTTTGATTCATCACAATAGCTGGACTTTTTGCACCCTTTATACAGAAAATACTGTGCATTATGATGTTGATGTGCTGGAGTTTTCACTATATTGTTTGGGAAGAGGGATGGCTTGGGAAATTGTCCCAGCTTTCTCTGCTTGGAGTTTTATTTGGCCTACTTGCTTGTCTTGAATTAGGGAGCGACACGACCGTGCAAATTGAGCATTGCCAGAGCCAAATGGGCTGAGTTATTCTTTCTCAATCCATGGCTTCGCATGTAAGTGAATTCAGTTCATGGGGAAAAGAACAAATTCTTCACCCACAAAATTGTATCAATTTATATTTGGGGTAATTGTGACTTCGTGCGATAGTGTAAAACGAGTGACAGCGAATCGGCAGCCTGACTTACATCTCTCCGGAATTTTATTTCCACTGACTATAATGGACATAAAAAGGGGGAGAGATATAAAACGGGCCGCCGATTCGTTATTGCCCGTTTTACGTTATCACACAACAGGATTTCAAACTCAGATGTTTTAAATGTATCTGCCATAACTGTAATATTTACTAACATCTCTTGTCAGAAGTTATTAAGACCTTATTTATAAAGTTAAAATAAGCTATTGAAATAACTTTTAACAGAGTAAACTTTTGGAATGCAAAATAAAGCAACAAAGTATGTGATGGGTGGCGAGTCAGACTGCAGGTACTGGTGTTAGACGAGTGGCTGGTTAGGGTGCTGGGACCAGCGGATTGGAGTTATACAGCTGGCACCATTTTGTGTGTTGGCAAAAGTAAAATGTGAGAGGTTGAGTAGATTGGGGCCTATACTCTCTGGAGTTTAGAAGAATGAGAGGTGATCTCACATATGATGAAACATACAAGATTCTCAGGGGGATTGACAGGGTCGATGCTGAGAGGCTGTTTCCCCTTGGCTGGGGAGTCTAGAACCAGGGGTCACAGTCTCAGGATAAGGGGTCGGCCATTTAGGACTGAGATGAGGAGGAATTTCTTCACTCAGAGGGTGGTGAATCTTTGGAATTCTCTGCCCCAGAGGGCTGTAGATGCCCAGTCGTTGAGTATATTCAAGGCTAAGATCGATAGATTTTTGGACTCACGGGGAATCCAGGGATATGGGGATCGGGTGGGAAAGTGGAGTTGAGGTCGAAGGTCAGCCATGATCTTATTGAATGGCAGAGCAGGCTCGAGAGGCTGTATAGCCGACTCCTGCTCCTAATTCTGATGTTCTTATGTGCACGTAGCTCTGCTCACCCAGCATCCAAATAGCAGTTGAATTTTAATTTTAACTAAAAAGTCAGTGGGACTGTTGGCTCTCTATTGGCATAATAAAAAGGTCTAAAATGTAATTTTAAACATTTTGAGGAAATCTCTTGGATCACCTGATAACTATTTAACATTCATGTTGTAATGGCTGCAGTAATACAGCAACTAGTATCAAGGCCGAAACGGCATATGCCCATCTCCTCCTCACTTGCCTAAACTTGACTTCATGGATGTTTTACTACACATTATGCTGATGCATACCCAACACCACTTTGCATAAATGGACATTGTGTAGCCTCTAAGTAGTGAACAGTACAGAATGATACCCGGACTCCAGGGGTTAAATTACGAGGAGAGATTACACAAACTGGGGTTGTATTCCCTGGAACTTAGAAGGTTAAGGGGTGATCTGATCAAAGTTTTCAGGATATTAAGGGGAACAGATGGGGTAGATAGAGAGAGAAACTATTTCTGCTGGTTGGGGAGTCTCGGACTAGGGGGCATAGTCTCAAAATTAGAGCCAGACCTTTCAGGAGTGAAATTAGGAAACACTTCTACACACAAAGGGTGGCAGAAGTTTGGAACTCTCTTCCGCAAACGGCAATTGATGCAAGATCAATTATTAATTTCAAATCTGAGATTGATAGATTTTTGTTAACCAAAGGTATTAAGGGATATGGGGCAAAGGCGGGTATACGGAGTTAGGTCACAGATCAGCCATGATCCCATTGAATGGCGGAACAGGCTCGAGGGGCTGAATGGCCTCCTCCTGTTCCTATGTTCCGATGTTCCTAGTACAATATGTGTCAACTGGGCAAAATACAGCCTTCAGATTTCCAGCATACGCAGTAGTTTTGCTTTTGTACAAGCCCACACTTGCTCTATAAAGGTCCATAGTTCTGTTAGTTCAGTTTCTACTTATTTAATATGGTTTAGTTCTCAGAGTCTGGTGATGTTTGCAGAAAATTAATGAAATGCATCTGTTGGATTGTGATGGCCAGTCAGTGTTTATTGACCGGTTTATATTTTCTGAGAACAGTTTAAACCTGGGGGAACTCCTGGAAGGGAGCCATGACTTTACAGAGAAACTTTTGCAAATATTTATGTTGAATAAGCAATACGTTAAGAAGTCTCGGTTTTTCCATTTAAATATGATTTTGTTGTGGAATCACAAGAAGGTCTGAAAACAAAATGTAGACATTTTTGTCCACTGTACAGTGCGATGAGCTGCAAGCACGTAGCTGTCATCTTGCACATTTCCCCCTGACTGCTGGCGGGCAGGTGTGAGTCTGGACAGTGGGTCATCAGTAGGCTGCCCGACTGTGGAGGGCATCCGTTAAATCGCAGCGGAGAAAGAGCCTTTCTCAACATTGCCACTGGTTCAATCAGGAGCAAGAGCCCTTGGAGCGGATTGGGGTTAGGATTTGAGCCCTGCTCCTTCTGACTCAGAGGAAGGAATGCTACATTAAGCCAGAGGCTGGCTCCTATTTGATGGTGACCAGCGCCCATGGAACCATGACCCAGCAGGAGTTAGTTGCTTCAGGGGAAGAGGAGAGAAAACTGGAGAGGGGGTGGGGGAACAATGTCCAAACAGCATTATTAAATGTTATAAACTGTAATAAGGTGAGCTCGGCCACTAGCTCTGGTGCTTTTCACGTTATTTCCAAAATACGCTTTATTCCACCAGTAGCCTTCACGTGGTAAAGATTATGGGCTCGATTTTCATTGAGCCGTGGAGTCGGGCTTGGAGGCGTGCGGGGGGTTAAAATCGCAAAAACTGGCGGGCGGGACCCCCCCTGCCTGGTTCCCGACTCCGAGCAATTTTAACTCAGGCGTGTCTGATGGTCCCAACTCCGTCCCGCATCCAACAGGCGGGACTGGTCTTTAAGGCCCTTAATTACTACTAAATGGCATCTATAATCCTATTTTGACAGGCCCTTGCAACTTTAACCCTTTTCCCACGTAAAACACGCCTAGTGGGAATCATGAATGTGAAACCTGGCGGGAGCACTATTGGATTGCTGACTATCAACTGCAGGTCAACCATTAAAGAGGAGATTTGATCAGCCATCATTTGCAGGTGGCAGGACTTAGTGGTCTCAGGTCTGGGGCAATTTTATAAGGCTTAACCACACCTGTGGAAGGTTGGAGCCTCACACCCATCTCCAGTGTGGCCTCCTGGGAATCCCCTCTCGCCACCTTCACTCAGCGCTTCCTCAACAGAGGCATATACCAGAAGCACGGGAGCCATTTATTTCCTTCCCATCTGGGCATTAGAGGAGCTCGAGCACCAGCCGCAGCATCAGCAGAACCAGGAACAACAGCAGCACCAGCAACAGCAGCGGCAGCAGGAGCGCGAGGCTGCTGCTCACCCACCTGAGGCTGCACAGACCAGAAGGGGCCAGCGCCTGGAAGCCCGTCGGTGCAGGAGATACCCCCCAAACAGGGTCTACAGACGCAGGGTCACCTACCTCAACATGAGTGAGCAGCAGTGCCAAAGGCGGCTCCGACTTTCGCGAGAGGTAGTGACTGACATCTGCACAATGCTACAGCAAGACCTGGAGCCCAGAGGACCAGGTCGACAACCCTTACCAGTGGCCGCCAAAGTCACCACCGCACTCAACTTTTTTGCCTCAGGCTCATTCCAGGGATCAGCAGCAGACATCAGCGGCATCTCCCAGGCGGCCGCACACACTTGCATCACACAGGTAACCGATGCCCTCTTTGCCCTCGCGCACAATCACATCCATTTCACCAAGGACCAAGCAAGTGTCATGGCGCAAGCGGTTGGATTAGCTGATCTGGCAAGCTTTCCAAGGGTGCAGGGCGTCGTTGACTGCGCACATGTGGCCCTTAAGGCACCCCATCGCAATCCAAGTATTTTTGTCAACTGCAAGGGCTTCCACTCCTTCAACATTCAGCTGGTGTGTGACCACAAGAAGGAGATTTTGCATGTTTGTGCCATGTACCCTGGCAGTTGCCATGACTCCTTCATACTGCGCCAGTCTAGTGTGCCTCTGCTATTCAGTCCGCCAGACCAACTTAATGGATGACTACTTGGAGACAAGGGCTATCCCCTGAGGACGTGGCTGATGATGCCGTTGAGGAGGCCAGCCAATGAAGCTGAGGAGCGCTACAACTCCAGCCACATGTCCACCAGAGCCATAATTGAGCAAACCATCGGTTTGCTGAAGATGCGCTTCAGATGCCTGGATAGATCAGGTGGAGCCCTGCAGTACTCAGCAGCCAGGGTCTCCAGAATCGTCGTGGTTTGCTGTGCACTTCACAACATGGCACAGCGCCGTGGCTTGCAGATTCCTGAGGACCAAGTGGCTCCTCACATATCCTCCTCAGATGAGGAGGAGGAGGAGGAGAAGGAGGAGGGCGAAAATGAACATCCTGCAGAGGCCCATCAACCAGCGGCAGCATTACGCGAGAACATTGCTGCCCGGGATGCAAGGAACACACTCATCCTGGCCAGATTTGCTTAGCCTAGTCAATCAAATACTTTTGCCTCGCAGCTTCTTACCTGAGCATCAACAGTGGCCAAGACCCTGCAGATTCCTAGCTATTTGACCAGCATACTGACAATTGCAAGTAATCCTAAGCCCTCAATGTGAAAGTTCCATTCACGAAATGACACACACCACAACTACAGCAGTAGCCATCAGATTTTTTATTAACATTATTAATCTGATGGCTTTTTCTAACAATACATCAAATTTCACCCAAGTGACTACCCTTGTGACTACTTGTGCTTTATCTTCCTCTTACGCGTACTCCTACGTAGTGGTTCCCCTGTGGCTTCAGCAGATGTGGAGGCCCCTTGCTCAATTTCCTGCTGCTCCAGTCTCGACACCTTTGGCGGGCGTCCTCTGGGGTGGCGAGCCTGTGAGGGCTCGTCGACAGCCTGCTGCTCCTGCGGCTCTGCAGGGGTTGAGACGTCTATCTCACTTGGGTGTGGGCTCCGGTGGGGCTCTGACCGAGGGCTCTGCAGTGGCATGGAAGTGTGAGCGCTTGGAGAGGAACCTCCACTTCCTTGAGGTCTGCCACCAACCTCTCTCTCAGGGGTTAGCTCCCCCTCCGCGCCTGCAAGTGGCTGGAGAGCACCTTGCTGCACATCAGGGGGGCTATGGGGACCTGTATCTGCAATGACAGTCCTACTCAGAAAGACTTCTATGAAGGTCTGGTTTCCATGTTCAATAAATGCCCATCGCTCCTCAAGAGATGTCATTTTATTCTGAACAATGACCATGTTTTCCATACCCTGGCGACTAAGCTCCTCCATGGCCGTAGCCCTCCTCTCCTCTACCGTTGCCATCCTCTCCTGTACAGTAGCCAGCCTTACCACGGAGGTAGCAATCGTTTCCATGGAGGTAGCCATCCTTTCCGTGTTCATGCGTTCATGCGCCATTGACTCCACAAAGGCTCTGCTCATGTTCGCTATGGACTCCTCCATTCGCTCCACACTCGCAGCGACCCTAGAGACAAAACCGGCCAGAGACTCCTGCATCTGTGCCTGGAGTTCCATCACCTCTGATCTTATGGATGGACCCAAAGGCAGAGGGTCGATATGCTGCTGAGCCGAGCTGGCAGAGTCCTGCGCCCTTCAACTAGGACTCTCCACTGCTGTCCCTGTCTCCATATTCTGCTGATGCTCAATGGTGAGCTGTGATACACCAGGTGACAACACTACTTTATGTCCCGAAGGTCCCACCGACGTGTGAGTGTCTGTGCTGGTGCTGGGTGCACTGAATTCTGCTGACGCTGCACCCTCAGAGGTTGCAGCTTCCTCTGAGGAGTCTGGCTGCGTAGCCTCTTCTTCCTGGCTAGGGGGGACGGATGCTTGTGATGGTCCTGTGGGGGAGTAAAGGAAAGAGTCAGAGATGTGATGCAAAGGCTACATGCACATAGCTTTTTGCAGATGCTCATAAGTGCATCTGTTACAGCTTCACAATCATTATCAGCGACTCATGCAATGTCAAAGAGAGAGATGGGAAACTTTTCTGTCACCAGCTTGCTGTGTTGCACCCATCTGTCCGTCCCCCACGCGCGAATCATCCTCAATGCCGATGATTTCCAGGGCGGCCTCCTCCCAGGGGGTCAGGTGGGCTATTGAGGGTGGCCCTCCTCCTGTCCTGGCTCGCTCTCTCCTGTTGTAAGCTCTCTTTTCCTGCAATGAGGGAGACAAGTGGAGGTTGAGTTAGAATGAAGGAGTGAGTTTCGAGATTGCATAGCATAGATACTTAGAAGGAGACAAAGCTGGAGTGAGGTTGCAAGACCAAGGGCCCGTTGTGTTCAAAGCATCAGAGTGATAGGGAGTGTGATGGCTGCATGGTGGCATAGTTATGTGAATGTGAGCATAGAGAGAGAGAGGGAATGGGTAAGGGTGCATGGATGTCAGTGTCAAGTGGGATGTGGAGGAAGAGATTGCTAAAGCTGAGTGCTGGTGAGGAAAGGCAATGGGGATCAGATTGAGGGTGATGGGAAATTCATACTTACTTTTCCAGTGCGCTGAAGGTCATGAAATCTCTTCCGGCACTGTATCCAGGTCCGCTGTGTGACTCCCAAGGAGTTGACCTCCTCAGCCACTTGCATCCACACCTTGGTCTGAGTGGGAGGCCTCTTCCTCCCTGATGAAGGGAACAGGACCTCCCTGTGAGCTGTAGCCCCATCCACCAATGCCTGCAGTGCCGCCTCGTCAAAACGAGGAGCTGCTCTTGCCTTCCCGCTTGTCATCTTTCCTGCAGGTCCCTCTGACACCAAATGGAGGAAGCTTCGAAGCCTGCAGAAGAAGCAAGGCTTGCTGTCGACCTTAAATGCAGCAGTAATGATGACGTCTTCGGAGGGGACTTTCAGTCATGAAAAACCCCTTTGCAAAGGCTTCCCACACGTTGGAAATCAATTGGCCAATTGAGTTAAAATTGCATCAATCTCCCACATCCATTTAAATTCATGTGGGGAACACGAAATTCGGATAACACAACAACAGCCCGCACATGAGTTAAAATCAAGCCCTATGTGTTAATTGCTGATACCACAAAAGTGGAGATTAACAACAGATGGTTTCAGCAATAATAATCTTCAAATGCAAATCTGGAGTGACCGGATAACTGGCAGATTTTGGCCTCTATCTCTGTTTGCTTGTAATATTCATTCTCCAGATCAGATTTCTATTAACAGGAACTGTCAGTTACAAGCTTATTGATAGAGTTGTACGGCCTGCTCTTTCAACTGATATAATTTAGTGCATAGCTAGAAGTCATGCATATACATATTTACGCAGTGCAGTGTAAGAACAGAATAGCCACGTTACTAGACTGAAGCCCAGCAAAAAGAAAAACAGAGGACAAATGAGTCATTAATGATACTTGGGACAAAAAGATACAAACCAGATGAATGGATCCAAAGGGCCTCTCCTAAGTCTGTCATGGAGGCCCTGTCTGCCTTTTCAAATGGACGTAAAAGATCCCGTGGCACTATTCAAAGAAGAGTAGGAGAGTTCTCCCATTGTCCTGGCCAACATTTAACCGACAATCAACACCTAAAACAGATTATCTGGTCATTATCACATTGCTGTTTGTGGGAGCTTGCTGTGCGCAAATTGGCTGCTGCGTTTCCCTACATTACAACAGTGACTACACTTCAAAAGTACTTCATTGGCTATAAAATGCTTTGGGACACCCTGAGGTTGTGAAAGGTGCTATATAAATGCAAGTTCTTTCTTCTTTCTCAAATGAGGCAGCATTTTCTTTGTATGTAAGTTTTTATCAAAACATTTTAAAGGTAAAATTTTATGTGTTATTAATATATCTTGTGATTTGCTTTCCTTTTGCTTCTAACACTTTCTGACTGCAGTGGCTGCATCCAGCACTCCTAGGTCAAGTACAGGAAGGGGTTAGGTAAAAGATCTTGGGGAAAAATTCATCCCCTTAGCACCTCCCATTAGCGCCAGTAGGTGGCGCTAATGGGGCTGTAGACCAGTATCACCGGGGCAAGGCGAATCCAGCGCCGCATGCCAAATCTGCCCCCCCCCCTGTAGTGCTGCCAGTAAGAAGTATCGCCGGGAACATCCGAGCTAGGTAGATCATGACATCAGTGATTGTGCAACAGGATTTACAAAATTGATTCTCGCCACCTACCTCACTGCCTGGAGTAAACACCGACAGAGAGAGCTGGTGTACAGCACCAGGAAGCTGGCTCCAGGGACGTTATTTAAAGAATCATCAGTAATCACTTGCAGCTGTCAGGTTAGTACAGTTTCAGTGGTTTTTTGTTACTTTCACCCCTGCAACAGTTTCATTCAGTAACTTGAAGGTTATTTTTATCAGGAGCCTTCTGGCAACTAAAAAGTAGCTACATTTATTCTTCAAAGATTCAAACTGTTACATTTGGTAACATTAATTGGGGCTGCACTGGCAGCTGACCTCACCCTCCAGGATCTATGGCGGAGGGAGCGGAGGGAGCGTAGGCAGCAAGAAATACAGAAACATGTGTGCAGAAGGAGGAGGAGGGCCATCAGGGCTCGCAACAGGAGGCCTTACCATCTGAGGGTATTCTGAGAGCACTTCTCCTACCTTCAACTAAGCGAGGAGCAGTGTATTAGAAGGCTTCACTTCACCAAGAAGGTGGTCACAGAATTCTGCCACCTCCTGCAACCAGACCTCGAGCCTCAGACCAGGGCGACCACGGCTCTCCTAGTGGCCCTCAATTTCTTCGCCAGCGGATCCTTCCAGTCTGCAACAGGAGACATAGCTAACATCTCACAGTTCGCCATCCATCGCTGCATCCGGGAAGTTACTGAGGCTCTCTACAGTAGGAGAACGGACTACATTGGCTTCCCGATCAACAGGGAGAAGCAGGACGAGCATGCATGTGGCTTTGCCAGGATAGCGGGATTCCCTATGGTGCAGGGCGCCATCAACTGCACCCACGTGACTTTGCGGGCACCGCATAACAATCCTGAGATCCTCTGTAACTGCAAAGGCTGCCACTCACTTAATGTCCAGTTGGTGTGCGACCACCGACAGCGAATCCTTAATGTCAATGCCCACTATCCTGGCAGCAGCCACAGTGCCTTCATCCTGCGCCAGACCGGTTTGCCAGCACTCTTCCAGCCACCACATCAATCTTGAGGATGGCTGCTCGGAGACAAGGGGTATCCACTCTCCACCTGGCTCCTGACTCCCCCCCGCAACCCCAACACTCGTGCTCAGCACTCATATAATGAGAGCCACGCTGCCACCAGGAACATCATCGGGCAGACCATCGGCTTATTGAAGCAACAGTTCCACTGCCTTGACTGCTCGGGAGGAGCCCTCCAGTACTCGCCAGAGTGAGTGTCCCATTTCATGGTGGTCTGCTGCATGCTCCACAACTTGGCCATTATGAGGGCACAGCCCTTGCCAGCAGGGATTGTGGGACCACCACAGGAGGAGGACGAGGCAGAGGACGAGGAGGAGGAGGATGAGGAGGATGAGGAACAGGAAGGAGGGAGCAGGCAGCGAGAGAGTCGGCCTTCTGGATGGGCTGTCCGTGACCGGCGCATCAGACTCCAATTCACATGAATAAAACCCCAGATCCCTGAAGCTCAGCACATCCCCATCATACAATCCCTGTCTCAGGGCATATCACAGCATCCTCCTGGGTGCAAAGGTAAATGAAAGAGACCACAAAATATTCCAAAGACCATTAATAAATTTATCTACAAACATATCACACATATTGACATGAATCAACTGAGCGGCCTGTGGGTGGCACTGTCCAGGGAGAGTATAAATACTCGGGCACGGGCCCAGCTTGCACAGGACATTCTTAACAGGAACTAGTGAAGGACACAACTAGACCTCCATGTTGTAAACAGTTGATTAAAGCTTTGTTTAACGCTAGACCAAGTGCCTAGTAGTTTTCTTACGTCATATATCACATGAATTCTATTAACTAATGACCGCTGTGCCTGCCATAGTTGAATAGCTATCATTGTGAGCAAGGTGTGAGATGTGGGCGTGAGTGTTGCTATGTAGAGTTTGTTGGTGGGTGAGTGCTGGGGGTCTGGTGCTTTGGGCAGTGTGTGAAGCTTGTGGTACAGATGGTGGTATGTAGCATTTGTTGAAGCATTCACTCGCCCTGACCGCCTGAGTGAGGTCGTTAAATTTCGTTAAATGTCTTCCTGCACTATGCGCTACCTCCCTCCACATGGTTTGGAAGACTTGTGGCGAGGTCCTCTTGCCACTTGCTGGGTAGAGCACCGCCCTCTGTCTCTCCACAGCGAAAACCAATGCCTCCAATGCTTCACCAGAGAATCTGCGGGCTCTCTCCCTGGGGCGTGGACCGGCCATAAGCACACCTGGTTCAGTCCTGCGGCTCCTTCTACTTGTTCTGCTTCTACTTGCTGAGGCAGCTGCACAGCCAGCAATGCTGAGAATGAAGTGCTGCCACATCAATAAACCTCCCCTTTAAGTATTGAAAAAGGTCTGTGGTAATGATGAGTTGCGATTAGACTGAACCTGATATTGGTCCACTCTTTAAGTCTAACACCAATGAGCTTGGGTTTTAAGATTTGATTTAGGACTCCAATCATTTTATTGAACAGTGAGCACGAATTTCTCGTGCAGCCTAAAGCATTTGCGCCTGGCGCTAATTCTCCAACTTTTCTACTGACACCGTCCATTCCTTGGCCATAACGAATTTCTAGCCCCTAGCCTCTGTCTAAAACAAATGCTAAATACTGTGGATGCTGGAATTCTGAAATAAAAAGAAAGTATGCTGGAAATACTCAGCACGTCCAGCAGCATCTGTGGAGAGAGAAACAGAGTTAACATTTCAGGTTGATGACCTTTCGTCAGAACTAGAAGAAGTTAGAGATGTAACAGGTTTTAAGCAAGTACAGAGGCAGGGAAAAGGGGGTAGTGGAGGAAAGAACAAAAAGGAAGGTCTGTGATAGGGTGGAAGGCAGGAGAGATTAAATGACAAAAGGGATGATGGTGCGAGGCAAAAGGGGATGGTAATGGGACAAGTAAAGAAACAAAAGATGGGTCTAGAGGAGGTGTAAATGGCAACAGCAGAATCATGACCAACATCTGCTGTTTTTCGGACATCTGTCCCGCTCTAATTCTTTAATCTGTCCCTAGAATAAGTCTCAATTGATATGTAATGTACCAATTGCAGGTCAGCCAACGTAAAACAATCTGAGCTAACACTGGTGTGTCACAATTGAAACTAATATATATTTCTGCTCTAATCAGTAGTCTAACTTTGCTTCTCACTGCATTGCAGGAACACTTGAGGTTAATTAGAGGATCATCCTCTCGCTTTTAAAGAAGGAAAAAGGAGTCAAGTCCCAGAATGCTGAGACAGGGTCGGCCTCTGTGGCAACATGTCTATCTACCTTTAACTTTCCACTCAATCTTAATTTTATCTATGTAGAATTCTTGTAAACCTAAGGAAATGATCATTAAATGTATTAAATATGCCTTTTGATATTATATCTGAAGTCTGTTTCAGTAATAAAGAAAGACTTGCATTTATAGAGCATCTTTCATGACCATCCCAAAGCACTTTACAGCCAATGAAATACTTTTTTTGAAGTGTAGACTCTGTTGTAATGAAGGAAACGTGGCAGCCAATTTGTGCACAGCAAGCTCCCACAAACAGCAATGTGATAACGACCAGATCATCTGTTTTAGTGTTGTTGGTTGAGGGATGAATATCGGCCCCAGGACACCGTGCTATCCAACTGAGCCATGGGTGACACATGAAAAGGCCCAGCTAAGCTAAGGAAGAATAAGATGACAAGCCAAAGACATACGCAACCTTGATAGAAAGGGGGTAATGTCATGACACTCATAAAATAAAGAAAAAACAGATAAAAGAAAGAGGGTGAATTCACTCATTACGAACTCACAGTGGAGAGTCATGCTCAAGGAGTCAGAGATGTCAACACTGTAACCCTGATTGTCTCACCCGCATTTCCTCTGATGACGACTCCCCATTGGGAGTGTAGGGTCGGTGAATTTATTCTAAGAATGAAGAGTCATGAGAGAAAAGTGAGCCAACATTTTACAACAAACTGATTTTTCAGGGAGCCTTGCAGTTTTGAAGCATCCGTCACTGAGCAATGTCGCTGCCAAGCACCTACAAACTCTCGTGTACCTCTCTCATTAAGTCCAGCTATCCTTTGTACAAATTCCTCTTCCCTTTTCTTTAAAAAGAAACATGTTGGTAATAATATGATCGGCATGATATCCTTTTACATTGATGTAAAAAAAAATGACATTCACCAAAACACAATCGTTCCTACCCTCCGTCCAAAAAACCCACCAAAGCAAAGTCTGCTCGGTCGGAAACATTAAACAGAGATTTGATTTGTTGCAGCCTTGTTAAAGGTCATTAATGATGAACTTGTGTACGATTCCACTCCAGGTCAGTTCTGACATTAATGAGCTTATCAAAGGGAAATCGTTGAAGCATCACCACAGCAGCGAGGGAAGTCAGTAGCACAGAGGAGCCTCCTTCCCCAGAGAGCATGAGCAGGGGGCACTGACGGCTTCCTCACTGGAAGCATGAGAGGGCAGCTCAGAATCACAGCATAACTTTGGGAAGTGTACACACTCTGCAGAGTGTCCTTCTAGATTATCTAACTTATTATTATTCAAAAAAAAATTATTTTCATCCCGAGTACCTGACTCATTCCTTGTCCTCGCCCTTTTGGGACTACCCCGGATCAGGCGTATTTCTCAGATGCTCACTTTCAACTAAAGGTTGAGGTAGCCGAATCCTAAAGACTGGGTCTAAGGGTCCGGGCTATCTCTCTCTGAAGGAAAGGAACAACCCGAGAATGTTACTGTCCTCCAGATAGAACTTTTAGTAAGTTTAGCCAGACAGTAAAGTCCTGGATATTATGAGGGTCCAAAGATTTCCTTCAGATATATAACTCTCCACCAAAGAGTGTACAGAGATTGGGTTCGCGAGTTATTAATACAGAAGACTTATATGAGACAATTCTAAAAATATATAGAGATTTATTTAAAAAAACGACATGCAATTTACAGTTGGTGAATCAGTCAATTGCAACGTTTAACAGTTCTAAAAAGAGAAAAATACGATCTTATTCTTAACAGAGAATCCTACTTATAAATCTTAACTTTGCTACAGTATTACAGTTCTTAAACTTGTTTATTACAGGATATCCATCAATTATCAGGGTAGCAGTTACCTTCAATCCCCGAGGTACAAAAGAGTGAAGGACTACAGAGTTGCCCCTGTAGTCGAGGATCGCTTTGCCCGATTAAAGCGAGTCTGATTTTCTCATTCGAGACTCCAATATTTATACCCCTTTTCAGTTGTTTTTCATAAGGTTTCTGTTAATCCAAGTTAATTACCACTAATTATCTTTTAGCTGACCTACTGAAATTCTTACTGCCACATCATCAATAGCTGTTGGGAGTTTACCATATGTGGGCAAAGGGCAGATGTACCTTACATCATGTCATTCTCAAGAGGTTTTAATCAAGATCATTCATCCAGGGCTGACCATTGTCTTGTTCTAATAAGGTTACCCATTCGGGGCCACCCATTCTTCTGTTTCAATATGGTTACTTATTCAGATCAACAACTTGTCCTGTTTCAATAGCCAGAATTCTTTCACAGCTATTTCATAGTTAGGTTTCTAAATTTCCAAACCCAGTTTGTCATGTTTTTAAAGAATTTGTAAGGTAGAGTTCCCTATAAGGTACTCTTCAGGGTCAACCACTGTCTTATCTCAACGAGGCCAGAATTCTTTCAGAAGTTAGGATTTCCAAATCCAGCTTGCCATGCCTTCCTTTAAAAAAGTTATATAGTGTATTTTTCTAAAAAGGCTATAGTGTATTTATCTTATATAGTATATTTTTGTAAAAAGGTTATATAGTAGAATTCCTTCACAGATGATGGGATGATTAAAACTACAATTCAATTCTGGCAAATGGGATAAAGGGCACCAACAGTCACCATTTCTGTTCAATTCCATTATTGAAGCCAAAATGCCAGTTCCAAAATAGTATAACAAGTATCTCCATGAAACTCTAGTAAGGTCTGTCATCATATTTCTACAGTGTAGTAGAAAATATTAAATAAATACAGAAAATACTGGGAAAAATGCAGCTGGCTCATAGACACCTGAAAATTGGAACCTTCCTTGACTCCTTTACTTGAAGTATCAGCCTGCCTTTTCTCTTTCAGATGCTGATAGACCTGCTGTTTTTCCTGCATTTTCTGCTTTTAATTTCAGATTTATATTTCCTTATTTTTTTCTTCTTGCTTCCATTGTAGAAAATCTGCCTTGTTAAATTGATGGATGCTGCATTATGTGCCACTATAGAATGGTTTTTCATTGATTATCATATATATAACTATGGATACTGATTTCCACAATATAACATTGTGCAGTAAAACTGTCAGAGACTATTATATACGTTAATGGTTTTGACTATTTAATCAGCAATCACGCTGGTACAGAGCAACAAGTGCCTGCTGCTGTGCTCCAAGTGCAAGAGCCCAAATAATGCACACCAATAATACAAGAACATAGAAACATAGGAAAATAGGAGCAGGAGTAGGCCATTCAGCCCTTCGAGCCTGCTCCGCCATTCAATATGATCATGGCTGATCCTCTATTGCAATACCATATTCCCGTTCTCTCCCCATACCCCTTGATGCCTTTTGTGTCTAGAAATCTATCTATCTCCCTCTTAAATATATTCAATGACTTGGTCGCCACAGCCTTCTGTGGTAGAGAATTCCACAGGTTCACCACCCTCTGAGTGAAGAAATGTCTCCTCATCTCATCCTTAAATGTCCTACCCCGTATCCTGAGACTGTGACCCCTGGTTCGAGACCCCCCCAGCCAGGGGAAAAATCCTCCCTGCATCCAGTCTGTCTAGCCCTGTCAGAATTTTATACATTTCAGTGAGATCTCCTCTCATTCTTCTAAACTCTAGTGAATACAGGCCTAGTCAACCCAATCTCTCCTCATACGACAGTCCTGCCATCCCAGGAATCAGTCTGGTGAACATCTCTTATGGGCTAGTTATACTCCAGATATTATATTGATTCTCTTTTCCTGAGCAGAGATTGCTGCAGAGTCAGCTGTTCAGCAGGCGCTGTTGACTCACATTGCTCTAAACTGGGATTCACGTGGCCCAGAGCGCCACCAACATAGGCCCAAGTCGCAGCAGTGTCAGCCGTGGCTCAGTGGGCAGCACTCTCTCTCATCTCTGAGTCAGAAGGTTGTGGGTTCAAGTCCCACTCCAGAGACTTGAGCACAAAATCCTAGGCTGACACTCCAGTATGGTACTGAGGGAGTGCTGCACTGTCGGAGGTGCCGTCTTTCGAATGAGTCATTAAACTGAAGCCCCGTCTGCTCTCTCAGCTGGACGTAAGCGATCCCGTGGCAGTATTTCGAAAAAGAGCAGGACAGTTATCCCCGGTGTCCTGGGGCCAGTATTTCTCCCTCAATCAACATCACTAAAACAGATTATCTGGTCCTTATCACATTGCTGTTTGTGGGAGCTTGCTGTGCACAAATTGGCTGCTGCATTTCCTACATTACAACAGTGACTCCACTACAAAAAAAAAGTGCTTAATTAGCTGTAAAGTGCTTGGGACGTCTGGTGGTCGTGAAAGGTGCTATATAAATGCAAGCCTTTCAGCAGGTAGAATGGGCAAAAAGAAATTAAGCCTAGCAAGGAGCTGTGTGTCGGGCCTCTGCGGTCATGGCCCTCCGGTTGCTGTTGGAGACCAGCAGCCAGAAGGTCATGATTGCCTGCAAGCATCAGGTGGGTGTGAGGAAGAAATACATTTTGGAACCTACCTTCCTGCCTTCTGCCCATCCCCGGGCCTCCTGCTGATCCTCTGGTTGGTGGGGCGGGAGGCTGGGAACGCCCCCTGTTATAAATCTCATCATCGTCAAGAAACTACTCATGAAATAACACTGGACGGCCAGCTGGTGGCGCCGTCCAAGGAGTATAAATACTCAGGCATGGGCCCAGCTTGCTCAGGGACATTTTGTAAGACAGGAACTAGTGAAGTACAACTAGACCTCCATGTTCTGAAACAAGTTGATTAAAGCCTTGCTTTATACTCAAACCAAGTGCGTAGTGAGTTTTATTACGTCACCCCCTCTGCCTCATTAGCAGCTGCAATGGCCCTGCGTTAAGTACAGGAGCAGGCTCTGCTCCACCTCCCCAGGGAAAGCCTGGAAATCCCAGGCAGAGAACAGGCAATGCGGGTCTCCACCCTGACCCTTGGACCCTGAGAAATGGGTGCTCCCTTGGGGCAAGGTTGAGGAAAATCTACTTTTTGTATCGTAACAGCCCAGAGTAATGCACAATGCAGTGTGTGCGCGGGCGTGCGCCTTCACAAGCTCTGGAAGCATCGAGTGAGGCAGTTGTTACCGGGCTGTTGTGAGTGAGGCAGCAGAACGCTCCTCAATTTGTACTGGACAGATAAATATAACAACAGCACTAGAGAGCGGCCCCACTTGGAACTCGATTCCTTGAAATGCGTCAATTCAAAGGCAATGTTAGGGGCTACTTGATGAACTCAGCCATTGGAATATGCGATCACTCGCGGGAAGCTCTGGCTTGTTTCTTGCATTTCTTCAGGCCATTCCTTTCTCTTAGCAAAACCAGCTCAATTTCATAACACATCTGCCCTTATCACAGTTTCATAAGAATATAAGAACATAAGAAATAGGAGCAGGAATAGGCCACTCGGCCCCTCGAGCCTGCTCCGCCATTCATTAAGATCATGGCTGATCTTGGGCTCAAAGCCACTTCCCCGCCCACTCCCCATAACCCTTCACTCCCTTACCTTGCAAAAATGTGTCTATCTCCACCTTAAATGTATTTAATGACCCAGCCTCCACAGCTCTCTGGGGCAGAGAATTCCACAGATTTACGATCCTCTGAGAGAAGAAATTCCTCCTCATCTCAGTTCTAAAAGGATGACCCTTTATTCTGAAACTGTGCCCGAGTTCTAGATTTCCCCATGAGGGAAAACATCCTCTCTACATACATTACAGGCACGACAAGGTAGATGCAATGTGTATATATACCTTAAGGGAGAGAACTACTTTTTACAGCTCCTGTATACTGTAGTACCGGCAGTGACCACACCTGTATATAAACCCTGAGTAGTGATCTGTACAGTTAGTTCTAGAGTAACCCTCATTCAGTAAACACCTGTTGAATCGTTCCCTGTAGTCTGTTGTCTAATTGTTGAAGGACACAACATTAAGATACACGGACATAACAGTGCCCCCTCAGTATCTTATATGTTTCAATAAGATCACCTCTCATTCTTCTAAATTCCAATGAGTATAGGCCCAACCTGCTCAACCTTTCTTCATAAGTCAACCCCCTCATCTCTGGAATTAACCCAGTGAATCGTCTCTGAACTGCCTCCAATGCAAGTATCTCCTTCCTTAAATAAGGAGACCAAAACTGTACGCAGTACTCCAGGTGTGGTCTCACCAATACCCTGTACAGTTGTAGCAGGACTTCCCTGCTTTTATACTCCAACCCCCTTTGCAATAAAGGCCAACATTCCATTTGCCTTTTTGATTACTTGCTGTACCTGCATGCTAACTTTTTGTATTTCATGCACAAGGACCCCCAGGTCCCTCTGAACTGTAGCATTTTGTAATCTCTCTCCATTTAAATAAGAATTTGCTTTTTTATTTTTCCTGCCAAAGTGTATAACCTCGCACTTTCTGACATTATACTCCATCTGCCAAATGTTTGCCCACTCACTTAGCCTGTCTATATCCCTTTGCCTGTTCTTTGAGTCCTCTGCACAACTTGCTTTCCCACCCATCTTTATATCATCCGCAAACTTGGCTACATTACACTCGGTCCCTTCATCCAAGTCATTAATGTAGATTGTAAATAGTTGAGGCCCCAGCGCTGATCCCTGTGGCACCCCACTAGTTACCGTTTGCCAACCGGAAAATGACCCATTTACCCTGACTCTCTGCTTTCTGTTAGTTAGCCAGTTCTCTATCCATTCTAATATATTCCTCCATCTGCCCCCTGTAGTTACCCAATATGTTTAAAAGCAAACAAGACCAGTCGTGAGATTAAGGCTTGAATTCGAACAGTTGGCCCCAGTGAATCATAGGATGATACAGCACAGGAGGCCATCGTGTCTGTGCCAGCTCTTTGAACGAGCTCTCCAATTAGTCCCAATTCTCTGCTCTTTCCCTGTAGCCTTGCAATTTTTTTCCCCTTCAAGTATTTAGCCAATTCCCTTTTGAAAGTTACGATTGAATCTGCTTCCAGATCACAATAACTCATTGCGTGAAAAACCTTCTCAGCTCCCCTCTGGTTCTATTGCCAATTACTTTAAATCTGTGTCCTCTGGTTGAATTGCCGCAGAACCTCAAAATTGCGCCACAGTTTTAAACTTATTGTAACTACTTTTTTATTGGGTATGCATCAGCTATTATTTCATTTTCTGTTACTACTGAACTGTGTGTCGAAGTTGTAATGTATGTACCTTTAAGAGAGGAACTATCTTTTACAGCCCCTGTATACTGCAGTACCAGTAGTGACCACACCTGTATATAACACCGTGTAGTAATTTGTACAGTTAGTTCCAGCATACCCCCTGTTCAGTAAACACCTGTTATTACCGTTCTCCTGCTGTCCGTGTGTTATTGATACGCGGACACTACAGTGGCGACGAGCAGGTTCAAACTCACCTGCAGTACTGCATCACCTCACGGGGATCCATCCATGAAAAGAAGCTTCTTGGAGGTCGAAGCCAGAGCAACGGGCGTCGACCGTGGGCAATCGCCCAGTGATCCATCGGAGTTCAGGGAATCGCAGGGGAAGCTGTGGAGAGCTGGGGCTTGGTTCTCCAGTCAAGGTGTCCCAGCAAATCGGGCTGGTAGCAGGTAGTGCGCTGACCCTTCCCGGACTGCGGCGGGCTAAAGCTCGATCGAGCGGCTCTGCAAGGGGGCCGAGCAGCGTCGTCGGGAAGAAAAAGAGAGAGGTTGGAGCACACAGGGCGCGGCCGGTGCTCAAGAGCCGGGCAGCGTTAAAGAAAATAAAAAAGGGGGAAGGAAAAGAGACGCGCAGTGGACAGCGTCGAAGAAGAATAAAACTAAGAAAATTAATTAACAAAAGAGAGACGCGCAGAAAGCCGCGGGGCGCCGCCATTACTATTTAGAACACTAGGAGCAGCATTGGCAGCAGGGGGAAGAAGGAAAAGCACGGGAGGCGCCATTTTAATCCATTGGGGAAGAAGGAAAAGCGCGGGAGGCGCCATTTTAAACCACCCAAGATGCCGAAGAGTGGCAGCATCACTGCTTTTGACAACGAAATTGAAGACTGGACCACGTATGTGGAAAGAATTGAAGTGTACGGCAAGGCAAATGAGGTGGCTGATGAAAAGAAGGCGTCGGTATTATTAAATTTGATGGCGCGAGAATGTACGGCCTATTGCGGAATTTAATTACCCCAGCTAAACCAATGGAGAAAAGCTTTGAAGAGATTGTCAATATCTTACAGGAACATCTAAACCCTACACCGCTGCTGACAGCAGAAAGATTCAAGGTCCATAAAAGAAACCAGCACAAAGACGAGAGTAATGCTGACTATATTACGGAACTACGTAAGTTATCGAAACACTGCCAGTGCAGAGCAGGACTGGCAGATACCTTAAGGGATAAGTTTGTCTGTGGGCTCCAGAGTGAAGGAACCCAGAAACGACTACTTTTGGAAAAGGACCTTACGCTAGAAAAGGCTTTCAGCGTTGCAGTATCCTATGAAGCAGCAGCACGGGGAGCTGTGGAAATACAACAGAAACCGCAAGAATATAGCACCAATGAAATGGCATATGGAGCAGAAAAGTGCTATCGCTGCGGCAGAACAACCCATGACCAGAAGGATTGCTGGTTTAAGTACAAAGTATGCAGGCAATGTGGAAAAGTGGGACACATAGCACGAGTCTGCAGGTCGGGAAAGAAAACCAACACTAAAAGAACTACTAAGGAAAAGTACAAGAAAGTACAAAAGATGACGGACAGTAGTTCAGAAGATCAGAATAGTGATAATGACTCCGGGAGCAGGAGACTAAGTTGTCTAAAGTTACACAACGTGATCGCAAAGGAGGATCACCGAACCATTTGGGTCACCCTCATGATAGCAGGGTCCCAAGTAAAGATGGAATTGGACACAGGATCAGCCCTAACAGTCATGAATCGACGAGACTACGAGCGGCTATTCTCACACATACCCTTGAAGGACACGTCCATTGTCTTGAAGACTGTGGTAAACCACTTTTACCGTTTACTATCGTTACACTATAGTTATCACTGTTAGATCGTTTCCCTATAGTTATCACTGTTCACATTGTTGTATCACTGTACGAGGTCGCCTCTTGTCACGCTGCTATACCTGGGCTGACCACTGCCGACTCCGCCCATGGCTCCACCTACCTGCCCGGGTATAAAGGTGGTTGACTGGCTGGTATTCCTCCTTCTTGGATCCGATCACACACGAGGGTGGGCTCTGTTATTTAGTCAATAAAAACCTATAGTTACTTTCTTAACTCGTCGCTTTTCATTGGACGAATTGATAGGTACTGTTCACATTGTTGTATCACTGTACGAGGTCGCCTCTTGTCACGCTGCTATACCTGGGCTGACCACTGCCGACTCCGCCCATGGCTCCACCTACCTGCCCGGGTATAAAGGTGGTCGACTGGCTGGTATTCCTCCTTCTTGGATCCGATCACCCACGAGGGTGGGCTCTGTTATTTAGTCAATAAAAACCTATAGTTACTTTCTTAACTCGTCGCTTTTCATTGGACGAATTGATAGGTATATCAAAGACATATATAAGGCAAAAAGTCTACCCCAGAGGAAAAATAAGGGTGCCCGTTAAATACAACGGCAAGGAAACACAGAAACTGTATCTATATATACTACAAGATGGAGGACCACCATTATTGGGACGTGAATGGATCCAAAAAATACAATTGGACTGGCATTCCATTCAGGCGCTAACTGTGGCTGACAAAAAGGATGACGACGTCACACCTGGTCGACTGTCAAAAATTCTAACTGACGCGAAAGAGGTGCTCCAGCAAGGACTTGGGACTCTAAAAGGTGTAACGGCAACGATAAAAATTGAAGATAACGCAAACCCAAAATTTTTTAAGGCCAGACCGGTACCGTATGCGATCCGCCCAGCCGTCGAAGCAGAGCTGGAGAGTCTGGAGCGTTCGGGTGTGCTGTCCAAGGTGGACTGGAGTGAGTGGGCCACACCCATCGTTCCTGTAATGAAGAAATCATTGAGCAGCACGCCTGGGGAGCCGAAGAAGGTTCGCATCTGTGGGGACTTTAAGGTAACTGTGAACCCAGTCCTTCACACAGTACAATATTCACTTCCGTGGATAGAAGATATTTTCGCCTCACTATCTGGTGGGAAACGCTTTACGAAGATTGATCTGGCCCAAGCGTATCTACAAATGGAGGTAGAAGAAGCATCTAGAAAATACCTCACGATAAACACTCAGAAAGGTCTTTAACAGTACAACCGACTGGTATTCGGGGTAGCATCAGCTCCGGCTATTTGGCAGAGGGCAATGGAACAAGTCCTGCAAGGGATCCCGGTGACCCAGTGTTATTTGGACGACATCCTGGTTACGGGCGAAAATGACAGTGAACACCTTGCCAACCTGGAGCAGGTGCTCACTAGATTGCAAGAATATGGGCTACGAGCCAACCACCCCAAATGCGAGTTTTTCAGGAAACAAATCTCGTATTGTGGTCATGTGATTGATGAAGAGGGGTCACATAAGTCCCCAGACAAGATTGAGGCAGTAGTCAAGGCTCCAGCACCGGAAAATGTGTCGCAACTGATGTCGTTCCTCGGGTTGGTGAACTACTACCATAAGTTTTTGCCAAATTTGTCTACAATTCTGCACCCACTGAACGCCCTGCTGCAAACTGGAGTAGCATGGAAATGGAGTGATGAGTGTAAGTGTGCCTTTCAGAAATGTAAATGCCTAATCACTTCAAAAGAAGTATTGGCCCACTACAATCCAACACTACCGATTTGGTTGGCATGTGATGCGTCTCCCTACGGCATTGGAGTGGTGCTGTCGCACAAATTCCTTGATGGTTCAGAGAGGCCAATAGCCTTTGCGTCACGCTCGTTAACCTCAGCCGAGCGTAACTACGCCCAGATTGACAGGGAGGCCCTCAGCCTGGTGTGGGGGATGAAGACGTTCAATCACTATCTGCACGGGCAGAAATTCACCTTACTGGCTGATCACCAGCCTCTTGTCTCCATTTTTAACCCAAAGAAGGGCGTTCCGGTGATGACGGCACAACGGCTGCAACGATGGTCCCTTTTTCTAGGGGCACATCAATACAACATAGAGTATAAGGGCACGAAACAGCATGGAAACGCTGATGGGCTGTCGCGCCTGCCGCTGCCTATGGTGGAGGAAGCACCTGCAGTGGAGCCTGTTGAGATATTCTGTTCGACCATAGTCGAATGTCTACCTGTTACAAACTCAAGTATAGAGAAGGAAACCCGAAATGACCCGACACTCTCTTGGGTCTATGATTTGACGGTGAAGGGATGGCCAGCACATGGCGACTCACTGTTGCCAGCATTCTCGCCAAGGAGAGAACAGCTGTCAGTGTGCCGGGGGACCTGGATGTGTGGATCCCGAGTGGTAATTCCACCCAAGTTGAGAGATAGAGTGCTCAATGAGCTTCATGAGGGTCATCTGGGAGGGGTAAAAATGAAGAGCCTAGCCAGGGCGTTTGTGTAGTGGCCGGGAATCGATAAAGAAATCGAGGATATGACCAAGAGATGCACAGGATGCCAGAAAGTCCAAAACGCTCCACCACAGGCCCCGCTACACCCATGGGAGTGGCCCTCATCTCCATGGCAACGGGTACACATTGATTTTGCTGGTCCATTTATGGACTCAATGTTTTTAATCGCCGTGGATGCACATTCGAAATGGCCAGAGGTCATCAAAATGTCCTCCACCACCACGGAGAAAACTATTGCAGTCCTACGGACCATCTTCGCCAGGAATGGTTTGCCAGAACAGATTTGCTCCGACAATGGACCACAGTTTGTGTCCGAGGATTTCCGGAGGTTTTTGAGGAATAATGGGGTAAAGTCTTACACATCCGCCCCATATCATCCAGCCACAAATGGATTGGCTGAGAGGTTTGTTCAAACCTTTTAAAAAGCAATAAAGGCGATGTATAATGACAACATACCACTGCAACACAAGGTGGATAATTTCTTGTTTGCTTCCCGGAATGCTACACATGCAGTCACCAACCAAGCTCCAGCCATGATGTTCTTTAACCGAAGGTTAAGACGTCGCCTGGATTTGCTCAAACCAAACATAAGACGAGATGTTGAGAATAAGCAATTCCAGCACATCAATGAGAAGCCAACCAGGAGCTTCAAGATAGGGCAACCAGTCTTGGCCCGCGACTACCGAACAGAAAAATGGCAGCCAGGAACGTTATGCACACGGCAGGGACCACTAATGTACATAGTGGACGTTGGAGAGAGCATCGTGAGACGCCATGCTGACCAGATTCGAGAGTCACAGGAACAAGTCAAACCCATACCATGATCATACGCACCTGGTGATGAACCCGAAGTACAGATTGCGTCTACCTCAGAATCAGTGGTATTGGAAGCTGATGAACCAACCAATGACAATGAGCCAGAATCGACTCCGCCGCAAGAACAGGATACTCGAGAAAGGCGCTATCCAGACAGGATCAGGAAGCCTCCTCAAAGACTGAATTTATAAATGATTACTTTCAGCTGATGTATATAGTACAAAGAAAATTGTAATTGTAATTAGTTATTATTTAATTGTTAAATGAATGTTATGTACTGTTTATCTAAAAGGGGAGGAATTGTAATGTATGTACCTTTAAGAGAGGAACTATCTTTTACAGCCCCTGTATACTGCAGTACCAGTAGTGACCACACCTGTATATAACACCGTGTAGTAATTTGTACAGTTAGTTCCAGCATCCCCTCTGTTCAGTAAACACCTGTTATTACCGTTCTCCTGCAGTCCGTGTGTTATTGATACGCGGACACTACAGAAGTTATGATCGTTTGTAATCTGTTAGTAAGGAGTGAGCCTTAGCTCGGTGATAGCATTCCCACCTCGAGAATCAGAAGGTTATGGGTTCGAGCCGCACTCCAGACAGACCTGGCAAGAGGTGATGACAGTTCTCTGAGTGCTGGGTTGACTCGCATCCAATGGGAGTGGAATGATGACCCTCCCACCCCCTTCCACCCTCCCCCACCGCAAACCCACCCCCACCACCCCGTTGCATCTAGCCGGTCCCACTTGGGCGGAAAAATTGAGTCGCACCCCCTTTGGGGTGCTAACTTCACCAGCGCCCCGGAAAGATTAGCCCCTGTGACCAAAATTGAGTTGTAGCGCCCCAAGAGGGAAGCGGGGCGCTACTTGGGGCGCTGCAAGGGAATATCGCGGCCCCACGCTGCAGCACGTCGCGCCGCGGTATTGCAGGACTTCCTCCCCTTCTTACAGGGGCGGGGCTTTGCGCAGCGTGACCCAGGGCACAGCTGGGCCCCCGGGGATCGGGAGTGCCTGCAAAAGAGCCCAGCACTCAAGAGAAGTGCCGGGCTCATGGAGCGCAGTCGGCACTCCGCAGGGGGGTGGGTAAGGAGGCCGGGGATGGCAGCGGAGGGAGGTGCTGGCAGGTGGCTGTAATGTATGTACCTTTAAGGGGGAGAACTACTTTTTACAGCTCATGTATACTGTAGTACCGGCAGTGACCACACCTGTATATAACGTTGAGTTGTAATCTGTACAGTTCAGTTGCAGTGTGAGCCACGTTGAGTAAACACCGTTTGTACCGTTCTCCGCAGTCTGTGTCTGATTATACACGGACATAACAGTGGCGACGAGGCAGATTCGAACCTATCTGCAACTCTGCATCACCTCCCAGAGATTCGCTCCTGGAGAACAGTGGAAGAAGGTCGAGTCCAGAAGCACGGGTGTCGACCACGGGCAACCGCCAGGTCATCCAGCGGAGATTTGAGCATCGCAGGGGAGGCTGTCGAGAGCCAGGCTTGGCTTTCCAGTCATGGTGGTCCAGCGAAACGGGCTGGCAACAGGTACTGCGCAGACCCTTCCCGGACAGCGGCAGGCCAGAGCTGACCGAGCGGGACAGGAGTCCAGGTAAAGATGGAATTGGACACAGGATCAGCCCTAACAGTCATAAACTGACGGGACTACGAGCGGCTATTCTCACACATACCCTTGAGAGACACAAAAATTATTTTGAAGACATACACGGGGCAAAAAGTCTACCCCAAAGGAAAAATAAGGGTGACCGTTATATATAACGGTAAGGAAACACCAAAACTAGACCTGTATGTATTGCAAGATGGAGGACCACCATTACTGGGACGTGAATGGATCTGGAAAATACAACTGCATTGGCATTCTATACAGGCACTGACTGTGGCTGACAAAAAGGATGACGACGTCACACCTGGGCTACTGTCAAAGATCCTAACTGACGCAAAAGAAGTGTTCCAGCAAGGACTCGGAACGCTAAAAGGCATGACAGCGACGATTGAAATTGAAGAAAACGCAAGTCCAAAATTTTTTAAGGCCAGACCGGTACCTTATGCGATCCGCCCAGCCGTCGAAGCAGAGCTGGAGAGTCTGGAACGTTCAGGTGTACTGTCCAAGGTAGACTGGAGCGAGTGGGCTACACCCATCGTCTCTGTGATGAAAAAGTCGTTGAGCAGCACGCCTGGGGAACCAAGGAAGGTTCGCATCTGTGGGGACTTTAAGGTAACAGTGAACCCGATCCTTCACACCGTACAATATCCACTTCCGCGGATTGAAGATATTTTCGCCTCACTATCTGGAGGGAAACGCTTCACTAAGATTGATCTGGCCCAGGCGTATCTGCAAATGGAGGTAGAAGAAGCATCAAAAAAATACCTCACAATCAACACCCATAAAGGTCTCTACCAATACAACCGGCTGGTATTCGGGGTAGCATCAGCTCCGGCTATTTGGCAGAGGGCAATGGAACAAGTCCTGCAAGGGATCCCAGGGACCCAGTGTTATTTGGACGACATCCTGGTCACGGGCGAAAATGACAGTGATCACCTTGCCAACCTGGAGCAGGTGCTCACTAGATTGCAGGAATATGGGCTCCAAGCTAACCGCCCCAAATGCAAGTTTTTTAGAAAACAGATCTCGTATTGTGGTCACGTTATCGATAAAGAGGGGTTACATAAGTCCCCAGAGAAGATTGAGGCAGTAGTCAAGGCTCCAGCACCGGAAAATGTGTCACAACTGCGGTCGTTCCTCGGGCTGGTAAACTACTACCATAAGTTCTTGCCAAATTTGTCTACAATACTACACCCACTGAACACCCTACTGCAAACTGGGGTGCCATGGAAGTGGAGTGACGAATGTAGATGAGCTTTCCAGAAGAGCAAAACACTAATCACATCGAAAGAGGTATTGGCCCATTACAACCCAGCATTACCAATTCGGTTGGCATGTGATGCGTCACCCTACGGCATTGGAGTGGTGCTGTCGCACAAATTCTCCGACAGCTCAGAGAGGCCAATAGCCTTTGTGTCACGATCACTAACCTCAGCCGAGCGTAACTACGCCCAGATTGACAGGGAGGCCCTCAGCCTAGTGTGGGGAGTGAAAAAGTTCAATCACTATCTGCACGGGCAGAAATTCACCTTGCTGACTGATCACCAGCCTCTTGTCTCCATTTTTAATCCGAAGAAGGGCGTTCCGGTGATGACTGCACAACAACTACAAAGATGGTCACTTTTTCTAGGGGCGCACCACTATGAGATTGAATATCATGGCACGAAACAGCATGGAAATGCTGATGGGCTATCACGCCTGCCACTGCCTACTGCGGAGGAAGCACCAGCAGTGGATCCTGTCGAAATATTCCATTCGACTATAGTTGAATACCTACCGGTAGCTAATGCTTGTATTGAAAAGGAAACCCGAAATGACCCGACACTGTCTCGGGTATATGATTTGACGGTGAAGAGATGGCCAGCACATGGCGACTCACTGTTGCCAGCATTTTTGACAAGGAGAGAACAGCTGTCAGTTTGCCGGGGGACCTTGATGTGTGGATCCCGAGTGGTAATTCCACCCAAGTTAAGGGATAGAGTGCTCAATGAGCTTCATGAGGGTCATCTGGGAGCGGTAAAAATGAAAAGCCTAGCCAGGGCTTATGTGTGGTGGCCGGGAATCGATAAACAAATCGAGGACCTGACCAAGAGCTGCTCAGGATGCCAGAAAGTCCAAAATGCACCACCACAGGACCCTCTGCACCCATGGGAGTGGCCCTCATCTCCATGGCAACGGGTGCATATTGATTTTGCTGGTCCATTCATGGACTCAATGGCCTAGAAATTCGGTGGGGTTAGCGCCCAATTAGAGGCGTTAGAGGGTCTTGCGCCGGAATTATAGCTGGTAACGAAATTGCGTTGGGCCCCACCATCGGCGTTAGCCGGTAGCGCTGCGCCGGCACCGATGACGTCATCGGTGTGCGCAGCGTCCCGGTTGCCGTGGTAACCCGGCCCCAAGCCCAAATTCAGTTGCGGCCGCCTCGCCCGTGGCAGCCGCAACCAACGATTGTTGAAAGGGATGTTACACACCTTTGCGCCGGTGCATAAAGGTGGAGCGGCGGCCGGCCGCTTTCCCGGCGGCCGCCTGCCCGCGCCTCCCTCCCCGGACTCCTCCACCACCCCCCCCGCGGCACTGATGTGTGTGGCCCGCGAGCCCGGCTCTTCCCCGAGGTGCCGGGCTCATTTGTCGGGCGAATCGACCGGCCAGCGGTCGGCTGCAGGCAGCTCCTCCTTAACAGAAGGAGGAGGCCTGCAGTACCCCAGCCTGCCGCACCGCCTCGGGTGCCGCAGCGGGGGATTAGCGCCTGAAAACTGCACTGAACGCCCATAGTGAGGCGCAAAAACCCTCCATTAGCGCCCGCCGCCGTCTGGGCCCGGGGCAACCGAATTTTCGTGGGCGCAGCGGCATTAACGCCGGCGCAAAATTTCGGGCGCTAAAGCCCTGGCGGACCCACAACCGAATTTCTAGGCCAATGTTTTTAATAGCCGTGGATGCGCACTCGAAATGGCCTGAGGTCATCAAAATGTCCTCCACCACCACGGAGAAAACTATTGCAGTCCTACGGACAATTTTTGCCAGGAATGGCTTGCCAGAACAGATTTGCTCTGACAACGGACCACAGTTTGTGTCCGAAGAGTTCCGGAGGTTCTTGAAAAAGAATGGGGTAAGGCATTACACATCCGCCCCGTATCATCCAGCCACAAATGGATTGGCTGAGAGGTTCGTACAAACCTTTAAGAAGGCAATAAAGGCTATGTACAATGACAACATTCCGCTGCAGCACAAGATGGACAATTTCCTGTTCACCTACCAGAATGCGACACATGCAGTCACTAACCAGGCCCCAGCCATGATGTTCTTTAACCGAAGGTTAAGATCTTGCCTGGATTTGCTCAGACCAAACGTACGAAGAGATGTTGAGAGTAAGCAATTCCAGCACATCCATGAGAAGCCAACAAGGAGCTTCAATGTAGGGCAACCAGTCTTGGCCCGCGACTACCGAACAGAAAAATGGCAGCCAGGAACGATATGCACACGGCAGGTCCCACTAATGTACACAGTGGACGTTAGGGAGAGCATCGTGAGACGCCATGCTGACCAGATCCTAGAGTCACAGGAACAAGTCAACCCCATGCCTTGCCCATACGTACCTGGTGATGAACCCGACGTACAGGTAGCATCTACCCCAGAAACAGTAGCATCGGAAGCTGATGAACCAACCGACGACAGGGGGCCAAAATCGCCTCCGTACCAAGAGCAAGACACTCGGGAAAGGCGCTATCCAGAAAGGATCAGGAAGCCTCCCCAAAGACTGAATTCATAAATAGACTATTTTCAGCTAATGTTGCATGTTAAAAGTGTTAATTGTAATTAGTTTGATATTTAATTGTTAAATGATTGTTATGGTACTGTTCATCTAAAAGGGGAGGAATTGTAATGTATGTACCTTTAAGGGGGAGAACTACTTTTTACAGCTCATGTATACTGGAGTACCGGCAGTGACCACACCTGTATATAACGTTGAGTAGTAATCTGTACAGTTCAGTTGCAGTGTGAGCCACGTTGAGCAAACACCGTTTGTACCGTTCTCCGCAGTCTGTGTCTGATTATACACGGACATAACAGCGGCCAGCAACAAAAATGGCCGCCCGGCACCTCGCCTTTAAATAGCGCCCCCCCGGCCGCAGGTCGGCCCCCCTGACCCCGTCGGACATAGTGTCCGGCGGTAAGTCAGGGGGCGCTACCAAAGATCGCGGCCGGGGCGGGTGCGGGGTTCTGCGCACGGCGACGACATGGGGCGCCACCGGTTCGCGCCGCCGCTTACCTTCCGGTGAATTTCACTGGAGGTGTTGATGGCACCGTGCCCAGGCGCAAGTTGATTTGTGCCCAACAGGAGATGCAAAGCAACTGAATTTTTCCCCCAAGGGGTCTTCATTATGGTAACAGGCCAGGGGATGATCTGCTGGGTGTAAAAGAAGTGGAAGAAACGAGTTGCCACTAGGTACAGAGAAGGAAAAAAAGTATCTGTTTGTAATGTTAGGCTTGAAGTTACACAGCACTGATTGGCTGGCATTGTAGAACAACAGGAACAGATTAGACGTAAGGCAATATGTTTTTGAAAGACACAATCAATAGATTCTAACTGATGTATTACCTGAAAGTTTGATCTTACTGTGAGGCACAGTGCCTAGATTAGCATCTGAAGCCATTATTCTGATTTCGAAACTCAGCGAAGAGCCTTCCAAGAAGCCTATGGCAGTGGTGAAGTACATTACAGTAAGTAAAACGTGCAGCTTTTGACATAATCATTCTAACTAGTTCATAGAAACATAGAAGATAGGAGCAGGAGTAGGCCATTCGGCCCTTCGAGCCTGCTCCGCCATTCAACGAGATCATGGCTGATCATCCAAACCCTAGCACCCGGTCCCTACACTGACAGCCATCCCACCCAAGCCCTATCCCCGTAACCCCACATATTTAATCCCCCCTAACACTAAGGGCCAATTTTTATCATGGCCAATCAACCTAACCCGCACATCTTTGGACTGTGGGAGGAAACCGGAGCACCCGGAGGAAACCCACGCAAACACGGGGAGAATGTGCAAACTCCACGCAGTCACCTGAGGCCGGATTTGAACCCGGGTCCCTGGCGCTGTGAGGCAACAGTGCTAACCACTATGCCACCGTGCTGCCCAGGGGCTTATCACAATTATCCACCCGATTCTGATGGGCACGGGCTAAAGGTTACCCCACAAAAGGGTTCATAAATTGTGCTTGTTTTGGGAGTCTCGTATTGGGCATGCGGACAATGTGACCCGTCCATCGGAGCTGATTGAGCGTGGTCAAAGCTTCGATGCTGGGGATGTTAGCCTGAGCAACAACACTGACATTGGTGCGCCTATCCTGCCAATGGATTTGCAGGATCTTGCGGAGGCAGCGTTGGTGTTACCTCTCCAGTGCTTTGAGGTACCTGCTGTACATGGTCCATGTCTCTGAGGCAAATGTCAAAACAAGCGCTCTACTCGGAGCTCCGGTAAAGCAAGAGAGCCCCAGGTGGGCAGAGGAAACGCTTCAAGGACACCCTCAAAGCCTCCTTGAAAAAGTGTAACATCTCCACCGACACCTGGGAATCCCTGGCCCAAGACTGCACAAAGTGGAGGAGAAGCATCCGGGAAGGCACCGAACACCTCGAGTCTCTTCGCCGGGAGCAAGTGGAAGCCAAGCGCAGGCAGTGGGGGGGGAGGTTCCTAGAGAGCAAATAATAAAAATGACAACAGAGAAGGTCATAGACTTAGGTAGCAGTGGGGAAATTAAAAACCAGAGCGTGTCAGGAAGGGGCAGAAGGTATGGAGTAAAAGGTAAAGTAATAAAAAGGGTAAAAGCAGGAACTAAGTGTCACAAAACATCTTTGAAAGTTCTCTATCTGAATGCACGTAGCATTCGTAACAAAATAGACGAGTTAATGGCACAAATAACTACATATGGGTATGATCTTGTGGCCATTACAGAAACATGGCTGCAGGGTGACAATGCCTGGGAATTAAACATACCAGGTTATTTAGCGATCAGGAAGGACAGGCAGGAAGGAAGGGGAGGTGGGGTGGCTATGTTAATAAAGGAAGGAATCACTGTAATACAGAGAAATGATATTGGGTCAAAAGATCAGGATAATGAAACAGTTTGGGTGGAGGTAAGGAATAATAAGGGGAAAAAAACACTAGTGGGCGTAGTCTATAGGCCTCCGAACAGTGGCAACTCTGTTGGACGGAGTATCAATCAGGAAATAGTTGAGGTTTGTAATAAGGGAACATCTATAATTATGGGGGATTTTAACTATCATATTAATTGGACAAATCAAATTGGGCAGGGCAGCCTTGAGGATGAGTTCATTGAGTGTATTAGGGATGGGTTTCTTGAGCAGTATGTAACTGAACCGACCAGGGGGCAAGCAACCTTAGATCTGGTCCTGTGTAACGAGACGGGATTAATTAAAAATGTCCTAGTAAAGGATCCCCTTGGAATGAGTGACCATAACATGGTTGAATTCCATATTCAATTAGAGGGTGAGAAGGTTGGATCTCAAACAAGCGTGCTAAGCTTGAATAAAGGAGACTATGAAGGTATGAGAGCAGAATTGAGTAGAGTGGATTGGGAAAATAGATTAAAGGGTAAGACGATACATGATCAGTGGTGTACATTTAAGGAGTTATTTTACAACTTCCAAAAAAAATATATTCCACTGAGAAGAAAAGGGTGTAAAAGAAAAGACAGCCATCCGTGGCTAAGTAAAGAAATTAAGGATAGTATTTGACTAAAAACAAGGGCATATAAGGTAGCCAAATCTAGTGGGAGGATAGAGGATTGGGAAAACTTTAAAAGATAGCAAAAAATAACAAAAAGATTGATTAAGAAAGGGAAGATAGATTGAAAGTAAATTAGCAAAAAATATAAAAACAGATAGTAAGAGTTTTTATTCGTTATATAAAAAGAAAAAGGGTGGCTAAAGTAAATGTTGGTCCCTTAGAGGATGAGACCAGGAAATTAATGGTGGGAAATATGGAGATGGCAAAAACACTGAATGAATATTTTACATCAGTCTTTACAGTAGAAGACACTAAGAATATCCCAACATTGGACAAACAGGGGGCTAAAGGGGGGGGAGGAGCTAAACACGCTCAAAATCACTAAGGAAGTGGTACTCGGTAAAATAATGGGACTCAAGGCGGATAAATCACCTGGACCTGATGGCTTACATCCTAGGGTCTTGAGGGAAGTGGCGGTAGGGATTGTGGATGCATTGGTAATAATTTTCCAAAACTCCCTGGACTCGGCAAAGGTCCCGGCAGACTGGAAAACTGCTAATGTAACACCCTTATTTAAAAAGGGCAGTAGACAGAAGGCTGGAAACTATAGACCGGTTAGCCTAACATCTGTGGTAGGTAAAATTTTGGAGTCCATTATTAAGGAGACAGTAACAGGACATTTGGATAATCATAATTTAATAGGACAAAGTCAGCATGGTTTTATGAAGGGGAAGTCATGTTTGACAAATTTGCTGGAGTTCTTTGAGGAAGTAACGTATAGGGTGGATAAAGGGGAACCAGTGGACGTAGTGTATTTAGACTTCCAAAAGGCATTTGACAAGGTGCCACACAAAAGATTATTGCTTAAGATAAAAAATCATGGGATTGGGGGTAATATTCTGGCATGGATAGAGGATTGGCTATCTAACAGAAGGCAGAGAGTTGGGATAAATGGTTCATTCTCAGACTGGCAATCAGTAACTAGTGGTGTTCCGCAGGGGTCAGTGCTGGGTCCCCAACTCTTTACAATCTATATTAACGATTTGGAGGAGGGGACCGAGTGTAACATATCAAAGTTTGCAGATGATACTAAGATGGGAGGGAAAGTAGTGAGTGAGGAGGACATAAAAAACCTGCAAGGGGACATCGACAGGCTAAGTAAGTGGGCAGAGATTTGGCAGATGGAATACAATACTGGAAAGTGTGAGGTTATGCACTTTGGCAGGAAAAACCGTAGAGCAAGTTATTATCTTAATGGCAAGAAACCGGAAAGTACTGAAGTACAAAGGGATCTGGGGGTCCTGGTGCACGAAACTCAAAAGGTTAGTTTGCAGGTGCAGCAAGTGATTAAGAAGGCCAATGGAATGTTGGCTTTCATTGCTAGGGGGATAGAATATAAAAATAGGGAGGTATTGCTTCAGTTGTACAAGGTATTGGTGAGACCGCACCTGGAATAATGCGTACAGTTTTGGTGTCCATACTTAAGAAAGGACATACTTGCTCTCGAGTCAGTACAAAGAAGGTTCACTCGGTTAATCCTGGGGATGAGGGGATGGACATATGAGGAGAGGTTGAGTAGATTGGGACTCTACTCATTGGAGTTCAGAAGAATGAGAGGTGATCTTATTGAAACATATAAGATTGTGAAGGGGTTGGATCGGGTGGATGCGGGGAAGATGTTCCCGATGATGGGTGAAACTAGAACTAGGGGGCATAGTTTTAGAATAAGGGGCTGCTCTTTCAAAACTGAGATGAGGAGGAACTACTTCACTCAGAGGGTGGTAGGTCCATGGAATATGCTGCCCCAAAAAGCTGTAGAAGCTACATCATTGCATAAATTTAAAACAGAAATAGACAGTTTCCTAGAAGTAAAGGGAATTAAGGGTTACGGGGAGCGGGCAGGAATTTGGACATGAGTCTAGGTTCGGATCGGTCATGGCCCTGTGGGTAGTGGAGCGGGCCCAGGGGCCGTGTAGCCTGATCCTGCTCCTATTTCGTGTGTCTAATTCTGTTAGATTCAGGAGATGGTTCTGTGATAGTGGATTGGCGGTTAGGATCAGATCAGCCATGATCTTATTGAATGGCGGAGCAGGCTCGAGGGGCCGATTGGCCGACTCCTGCTCCTATTTCTTATGTTCTTATGTTCTTATGTTCTTATGTCAACCCAAGCACCCCACCCACCCGCCCCTTCAACCACCGTCTGCCCCACCTGTGACAGAGACTGTAGGTCCCGCATTGGACTCATCAGTCACCTGCGAACTCATTTTGAATGTGGAAGCAAGTCATCCTCGGTTCCAAGGGACTGCCTAAGAAGAAGAAAGAAATTGTGCACTAAAAATGTCTCTTAATTGCATTCTCCAAAAACCACAGTTAATCGCATAAAATCAGGACCTCGGGGAAATAAAATTGGAGGGGAAATAGTAGTGGAGTAAAATGGCTTTGAGTATTTGGAAAAACTGTGTAATTGGAATGATTTTGTGAGCAGTTTGCTTTCAAAAGTTACCTTATGGGGTCTCTACAGCTTAAAGGAATTTGTGGAAAGAAATGGCCTTAAAATATATATATGTACTGAGGCTCGATACTGCTGTGCTTTGGAATAGCAAGGCAAACCACTTAATGGGACAATGTAGGTTTGAATTTTCCGCAGCCCCTCTGCCCCCTCAGTTTCTGATTTGAGCTGTGCTCCCATCAAGTGGCGGTCAGCCATCTCATTGCAGGATGAGAAAGAAAATCACAGACACGATCTCCTTACTACTGTATGCCTCTTAGCAATTCACTAAAGTAATTTTGATGGTCTGGGAACTTAAAAAAAAAAATTCGTTCACTGTGATGTGGGGATCGCTGGCAAGGCCAACATTTATTGCCCATCCCTAACTGCCCTTGAGAAGGTGGTGATGAGCCGCCTTCTTGAACCGCTGCAGTCCATGCTTCTTTGTAGCGGTTTGGTATAACTGAGTGTCTCGCTAGGCCATTTTAGAGGACAGTTAAGAGTCAACCACATTGCTATGGGTCTGGAGTCACATATTGGCCAGACCGGGTAAGGACTGCAAATTTCCTTCCCTAAAGGACATTAGTGAACCAGATGGATTTTTATGACAATCCGGCAGTTTCACCATTACTGACTACTCGCTTTTTATTCCAGATTTATTTAATTAACAGAATTTAAATTCCCCAGTTGCCGTGGGTGGGATTTGAACTCATGTCTCTGGATCATTAGTCCAGGCCTCTGGATTACTAGTCCAGTACCATAACAACTATGTTACCGTACCCAGAATAGCTTGTCCATTTTCTTGCCAGTAACAACCTACTAGTCAGAACCACCATGAAGGGTGAACAAGCTTTATAGTTTCACACGCAGGCACTGAGAGAAATTATCCTTCGTCCTCTCTGTGCCTGGGCACCAGTCAGGCAAGGACACTGAAAGTACGTTCTAGTTGACATAGCCTGAGCCTACCTGTGTTTCTCACTTCAGCCTAGGCAAGATGCTCCCTGACACAGGCCCACCTCAAGGTGGACCTTGTGCCAGGAAACTAGGTTGGAAATCCAAACACTGGTGCAGGCAAAGAGGCTGATAGTCATGGTAACGGTTGTTGGCTGTGGGACCTCCTTGTTGCAGTCCAAAGATCATAGGCCAATAGTCGCCAGCCATGGAGATGGTGTTCAATTCCTGTAAAGGAAAGGGGGGAGAAATTCGGTAGGTTAGCACCTCCCGTTAGCACCTGCAGAGGGCGGTAACGGGGCACTGATGCAGGAGAATCGAGCACCGCACGGCAAATCCGGCCCTCCCCGTTGCGCTGCCGGTACAAGGTACTGCTGGGGACTTCAACGGCAGGCAGATTGTAACATCAGTGAGCGTGCAACCCTCACTGGGTGCCCGATCTGCAAAATTCATTGTTGCCACTTACCTTTGCGCCTCGACCAGACATCGACAGGAAGAGCTGGCGTGCAGCTCCAGGAAGCTGGCTCCAGCGACGTTATATAAAGGCATCAGCATTGATCACTCGCAGCTGTCAGGGCAGGTTAGTTTCAGTGGCTTCTTGTCAGTTTCAGCCAGTGGAGCAGTTTGTATGAGTAATTTCAAGCTTCTTTTTAATCAGCAAGTGCAAAGTGGCTACACTTATTGTTCAAAGATTCAAACTGCTACACTTGGCAACATTAATGGGGGCTGTACTGGCACCACCTCGCCCTCCAGGATCTACGGCGGAGGGAGCGGGGGCAGCCAGAAATACGGGAACATGTGCGCAGAGAGATGAGGGGGGACATCAGGGCTCTCACCAGGGGGCCTTACCCTCCGAGGGGATTCCGACCACTTCTCCTACCTTCAATTAAGTGAGGAGCAGTGTATTAGACGGCTCCGCATCACCAAGGTGGTGGTCGCAGAACTCTGCCACCTCCTCCAAACAGATCTCCAGCCTCACACCAGAATGACTTAAACCCCAGGTTCCTTTTGCTCACCACAGGCCCATCATACCATCCCTGTGTCATGCCAAATCACAGCATCCTCCTGGGCGCAAAGGTGAAATGAGAGAGACCACAAAATATTGCAAACTCCATGAATAAATTTATGCATAAACATATCACACATCGCATTAATTCTAATAACTAATGACCCTTGTGCCTGCCATGGTTGAATAGCTGTCATTGTGCGCAATGTGTGCGATGTGGGTGTGAGTGTTGGTAGGTAGAGATTGTCGGTGGGTGAGCGCTGGGGGTGTGGTGCTTTGGGCAGTGTGTGAAGATTGTGGTACAGATGGTGGTATGTAGCATTTGTTGATGCATTCACTCACCCTGACCACCCAACTGAGGTGGACCTGACATGAGTAACCTGTTTCAATCCTCCGGCTCCTCCTCCTTGTTGTCCTTCTCCTCACTGAGGCAGCTGCACAGCCAGCAATGCTGAGAATGAGGTGCTGCAGTATCAATGAAACTCCCCTTTAAGTACTGGGAAAAGTCTGTGGCAATGATGAGTTGAGATTAGACTGCACCCGATATTGGTCCACCCTTTGAGTGTAACACCACTGAGCTAGGCCTTCAAGACTTGATTTAGCGCTCCAATCATTGCTTTGAGCAGTCAGAATGAATTTTGTGTGCAGTCTAAAGCATTAGCACCTGGCGCTAATTCTCAAACATTCCTAAAGATACTGCCCATTCCTGAGCCCAAGGTACTTAGGGGGAGAAATTGGGTGGAGCCGCAAACGGGGCGCCAAGCTCGCCTGGGCACCAGATTTTGCGCTGCGATCGGAGCAGCAGCGATCGCCGGAAATTCAGCTTGAGCGCCCCAAGAGGGACACGGGGCGAGGCTCGAGGCGCTCCGTGTCCCTCTTAGGGCACTGAAACTGAATATCGCAGCACAACGTGCCGCAGCGCCACACGCTGCGGCACGGCGCGTTGCAGTACTGCAGGCCTTCCTCCCATTCTTAAGGGGGCGGGGCCTGCACCAGCGCGATGAATGATCGCGAGTGCCGGCAAAAGAGCCCGGCACTGAGGAGAAGTGCCGGGCTCTTGGAAAACAGCCGGCAATGCTGCGGGGGGTGATCAGGAGGCCGGGGACGGAGGTGCTGGCAGGCGGCCGCCGAAAAAACGGCTGACCCGCACCTCCACCTTAATTTGCGCCACTGCCGCCACAGGTAGGCCCCGTGAACCGGGCGTGATTAGCGAGCGGCGCTACAGAGGCGGTCACTGCCAAATATCGCGATCGGGGCAATAGCGGGGCGCTGCGCACACCGATGATGTCATCGGTGGCGGCGCAGCGCAACAGGCTAATGCCGCCATTAGCGCCCCAGCTCAATATCGCAGGAGGCGCGGCCAGTGGCGCTAAAGCCACTGAGTGCCCTCTTTAGGCGCTAACTGGTGGCGCAGCCCACCGAATTTCTAGGCCTTAATTTTTTCTTGGCTCCATCTTCTTGCTGCCTGCTCTTCTTTGATCAAGGGCAAAAGGTCTAAGACCCATTCTTTCCGTTTGGGCTTTCCAAATGGACTCTTGCCCAGTGTGAGGTGGGAGGGCTCCTCCATACCCCATTTAGCTTGGCTGTGCCTTCTTGAAGTGTAACGGTTCCCTTTCCCATCCAGGGAATTCTCAGGAAATCCCTGGGCAGTGACCTGAGAGGAACATTTCTCCTATTATTTTTTTTCTTCTTCCCCTCAATATTTGGGAATGTTTAAACCAACTAAACACCTAATGGGGGAAGCATTTCTCTGTGCCCCTATGTAGTGAAATTGTAAATATCAAAGCAAGTTTATGCTTTGGTTCCTTATGGTGCACAGAAGAAGCATTCCTTCAATGACATTAGAAAGTGCAAATGCAAATGGAAAAAATTAGAAATGTGATTATGTCGATGGTGCAATAATCACCAACCTTAAATGTATGGCCATTTCTGCCTCTGGCCATAGAAACCGGTGAATCTTCCGAGAATGGGTTCAATGCTTGCTCATTTCCAGTAGGATCAATGTCACAGGACCTTCTGGGGAATCAGCTCTCATTATTTAGATTCTGAAAAGTGTAATAAAACCGCTGCTACCGTGTGGAGATCGAAATTGTGAATGAATTGTAAGATGATAACGGACGGATTCAAAATGTAGGAAATCAGCATGTGTTCTTTGTTTGCGAAGACACAAAAGGCAGAAGTTAGCAGGGGGTCCTTTGCCTCTGACCTTCCACTCTCTGACCCTGAACGATCAGTCCTCAGCAAAGGCCTGAGCTTCATTCCCTTACGCCCCCACCTCAATGAATTTCGAGCTCGGCACGATGTTGAGCTCTTTTTCCGCCGCCTTCGTCTCCGTGCCCACTTCACTGGCCAGGAGTCTTCCCCCCGCACAACTGACCCTTTCTCCCGCTTGCAGAATTCCCGTTCTACCTGGACCGCTCCCCCTGGCCTCTTACCCTCTCTAGGTCTTTTCACCGCTAACTGCCGCCGTGACATCGGCCGTCTCCATTTCTCTGCTCCCCTCACTCACTCCAACCTACCTCCCTCTGAACTTGCAGCACTCCATTCTCTTAGATCCAACCCTGACATTGTCATTAAACCCGCTGACAAGGGTGGTGCTGTTGTTGTTTGGCGTACTGACCTCTACCTAGCGGAAGCTGAACGCCAACTCTCTGACACCTCCTCCTACCTCCACCTGGACCATGACCCCACTACCGAACATCAAACCACCGTTTCCAAGACTGTCACTGACCTCATCTCCTCTGGAGATCTTCCCCCTGCTGCCACCAACCTCATAGTTCCCCAACCCCGCACAGCCCGCTTCTACCTCCTTCCCAAGATCCACAAACAGGACTGCCCTGGTAGACCCATCGTTTCAGCCTGTTCTTGCCCTACAGAACTTATCTCTTCCTATCTTGACTCTATCTTTTCTCCCCTTGTCCAGTCTCTTCCCACCTAGATCCGCGACTCTTCGGACGCCCTCCGCCACTTTAACAGTTTCCAGTTTCCTGGCCCCAACCGCTTCCTTTTCACCATGGACGTACAATCCCTCTACACCTCCATCCCCCACCCGGATGGCCTGAGGGCGCTCCGCTTCTTCCTTGAACAGAGGCCCGGCCAGTCCCCATCCACCACGACCCTCTTCCGCCTGGCTGAACTTGTTCTCACATTGAACAACTTCTCCTTTAACTCCACTCATTTCCTCCAAATCAAAGGTGTTGCCATGGGTACCCGCATGGGTCCTAGCTGTGCCTGCCTTTTCGTGGGCTATGTGGAACAATCTTTGTTCCAGTCCTACTCGGGTCCCCTCCCTCACCTCTTTTTCCGATACATTGATGACTGTATCAGTGCCGTTTCCTGCTCTCGCCCCGAACTTGACAATTTCATTCACTTTGCCTCCAATTTCCACCCTTCCCTCACCTTCACATGGTCCATCTCGGACTCTTCCCTTCCCTTCCTCGACTTCTCCGTCTCCATCTCTGGGGATAGGTTATCGACCAATATTTACTACAAGCCGACTGACTCCCACAGCTACCTGGACTACACTTCCTCCCACCCCGCTTCCTGTAAGGACTCTATTCCATTCTCCCAGTTTCTCCGCCTCCGCCGTATCTGCTCCGACGACGCCACCTTCCACACCAGTGCTTCAGACATGTCTTCCTTTTTCCGCAACCGAGGATTCCCCTCTACTGTGGTTGACACTGCCCTCGACCGTGTCAGTTCTATCTCCCGCACTTCTGCCCTCACCCCTGCCCCTCCCTCCCGGAACCACGATAGGGTTCCCCTTGTCCTCACCTTTCACCCCACCAGCCTCCACATTCAACGGATCATCCTCCGGCATTTCCGCTACCCCCAAAGTGATCCCACCACCAAACGTATCTTCCCCTCCCCTCCCCTTTCAGCATTCCACAGGGACCGCTCCCTCCGAGACACCCTAGTCCACTCCTCTATCACCCCAAACAGCCCTTCCTCTTCGCCTGGCACCTTCCCGTGCAAGCGGAGGAGATGTAACACCTGCCCCTATACCTCCCCCCTTCCCACTGTCCAGGGCCCCAAACACCCCTTCCAGGTGAAACAGCGATTTACTTGTACTTCTCGCAATCTAGTATACTGTATTCGCTGCTCACGATGCGGTCACCTCTACATTGGGGATTGGGTGACCGCTTTGCGGAACACCTCCGTTCAGTCCGTAAGGGTGACCCCGAGCTTCCGGTCGCCTGTCATTTTAATTCACCGCTCCATTCCCACTCGGACCTCACCGTCCTTGGCCTCTTGTATTGTTCCACGGAAGCTCAACGTAAACTCGAGGAACAGCACCTCATCTTCCGATTAGGCAGTCTGCAGCCTTCCGGACTCAATATCGAGTTCAACAATTTCAGATCATAAGCTCGGCCCCCATTTCATTTTCTCTTGTAATTGTTCCACTCCTTTTCCCCCCCCCCCTTTCCTTTTGTTTCTCTCTCACACCTGGCAGCTATCTTTTGCCCTGCCAGTACACTTTACACCTAATCCCAGCCTATTACCATCTCGTCTAGCTTCTAATCTCTTTTACTTCTTTTGTTTCTTTTATTCTTTTGTCCGATCGCAGCCCTGCCTCCGATCTAGTTTCTTTTCTTTCCAGTTTTGAAGAAGGGTCCAACCCGAAACGTCAACTCAAATTTCTCTCCACGGATGTTGCCTGACCTGCTGAGTTTTTCCAGCATTTTCTGTTGTTAGGTCAGAATGTGTTCTTTGTTTGAGAGTCCTCATGGACAAGAAGGAAGAACATGATTGACAAGGAAGTCCCGCCCCCACACATCTCACAGGAACAGGAATGTGTCATGCGGAAGGAACTCCAATCAGGGAAGGTTTGGAATGAAACTGACCTATCAGGGGGAGGCAAAGAGTGATTTACGATAGAAGAGGCCTTTTCACAGAAATAACCCAGGAGCGGGAGTTTTTCAAGATCACAGAAGAAACACAGAAGACAGAGCAGGAGGAAGAATGAACTGAGAAAGCTGGCCAGTCTATGTTTCGACTTACAATTTCCCTGGACTGATCACCCAGAGATAAAGGAGTATGTATGAAAGGCAGACATAAGCTTAGATGTTGTTAAAGGGGTACTTTTATGTACATTTGAATTGTTAAGGGGGGTACTTTTATGTACGTCTGAATTAATAAGTTGCAGGCATATTTATTGCCGAGAATTCTTTGAATCTATTGCCAAAGGTGATTTTATTCTATGCACCCTCGAATTTCAAACTATAGCATGAATAAAGACCAATTTTATTGATCACATCCTTGTCTGTCATTGTTAAGCTAATGCGTAATTCTCGAGGTCCGAACAGTAGTAAGAGAAAGACTTACAATGGCAAACTCCAAACCTGTATTGGGTCTAGCATTGGGAGCTTACCTAAAGAGTGGAGTGGGAAACTGCGACCTCCAGAAGTCCTTAAATGTTTGCTAAGAATTTAGAGGGATGCTGGTATGTAATAGTAAATGGTGATTTAAGGGGGGCAGAAATTAGCCTTTAAAGGCTTTAAATGTTTCTTCTGTATAATTCAACTTTCCAAAGGCTGTTCGGAGTACATAGTGATTGGCAAGATAAATAGAGAGCCGCAACACAAGAGTTTGTGGGCAAGTGATGGAGTGGTGCAGCCCCTAAACCCTTTCTGAAACAACAACAACAACTTGTATTTATATAGCGCCTTTAACGTAGTAAAATATCCCAAGGCGCTTCACAGGAGTGTTGTAAAATTTAATTTGACACCGAGCCACATAAGGAGAAATTAGGGCAAATGACCAAAAGCTTGGTCAAAGAGGTAGGTTTTAAGGAGTGACTTAAAGGAGGAGAAAGCGGTAGAGAGGTGGAGAGGTTTAGGGAGGGAATTCCAGAGCTTAGGGCCCAGGCAGCTGAAGGCATGGCCGCCAATGGTCGAGTGATTAAAATCAGGGATGCTCAAGAGGCCAGAATTAGAGGAGCGCAGAGATCTCGGGACGTTGTGGGCCTGGAGGAGATTACAGAGACAGGGAGGGGTGAGGCCACGGAGGGATTTGAAAACAAGGATAAGAATTTTAAAATCGAGGTGAAAAATGGCTGATGAGATGGAGATGTTGTTGCATGGGGTGGGTGTGATGAAGAATGCCACGTTTGTCACTCGAGGCCACCCACTCCAGTGGACAACGAAACAATAATTCCTTTAGGAGGTAAAGGAAGAATAGCTGAGGGAGCAGGTGTCTTTGACTGACACTTGGAAATGGCATCTTTATGGTGCGTGTCATGTTTCGGAATCTTTTGACTATTTTTGCACAGAAATGTAGTTGGGTGAATAAAAAGAGTTTCCTTTTAAATGTTGTGTTTGAAAGCACGCAGTTAAATAATTGCTCTGAGACGATAGGTCGTTAAGGTACTAATGAGCAAGCTTTGATGTTATTTCCACATAGACTATAAATACCAGGCAATTTATTAGCCTTTCTCTGCAATTGAAAAATGCCACACAACCATTTGGGATAGTTTTAGCGTAACCCACCAGGCAAGAAAGTTGCGGGATTGGATCAGCGGCACGTTTTACACCCCGCCCGATTGACTTCAGCTGATCCAATCCCGTCAGTTTCCTTTGAGGCTTTTTCTGGCTATGAGCAGAGGGGAGATAAAATGGAGAAGCGAAGACACTGTCAGTCAGTTAGATTTTTAAAGAGAAAGCTGTGAGGGCTTTTCGCAGAGACTAAGGGGGTGATTTTGCCAATGGGGGCGTGTTGGAGGCGGGACTGCTGCTTGTCGGATTTTAGTCCCGCCTTCATCGACTTCTGGCCAACCCACGCTATTTTCCCTTGATTGACCTTGTTAAGCCCGCCCAGCGGTTTTAGCAGGCCAATTAAGGGGAAGCCAGTTGCAGAGAATGTCCTAGTAAAGGATCCCCTTGGAATGAGTGACCATAACATGGTTGAATTCCATATTCAATTAGAGGATGAGAAGGTTGGATCTCAAACAAGCGTGCTAAGCTTGAATAAAGGAGACTATGAAGGTATGAGAGCGGAATTGAGTAGAGTGGATTGGGAAAATAGGTTAAAGGGTAAGACGATACATGATCAGTGGTGTACATTTAAGGAGTTATTTTACAACTTCCAAAAAAAATATATTCCTGATCTACCTATCAATTCAGTTCATCAAAAGCGACGAGTTAAGTTAGTAACTATAGGTTTTTATTGGCTAAATAACAGAGCCCACCCTCGTGGGTGATCGGGTCCAACAAGGAGGAATACCAGCCAGTCGACCACCTTTATACCTGGGCAAGCAGGCGGAGCCATGGGGCGGAGTCAGCTGTGGTCAGCCCAGGTATAACAGCATGACAAGAGGTGACCTTGTGTAGTGATACAACAGTGTAAACAGTGATAACCATAGTGTAATGATATAAACAGTGATAACCATAGTGTAACGATAGTGAACGATAAAAGTGGTTTACCACATTCACCCCTTGTTTAAATTTGAGTCCGGCGGGGTGAAGTGTACTACCAGTTCGGGTATGTCAGTCTGTCCGGAGGCCTCGTAAGCCTTTCTGATCGGCGCAGCAGCGGCGGCGGTGATGCAGTATCCGATGTTAATGCTGGTGTCTGCGTGGTCGGCGAAGGCTCGTGGGGTTCCGGCATGCCGTCTACCTGGGCTGGATTTGGGGGGGTGGTGGGGGGTGACGGTGGTGTCTCAGGGATGCCCGAGGGTGCGAGGTCTCGTAAGGAGACTGTGTCCTCCCGCCCGTCTGGGTATGCCACATAGGCGTACTGGGGGTTGGCGTGCAGGAGGTCCACCCTCTCAACCAGGGGGTCCATTTTATGGGCCCTCACGTGCTTTCGCAGCAAGACGGGCCCCGGAGAAGTCAGCCATGTTGGTAGCGAGGTTCCCGTAGTCGACTTCCTGGGGAAAACAAACATTCGTTCAAGGGGGGTGGCGTTAATGGCAGTGCAAAGCAGTGACCGGATGGAATGCAGCGCTGCCGGGAGGACTTCCTGCCAGCGAGAGGTTGGGAGGCCCTTAGACTTTAAGGCTAAGAGAACGGCCTTCCAGACAGTCGCGTTCTCTCTTTCCACCTGGCCGTTCCCTCGGGGGTTGTAGCTGGTGGTCCTGCTTGCAGCAATACCTCTCGCTAGTAGGAACTGGCGAAGTTCCTCGCTCATGAAGGATGAGCCCCGGTCGCTGTGTATATAGTTCGGGAACCCGAACAAGGCGAAGAGGTCGTTCAGGCATTTGATGACCGTGGTACTGGTTATGTCTGGGCAGGGGAAGGCAAAGGGGAAACGGGAGTACTCATCAATGATGTTGAGGAAGTACACATTACGGTCAGAGGACGGGAGGGGCCCCTTAAAATCGATGCTCAAGCGCTCGAAGGGGCGGGTGGCCTTGATCAGGCTTGCTCTGTCCGGCCTAAAGAAGTGCGGTTTGCATTCGGCACAGGTTTGGCAGTTCCTGGTCATGGTCCTGACCTCCTCGATGGAGTAGGGCAGGTTGCGGGCCTTAATGAAGTGGTAAAGTCTGGTGACCCCGGGGTGGCAGAGGTCGTTGTGGAGGGTCTGCAGTCTATCAATTTGCGCGTTGGCGCATGTACTTCGTGATAGAGCATCTGGGGGTTCGTTCAGTATACCAGGCCGGTACAAGATATCATAATCATAGGTGGAGAGCTCGATTCTCCACCTCAAGATCTTGTCGTTCTTGATTTTGCCCCTCAGCTTGTTATTATTAAACATAAAAGCGACCGAACGCTGGTCGGTGAGGAGGGTAAATCATTTGCCTGCCAGGTAATGCCTCCAGCATCGTACTGCCTCCACGATCGCCTGGGCCTCCTTCTCGACCGAAGAATGTCGGATCTCAGGGCCCTGGAGGGTCCTTGAGAAGAAAGCCACCGGTCTCCCCTCCTGGTTAAGGGTTGCAGCTAGGGCGAAGTCGGATGCATCGCTCTCCACTTGGAAAGGGATAGACTCATCCACCGCGTGCATTGTGGCCTTAGCAATGTCTCCCTTTATGAGGGAGAAGGCTGCGCATGCTTCTGCCATCAGGGGGAAGGAGGTGGACTTCATGAGGGGTCTGGCTTTGTCCGCATAATTCGGCACCCATTGGGCATAGTAGGCGAAGAGCCCCAGGGTTCTCTTCAGCGCCTTTGGACAGTGGGGGAGGGGAAGCTCCATGAGGGGGCGCATTCTTTCGTGGTCGGGGCCGATGACTCCGTTCTCTACTACGCAGCCGAGGATGGCAAGACGCGAGGTGTTAAACACACATTTCTCCTTATTGTAGGTGAGGTTCAGCCATTGGGCCGTACGGAGGAATCTCTCCAGATTAACATCATGGTCCTGCCGGACGCGGCCGCAGATGGTGACGTTATCTAGATAAGGGAACGTGGCATGCAGCCCGTTCTGGTCAACCATCCGGTCCATCTCCCTTTGGAAGACCGAAACCCTGTTGGTGACGCTGAAGGGAACCCTAAGGAAGTGGTAGAGGCGGCCATTCGCCTCGAAGGCGGTATACTGGCGGTCCTCAGGGCGGATAGGGAGTTGGTGGTAGGCCGACTTAAGGTCGATGGTAGAGAATTACCAGTACTGTGCAATCTGATTGACCATATCAGATATGCAGGGAAGGGGGTATGCTTCCAGCTGGGTGTACCGGTTTATGGTTTGGCTGTAGTCGATGACCAGGCGGTTTTTATCGCCGGTCTTAACGACTATGACCTGGGCACGCCAGGGGCTGTTGCTCCTCTCGATGATGCCCTCCTTCAGGAGACGCTGCACCTCAGAGCTAATAAAAGCTCTGCCCCTGGCACTGTACCGCCTGCTCTTGGTAGCGACGGGTTTACAGTCGCGGGTGAGGTTGGCGAACAGGGAAGGGGGCGGGACCTTGAGGGTGGATAGGCCGCAGGTGGTACGCGGTGGGCGGTTTAAAAGCTGCTGGTTGTCGACTGTGAGTGGGGGGAGGGGTCCACCGTATGCCAAAGTGACACTTTGAAGGTGGGATTGGAAGTCCAGCCCTAGTAGGACGGCAGCGCAGAGCTGGGGCAGGACGAGAAGTTTAAAATTTTTATACTCCGTGCCCCTAACCGACAGGGTCACAACACAGTAGCCGCTGATGTCTGTAGAGTGGGACCTCGACGCCATCGAGATCCGGTTGCGCGTTGGCCGGACAGTGAGGGAGTAGTGGCTCACCGTGTCTGGATGGATGAAACTCTCCGTGCTTCCGCTGTCGAACAGGCAGGTCGTGGCGTGGCCGTTTACTTTGATGTCCATCATGGACTTGGACAGGTGATGCGGGCGAGCTTGGTCAAGTGTGATGGAGGCTAGTGTATGGCTGAGCGAGCTGCTGTAGTCTGCGGGTGAGGCGGTGGTCGGGTCTGGAGACAAGGTGGCAGTCGAGTGTGGTGAACAAAATGGCGGTGCCCACGACGTTGAATAAAATGGCGGAGAAGATGGCCGCCCCCACAACTCACATGAGGCACTGCCGGCATCGGTGGCCTTGATCAAAGATGGCCGCCCCACAACTCACACGAGGGGATACTGGCATCTGTGGCCTTGATGAAAGATGGCTGCCCCCACAACTCGCATGAGGCACTGCTGGCGTCTGTGGCTTTCCCCCTGCAGGTCTTCGCGAAGTGGCCTTTCTTGTGGCAGTCGGAGCAGGTCGCGTTTCTTGCAGGGCAGCGCGCCCTCGGGTGTTTCGCCTGGCCACAGAAGAAGCAGCCGGCGGCCCGATCGCAGGGCTCTGATGTCGCAGCCGGTACCGGGGGTGGCGGTCCCGATCGGTTCCGGGACGCCGACGCTGTGGTAGGTCCCAGAGGCGGCGGTGCGAGAGGTATTGCGGCTGGGGTCGGGCCCGAGTCCCAGGGTCGCGCAGCACAGTACCTGGATCCGATCACCCACGAGGGTGGGCTCTGTTATTTAGCCAATAAAATTGATATACCTATCAATTCAGTTCATGAAAAGCGACGAGTTAACGTAGTAACTATAGGTTTTTATTGGCTAAATAACAGAGCCCACCCTCGTGGGTGATCGGGTCCAACAAGGAGGAATACCAGCCAGTCGACCACATTTATACCTGGGCAAGCAGGCAGAGCCATGGGGCGGAGTCAGCTGTGGTCAGCCCAGGTATAACAGCGTGACAAGAGGTGACCTTGTGTAGTGATACAACAGTGTAAACAGTGATAACCATAGTGTAACGATATAAACAGTGATAACCATAGTGTAACGATAGTGAACGATAAAAGTGGTTTACCACAATTCCACTGAGAAGAAAAGGGTGTAAAAGAAAAGACAGCCATCCGTGGCTAAGTAAAGAAATTAAGGATAGTATTCGACTAAAAATAAGGGCATATAAGGTAGCCAAATCTAGTGGGAGGATAGAGGATTGGGAAAACTTTAAAAGATAGCAAAAAATAACAAAAAGATTGATTAAGAAAGGGAAGATAGATTATGAAAGTAAATTAGCAAAAAATATAAAAACAGATAGTAAGAGTTTTTATAGTTATATAAAAAGAAAAAGGGTGGCTAAAGTAAATGTTGGTCCCTTAGAGGATGAGACCGGGAAATTAATGGTGGGAAATATGGAGATGGCAAAAACACTGAATGAATATTTTGTATCAGTCTTTACAGTAGAGGACACTAAGAATATCCCAACACTGGACAAACAGGGGGCTATAGGGAGGGAGGAGCTAAATATGATCAAAATCACTAAGGAAATGGTACTCGGTAAAATAATGGGACTCAAGGCGGATAAATCACCTGGACCTGATGGCTTACATCCTAGGGTCTTGAGGGAAGTGGCGGTAGGGATTGTGGATGCATTGGTAATAATTTTCCAAAACTCCTTGGACTCAGCAAAGGTCCCGGTAGACTGGAAAACTGCTAATGTAACACCCTTAGTTAAAAAGGGCAGTAGACAGAAGGCTGGAAACTATAGACCGGTTAGCCTAACATCTGTGGTAGGTAAAATTTTGGAGTCCATTATTAAGGAGACAGTAACAGGACATTTGGATAATCATAATTTAATAGGACAAAGTCAGCATGGTTTTATGAAGGGGAAGTCATGTTTGACAAATTTGCTGGAGTTCTTTGAGGAAGTAACATATAGGGTGGATAAAGGGGAACCAGTGGACGTAGTGTATTTAGACTTCCAAAAGGCATTTGACAAGGTGCCACACAAAAGATTATTGCTTAAGATACAAAATCACAGGATTGGGGTAATATTCTGGCATGGATAGAGGATTGGCTATCTAACAGAAGGCAGAGAGTTGGGATAAATGGTTCATTCTCAGACTGGCAATCAGTAACTAGTGGTGTTCCGCAGGGGTCAGTGCTGGGTCCCCAACTCTTTACAATCTATATTAACGATTTGGAGGAGGGGACCGAGTGTAACATATCAAAGTTTGCAGATGATACTAAGATGGGAGGGAAAGTAGTGAGGGAGGAGGACATAAAAAACCTGCAAGGGGACATAGACAGGCTAAGTAAGTGGGCAGAGATTTGGCAGATGGAATACAATACTGGAAAGTGTGAGGTTATGCACTTTGGCAGGAAAAATCGTAGAGCAAGTTATTATCTTAATGGCAAGAAACTGGAAAGTACTGAAGTACAAAGGGATCTGGGGGTCCTGGTGCACGAAACTCAAAAGGTTAGTATTCAGGTTCAGCAAGTGATTAATAAGGCCAATGGAATGTTGGCTTTCATTGCTAGGGGGATAGAATATAAAAATAGGGAGGTATTGCTTCAGTTGTACAAGGTATTGGTGAGACCGCACCTGGAATACTGCATACAGTTTTGGTGTCCATACTTAAGAAAAGACATACTTGCTCTCGAGTCAGTAAAAAGAAGGTTCACTCGGTTAATCCCGGGGATGAGGGGATGGACCTATGAGGAGAGGTTGAGTAGATTGGGACTCTACTCATTGGAGTTCAGAAGAATGAGAGGCGATCTTATTGAAACATATAAGATTGTGAAGGGGTTGGATCGGGTGGATGCGGGGAGGATGTTCCCGATGATGGGTGAAACTAGAACTAGGGGGCATAGTCTTAGAATAAGGGGCTGCTCTTTCAAAACTGAGATGAGGAGGAACTACTTCACTCAGAGGGTGGTAGGTCCATGGAATATGCTGCCCCAAAAAGCTGTAGAAGCTACATCATTACATAAATTTAAAACAGAAATAGACAGTTTCCTAGAAGTAAAGGGAATTAAGGGTTACGGGGAGCGAGCAGGAATTTGGACATGAGCCTAGGTTCGGATCGGTCATGGCCCTGTGGGCAGCGGAGCGGGCCCAGGGGCCGTGTAGCCTGATCCTGCTCCTATTTCGTGTGTCTAATTCTGTTAGATTCAGGAGATGGTTCTGTGATAGTAGATTGGCGGTTAGGATCAGATCAGCCATGATCTTATTGAATGGCGGAGCAGGCTTGAGGGGCCGATTGGCCTACTCCTGCTCCTATTTCTTATGTTAACGTCAGCGTATGACGTTTCATCTGTCAAAATTTTTTGACAGCTGAATTGTCATCGTTTGATAGCTCTGTGAAGCTGTCAAACACTGACATTCTCTGTTGTTTGATGAGTCCTTGTATTCAAGATTCATCCAACCTCTTTTGTGAGCAGAAATTAGATGGTTGTTGCATCGGAGAATGCAGCAGCCAATCTGTCATCTCTGCCTGTGAGATGTGAGACTCTCCGGTTCCCCAACTGTTGAAGCCTGCAGGAAGAAACAAAGGTAGGTAAACATTTTCTATCACTTTCCACTCACCTCACATACTTACCTCTGCACACTTGCACCCATCACTTACCTCCACAGCACACTTTTGAACCCCTCCGACCCCCGCAGACCCACTGCTTACCTCGGTGACCCTGGCGAGGTTTCCCGATGTCGGGAAACCTGCGCCTCTGCTGGAAAAAGGGGATAATCCTCTTAACTGCCCGTTAACCACCTGTTAACAGGCAGTCAAGTGGCTGTAATCCCCTTCCCACCTCCAGGAGACGGGACCCTGCGCGGGTCGGCTACCCGCCTCCTGGGAAGATGGCACAGAGGCGGGTTGGGGGTGGGTTGGGTACCCGCCCCCAGATTCTGCCATTTTCCCGGCAGTCCCGCCTCCAAACCCGCCTCCCCAGGGATGGCAAAATCCAGACCTAAGAGGTTAGAAATGCTGGAGAACAGTGAGAAGTCATCTTGTTTCAGCCAAATGATATGGCCTGGACTGGTTGGGCCGAATGACCTGATTCTGTGCTGTATAAGGCTAAGAGGAGATTTGCTAGAGGTGTTTAAAACCATGAAGGGTTGAGATAGAGTAAATAAAAAGAAACTGTTTCCAATGGCTGAAGGGTCAGTAACCAGAGGGCACAGATTTAAGGTGATTGGCAAAAGAACCAGAGGCGACATGAGGGAAAACTGTTTTACGCAGCGAGTGGTTAGGATTTGGAATGCGCTGCCTGATAGGGCGGTGGGAACAGATTCAATAGTAGCCTTCAAAAGGGAATTGGATAAATACTTGAAGGAGAAAAAATTGCTGGGATATGGGGAAAGAGCGGGGGAGTGGGACTAACTGGATTGCTCTTCGAAAGAGCCGGTGCAGACTCGATGGGCCGAATGGCCCCCTTCTGTGCTGTACTATTGTATGATTCTATGTAATGGACTCTGGGACAGAAATATAGCTCGCAGAAAACTGCATGAAGAAGGAATTGGGTGCAGAACATGCCTCAAACCTGCTTACCCAACATTTCAATGCCCCCTGTGCTTGCTTGAAGTGTCTTTTCCTCCCCCATCAATTAGTTTGAATTTAGCCTGTTCTGAACTCCCTCAGCTCATTTATCAGATCTCTCACTCTTTTTGAGTGCGTGAATTTCCCACACTTGTCTGTGTGAATTTTCCAATTTCCCTGCAATTGGTCCATTGTGGTTGTTGGAGGCCAATCATCTCAGCCCCAGGACATCGCAGCAGGAGTTCCTCAGGGTAGTGTCCTAGGCCCAACCATCTTCAGCTGCTTCATCAATGACTTTCTCTCCATCATAAGGTCAGAAGTGGGGATGTTCGCTGATGACTGCACAGTGTTCAGCGCCATTCGCAACTCCTCAGATAATGAAGCAGTCCATGCCCGCATGCAGCAAGACCTGGACGACATTCAGGCTTGGGATGATAAATGGCAAGTAACATTCACGCCACACAAGTGCCAGGCAATAACTATCTCCAACAAGAGAGAGTCTAACTACCGCCCCTCGACATTCAACACCATTAGCATCGATGAATTCCCCACTGTCAGTATTCTGGGGGATACCTTTGACAAGAAAATTAACTGGACCAGCCACATAAATACTGTGGCTACAAGAGCAGGTCAGAGGCTGGGTATTCTGTGGCAAGTGTCTCATATCCTGACTCCCCAAAGCCTTTCCACCATCGACAAGGCACAAGTCAGGAGCGTGATGGAATAATCTCCACTTGCCTGGATGAGTGCAGCTCCAACAACACTCAAGAAGCTCGACATCATCCAAGACAAAGTAGCCCGCTTGATTGGCACCCCATCACCACCTTAAACGTTTACTCCCTCCACCACCGGCGTACCATGGCTGCAGTGTGTACCATCTACAAGATGCACTGCAGCAACTCGCCAAGGCTTCTTCGACAGCACCTCCCAAACCAGCGATCTCTACCACCTAGAAGGACAAGGGCAGCAGGTGCATGAGAACACCACCACCTCCAAGTTCCTCCAAGTCACACACCATCTTGACTTGGAAATATATCAGCCGTTCCTTCATAGTCGCTGGGTCAAAATCCTGGAACTCCCTCCCTAACAGCACTGTGTTAGCACCTTCACCACACGGACTGCAGCGGTTCAAGAAGGCGGCTCACCGCCACATTCTCAAAGGCAATTAGGGATGGGCAATAAATGCTGGCTTTGCCAACGACGCCCACATCCCATGAACAAATATAAAACAAAATGACTCAAGATTATCCAGCCTATTTGAGTAAATATCCTGTATAATGTGTCTCTGACATGAATCATATATTTGACTTTTGCATAACTGTGGTAAACCACTGTTATACCTGCCTGTATGAGTGTTTGTATTCCACTGTGTACATGTCTGTACATGCCTCGGCTGACTCCTCCCACGAGTCCAGGTATAAAGGTGACTGCTCCACAGTCCCTCTGTATTCTGGACTGGTCGACCACTCGAGGCACACCTTCATTCTCTTGTTAATAAAAGCCTGTTAGTTACTCGCTTAACCTCAGTCTTTTGAGTAATTGATAGCGCATCAATTTTATTAACAAGATTTTTTATAATGGAGAAGATCCTCACACCAGCATGCCTGGACTTAGACCATCGGGAGGCGGACGCATCCACCAAGTTTGCTCACTGGCTTAAGTGCTTTGAAAAATTCCTGATCGCCTCCGCTGCAACGGTCAAATCGGATGAGGACAAACTGGATGTCCTGATCTCCAAAGTGAACCACCGAGCGTACTCGGTCATCCAGGACGCGACCTCGTACACGGCTGCTCTCAAGCTCCTCAAGGACCAGTACACGCGCCCAGTGAACGAGGTGTACGCCAGGCACCTCCTGGGGAGTCGTAAACAACAACCTGGGGAATCGACCGAGGAATACCTTCAGGCACTGTCTGTGCTTGGCCGGGCCTGTGGTTGTAAGGATGTAAAGGCCGCCGTGTACACAGAGGAACTTATCCGGGACGCTTTTGTGGTGGGCCACAGGTCCAATTACACCCGACAGCGACTGTTGGAGCAGAGTGACCTCGACCTCAACAAGGCCTCTGAACTCGCACTATCATTGGACGCAGCCTTCCGGGGCATGGATGCCTACTTCTCTGCACCGTGGACGCCGCGGGGAACGACAGCCTGGGACACGGTAGGACCGTCTCATAGCGCCGTGCCACCCCAGCCACATCCCAGCAACGGCCCAACTACCGCAGCAGTGTCCCAAGGCCAGAAATGCTACTTCTGTGGCCAGGCCAAACATCCCAGAGCGCGCTGCCCGGCGAAAAATGCGATCTGCTCGGGCTGCGGGAAGAAGGGACGCTACGCCAGCATCTGCAGGGCCAAAGCCACCCCGAACCCCAGCAGCGCCGCGTGTGGGCCGTGCGGGCTGCCATCTTGGGCCTCCCCAGCCATGTGCGAACCACCGGAACAGCAGCCATTTTGGACGCCTCCAGCCACATGGGGATCATGGACGCTGCCATCTTGGACGCCAGCCGCCATCTTGTCCCCCAACACCGCCTCATCTGATACCCGCAACGACACACCGACCCCTACGCTGGCCTCCGTTACGCTGGACCAAGCGAGACCGCACCAACTGGCCCGGTCCACAATGGACATTAAGGTAAATGGTCACGAAACAATCTGCCTTTTTGACTCTGGGAGCACGGAGAGCTTCGTCCACCCCGACACGGTGCGGCGTTGCTCTCTCCCAGTCCTGCCTGCGCACCAGCGGATTTCTATGGCCTCCGAGTCCCAGTCGGCAGACATTGGCGGCTACTGCGTGGTGACACTCTTAGTAGACGGGACTGTGTGCGATAATTTTAAACTTCTGGTCCTGCCCCACCTCTGCGCTGCCGTCCTACTGGGGTTAGATTTCCAGTGCCACCTTAAAAGTGTTACGGTGGCGTACGGTGGACCCCTCCCCCCACTCACAGTCCGCAGCAGCAGCTTCCAAATTGCCCGCCGCGCACCAGGTGCAACCTCTCCACACTCAGAGTCACCCCCCCCCCACTGTTTGCTAACCTCATCCCCGACTGTAAGCCCATCGCCACAAAGAGCAGGCGATACAGTGCCGGGGACAGGGTTTTCATTAAAACCGAAGTGGAGCGGCTCCTGAAGGAGGGGATTATTGAGGACAGCACCAGCCCCTGGCGAGCCCAGGTTGTGGTCGTTAAGACCGTCGAGAAGCAGCGCCTGGTCATCGACTACAGCCAGACAATAAATCGCTACACCCTGCTGGACGCTTACCCACTCCCCCGCATAGCTGATATGGTCAACCAGATCGCGCAGTACCGCGTCTTCTCGACCATTGACCTGAAATCAGCATACCACCAGCTCCCTATCCGCCCTGAGGACCGCCAGTATACTGCCTTTGAGGCAAACGGCCGCCTCTATCACTTCCTTAGGGTTCCCTTTGGCGTCACCAACGGGGTCTCCGTCTTCCAAAGGGAGATGGACCGGATGGTCGATCAAAATGCGTTGCAGGCCACTTTCCCATATCTGGACAATGTGACCATCTGCGGCCATGACTTGCAGGACCATGACGCAAACCTCGAAAAATTCCTCTGCACCGCCCAACTCCTGAACCTGACGCATAACAAGGAGAAGTGCATATTCCGCACAACCCGCCTCGCCATCCTTGGCTGTGTTGTGGAACACGGAGTCATCGGTCCCGACCCCGACCGGATGCGTCCCCTTATGGAACTCCCACTGCCCCACTGCCTCAAGGCCCTGAAGAGGTGCCTAGGGTTTTTCTCCTATTACGCCCAGTGGGTCTCCTACTATGCAGACAAGGCCCGTCCGCTGATCAAGTCCACCTCTTTTCCCTTGACGGCAGAGGCCCGCTTAGCCTTCCACCGTATCAAGGAAGACATTGCCAAAGCCACCATGCACGCAGTGGACGAATCCATCCCCTTCCAGGTGGAAAGCGACGCGTCCGACTTTGCCCTGGCCGCTACCCTTAATCAGGCGGGGAGATCCGTGGCCTTCTTTTCACGAACCCTCCAGGGCCCGGAGACCAGACACTCCGCTGTTGAGAAGGAGGCCCAGGCTATTGTGGAGGCTGTGCGTCATTGGAGGCACTACCTGGCCGGAAAACGATTTACCCTGCTCACTGACCAGCGTTCAGTTGCTTTTATGTTTAACAACAAGCAGAGGGGCAAAATCAAAAACGACAAGATCTTGAGGTGGAGAATCGAACTTTCCACCTACAATTACGAGATCTTGTACCGGCCCGGGAAGCTCAATGAACCCCCGGATGCTCTATCGCGTGGCACCTGCGCCAGCGCGCAGATCGATAGACTGCGGGCCCTCCACAATGACCTCTGCCACCCGGGGGTCACCAGGTTCTTCCACTTCATCAAGGCCCGCAACCTGCCTTACTCCATTGAGGAGGTCAGGACCATGACCAGGAACTGCCAAGTCTGCGCTGAGTGCAAACCGCACTTTTATAGACCAGACAGGGCTCACCTGATAAAAGCCACTCGCCCCTTCGAGCGCCTGAGCGTTGATTTTAAAGGGCCTCTCCCCTCCTCCGACCGTAATGTGTACTTCCTCAACATTATTGATGAGTACTCCCGTTTCCCGTTCGCCATCCCCTGCCCGGACATGACCAGTGCCACGGTCATTAAATGTCTAAACGACCTCTTCACCCTGTTCGGTTTCCCCAGCTATATCCATAGCGACCGGGGCTCATCGTTTATGAGCGACAAACTCCGCCAATAGCTGCTCGCTAGGGGTATTGCCACAAGCAGGACCACCAGTTACAACCCCTGGGGGAACGGACAGGTGGAAAGAGAGAATGCGACAGTTTGGAAGGCCGCCCTGCTAGCCTTAAAGTCTAGGGGCCTTCCGACCTCCCGCTGGCAGGATGTGCTCCCCGATGCGCTCCACTCTATTCGGTCACTGCTCTGTACTGCCACTAACGCCACCCCTCATGAGAAAATGTTTGTCTTCCCAAGGAAGTCCACATCGGGGACATCGCTACCGCCATGGCTGACGTCCCCAGGGCCGGTCCTACTGAGAAGACACGTGAGGACCCATAAAACGGACCCCCTGGTCGAGAGGGTCGACCTCCTCCACGCCAACTCCCAGTACGCTTACATTGCGTACCCGGACGGGCGGGAGGACACAGTCTCCATACGAGACCTCGCACCCTCGGGGGCCCCAGTAACCCACTACCCACTACCACCCCCCCCCACGATCCAATATCCAACCCCAGCAGACGGCACGCCTGGGCCCCGCGACCCGCTCGACACCCACGAGGACTACACACCAGTGCCCCAGCCTACGCGGGACTCGACGCCGGAAGCTTCACTGCCCCTGCCGCCGCCACGTTGATCACAGCGGCAGACAAGACCTCCGGAGAGACTCCAATACACAAACTTTTAATACACTTCACCCCGCCGGACTCATTTTTAAACAAGGGGTGAATGTGGTAAACCACTGTTTGTATTCCACTGTGTACATGTCTGTACATGCCTCGGCTGACTCCTCCCACGAGTCCAGGTATAAAGGTGACTGCTCCACAGTCCCTCTGTATTCTGGACTGGTCGACCACTCGAGGCACACCTTCATTCTCTTGTTAATAAAAGCCTGTTAGTTACTCGCTTAACCTCAGTCTTTTGAGTAATTGATAGCGCATCAATAACATACCATGAAGTAGTTTCCAAAATCTAGATAGGATAAAAGGAAAACCATAAATGCTGGAAATCTGAAGTACTGTCACTGCAGAGTTGCTGGAAATGTCAGTCAGGTTAATTAGCATCAGAAAAAACAACAACTTGCATTCATACAAAAATTGACACTGAGCCCCAGAGGATGGGTGGCTAAAAGCTTGGTCAAAGAGGTAGGTTTTAAGGAGCGTGTTAAAGGTGGAGATGCGGAGAGGTTTAGGGAGAGAGTTCCAGAGCTTAGGCCAGTAGCAGGCATAATACGGCCCACCAAGGCCTGGCTTTGAGTTGCGAACGTCAGCAGCACCTGACCCCCGCCCCACGTGGCCTCAGGAGGCGGGTCCTTGTCTCCGAGGCAGCAGGGGAATCTCGCAATGGACCTTTTGAGGCGGGAGGCGAAGATACGGGGACCGGCGGCTGAGGTGGACAGAAATCAGCCGGAAGTCACGGATTGCGCCACGGCCCCTGGCGGGGCGAGGGCCTTTTACCGACGGCAGCGCGGCCCCTAAACTGGTGGGGAGTGGTGACTGCTGTAGCGGAAAGGGCGAAGACCCGTACCCCCCAGCCCAGGCCCAACCCCCGGTGATGGGGTGACTGATGGACAATACCTGCTAACCAGTTATTAACTACCACCTCACTAATTAATGCAAAACTGATTTGTGTTTACTAATTAGCATTTTAATTATCTCAAACTTATTTATTTAACACTGATTATTTATGCTAACTGATAATTAGTGAATTAGTTAACAGATTTAGTCATTAACTTAACACCTTCTGCTCGTTAGGCTATTGGTGAGCAATTTAATCGTGCCCATTACTGCACTAATTACAAAGCTATTTTCTTGGCCGCACAGCTTAACGGGAAAATTGGTGTGCGGCAATCGACAGCTCACCAAAACTTGTTAAGTAGCCCTCCAGGAGATCTGACAGAGGTGTTCAAAATCACGAGGGGGTCTGGACGGAGTAGACAGAGAGAAACTGTTCCCATCGGCGGAAGGGTCGAGAACCAGAGGACACAGATTCAAGGTGATTGGCAGAAGAACCGAAGGCGACGCGAGGAAAACAAACTCTTTTTACGCAGCGAGTGGTGAGGGTCTGGAAGGCACCGCCTGAGAGGGTGGCTGGAGGCAGGCTCGTTGCCGAGTCTCTTCTGCTAATAATAACTCAACTTACTTGTGTAATAAGTGCTCCCATAGAGTCTTTGATTAAAAGCACCGTGGAGCCAGAAGCAGGACTGAATTATATTGTGTACAGCTCTAGGAATGTGTTAATGTCCCGCAGGCTTTTCAGAAATGCTCTTAAGACAGATCAGGAAAGAGAACACCAGGGGTTGGATCCTGTGTCTTTGTGCTTGTGTTAATTGTTTACTTCCAAACTGTTGTTGTTATAATTTTCTATTCTGGGCAAGCGAGCTAAATGAATCATTCATTTTTTACATATTTTTCTTGTTCCTGTGCTCAAGAGTAAAGTGGTACTAAATGACTCATTCAGAACACGAGTTCATGTGCATGAGGTAAGTAATGTCACATTATTCTGAGCTGAGCCTGGTATGAAAATAAACAAGGCTGTAGAGCCATTCAAAAAAAATAAAAATAAAAAATAAAATAAATACTGCGGATGTTGGAAATCTGAAATAAAAACAGAAAAGGCTGGAAATACTCAGCAGGTCAGGCAGCATCTGTGGAGAGAGAAACAGAGTTAACGTTTCAGGTGGATGACCTTTCAGAGGTCATCGACCTGCAACACTTGGGCTGGATTTTACCAACCTCGGCGGGTCCGTGGCGGGCGATGTCGGTGGCGGGTCCCGGCCCCGCTGCCGGCTCCATCTCGCTGTGTAGAATGAATTTACCTTGATTGGGCTTGTTAAGCCTGCCCAGCGCATTTCTTGGCCAATTAGAGAAAGCAGGTCTGTTGACATCATTTGATGATGCGTCATCAGCCGATTTCCTTAAAGGGACCACGGCCAACTTTAATTTGACATTTTACTGTCAATGTTCTACAGCATTGAGGTGCTGCAAATACTGACAGAGGTGCAGGGCTGCACCCAGGCTCTCCCATGACTCCCTCTATATGCTTATGGACATCGTGCTCTCACTGCCACGGGAAGCCATTGTATTGACTCTCTGACCGCGGCGCTGTATGTATAGCTGATGCGTCCCTACGGGGAGTAAGCATTCCATTGTAATTGTACTTGTACTGGTTACATATGGCAAATAAAAATTGAACTGAACTGGAGGGAGTCACAGCACGCAGGGAGGTCATCTTGCCTTCCCATGGGCGGAGAAGACCTCCCTAGGTGCTCAACACAGCCTGGCTGCACATTGCAGAGGAGGGCACAAGCAGGGATGTCATCAGGAGGACCTGGCTGCAGTGGCGCAAACATTTCAATGATCTCAGTAGAAAGCCACACTCAACCTCATCCTGCTGTGTCCCTCATTCAATTCAATTCAATTCAATTCAATTCAATTCAATTCAATTTTATTTGCCATATATACTAGTACAATGGAATGCTTACTCCCTGTAGGGACACGTCAGCTATTTTTACAGCGCCATGTTCAGAAAGTCAATATCCCCATCACGCTGCCTTCCCTAACCTACTCCTGCACATCCTTACTCACACCAACTTACCTTGCACCTCCATCCATCCCTCTCTATCTACATTATCACTTCCCTATCTTACTAGCCACCCCTCACACTCACCCTCATCCTAGTGGAACCATACCAACTAACAACACACAAGGGTAGACTGTTATGTCTGACATTTGGTGATAGGTACTCGATTGCCTTGGCCTGAGCACATGCAGTTTGATAGTGTTGTGATCATTGTATTGTGTATAGGTATTCGATTGCTTGTGCCTGGAAGTGTGTGTGTGTGGCAGCCATGATTAAAGCAGCATGAACTGAACTCACTGATGGTCTCTGGATTATCTTTGCAAACACAACATTTGGCGACAAGGATGGCTGAAATCTCTCTTCCACCACCTCCTCCCTTCCTTGCACTACCAGGTGAGCCCCCGATCCCATGGGTTCGCTGGTTACAGTCCTTTGAAACCTATCTCATTGCTCTTGGACTAGAAACTGTGAGTACGGCTCGGAAAAAGGCACTGTTATCCCATTGCTTGGGAGCGGAGGGCCAGCGTGTTCTTGGGACATTATGCACAGCAGACTCAATCCAAACATATGATGAGGCTGTGGCTCTGTTAAGCACACACTTCTCTGCCCCACAAAGTGCCCTCCTGCGGCGATTCATTTTTAGACAGCGTCACCAACTCCTCGGCGAGTCAGTGCATCAATACGTGGCTAATTTGAGGGGGTTAGCTAGCTCGTGCAAGTTCGGTGCATTACAAGATGAGATCGTGCGTGATCAACTAATAGAGCACACAAACAACGTGAGAGTGCGTGAAAGACTGTTACTCGAGTCTGACGATCTGTCGTTGTCACAGGCAGTCAACATTGCCTTTCAAGTGGAGTCTGCAGCCGAATGTGCAGCGAAACTAGCACACACACCCAGTGACAGCGCCCTCGGCCCCAACAGCTCTGACACGGTAATGCTCGCGCGACGGCAGCAATGCGCGCTACCGCGGCAACAGTGTGGAAACTGCGGATCTCGTTCACATGCTACCAGAGCGCAGAATTGCCCCACGCGCGGCCAAGCCTGTCGCAATTGTGGAAAACAAAATTACTTTGCCAATGTCTGCCGCTCTGCCCCGGTTGCTACAAATGAACACTCTCAGTCCTCAAGCAGTTGGCCTATAATTCACAACGTGAGCTCTGGGCCAGTAGTGGCTTTCAAATCATGCACAATTAACCTGAATGATGTGTGCATCCCGCTGTTGTTGGATACCGGTGCCAGCGTCTCACTGCTGAATGTGGACACATTCAAACGCTTTTTCAGCTCCCTGCCACTCTCTGCGCCCTCCACTACCCTTTGCGGGTATGGTCATTCGAAAATTGGACTATTGGGCTCAGTCAACCTCACTGTACGCTATGGAACAAAAGTTTTGCCAGATTTTTGTTTTCATGTGGCACGCCAAGGAGCTAACCTGATGGGACTGGATCTTTTCACTGACCTGGGTTTTTCTCTCTTGGACACCGGCGGGTCTGCGATTCTGCACGTCGCCTCACCGTGGCGCCAAACATGGCCAGCACTCTTCGAGGGTCTGGGCTGCTTGACTGCCTTCACCCACCAGCCCATGGTTGACTCCACCGTTACCCCTGTCATTCAGCCACTGCGCCGCATCCCGCTTGCTCTCCGTGACGGGGTCACAGCTGAACTAAAGCAGCTACTGGAAGCCGGCATCATCGAACCAGTTGATGCCTCCCCATGGGTCTCCAACCTGGTGGTCGCAACGAAAAAGTCAGGTGGTCTACGCGTCTGTGTCGATCTTCGAGCAGTGAATAAGGCCGTAATCCCTGACAAGTATCCACTGCGATTCTGCACGTCGCCTCACCATGGCGCCAAACATGGCCAGCACTCTTCGAGGGTCTGGGCTGCTTGCCCAGAGGAACTCACAGCGCAGTTCTATGGTTCCATCCTGTTCTCAAAACTGGACCTTCGACAGGGCTATCTACAGGTTCCCCTCCACCCCAGCAGCAGGGACCTCACTGCTTTTGTGACACATGCTGGCGTCTTTCAGTACACCAGGATGCCATTTGGACTTAGCTCTGCACCCAGCTGCTTCCAAAAGGTGATGGCCTCTGTGCTCGCGGGCATTCCTGGGGTAGCCATCTACCTGGATGACATCGTCGTGCATGGGCCCTCGACCTCCACTCACGACGAACACCTTCACAGAGTTTTCACAGCTCTAGCAAAACACAAGCTCACACTGAATGGCGAAAAGTGTGTCTTTGCTGTTTCAGAAATCGAATACCTATACACAATACAATGATCACAGCACTATCAAACTCCATATGCTCAGGCCAAGGCAATCGAGTACCTATCACCAAATGTCAGACATAACATTTCCTCCCCCCTCACAGAATTTCAAACAGGAAATGTAGTGACAAAGTCCTGTAGGTGGCCAGGGCGAGAACGTGTACGAACAGGCCGAGGTGTGGACTGGTGAAGAGCAGGCCAAAGTGGGGACTGGTGAGGAGCAGGCTGAGGCGCAACATCTGCTTGAGGGTTGGCTGGCTGAGCCACATGTGCATCCCGCCACTCTGGGGGTAAGGCTTGGGGGTTAGGTCCGTATAATCCCGCATCAGGGGGTGCTGGCACCTTCCGAAGGCGGCTGGCATGCCACCGAGAGCCGTCAGTGAGGCAGAAAGTGGCTGGTCCAAGTTGGCGGCTGATTTGGAGAGGGGAGGACCAGAATGATGCCACCTTATTATTGCGGTGAGGCCTGCGGACTCTGACCCAATCGGAGACTGAGATGTTGGGCACCTTGGCCACAAGGGTAGACACTTGGGTGTTTTATCCAATGTTCATGTAAAGTTTCTGTTAATGTTGTGTCAAACATTGAAACCTTTATTTTCAACACTTTGCATTCTTGGACAGATTTGTGTGCATTTTGGAAGTGGTTTAGTGAGTTGCAGTGAATGGTGAGACATAACGGTACCCCCGCAATGGTGATGAGTGTGAAAGGAATAACTTGGGCATTGTAGCGATGTTTTATGGTGTTGGTGTGGGGTGGTGCCAACCTGGCACATCATGTGGCAGCCAAGGTGTACAGATTCAAAGTGAAGTAAATCTGGCCATGATGAGGCCATCTCTGGCCTCCCAGGCAGCAATGTGCTCAGGTACTGATGCCCTGTGTCCTGTGCAGCATCAGTTGATTGCGGAGATGATTGGTGTTGTTGGTGGTGCTGGTGTTCAGGCTGATCGTGGTCAGATTCTGAGGACCAAGCTGAGAGAGTATAAAGTACACCCATGTTGATGGAGTAGATGGCAGGTGAAGTAGAGATGATAGAAGCGATCTGTCAATGGTGGGAGAGGTAATGAGGTCAGACTGGATGGAGACTTGTGTAAAGACTTACAGCATTCTGAATCTGTAGTGGAAATGCAGTTTAGAGAAGCTAGAGGTTAAGGGAACATTTCTCAATCAGCTGGGAGCTTTGACTTGACATTTGAAGCTATCAACTCATCAGCTGATTCAATGGCTATTGACCTCCCGCCTCAGCTTCACAGACAAGGTCTAGGCACAGCAGGAAACCAGTAGGTGACCTGTCAAATCCAAAAAGCTGGGAAAAACCATTGATAAGTGGCTGCAAACAAGCCACTAATGAGTTTAATTGCCTCCCCCACCGCTGCATGTTGGGTCTGCTCAGCGTTGACAGACCCGACATTTGGTAAAGGTGCGTGGTGGCGGGTTCACAGCGAGGTCCCGACCCGCTGGGGAAAAAAAACAATTTCCCGCCCGACTCACCACCAATCGCGCCTGTGACCACCCCCCTGCAAAATCCAGCCCGTTAACTCTGTTTCTCTCTCCACAGATGCTGCCTGGCCTGCTGAGCATTTCCAACATTTTCTGTTTCTATATAAAAAAAATAAACTGTACGAACTAGATACTAGGAAATAAGTTTGATTAAATGCCCAGAAGCATGAGGGATAATCCTTCTGCATGTTTAGTGGCAATTTGTTGGCGTTTGAGTTGGAAATCTGAAAGTAATTTGCATATGAGAAGGTTTGCTGCCCAAGCATATGATACAGGAAGCGGGACAGCTCAATTGTGATAGATGGTCAAAGTTTAGAAGCAAACCTTCGGTGTGTGGCTCACGTCGAACCTGAGCTTATGCTGTTGTGGCTGTGGTGCTGGGATGGGGAGCGCTGCACATCTCTAGTGAAAGAATTCTGCAAGAGATCTCTCCAGAAATAGTGATTTCCTCACCGTCTGTAGATAGATATAGAAATAAATAGATACCACAGCTGCATAAACACATCTGTTTAGCTGGACAAGTATGACTAAAGACAAAATGGCTGGGGCTGCCATTATTTAGAATAGATTACAAAATACGAAGATTCCACTTTCTGTTTCTCCCTCTGCCTCTTTGTCCCTCCCTCTCTGTCCATCTCCTTCTCTAGCTGTCTCAGACACATATAGGAATATAGGAACAGAAGGAGGCCATTCAGCCCCTCGAGCCTGTTCCTCCATTCAATTAGACCATGGACCTCAACTCCATTTACCCTCCTTTGTTTCATATCCTCTTTTACCCTTAAAATGATCAGTCTTAAAAGTTTCAATTTGAGGGGAGGGAATTCCAGATTTCCGCTACCATTCACGTGACAAAGTGCTTCCTGATTTCGCTCCTAAATGGCCGAGCTCTGATTTTAAGATTATGATCTCTTTTTCTGGATTCCCTCACCAGAGGAAATAGTTTCTCTGTATCTACCCTGTTGAATCCCTTAATCATTTTAAATACCTCGATTATATCCCCATTCTACCTTCTAAACTCAAGGGAATACAAGCCAAGTTTATGCAACCTGTCCTGATAATTTAACCCTTAAAGCCCCCGTCTCATTCTGGTGAATCTGTGCTGCACCCCCTCCAAGGCCAATATACCTTTCCTGAGGTGCGGGGCCCAGAACTGAACACAGCACTCCACGTGGGGTCTGACCAAGGCTTTGTACAACTGAAGCATCGCTTCCTCACTTTTGAATTCCGAACCCCCTTGAGGTAAAGGCCAACATTCCCATTAGTCTTTTTGATTACCTTTTGTACCTGTGCACCAGCTGTTAGTGACTTGTGTAGAGGGACACCTAAATCCCTCCACAGCTCCTGGTCCCTCACCAGTAAAACAATATTCCGATTTGTCTTTCTCCGATCCAAAGTGGATGTCCTCACACCTCCCCACACTGAACTCCATCTGCCATAGTTTTGCCCTCTCACTTCGTCTGATTATGTCCCTTTGTTACTTTCTGCTCCCAACCACACAACTTGCTGTTCTTCCTAACTTAGTGTCATCTGCAAACTTGGATATACAACTAATCTTTCATCCATCATTAATATATAGAGTGAAAAGCTGTGGCCCCAGTACAGATCCCTGGGGAACATAACTTGTCACATCCCGCCAATCAGAGAACAAGCCCTTTATCTCTACTCTCTATCTCTGATCTCCCAATCCAATACCAATCAATGTTACAAGGTTACCTCCAATTCCATGCACTCTCATTTTTGCTAATAATCTCATGCAGAATCTTCTAAAATGCCTTCAGGAAGTTCATATAGACAACATCCATAAACCCACCTGACGTAAGAAAACTACTCGGCACTTGGCCTAAGCGTTAAACAAAGCTTTAATCAACTGTTTTGCAACATGGAGGTCTAGTTGTGTCCTTCACTAGTTCCTGTTAAGAATGTCCTGAGCAAGCTGGGCCCGTGCCCGAGTATTTATACTCTCCCTGGACAGCGCCACCCGTAGGCCGCTCAGTATTATTTCATAAGCCTTTCTTTCATGAATGACTGATTCATGTCACCACCTATCCACCATGCCAGTGGACTCCTTGAAAATTCAACTAGGTTTGTGAGACATGACCTGCCCTTCACAAAGCTATGCTGACACTCTTTGAGCAGTGGATCCTTTTCCAAGTGCTCAGTCACATCTGCAATTTCATTATCTAATTCTTTTAACACTTTAGGGTAGAAACCATCAGGTCCTGGAGATTTGTCTCATTATTTTCCCCATTACCATATTTTAACATACTAAATCCACTAGGTTTCTCCCCTTGATTTATTTTTGGGTTCCCTTGTATCGCTGGTACTTATTCCACTGTGAAAATGAATGCAGTGGCACTTATTTAACAAGCCTGCCATTTCCTTATTATCCATTATAGTCTCGCCTGTATTTGTCTTTAATGGGTTCACATTCTCTTTACTTTACCAATCCCTTTCTGGTAATATATTTAGAAAAACATATTCCTGCTAGCTTTAATATCTCTCTTTCCCTATTCCTTTTTGCACCTTGCATTACTTCCTTTGTATCCCTTTGTTGCTTTTTATAATGCTCCCAGTCTACTGGATTGCTACTCTTCCTTGCATTTGTTTAAGCCTTTTCTGTTAGCATGATACTGTCTCTTACCTCGTTTGTTGACCAAGGTTACTTAACTACACAACTACACAAGTGTTCTCGCTCAGGCCAACATCCCCAGCATCGAAGTTTTGACCACTCTCGATCAGCTCTGATGTCCGCATGCCCGATACGAGACTCCCAAAACAAGCGCTCTACTCGGAGCTCCGACATGGCTAGAGAGTCCCAGGTGGGCAGAGGAAATGCTTCCAGGACACCCTCAAAGCCTCCTTGAAAAAGTACAACATCCCCACCGACACCTGGGAATCCCTGGCCCAAGACCGCACAAAGTGGAGGAGAAGCATCCGGGAAGGCGCCGAACACCTCGAGTCTCTTCGCCGGTGTAAAGTCCGCGCCTCAATAATACACGGACTTCGGGAGAACAGTTTAACAGGTACTTTACTGAACAAGAGGCAGCTTGAAACTGAAACTACAGAAGCCTGCTAGGGCCTTTTATACAGGGGTGGTCACTGCCGGTACTGCAGTCTAAGACCAGTTATTCCCTTAAAGGTACATGCACAACAATTCCTCCCCTTTTAGATAAACAGTACATAACATTCATTTAACAACTAAATAATAACTAATTACAATTACAATTTTCTCAGTAATATATACATCAACTGAAATAGTCATTTATAAGTTCAGTCTTTGAGGAGGCTTCCTGATCTGGACTGGATAGCGCCTTTCTCGAGTATCCTGTTCTGGCGGTGGAGTCAATTCTGGCTCATTGTCATTGGTTGGTTCGTCAGCTTCCAACACCCCTGCTTCTGAGGTAGACGCAATCTGTACTTTGGGCTCATTACCAGGTGCACATGCTTGTGGCACAGGTTTGGCTTGTTCCTGTGACTCTAGAATCTGGTCAGCATGGCATCTTACGATGCTCTCTCCAACGTCCACTGTGTACATTAGTGGTCCCTGCTGTGTGCATATCATGCCTGGCTGCCATTTTTCTGTTCGGTAGTCGCGGGCCAAGACTGGTTGCCCTATCTTGAAGCTCCTGGTTGGCTTCTCATTTATGTGCTGGAACTGCTTATCCTCAACATCTCGTCTTATGTTTGGTTTGAGCAAATCCAAGCGACATCTTAGTCTCCGGTTGAAAAGCAGTACGGCTGGAGTTTGGTTGGTTACTGCATGTGTCGCATTCCGGTAAGCAAACAGGAAGTTATCCACCTTGTGTTGCAGTGGTATGTCGTCATTATACATTGCCTTTATGGCCTTTTTAAAGGTCTGAACAAACCTCTCAGCCAATCCATTTGTGGCTGGATGATATGGGGCAGATGTGTAATAATTCACCCCATTATTCTTCAGGAACCTCCGGAAATCCTCAGAAACAAACTGTGGGCCATTGTCGGAACAGATCTGTTCTGGCAACCCATTCCTGGCGAAGATGGTCCTTAGGACTGCAATAGTTTTCTCCGTGGTGGTGGAGGACATTTTAATGACCTCTGGCCATTTCGAATGGGCGTCCACAGCGATTAGAAACATTGAGTCCATAAATGGACCGGCGAAATCAATGTGTACCCATTGCCATGGAGATGCGGGCCACTCCCATGGATGTAGCGGGGCCTGTGGTGGAGCGTTTTGGACCTTCTGGCATCCTGTGCATCTCTTGGTCATATCGTCGATTTCTTTATCGATTCCCGGCCACCACACAAACGCCCTGGCTAGGCTCTTCATTTTTACCCCTCCAAGATGACCCTCGTGAAGCTCATTGAGTACTCTATCTCTCAACTTGGGTGGAATTACCACTCGGGATCCACACACCAAGGTTTCCCGGCACACTGACAGCTGTTCCCTCCTTGGCGAGAATGCTGGCAACAGTGAGTCGCCATATGCTGGCCATCCCTTCACCGTCAAATCATCGATCCAAGAGAGTGTCGGGTCATTTCGGGTTTCATTCTCAATACTTGCGTTTGTAACAGGCAAACATTCGACTATGGTCGCATGGAATATCTCCACCGGGTCCACTGCAGGTGCTTCTTCCGCCGTAGGCAACGGTAGGCGCGACAGTCCATCAGTGTTTCCATGTTGTTTCGTACCTTTGTACTCTATGTCATACTGATGTGCCCCTAGAAAAAGTGACCATCTTTGCGGCCGTTGCGCCGTCATCACCGGAATGCCCTTCTTTGGGTTAAAAATTGAGACCAGGGGTTGATGATCAGTCAGTAGGGTGAATTTCTGCCCGTGCAGATAGTGATTGAACTTCTTCACCACCCACACCAGGCTGAGGGCCTCCCTGTCAATCTGGGCGTAATTACGCTCGGCTGAGGTTAGCGAGCGCGATGCAAAGGCTATTGGCCTCTCTGAACCGTCACGGAATTTGTGTGACAGCACCGCTCCAATGCCGTAAGGTGACGCATCACATGCCAACCGAATCGGTAGTGTTGGGCTGTAGTGGGCCAATACTTCTTTTGAAGTGATTTGGCATTTACATTCCTGAAAGGCACGCTTACACTCATCACTCCATTTCCATGTTACACCAGTTTGAAGGAGGGCGTTCAGTGGGTGCAGAATTGTAGATAAATTCGGCAAGAACTTATGGTAGTAGTTCACCAACCCGAGGAACGACCTCAGTTGCGACACATTTTCTGGTGCTGGAGCCTTGACTACAGCCTCAATCTTGTCCGGCGACTAATGCAACCCTTCCTCATCAATCATGTGGCCACAATACGAGATTTGTCTCCTGAAGAACTCGCATTTGGGATGGTTGGCTTGTAGCCCATATTCCTGCAATCTCGTGAGCACCTGTTCCAGGTTGGCAAGGTGTTCATTGTCATTTTCGCCCATAACCAGGATGTCGTCCAAATAACACTGGGTCCCCGGGATCCCTTGCAGGACTTGTTCCATTACCCTCTGCCACATAGCCGGGGCCGATGCTACCCCAAATACCAGTCGATTGTACTGGTAAAGGCCTTTGTGAGTGTTTATCGTGAGGTATTTCCGAGATGCTTCTTCCACCTCCATTTGTAGATACGCTTGAGCCAGGTCAATCTTTGTAAAATGTTTCCCTCCAGATAGTGAGGCGAAAATATCTTCTATCCGCGGAAGCGGATACTGTACTGTGTGCAGGACTGGGTTCACAGTCACCTTGAAGTCCCCACAGATGCGAACCTTCCTTGGCTCCCCAGGCGTGCTGCTCAATGCTTTCTTCATTACAGGAACGATGGGTGTGGCCCACTCGCTCCAGTCCACCTTAGACAGCACCCCCGAACGCTCCAGACTCTCCAGTTCAGCTTCCACAGCTGGGCGTATCGCGTATGGCACCGGTCTGGCCTTGAAAAATGTTGGGGTTGCGTTATCCTCAATCTTTATGGTTGCCTTTACTCCTTTTAGAGTCCCAAGTCCTTGTTGGAACACCTCTTCCGCGTCAGATAGAATTTGTGACAGACGTCCAGGTGCGACGTCATCATCTTTTTTGTCAGTCATAGTTAGTGCCAGAATGGTATGCCAATCCAATTGTAGTCTTCGGATCCATTCACGTCCCAATAATGGTGGTCCTCCATCTCGTAGTATATACATGTATAGTTTCTGTGTTTCCTTTCCGTTATATTCAACTGGCACCCTTATTTTTCCTCTGGGGTAGACCTTTTGCCCCGTGTATGTCTTCACTACAATGGACGTGTCCTTTAAGGGTATGTGTGAGAATAGCCGCTCATAGTCTCGTCGATTCATGACAGTTAGGGCTGATCCTGTGTCCAATTCCATCTTCACTGGGGACCCTGCTATCATGAGGGTGACCCAAATGGTTCGGTGATCTTCTTTTGCGATCACGTTGTGTAACTTTAAACAACTTAGTCGCCTGCTCCCGGAGTCCTTATCACTCTCCTGATCTTCTGAACTACTATCTGTCAGTTTCTTTACTTTCCTGTACTGTTCCTTAGTAGTTCTTGTCGTGTTGGTCTTCTTTCCCGACCTGCAGACTCTTGCTATATGTCCCATTTTCCCGCATTGCCTGCATATTTTGTCTTTAAACTAGCAGTCCTTCTGCTCATGGGTTGTTCTGCCGCAGCAATAGCACTTTTCGGCTCCATACGCCATTTCGTTAGCGCTGTATTTTTGTGGTTTCTGCTGTATTTCCGCAGCTCCCCGTGCTGCTGCTTCGTAGGATACTGCCACGCTGAAAGCCTGTTCTAGTGTCAGGTCCTTTTTTGAAAGTAGTCATTTCTGGGTTCCTTCACTCTGGAGCCCACAGACAAACTTATCCCGTAAGGTGTCTGCCAGTCCTGCTCCGAACTGGCAGTGCTTCGATAACTTGCGTAGTTCCGTAAGATAGTCAGCATTGCTCTCATCTTTGTGCTGGTTTCTTTTATGGAACTTGAATCTTTCTGCTATCAGCAGTGGTGTAGGGCTTAGGTGTTCCTGTAAGATATGAACAATCTCCTCAAAACTTTTCTCCATTGGTTTAGCTGGGGTAATTAAATTCCGCAATAGGCCGTACGTACTCGCACCCATCAGATTTAATAATACCGACGCCCTCTTTCCATCAGCCACCTCATTTGCCTTGCAGTACACTTCAATTCTTTCCACATACGTGGTCCAGTCTTCTACCTCGTTGTCGAAAGCAGTGATACTGCCACTTTTCAGCATCTTGGGCGATTTTAAATGGCGCCTCCCGCGCTTTTGCTTCTACCCCAATGGAATAAAATGGCGCCTCCCGTGCTTTTGCTTCTTCCCCAACGGGATAAAATGGCGCCTCCCGCGCTTTTGCTTCTTCCCCTTACTGCCACGCTGCTCCTAGCATTCTACGGGGTAATGGTGGCGACCCGCAGCTTCGGCGCGTCTCGCTTTCCTTCCCCCCCCGTTTAGTTTCTCTCCACTGTCCTGTTCTCGAGCACCGACTGTGCCCTGTGCGCTCCACCCTCTCTCTCTTGTTTTCTTTTCCCGGCGACGCTGCACGGCCCGATTTGTAGAGCCGCTCGATCGAGCTTGAGCCCACCGCAGTCCGGAAGGGTCAGCGCGCTACCTGCTACCAGCACGGTTCGCTGGAACCACAGTCTCTCCCGCAATTCTCCAAACACCGATGGATTCTTTGGGCGGTTGCCCTCGGTCGACGCCCGTTGCTCAGACTACGACCTTCCAGGACCTTCCTTTCAGGCGAGATCCCCATGAGATGATGCCACACTGCAGGTGAGTTCGAACTTACTCGTCGCCACTGTAAAATCCGTGCCTCAATAATACACGGACTTTGGGAGAACAGTTTAACAGGTACTTTACTGAACAAGAGGCAGCTTGAAACTGAAACTACAGAAGCCTGCTTGGGCCTTTTATACAGGGGTGGTCACTGCCAGTACTGCAGTCTAAGACCAGTTATTCCCTTAAAGGTACATATACAACAGCCGGGAGCAAGCAGAAGCCAAGCGCAAGGAGTGCACGTCAACCCAAGCACTCCACCCACCCGCCCCTTCAACCACCGTCTGCCCTGCCTGTGACAGAGACTGTAGGTCCTGCATTGGATTCATCAGTCACCTGAGAACTCTTTTTTAATATGGAAGCAAGTCATCCTCAGTTTCGAGGAACTTCCTAAGAAGACTAAACAAGTGGAGCTTTTGCCTTTTAGGGGTATGTACAGGTTTTGTATCGTACCAAGTACTTCTTTGAATACTTCTCGCTGTTTGTTTGTCAGTTTATCCATTAACAGTTCAGCCCAGTTTACAATGATTTAATTTATTTCTCGTCCCTTCAAAGTTTGCCTTACTTAAATTTAAAATCTTGCTTTGTGGCACTCTCTTCTCCCTCTCAAATTTAATATAAAACTCCATCATATTATGGTCACTATTCGGCAGCTGCTCCCTTGCCATCAGACTGTTCACTAATTCTGGCTGGTTACTCTACTATGGCCTGTTGCCCCCTCGTTGGTTCTAAAACATACTGGCCTAGAAATTCGGTGGGCTGCGCCACCAGTTAGCGCCTAAAGAGGGCACTCAGTGGCTTTAGCGCCACTGGCCGCACCTCCCGCGATATTTAGCTGGGGCGCTAATGGCGGCGTTAGCTTGTTGCGCTGCGCCGCCACCGATGACATCATCAGTGTGCGCAGCGCCCCGCTACCGCCCCGATCTTGATATTTGGCAGCGACCGCCTCTGTAGTGCCGTTCGCAAATGGCGCCCGGTTCACGGGGCCTTCCTGTGGCGGCAGTGGTGCAAATTAAGGTGGAGGTGCGGGGCGGCCGTTTTTTCCGGCGGCCGCCTGCCAGCACCTCCGTCCCCGGCCTCCTGATCGCCCCCCGCGGCATTGCTGGCTGTTTTCCGAGAGCCCGGCACTTCTCCTCGGTGCCGAGCTCTTTTGCTGGCACTCGCGATCGCTCATTGCGCTGGTGCAGGCCCCTCCCCCTTAAGAATGGGAGGAAGGCCTGCAGTACCGCAGCGCGCCATGCCGCAGCGTGTGGCGCTGCGGCACGTTGCGCTGCGATATTCAGTTTCAGCGCCCTAAGAGGGACGCGGAGCGCCTCAAGCCTTGCCCCGTGTCCCTCTTGGGGTGCTCAAGCTGAATTTCCGGCAGTCGCTACTGCTCCAAACGCTGCGCTAAATCCGGCGCCCAGGCGAGCTTGGCGCCCGTTTGCGGCTCCACCCAATTTCTCCCCCACTGTTCTGGAAATCTATCCCGAATACATTTTAGAAATGTCATCAGTGTGCACAGTGCCCCGCTACCGCCCCGATCTCGATACTTGGCAGCGACCGCCTCTGTAGCGCCGTTCGCAAATGGCACCAGGTTCTGGCAGATGGCTACTGGCAGATGGAATTTAATACAGAGAAGTGTGAGGTGATGCATTTTAGCAGAAGAAACAGGGAGAGGCAATATACACTTAATGGCACAGTTTTAAAGAGTGTGCAGGGACAGAGGGACCTGGGAGTTAATGTGCATAGGTCCCTGAAGGTGGCGGGACATATTGAGAGAGTGGTTAGCAAAGCATATGGGATCTTGGGCTTCATAAATAAAGGTATTGAGTACAAAAGTAGAGAAGTTATGCTGAACCTTTATAAAGCACTGGTTAGGCCACAACTGGAGTATTGCATCCAGTTCTGGTCACCACACTTTAGGAAGGATGTGAAGGCACTTGAGAGGGTGCAGAGGAGGTTTACCAGAATGGTTCCGGGGATGGGGGATCTTAGCTACAAGGACAGGTTGGAGAAGCTGGATGTGTTTTCATTAGAGCAAAGGAGGTTGAGGGGTGATTTGATAGAGGTGTACAAGATTATGACGGGTTTGGATAGGCTAGACGGGGAAAGGCTGTTCCCACTAGTTGATGGTACAAGGACTAGGGGACACAGATTTAAGGTTTTGGGCAAGAGATTCAGGGGGGACATGAGGAAAAACTTTTTTACGCAGCGAGTGGTGAGGACCTGGAACTCACTGCCGACGGAAGTGGTGGAAGCGGAGACACTCAATGTTTTCAAGGGGAGACTGGATAGACACTTGAGGGAAATAAACTTGCAGGGCTACGGGGATAGAGCGGGGGAATGGGACTGACTGGATTGGTCCACAGAGATCCGGTACGGACTCGATGGGCCGAATGGCCTCCTTCTGTGCCGTTATGACACGAAGGCCGCGATTTTCTCATCGGTGTCGGGATGGGGGCGGGTCAGCTGGTTTCCGGGTTCCAGTCCCGCCCCCAGCTGCCGTCGCTCTACAGACGTGATTTTCCCTTGATTAGCCTTGGGGCTTACCAGCCAATTAACAGGAAGCGGGTCTGATGACGTCATTTGGTGATGCGTCATCCGCCGGTTTCCTTAAAGGGACCATGTGCAATTTTATTTTGACAGTTGATTTCTCAGTGTTTGACAGCATTGAGGTGCTGAAAACACTGACAATCACTGTACAAAGGTGAACTCTTGCACCCAGGCTCACCATTGACTCCCTCCATATGGTTATGGAGGCAGTCACAACACGCAGGGAGGTTCTCTTCCCTTCCAAGGGTGGAAGACACCTCCCCAGGACACCAACTTACCTTGCACCTCCACCCAACCCTCTCTATCTACTTTATCACTTCCCCATCTCATGAGCCACCCCTCACACTCACCCTCATTCTACTGCAAGCATACCAACTAGCAACACACAAGGGTGGGCACTTGAGAGGTTTAGTCAATGTCCATGTGAAGTTTCTGGTAAAGTGTTGTCATACAGTGAAATCTCTTTTTCAAAAAGTGCCCCTTATTGGTCAGATCTGAGCGCACATTGAGAAGTGTCTTACTGAGTTCCAGTGATTGTTCAGTCATAACTCCCCCCCCCCCCACCCCCGTCCCGCTATAGTGATGTGGGTGCATGGAATGGCTTGGACATTAAAGGGATGCTTTACAGCGCTGGTGTGGGATGGTGTCAACCTGGCGCCTCATGTGGCAGCCAGGGCTTACAGCGTCAAGTGAAGAAAGTCTGGCCATGGTGATGCCATCGTTGGCGTCCCAGCCAGCAATGTTGTCAGGGGCTGATGCCCTGTGTCCAATGCAGCATCAGGTAATAGCGGCGAAGGTTGGTGATGAGGTTGATGATGTTGTTGTTGGGGATGATTGTGGAAGGATTCGGAGGACCAAGGTCTGATTGTTTCATTGGCTCCGATGTTGCTGGAATAGATGGTAGCTGCAGGAGAGATGACAGCAGTGAGCTGTCACTGGTGAGAGAAGTTCTCCCAATGAGGTGGCACTGGACATACAGTTGGGTTTAAAAACTTGTAAGCTAAAGAAATCTGTATATATATTAAAAATGCAGTAACCAACATTTTCTGTGCTCTGAGACTCACCATGTGCAACATGGCATCCTTGACACCACTTCTGCAGCAGTCATCTTTTCACAAACATCAGTCCAGACTCACAACACGCTTCACTTAACTGGCGCATTGTCCGGACGTCGTAAAACCTGACCCAGAAGCTGGAAAATCGAAAAAGACCCTGAAAACTGCTCACAAGTGCCTGTTAATAGGCAGTTAATTGTCTTTAATCCGTTTCCCACCGTTAGGTGTCGGGTCCATTTGCAAATCAGGGATCCGACACTTGGGAAAGTTGGGACGGCAGAGCATTTCCTAAATGGTGAAAGATTGTGGAATGCAGATGCTCAAAGGAACCTGGGTGTCCTTGTACATGAGTCACTGAAAGTGAATGTGTAGGTACAGCAAGCCATTAGGAAGGCAAAAGGTATGCTGGCCTTCAGTACAAGAGGATTTGAGTACAGCAGTAAAGAAGTCTTACTCCAATTATATAGGGCTTTGGTGAGACCACACCTGGAGTACTGTGTACAATTTTGGTCTCCTCACCTAAGGAAGGATATACTTGCCATAGAGGGAGTGCATCGAAGGTTCACGAGATTGATTCCTGGGATGGCGGGACTGTCGTATGAGAAGAGATTGAGTAAACTAGGCCTGTATTCTCTTGAATTCAGAAGAATGAGAGGGGATCTCATTGAAGCATACAAAATTATTACAGGGCTTGATAGGGTGGATGCTGGGAGAACGTTTCCCTTGGCTGGGGAGTCTAGAACCAGGGGCCACAGCCTCAGGATAAAGGGTAGGCCATTCAGGACTGAGATGAGAAGAAATTTCTTCACACAGAGGGTGGTGAATCTTTGGAATTCTCTACCCCAGAGGGCTGTGGAGGCTCAGTCATTGGGTATATTCAAAACAGAAGTCGATAGATTTCTGACTAGTGAGGGCATCAAGCGATATGGCGATAGGGCCGGTGAATGGAGTTGAGGCAGAAGATCAGCCATGATCTCATTGAATGGCGGAGCAGGCTCGAAGGGCGGAATGGCCTACTCCTGCTCCTATTTCTTATGTTATTATGTTCTTATGTTTGGAGGCGGGATGGCAGCGGGTGCGGAATCCGCCGTCAATCAAAACGACTTTAACCTCTGACCTGCCTCCAAACCTGCCCTCTGAGCGCCGGCAAAATCGCGGCCTATGACTTCTCCAGGTCTCCGTGAAAATTAAAATCTCCCATCGTAACCGCGTTGTTCTTGCTTCGTGTTTCCCTGATCTCTGCATTTATACATCCTGTAATCCAGATTTCCTGCTTGCCTCGGCATGTTTTAGTGACACTAATCAAATGGAAAATGGACCGCGATCTGTGAATAATGGTCTCTGCTCACTTTCACACCCAACCCATTTTCCTTCATAATTTCATACAAACAAGGTGGTAATGAGATTGTGGCATCTTATGCCCCATTTTCTGTCACTGCTGCCACATTTATGCTGATTTATAACCACATCAATATAAAATGAGTGGCCGGGTTTGCTAGATGCCATGAAGAAGGCAGAAGAGAATTTGAACAGCCTAGATTCAACATTTACTGGTGCAGCTTAAAGCTTATTTCCAAGAAATAAAAACAGCACATTCTGGAATTATACAGCAAGAAAGAAAGAAATTGCCTTTCTATAGCACATTTCATGACCTCAGGATGCCCCGAAGTGCTTCACAGCCAATGAAGTACTTATTCAAGTGTAGTCATAGAATCATAGATTATATAGGAGACGATTTTGTCAATGGGGGCGCGTTGGAGGCGGGACTGCTGCTTGTCGGGTTTTAGTCCCGCCTCCATCGATTTGTGGCCAACCCACGCTATTTTCCCTTGATTGACCTTGTTAAGCCTGCCCACGGGCTTAGCCGGCCCATTAAGGGAAAGCCGGTTACAGTGAACGTCAGCGTACGACGTTTTTGACAGATGAATTGTCATAGTTTGACAGCTCTGCGAAACACTGACATTCTCTGTAGTTTGATGAGTTCTTGAATTCAAGACTCATCAAACCTCTTTCTTTTGCAGAAATTAGATGGTTGTTGCATTGGAGAATGCAGCAGCCATCTGTCATCTCTACCGCGGAGGTGCGAGACTCTCCGCATACCCAACTGTTGAAGCCTGCAGGAAGAAACAAAGGTAAGTAAACTTTTTCTAACACTTTCCACTTACCTCACATACTCACCTCTCCACACTTGCACCCATCACTTACCTCCAAAGCGCACTTTTGCACCCCTCCGACCCCCGCAGACCCACTGCTCGCCTCGGTGAACCTGGCGGGGTTTGGAGCCTTCGGGAAGCCTGCACTTGTGTGCGTAAAATGGGGATAATCCTCTTATCCGCCTGTTAACTGCCTGGCGCGGGTCGGCTACCCACCTCCTGGCAAGATGGCACGGAGGTGGGTTGGGGGAACCCGCCCCCAAATTCTGCCATTTTCCCGGCAGTCCCGCCTCCATACCCGCCTCCCCAGGGCTGGCAAGATCGCGCCCATAGAATCATTATATTATGTAGGATATACGGCACAGAAACAGGCCATTCGGCCCAACCAGTCCATGCCGGCGTTTATGCTCCACTCGAGCCTCCTCCCGTCTTTCCTCATCTAAATCTATCAGCATAACCCTCGATTCCCTTCTCCCTCATATGCTTGTCCAGCCTCCCCTTAAATGTATCTATACTATTCGCTTCAACCATTCCCCATGGCAGCGAGTTCCACATTCTCACCACTCTCTGGGTAAAGAAGTTTCTTCTGAATTCCCTATTGGACTTCTCGGTGACTATCTTATATTGATGGCCTCTAGTTATGCTCTTCCCCACAAGTGGAAACATTCTCTCTGTATCCACTCTATCAAAACCTTTCATAATTTTAAAGGCCTCTATTAGGTCACCCCTCAGCCTTTTTTCAAGAGAAAAGAGACCCAGCCTATTCATCCTTTTCTGATATATATACCCTCGCATTTCTGGTATCATCCTTGTAAATCTTCTCTGCACCCTCTCCAGTGCCTCTATATCCTTTTTATAATATGGTGACCAGAACTGTACGCAGTACTCCAAGTGTGGGCTAACCAAGGTTCGATACAGGTTTAGCATAACTTCCCTACTTTTCAATTCTATCCCTCTAGAAATAAACCCTAGTGCTTGGTTTGCTTTTTTTATGGCCTTGCTAACCTGTGTCACAACTTTTAGTGATTTGTGTATTTGTACTCAGAGATCCCTTTGTTCCCCTACCCCACCTAGACTCGCACCCTCCAACTGAGAAGTGACCTCCCTATTCTTCCTACCAAAATGTAATACCTCACATTTATCTGTGTTGAACTTCATTTGCCAATTATTTTCCCATTCTGCAAGTTTATTAATGTTCTCCTGTAATTTGTTGCAGTCCTCCTCAGTATTGACTATCCCCCCAATTTGATGTCATCTGTAAATTTAGAAATTGTGTTTTTGTTTCCAAAGTCTAAATCGTTAATATACATTGTAAACAACTGTGGTCCCAGCACTGACCCTTGTGGAACATCACTACCCACCTTCTGCCACTGTGAATAGCTACCCTTTACTCCCACTCTCTGATTTCTGTCTTGACGCCAGCTAGCTATCCATTCTGCTACTTGTCCCCTGACTCCACATTCTCTGACCTTGTTCATCAGTCTATTATGGGGTACCTTATCGAAGGCCTTTTGAAAATCTAGTTAAATTACATCTACTGCATCTTTTCTCTTTTGAAATCCATGCTGACTATTCATTATTATACTTTTTGTTTCTAGATGTTCTTCTATTCGCTCCTTTAGTCGGGATTCCATTATTTTTCCTACCACCGATGTTAAGCTGACTGGTCTATAATCCCCTGGACATGTTCTATCCCCCTTCTTAAATATTGGTATTACGTTAGCTATCCGCCAGTCCTCTGGCACTACACCTTTTTCTAACGAATTATTAATTATGTGTAGTAATGCCTCTACTATCTCTTCCCTAGATTCTTTTAAAATGCATGGATGCACTCCATCTGGACCAGGGGTTTTATCCACTTTGAGTTTGGTTGGTTTATTTAGTATATCCCCTTTTTTATTTTAAATGCACTTAGCTCATTACTAATCTCATCATCCAATGTCATGTCCACCTGTTCTATCTCCCTGGTAAATACCGAAGCAAAATTTCTGCCATCTCCCTATCGTTACCTGTGGTATTATCCTGTCTATCCCTTAATGGCCCTATTCCCATCCCAACCTTCCTTTTTTATTGATGTGCCTGTAAAATATTTTACTATTTTGTTTTATGTTCCTTGATAATTTAATTTCATAGTTTCTCTTTGCCTTCCTAATTGTTTTTTTGACTTCTCTCCTAATCCCTTTATATTCTCTCTTATCGTGCACTCCTCTGCTGTCTATGTACTTAATGTATGCCTCTTTCCTTACCCTCAATTGTTCCCTTATGTCTTTATTCAATCATGGAGTCTCATTAGTATTTAGTTTGTTCTTTCCTTTTAGCAAAATATATTTTTCCTGCACTCTGTTGAACACCATTTTAAATGTTTCCCATTGTCATTCTACATCGTTGTTTGACAATATTATCTTCCAAAGTTCTATTCTCAGCCCCTCAAAATCAACATTTTTTTCCAATCTATTAACCTGGTTTTTGTCATACTTCTGTCCTTCTCTATTATCATCTTAAAGCATATTATATTATGGTCACTATTGCCTATATGTTCCCCTACTGTTACTTCACTTATCTGCTCTGGCTCATTCCCCATAATTCGATCCAATAGCGAATCCTCCCTTGTTGGCCTTTTTACATATTGGGTTAGAAAGGAGTCCTGTATACATTGTAGGAACTCCATTCCCTTATCCCCTTTAACTACCTCTTTTGTCCAATTCATATCAGTGTAGTTAAAATCCCCCATGATTATTATTCTATGTTTTTTATTAATTTCTCTAATTTGTCTGCATATTTCTTCCTCCACCTCCCTTCCACTATTTGGTGGTCTGTAGACTATGCCTATTAGTGTGATTGACCTTTATTATCTTTTATCTCTATCCATATAGATTCTATTTTTAGAATCATAGAATAGTACAGCACAGAAGGAGGCCATTTGGCCCATCGAGTCTGCACCGGCTCTTTCGAAGAACAATCCAGTTAGTCCCACTCCCCCGCTCTTTCCTCATATCCCTGCAATTTTTTCTCCTTCAAGTATTTATCCAATTCCCTTTTGAAGGCTACAATTGAATCTGTATCCACCGCCCTATCAGGCAGCGCATTCCAAATCCTAGCCACTCATTGCATAAAAAAGTTATTCCTCCTGTCGCCTCTGGTTCTTTTGCCAATCATCTTAAATCTGTGGCTTCTCGTTATCGACCCTTCAGCCATTGGAAACAGTTTCTCTTTATTTACTCTCTCTAAACCCTTTAGATTTTGAACACCTCTATTAAATCTCCTCTTAGTCTTCTCTGCTCCAAGGAGAACAACCCCAGCTTCTCCAGTCTATCCACATATCTGTAATCCCTCATCCCTGGAACCATTCTAGTAAATATCTTCTGTACCCTCTCCAAAGCCTTCGCATCCTTCCTAAAGCGTGGTCCCCAGAATCGAACACAATACTCCAGCTGGGGCCGAACTAGTGTTTTATAAAGGTTTAGCTTAACTTCCTTAGAAAAGTGAATATAAATGCAGGGTTTCATCTGTCGAAAATTTTAAAGAACAAAATGTGTCAAAATATTCCAGAACTGTGTTTTTTTTTTAAATCGGGTGGCGGGGATTGGCGGGGGAATAAATAGTCGCCTTCAATGACAAATTTTCAGAACTTTTTTCACTCAAGTTTCGGATGAAAGCCATTGTGCCATTAAATATTCTGTGTAGTCTCATTAAGCAGCTGCTAGTGAGAGAGATAGGGATGCAGGAACTAAGCTTTTAAATAATGCATGTAATGTCTGCTTTTTAATCTACTGGAGGTTCTCCAGCATGAAGCATCATTCAGCCGACTTTCCACATAAAAATAACATTGGCACTTCATAGTGTAACAGCTATTGCAATATAAATAATGATTCCGCGTTAGTAACCCAATAATATTATATAATATAATGGCCTAGAAATTCAGTTGGTAGCGCCAGCCGCTAGCGCCTTAAGAGGGCGATAAGTGAGGCGCGAAGCGGCTAGTGCCCGGGCGCGGCGCGATCTGCACCTCTCGCGAACTTGAGTGAACATTTAGCGGCAGCGCAAAACCACAATGCCCGCTCAGCTGCGCGCGCAGATCCTGACGTCATTTCATGGTGCAATGCCCTTGGTGCGCCCCGAACCGGAACTTCAGTGGTGCCCCCCTTCTTTCCGCCTGTCGCTCCCAGCGACTGGTTGAGTGGAACGGTTCCCAGTCGCTGTGGGGCTGGGGGGGCGCTATTTAAAGGGGGCTCTTCCTGCATTCTTTGTGGTAGCCATTTTGGACCACTCCTTCTGTGTGAGAGAGAGAGATTTGCAGAGAGACAAAGGGAGAGAGCTTTCTGCTTTGACTCAGCGCTCGCACAGGTACTTCTGGCTTCAGCCCAGAGCTTTGCAATTGGATTGATTTTTCAGTGCCATGGCCTTGAGTGGCCACATATAATGGGGGCTGCATTGGATGGAAACATTGGGTTTCTCCATTGCATTGAGAGGACTCAGGGACGCCGAGAGAGTGCCAATCATGGCCAGATAGAGGAGGGCCAACAGGCGTCGGCACAGGAGGCCTTACCCTCCCAGTGTATCCCGCCAGCACTTCTCCTACCTCAACATGTCTGAGGAGCAGTGCATTTGGAGGCTTTGATTCAGAAGGAGGTGGTCACTGAGATCTGCCACCTGTTTCAGAGAGATCTGCAGCCTCAGCTGAGGAGCAGGACGTCTCTGTCGGTGGCAGTGAAGGTGACAGTGGCTCTCAACTTCTATGCCACCGGCTCCTTCCAATCCGCTACTGGGGACATTGCCAATGTCTCCCAGTTCGCGGTGCATTGCTGCATCCGCCAGGTCACGAATGCCCTCTTCAAAAGGAGACGTCAGTACATTTCCTACCCCATGACCCTGGACAAGCAGCAGGAGCGCACAATGGGATTTGCAAGAATAGTGGGCTTCCCCATGGTCCAGGGCGCCATTGACTGCATGCATGTGGCTTTGCGGGCGCCTCTGGAGAATGCCGAGGATTACCGCAACCGGAAGGGGTTCCATTCGTTGAACGTGCAGTTGGTGTGTGACCACAGGCAGCTGATACTAGCTGTCAATGCCCGCTTTCCAGGCAGCAGCCACGACGCCTTCATCCTGCGCCAGACTTCTGTGGCAGACATTTTCGAAGCCCCGGCTCACCCAGGAGGCTGGCTTCTCGGGGACAAAGGCTATCCTTTGTGCACCTGGCTGATGACCCCACTCCGTGCGCCCAGCACCCCTGCTGAAGAGCGATACAATGACAGCCATCAAGCAACCAGGAACATCACTGAGCACATAATCGGCATGCTAAAGCAATGGTTCTTCTGTCTGGACCATTCCGGGGGAGCCCTTCAGTACTTGCCTGAGCGAGTCTCCCATTTCGTTGTAGTGTGCTGCATGCTGCACAACCTGGCTATCCTCAGGACTCAGCCACTGCCAGCAGACATTGGAGGACCACCAGAGGAGGAGGAGGAGGAGGAGATGGAGCACCAAGACGGGAGGGAGGCACAAAGTGCAAGGGCCATCCGTCAGCGGCTTATTGCAAATCTGTTCTAGGCCCCCTCTCAGGGAATGGCTTGTGCCATTGAAAGAACATGAATGGACCCGCTCCGCAAACCCTGAGCCAGTCAAGGCAACACATAGTTCAAAGTGCAAACATGCACAATCTGAATAAAGACAATTATTTATTTAACAAACTCTGTGCCCTTCCCGCATGACAAACAAATACAGAGAAACCCCCAAAACCTGGAGACTATGAACAAAAGAGTTAAACAAAAATGACCATGATCCTCGGCCTTCACAAAAAAAAACACAGCATTTTGCTGCCAACCTAACAGAGCACAGGCACTCCCTGGTCGGACGAGACACTGGCACTCGCACGGGCCAGCACTGAAGCATGCGCAGCAATCTGCTGAAGCACAGACTGCTGGGCTGCTGCGGTGCGGCGAGGGCCCCGGCGAATCCTGCCCGATCCAGCGAGGGTGGCAGCAGTTAGTGCTCGTGTGGCCCTGATCTGTGTTTGCATCAGACCAGCCAGTGACTGCATGGCACGACTAAGCACTTGGCTGGAAACCACGTGTGCTGCACCGAAGTCCTGCAGACTCCTTGCCTGTGCTGCACCAAAGTCCTGCAGACTCCTTGCCTGTGCTGCCCCGAATTCCTGTACACTCCTTGCCAGTGACTCTATGGAGTCAGGCATCCTTGCCACTGCAGCCATGAGCTCAGTGTGCCTGTGTTCCGCCTGGGCGTCCATTTCACCAAGGAGTCGCACCTCCTCTGCGCTCACTGTAGCAGGGCTGGAGGCCACACTCTCCCTCTGGGGAGAAGGCCGCCGAGCTTCCCTACCCCCCCGCGTTGCTGCAGCCCGCTGGGCCCCGGAGCTTTACCCTCTTCAGACCCTTCCCCCCTGCTCCCCTCCAGGGAAGACGTGTCCCCATCATGGCCATGGGCTGCCTCGGCTGAGGGTGGCACTGATGTTCCGGCTTCCTCTTCCTCCTCCTCGCCTTCCGATTCACTCACAGTGGCAGCTTGAGGGCCCGCCTCCTCAACTGGCAAATCAGCATCTGAAAGCAGGGAGGTACAAGTGTTGCTTTAGCGTGAGGACAGGGTAGCAGTGAGGGAGGCATGAGTGCTGCAATGCACTGTATTGGTTCGATAGTGGCAAAGGATGCTGGTGTGAGGCACAAGTGGAAAGAGAGAGGTCAAAAAGGTGATGACCTTACCATTGATGTCCAGAACGGGGTCGGCATCTCCAGTGGCGACGGGGCCAATCAGCCGGCCTGCCATAATCCGTTCCACTCGCTGCTCCACATCGCTGAGGCTGTTAAGTTCAGGACGGCCTCCCCTGGTCCATTGCTGCTGCCTCCTATTGTGGGCCAGCTTGCCCTGCAAGAGAAAGGACGGGCTCTGAGTACAGATCTTGGCTGCCCTGCCTCCCATGGTCGAATAGCCCTGACAGTGTGAAGCCCTGATCTTGGCTGCACTGCCTCCCATGGTCAAATAGCCCTGACAGTGTCAAGCCCTGATTTTGGCTGCACTGCCTCCCATGGTCGAATAGCCCTGACAGTGTGAAGCCCTTATCTTGGCTGTACTGCCTCCCATGGTCGAATAGCCCTGACAGTGTCAAGCCCTGATCTTGGCTGCACTGCCTCCCATGGTCAATTAGCCCTTACAGTGTGTAAAGTGGTGAATGTGCATGTGAGTTTCATGAGAGGCCCATAGGTGTTGGATGAGGGCTGGGCATTGGGGCTTTCAGGACCCTTTGGCCATAAAGTGAGGTGCACATGCAGGATGAAGAGGATACTGGAAAGGGTACTCACCCTGACAACCCGAGTGAGGCCGTTGAACTTCTTCCTGCATTGCGTTGGGGTCCTGGGTACCATGCTGCTGGAGGTCACTCTGTGTGCCACCTCCCTCCAAGCTTTTCTATATTCGTTGGACAGCGGCCTCCTGCCACTGTCAGGAAAGAGGATAGGTTGCCTGCGCTCCACTGTGCCAAGCAGAACCTTCAGGGCCCCCTCACTGAAGCGCTGCGCTCGCTCCCTGGCCCTCTCCATGGTCGTAGGCGTAACGATGTCGCAGCAGGTCTGTCCAGGCCTAGAATCAGGGCTCCAATGTGCAGGGCGTGGCTGCAAGCCAAATCGACCCTCCCCCAGCAGGTCTGCCTGCAATCGCTAACTGGCCACACCTGCGCTGCGCCCGCCCTCGGTGGTAGCGCCTCGGCTCTCCGGCTTAGCGCCTTAGGATAGTCGTGCACCGCCTGCTTTAGCGCAGCAACAACCTCTTGGGGTGATGCAACTCAATTTCGCTGAAGGTGGCGCTAAGTTGTGCCGGGCGCTAAAATTAGCGCACGCTCGACTGTAGCGCCCCAAACGTGGCGATACTGAATTTCTAGGCCAATATCTTGCATAATACAATAATGGCTATTGACTTGATTTTAAAACCATAAGTGATAACTATTTGAACCATTTGAACCTTGATATAAACTAACAGCCTACAACAACAACAACTTGTATTTACATAGCACCTTTAACGTAGTAAAACGTCCCAAGGCGCTTCACAGGAGCGTAATCAAACAAGATTGGACATCGATCCACGGAAGGAGAAATTAGGACAGGTGACCAAAAGCTTGGCCAAAGAGGTAAGTTTTAAGGAGGAGAGGGAGATAGAGAGGCGGAGAGGTTTAGGGAAGGAATTCCAGAGCCTAGGGCCTCGGCAGCTGAAGGCACGGCCACCAATGGTGGAGCGATGAAAATCGGGGATGATCAAGAGGGCAGAATTGGAGGAGCGCCGAGATCCTGGAGGGTTGTAGAGCTGCAGGATGTTACTGAGATAGGGAGGGGGCGAGGTCATGGAGCCTAATGCCTCGCTGTGAGAACTTTCTGCCTAAATCATGTAAATTGCATTCAAATTGCACCCACTGTATAACATAATGTAGTCCACAGCACACTCTGTTTAAACCTCTTGAGGTATATGCTGATAAAACGAGTTTAACCACATGATGCATAACTAAGCTGCCATCTTCATTTGGAGGTCCTTCTGAGCAATGTTAGGTTTTCAATTGCTGCCAGATTTTTTTGGTTTTTAAAAATGTTTTGGTTCAACCACTTTTCTTACCAAACCCATCATATATGAGAAGTTCTATGATGTGGAGATGCCGGTGTTGGACTGGGGTGGACAAATGTAAGAAGTCACACAACACCAGGTTATAGACCAACAGCTTTATTTGAAGTCACAAGCTTTCGGAGCGCTGCTCCTTCGTCAGGTGAAGTGGAGAGATGCATAAAAACACAGCTTATATAGTCAGAGAATAATGTCAGATGATTACAGGTAATCTTTCTAACTGCCATTTATCACACCTCGGCAGAGAGATAATCACAGCAATCAAAGGTGTGAATGGTGTCCAAGCAGGTCAGTCAGGACAGGTTGGGTGATTGGGCAGATGCATGGCAGATGCAGTGTAATGTGAATAAATGCGAGGTTATCCACTTTGGTGGTAAAAACAGGAAGGCAGATTATTATCTGAATGGCAATAGATTGGGAGAAGGAGAAGTGCAACGAGACCTGGGTGTCCTTGTGCACCAGTCGCTGAAGGTAAGCATGCAGGTGCAGCAGGCGGTTAAGAAGGCAAATGATATGTTGGCCTTCGTAGCGAGAGGGTTCGAGTACAGGAACAAGGATGTCTTGCTGCAGTTGTACAGGGCCTTGGTGAGACCACACCTTGAGTATTGTGTGCAGTTTTGGTCGCCCTATCTGAGGAAGGATGTTCTTGCCATGGAGGGGGTGCAGCGAAGATTCACCAGGCTGATACCTGGGATGGCAGGAATGATGTACGAGGAGAGATTGTGTCGATTGGGCTTGTACTCGCTGGGGTTTAGAAGAATGAGAGGGGATCTCATTGAAACTTATAAAATTCTGTCAGGACTAGACAGATTAGATGCAGGAAGGATGTTCCCGATGGCCGGGGAGTCCAGAACCAGGGGTCACAGCCTGAGGATAAGGGGTAAGCCATTTAGGACTGAGATGAGGAGGAATTTCTTCACCCAGAGAGTGGTAAACCTATGGAATTCTCTACCACAGAGGGCAGTGGAGGCCAGTTCATTAAATATATTCAAGAAGGAGTTGGATATATTTCTTAAGGCTAAAGGGATCAAGGGATATGGCGAGAAGGCAGGGACAGGGTACTGAATTTGTATGATCAGCCATGATCTCGTTGAATGGCGGAGCAGGCTCGAGGGGCCGAATGGCCTACTCCTGCTCCTATCTTCTATGTTTTTATGTTAACTGCCTGTTAACAGGTAGTTAACAGGCAGTTAAGAGGCTTTTCCCAATTTTTTGACTGCTGCTGCGGGCTTCCCGATGTCGGGGAACCCCGCCAGGGTAAGTGAGGCGTGCTGTGGATCTGTTGTTATGTTGGTGTTTGGATGAAAGCTGCAGAAGTGGTGTGAAGGATGCAATGGGACACTGGTTAGTATCAGAGGTAAGGAAATGTTGCAAAAGTAATTTTTAATGTGTTTAGATGTTTCTGCAGGTGACAAGCTGTGAAGTGTTTGTGTAGCCTCATCTCATCAGGAGAAGTGACAGATGGCTTCTGCAATCTCAGCTGCAGCTGCCATCTGTTTTATCCTAAGGAGAAAGTCATTGGAGAGCCTGGGTGCAAGGGCACCTTTGGACAGCACCTCAATGCTGTCAAACACTGTCAAATCATCTGTCAAACAAGTGTGGTGCATATGCCTTTAAGGAAACCGGCAGATGAAGTGTCATCAACTGACGTCATCTGACACCGGCTTTCCCTTAATTGGCCGGCAAGCCTGCAGGGCGGGGCTTAACAAGGCCAATCAGAGCAAAATAGCGTCAGTTCATCAGACGTCGCTGGGGGTGTGACAAGAACCCGGAAGACAGCAGTCCCGCCCCCAACTTGTCTCGGTAAGTAAAATCCAGCCCTCCCTGTTCAGTCTCCTGGGCCAGATAAACTGCTGATGTTTTGGGGTTCCTAAATGGGCCACAGGTAATGAGGCTGGTAGCAGCTGAGAGATTCCCTGCTGAAAGAGGCCAGAAACAGCAGCTGTACTCAAGGAGGGAAACAAACATTTAAAAAAAAAACCTATTAGGTTGGAAAAACGTTGTCCCCATGTTGGCCTAAAAATTGCGAAAAGAATACGGCAGCTACCTGATGGCGGCCCTCCTGCGAAAACTTGCGGTCTGATGCTGCGAGTAGGAGGGGAACGTAATGGCCCACAGATCCCAGGGACATAGCCTGAGCGGGAGCGTACCTGGGATTACCTGGGTCTGCTCCTCCAATCAGGAAACAAATTGTCTTTCATTCATTTAAATTGCTTCATTACTACAGCCTGTAAAATACATTACAGATCTAGCTTTTATCTTGGGAAAACAATTCATTACTCACAATTCCCACGTCGTAAACAGGTTAATGACTGCTTTTAAATAGCATTCCTTCTCTAATATCACCTGCTGTGCCCGAATTAGCTGCCGCGTTTCCCACATTACAACAGTGACTACACTTCAAAAAGTGCTCCATTGGCTGTAAAGCGCTTTGGGACGTCCGGTGGTCGTGAAAGGCGCTGTAGAAATGCAAGCCTTTCTTTTATTTCTTTCTTACAGTCATTTTTAGAAGGGGAAGTATCTCTTAGTGAAGGAGAAAGGAATTCAAACACCTAAAGTTGTGAAATGTAAATGTAGTTTTAATTTTTTTAAAACGCAGCTTTAACATGCACGAGGATTGCTTCTCATTACAGCTTTCAATCTGCCTGGATGTCATTTAATTAAGAAAAAGCATTTGTTTCATTTCGGGTATCCCCTTACGCAGTGGAAAATTTCCATGTGTAAGTGTTGGGCAGTTGGTTGGGCAATGTGCCAGCAATTAGGTTTTCAGCGGCGGAGCGAATGGCCTGTCAACGCAGACGTTGACTGACCGCAAGTTTGGGATGTAGCGCACGCGCAAGCACATGCAGATATCCCGATCCTGTGGTGGATTTCAAAGGCGGAATGATGATGCACTCGGAGAATACGCCACCATACCCACCGCAAAATCCGGGCTAATAACTTTCTTAATAACCTTTGGGCATTTCATAGATTGCGACGGACTACTTTGCAATCAATGTGCAACAGCCCCCCGCACCCCCCACCCCGCACCCTCCCCACTTACCTCTCCTTGTCCCATCTGTGTCTATTTGAAAAGATCAGGAGCTACCCAATTCAGACCATTTTTGCATTTGGATTTGCTCTGGAGGGGAGAATGACTGTGGTGACAATATACAGCACCACTGCCCCAACATTCGCAGAGGTACAATCACATTTTACCTCACTGCCGGCCTGTGCCCCTTTGCTTGTACCACATTAGAATTCAGACAGGCGGCCGTCCAAATGTGTCAGGGGCCTGAAAGCCTACGGGTGAATTGCCCTATCCATAGGGAGGCATTGGCTCTTTCAGAGCTCATCACAAAATTATTATTTTGCCATTAAACTACTTTCTGTGCTCATGCTTTGTGACCTTCTTTACTTATTGACTTTCTTGGCCTTGCTGGCTCCTTCACCCTCAAATTAAATTCCCACATCTCCTCCATTGCTAAAACTGGCTCCAAGAAGATTGATTTCCTCTTTGTAGCAAACAAATCTTTTCCTCTGAACAATTTTTTACTCCATAGAATTCAAGTCTATCCAAGGCTTGAATATTGACCTGGGAGGATCTTCATTTTCCCCCCAGATTCCTGGAGAGGGTACAAGGAGAATCTTATTGTCTGATAGGCGATCCTTCTCACACTGCCTGCTTCCAATGTCGCTGACAGCTGCAAACTTTCTTTTCTCTCTCTAACTTAAGAACATAAGAATTAGGAGTGGGAGTCGGCCACATGGCCCCTCGAGCCTGCTCCGCCACACGGCCCCTCGAGCCTGCTCCGCCACACGGCCCCTCGAGCCTGCTCCGCCACACGGCCCCTCGAGCCTGCTCCGCCACACGGCCCCTCGAGCCTGCTCCGCCACACGGCCCCTCGAGCCTGCTCCGCCACACGGCCCCTCGAGTCTGCTCCGCCACACGGCCCCTCGAGTCTGCTCCGCCACACGGCCCCTCGAGCCTGCTCCGCCACACGGCCCCTCGAGCCTGCTCCGCCACACGGCCCCTCGAGCCTGCTCCGCCACACGGCCCCTCGAGCCTGCTCCGCCACACGGCCCCTCGAGCCTGCTCCGCCACACGGCCCCTCGAGCCTGCTCCGCCACTCAATAAGATCATGGCTGATCTTCGACCTCAACTCCACTTTTCCGCCCGATCCCCATATCCCTTGATTCCCCATGAGTCCAAAGATCTATTGATCTCAGCCTTGAATACTTATCAATATAATGGGGCCAGTTACTCTATGACCTTTCTTCTGGTTCTCCTAAGGTCACACGCGAGGCCACATGCTGATCCTCCTCACTATAACCTCATGATGATGAACTTAAGGCTCATTACATAGTTACCTATTCTTTTTCAGGATCCCCAAGCTCTGTACCTTCCTCACACTTTATACAATCTTTGGGCTTTTAAACCTCAGACTTGTCATCACCTTAATGGCTGTTTCAGTGCCGCGTTTTATTCTTTTCAATCTTAGCCATCTCAGCTATGGTTTTTGGTCACTCATCTTTAAAAAACTCTCTTACCACAGAACACTGCAGAAGCTTTTTTAATTTGTTTTTTTATGAGATGTGAGCGTTGCTGGCAAGGCCAGCATTTATTGCCCATCCCTAATCGCCCTTGAGAAGGTGGTGGTGAGCCGCCTTCTTGAACCGCTGCAGTCCGTGTGGTGAAGGTGCTCCCACAGTGCTGTTAGGGAGGGAGTTCCAGGATTTTGACCCAGCGACAATGAAGGATTGGCAATATACTTCCAAGTCAGGATGGTGTGTGACTTGGAGGGGAACTTGGAGGTGGTGGTGTTCCCATGTGCCTGCTGCCCTTGTCCTTCTAGGTGGAAGAGGTCGCGGGTTTGGGAGGTGTTGCCGAAGAAGCCTTGGCGAGTTGCTGCAGTGCATCTTGTAGATGGTACACACTGCAGCCACGGTACGCCAGTGGTGGAGGGAGTGAATGTTTAAGGTGGTGAATGGGGTGCCAATCAAGCGGGCTGCTTTGTCCTGGATGTTGAGCTTCTTGAGTGTTGTTGGAGCTGCACTCATCCAGGCAAGTGGAGAATATTCCATCACACTCCTTACTTGTGCCTTGTAGATGGTGGAAAGGCTTTGCAGAGTCAGGAGGTGAGACACTCGCCGCAGAATACCCAGCCTCTGACCTGCTCTTGTTGCCACAGTATTTATGTGGCTGGTCCAGTTAAGTTTCTGGTCAATGGTGACCCCCAGGATGTTGATGGTGGGGGATTCAGTGATGGTAATGCCATTGACTGTCAAGGGGAGGTGGTTAGGCTCTCGCTTGTTGGAGATAGTCATTGCCTGCCACTTATCAGCCCAAGCCTAAACGTCGTCCAGGTCTTGTTGCATGTGGGCATGGATTGCTTCATTATGTAAGGTGTTGTGAATGACGCTGAACACTGTGCAGTCATCAGCGAACATCCTCATTTCTGACCTTATGTTGGAGGGATAAAATAAAAATAAAAACTACTACAAAATATTTGTAGTGCAAAGAGGAGGTGGAAATGTCAATACAGAACTAACTAGAATGTTTCTTTCAATATTGGACGACCGATAATTGAACAAGAACTACACTAACCCGTCACTCAATACAGCTGTAAAAGATCCATTCCTTTTCTGGTGATATAATTCACAGAATAATGTAAATGTTTGTGATAAAAGTAGCCAAATGTGGCTGTGAATTTCCAGTGGAAGTAATGGGCTTTTGTTGAAATTAGCATTCACCATAAAAAATAACATGCACAAACTAGAATGTAAATTGATTTTACTGTCATGATTTTGAAGTTTGGCCAATGCAATACAATAGTTAATTGAATACACCCCACAGGCCCCCAGCTACCGCCTCCTGACGCTCACTTGTGTCCCTCCCGCCGGCCTGGCTCTGGTTGGCTGGCTGTCGGGCGGGAGACGGCAGCAGGTTATTAAGAGAGGCCCTGCCACTAAGATCGGCAGGGCCTCCACGTCCTCGGCCCTTCCGGGTTTTCCCCACACTCCCCCGCGCCCTTCCCACCTCCCCATTAATATCGGGGCCGTTAACTCCATTTCTCTCTCTCCACAGATGCTGCCTGACCTGCTGAGTGTTTTCCAGCATTTTCTGTTTTTATCGCCCTTCCATTAGTGTTAGTACACAGTGTCCTCGCTCTTTGTGCTGACTTTAAATTGGTAGTGAGGGCGTGACGTGACGTGACGTGACTCTAGAGTGAAGCTGCCTGAGGGAGGGAGTCTTGCTTTGCTTTGCTCCACCATCAGGTCAGCCTTTGACTCTGGGTTTAAACAACACAAATTGAGCATCAATGCGAAGCAAAGCCACTTCACACTGATACTACAGCTGTACTGTAAATACATCCATAGAAACAATGCTATAGTTATGAACGAATGACTTTCTGCTTCACCAGAATGTTTATATAATTGTTTCATAACAGGAGAAGAAGAATCTCTATTTTTAAAAATTCTTAACTTGGACTAAACTAAGGGTGTCTTTCCATACTCATCTCATCTCCAGTCGTATTTCTGGATTCCAAAACGACTTTATTTTCCCTTTGTCATTCGGATGGAGATTGCAGTGGTGTCGCACTAATCGTATGGTTAGCTGAGCTGCAGCTGGAGTTTTGCCGCTTGTGAGAACTGCCTGGCGAGCGTCTGCGTCCATGGGGCTACTTGAAACAAATGAATTTTATCAGAACCATTGCAATGTTTTAAGAAAGCATCCACTCGGATAACGACAGCCTGAATCAAAGATCAGAAGACTCTCGATTCAACCGTCTGACCTGCAGAACAATTTTTTTTTTTTAATGCAGATATGGAAGGAAACTTCAGCGGCTCCCAATAGGCCTCTGTTTATAGACACAGGAGAATCATAGAAATTTACGGCACAGAAGGAGGCCATTCGGCCCATCATGTCTGTGCCGGCCGACATAGAAACATAGAAGATAGGAGCAGGAGTCGGCCATTCGGCCCCTCGAGCCTGCTCCGCCATTCAATGCGATCATGGCTGATCGTCCAAATTCAGTACCCTGTCCCTGCTTTCTCCCCATACCCCTTGATCCCTTTAGCCTTAAGAAATATATATCTAACTCCTTCTTGAATATATTTAATGAATTGGCCTCTACTGCCTTCTGTGGTAGAGAATTCCACAGGTTCACCACTCTCTGGGTGAAGAAATTCCTCCTCATCTCTGTCCTAAATGGCTTACCCCTTATCCTTAGACTGTGACCCCTGGTTCTGGACTCCCCGGCCATCGGGAACACCCTTCCTGCATCTAGTCTGTCTAGTCCTGTTAGAATTTTATAAGTTTCAATGAGATCCCCTCTCATTCTTCTAAACTCCAGCGAGTATAAGCCCAATCGACCCAATCTCTCCTCATACATCATTCCTGCCATCCCAGATATCAGTCTGGTGAATCCTCACTCCACTCCCTCCATGGCAAGAACATCCTTCCTCAGATAAGGCGACCTAAACTGCACACAATACTCAAGGTAAAGACAAAGAGCTCTCCAGCCTAATCCCATTTTCCAGCTCTTGGTCCGTAGCCCTGCAGGTTACGGCACTTCAATCGCACATCCAAGCACTTTTTAAATGCGATGAGGGTTTTTGCCTCTACCACCCTTTCAGGCAGTGAGTTCCAGACCCCCACCACTCCAGGTGAAAACATTTCTCCTCAAATCCCCTCTAAACTTCCGACCAATTACTTTAAATCTATGCCCCCTGGTTATTGACCTCTCTGCTAAGGGAAATAGGTCCTTCCTATCCACTCTATCTCGGCCCCTCATAACTTTACGAGGAGAATTGAAATTGGGAAGGGGAAGGAACACCTTGTCAATGGTTACAAGCTTCTTGTAGAATGACCATGCTCCTATTCCAACATATCCTCCATGATTTTGTGTCTGGATAATTTATTTATTCCATGTAAAAACATAGTTGTCGTTACGTAGAGTAAGGTCACACAAGAATAACTGTCTCCAAATGAAATTGATAATGTGCTTGCAATCTTAATGGAAGAGGTCCAAGACTGGTTGTACACCAACTTATTCAAAACTTCAGACATTCTTATGTATTTAAAACATGTGATTGTTTCTGTGCTCAATCCATCACAGAACAGCCTAGTAAAATTAAATTGAAATACGTGGGATAGAGCTGACAAACAGATGGGGGAAAGATCCCTTTCTGGAGCTGCAGTTCAAGCACCTTGTTAGGGAGATACAATTGCGTTGAAGTTAAGTTGAATCGTGCCATATTTGAGCATGCTCAGTAATGTTGCAGGCAGAGCTGGACTACTCCAATCGCAAAATGGTCAGGTTAAGGCTTAAGGGAATGAGTTATAAGGAACAATTAGCTATGGTTAAGTGAAAAATGAAGCAATTTCCTAGCTTTCAAGTAACATCTGTGTGTTTATCCATCAAGCCCCAAACCTTCATTGTCTCTTTCAGCACTTTCCTGCTGCATATGATGCACGCTGACCTGTTGCAGCTTTTTCTCTCTCATTGTTCAGCACATTGTCTGTAATATGAGCAGTTAATTCTTTTTTAGGTTTCATTTTCTCTGATTAAAGTTTAAATACCCGCTGTTGCCAAGTAAGGAGCTAATTTTAGGTGAACTCATTAAGTAATGCTTAAAATAATTTCCAGCACAGGTATCACCAGCAATTATCCATGTCCCCGCGCCGTCTCCCTGCGCCATCTCCACCGCACCGTCTCCCCGCGCCGTCTCCCCGCACCGTCTCCACCGCACCGTCTCCCCGCGCCGTCTCCACCGCACCGTCTCCCCGCGCCGTCTCCCCATGCCATCTCCCCACGCCGTCTCCCCGCGCCGTCTCCCAGCTCCATCTCCCAGCACTGTCTCCCCGCACCATCTCCCCGCACCATCTCCCCGCACCGTCTCCCCATGCCGTCTCCACCGCACCGTCTCCCCGCACTGGCTCCCCGCACCATCTCCCTAAACCATCTCCCGGTGCCGTCTCCCGGCGCTGCCTCCCGGCACCGTCTCCCCGCACCGTCTCCTGGCACCATCTCCCGGCACTGTCTCCCCATGCCGTCTCCCCGCGCCGTCTCCACCGCACCGTCTCCCCGCACCGTCTCCCTAAACCATCTCCCGGCGCCATCTCCCGGCGCTGTCTCCCCGCGCCGTCTCCCCGCACCATCTCCCCGCACTGTCTCCCTAAACCATCTCCCTGCACCGTTGCCCTGCACTGACTCTCGGCACCGTCGCCCTGCACTGACTCCTGGCACCGTCTCCCCGCACCGTCTCCCCGCGCCGTCTCCCCGCGCCGTCTCCCCACACCATCTCCCCGCGCCGTCTCCCCGCACCGTCTCCCCGCACCGTCTCCCTAAACCATCTCCCTGCACCGTCGCCCTGCACTGACTCTCGGCACCATTGCCCTGCACTGACTCTCGGCACCATTGCCCTGCACTGACTCTCGGCACCATTGCCCTGCACTGACTCTCGGCACCATTGCCCTGCACTGACTCTCGGCACCGTCGCCCTGCACTGACTCTCGGCACCGTCGCCCTGCACTGACTCTCGGCACCATCGCCCTGCACTGACTCTCGGCACCATGGCCCTGCACTGACTCTCGGCACCGTCGCCCTGCACTGACTCTCGGCACCGTCGCCCTGCACTGACTCTCGGCACCGTCGCCCTGCACTGACTCTCGGCACCGTCGCCCTGCACTGACTCTCGGCACCGTCGCCCTGCACTGACTCTCGGCACCGTCGCCCTGCACTGACTCTCGGCACCGTCGCCCTGCACTGACTCTCGGCACCGTCGCCCTGCACTGACTCTCGGCACCGTCGCCCTGCACTGACTCTCGGCACCGTCGCCCTGCACTGACTCTCGGCACCGTCGCCCTGCACTGACTCTCGGCACCGTCGCCCTGCACTGACTCTCGGCACCGTCGCCCTGCACTGACTCTCGGCACCGTCGCCCTGCACTGACTCTCGGCACCGTTGCCCTGCACAGCCATGATTAACTGAGCAGCAAAAAAATCTCGGCCTAGAAATCGGTCTCGGGCGGTGGCTCAGCACAGGCATTATCGGATCTCCCGCACGTTATACACCGCGCCTGATAGTCCGTTCTATCGATTGCTGTGGAACAGAATACCAGGCGCTCGTATAACAGGCGGGCGATCCGATACCACCCGTGCTGAGCCACCGCCCAAGAGGGATTTCTAGCCCAGAGTGTTTTAAACAGAGCCAATGAGTAATTAAGTATTGAAGACTTCCTGTATTATACATTATACATATTTGTCACTCCTGGACATAATTTTATGACTATTATTTTCCAATCTGGTTTTGATATTTCGCCTGTAACCAAATCAGTGAAGCAGTCTTCAGCTTTCGAGACAGTCTAGGCCAAGAAAAGACCATCAGGCCTGTTGAAGCTTTACTTTCTCTATCAGCTTCCAGCTGCAACTTAAACATCAATAAAGCTTTGGTCTCCTCTCTGCCTGGCAGATTATTCCAAATATTTATCACTCTTTAAGTAAAGGAGTTATGTCTTCTGGTCCTACTCCCCTGTCGTAATTTGAAGTAATATTCTTACCTTGTTTACACATGTCGTATTTAATAGACCATAATGAGGGCCTTCCCCGATAACTGCCTTTCTACTGGGCTGTCGAGCTTACGTTTCTCCAATTGTTCCTTATAACTCATTCCCTTCATACTTTAAGTCAGTATTTTTGATCTTTTCTGCTTCCACTCCAATGTATGTAACTATGGCCGGGATTTTACCAGCCTCGGCGGGTCCGTGGCGGGCAATGTCGGTGGCGGGTCCCGACCCTGCTCCTGGCTCCATCCCGCTCTGTGAAATGAAGTTCCATTGATTGGGATGGTTAAACCTGCCCCAGCGCGTTTCCCGACCAATTAGAGGAAGCGAGTCTGGTGACATCATTTCATGACGCATCATCAGCCGGTTTCCTTAAAGGGACCACGGCCAACTTTATTTTGCTGGTTGTGCTGTCAATGTTCTACAGCATTGAGGTGCTGCAAGCACTGACAAACACTGCACAGAGATGCACGGCTGCACCCAGGCTCTCCCATGACGCCCTCCATATGCCTATGGAGGAAGTCACAGCACGCAGGGAGGTCCTCTTCCCTTCCCATGGGCGGAAGAGACCTCCCCAGGACACCAACACAGCCTGGTTGCACATTTGCAAAGGAGGGCACAAGCAGGGATGTGGTCAGGAGGACCTGGGTGCAGTGCCGCAAACCTTTCAGTGATCTCCGTAGATCACAAAACATTAGTACAAACCCACACTCAACCTCATCCTGCTGTGCCTCTCATCACATCCCCATCACTCTGCCTTCCCTGCCCTACCCCTGCACATCCTTACTCACACCAACTTACCTTGCTCCTCCACCCATCCCTCTCTATCTACATTATCACATTCCCATCTCACGAGCCACCCCTCACACTCGCCCTCATCCTAGTGCAATCATACCAACTAAGAACACACAAGGGTAGGCACTTGGGTGTTTTATCCAATGTTCATGTAAAGTTTCTGTTAATGTGGTGTCAAACATTGAAACCTTTATTTTCAACAGCTTGCGTTATTGGACGGATTTGCGTGCACCTTTGGAAGTGGCTTAGTGAGTTGCAGTGAATGGTGAGACATAACGGTACCCCCTGCAATGGTCATGAGTGTGAAAGGAATAGCTTGGGCATTGTAGGGATGCTAATGGTGTTGGTGTGGGGTGGTGCCAACCTGGCGCATCATGTGGCAGCCTGAGTGTACAGCGTCAAGTGAAGTCAATCTGGCCATGGTGAGGCCAGCCCTGGCACCACGGGCAGCAATGTGGTCAGGTGCTGATGCCCTGTGTCCTGTCCAACATCAGTTGATTGCGGAGAAGGTTGGTGTTGCTGTTGGTGCTGCTGGTGTTGGGCCTGATCGTGGTCAGGTTCTGAGGAGCAAGATGAGAGAGTATAAAGGGCACCCATGCTGATGGAATAGATGGTAGGTGAAGTAGAGATGATAGAAGCGATCTGTCAATGGTGAGAGAGGTAATGAGGTCAGACTGGATGGAGACTTGTGTAAAGACTTGCAGCATCCTGAATCTGTTGTGGAAATGCAGTGAGGAAGAGTTTGTGGCTGAGGGAAGATATCTCTGTAAGGTGGGAGCTTTTAATATACATTTAAAGCTGTCAACTCCACAGTTGATTCAATGGCCACTGAACTCCCACCTCAGCTTGACAGACGTGGTCCACGACCAACATGGACCCCGTGGGCGAGCTGTCAAATGCAGAAGGTGAGCTGAAATTCATTCTTAAGTGGCTCTAAACAAGCCACTAATTACTTGAATTGGGCCCCCCGTGTGAACCCGCCGCTGCGTGTCGGGTCTGCTCAGCGCTGACATACCCGACATCGGGGAAGGGCACATGGTGGCGGGTTCACAGCGGGGCCCCGACCTGCTGAGGAAAAAAAACACTTTCCCACCTGACCCGCCACCAATTTCGCCCGCTGACCCTCCAGAAAATCCAGCCCTATGTGTTTTTTGTGACAAGGTGACGAGAATTGAATGCAATGCTCCATCAGAGATCTGACCAACACATTGTAAAGCATTGCCATAAGCTCTGGAGACTTGTAGTCCACTGGACTATACTCGTGAGTGTTGGGAATTAATGTGATTTTGCAATTATATATAAAAAGAAAAGTGGGTTGAAAGGTGAGAGCATTCGCTTTGAAATACAAAGTTATGCTTACTGTTAGAACGCTCAATGGGAGCACGACTAACCTTTGTATAGCCTTTTTATATTTTTGTCTCCCTCTATTATTATTATTGATGCTTTTCTCTGTCTGTTAAGAGATAAGAAATGGCATTGGGAGGGAGTCTGAATCGAAAGTGAAGGGGCTCTTTGGTCCTTCTTGAAGTGATGTGGTTGAGTGCTCTACTTTTAAGATGAACTTCTTTACTTTTTAATGGAGGCGCTGTCTTGCTCATCACAAGACTACATGAGCCTAATTATCATTCTGAAAGCGTTTTATGTGATATGATGGTGAGAATTCTCTTCTGTTCTCTCAAGTGTCAGTTTTTCCATGCCATGCAGGTTCTGTGGCAAATGAGAACATTAGAAATAGGAGCAGGAGTCGGCCATTCGGCCCTTCGAGCCTGCTCTGCCATTCAATAAGATCATGGCTGATCTTCGACCTCAACTCCACTTTCCTGCACTATCCCCATATCCCTTAATTCCCTTAATATTAAAAAATCTATCGATCTCTGTCTTGAATATACTCGACGACATGAGGCATCTGTCCAACGACTGCCGAGCTCCTGCCAATGCCACCGTAAAGAAAGTTTGCATTGATATAGTGCCTTGTAACGACTCTCAGATATGTTCCAATACATTTCACATACTATAGCCTGGGTTTTGTCAATGGGGAGCTTTTGGAGGCGGGACTCCCACTTGCCGGGTTTCAGTCCCGCCTCCATCGACTTGTGGCCAACCCACGCTATTTTCCCTTGATTGACCCAGCGGGCTCAGCAGGCCAATTAAGGGAAAGCCAGTTACAGGTGACGTCAGCGAGTGACGTTTCATCTGTCAAGAGCTTTTGACAGATGAAATGTCATCGTTTGACGGCTCTGTGAAGCTGTCAAACACTGACAATCTGTCTTCTAAGTTGTGTCTTTACCCAAGACTCAATTAGAAAGCCTTCCTGAGCAGAAAGCAGAGGCTGCAGCTTTTGACAGTTCAGCGGCCATTCTGCTTTCTGTGCCGGTGAGCTGAGGGACTCCCGAGAACTGAAGGGAGGTAAGTAAAACTTATTAAAACACTTTACACACACCTCACACACTTACCTCTGCACACATGCACTCATCACTCACCTGCACACCGGACATCTCGGCCACTCCGACCCCCGCAGACCGACGGCCCGCCTCGCTGACCCTGGCGAGGTTCACAGACAGTTAATTGGCATTAATCCCCTTCCCGCCTCAAGGAGGCAGGACCCGGCACGGGTCGGCTACCCGCCTCCTGGCAAGATGGCTTCTGCCATTTTCCCGGCAGTCCTGCCTCCAAACCCACCTCCCCAGGGCTGGCAAAATCCAGCCCTATGAATTACTTTGAAGTGCAGTCGCAGTTGTTGAATTTTTGTATAATAATGCTTCTGTGAAGCACCTTGGCATGTTGTACGAATTTAAAGCGCTATGTACGGGGGTACGGTAGCATAGTGGTTATGTTACTGGACTAATGATCCAGATAGGCCTGGACTAATGATTCAGGGACATGAAGTTCAAATCCCACTATGGCAGCTGGGGAATTTAAATTCAATTAAATAAATAAATCTGGAATAAAAAGCTCATATCAGTAATGATGACCATGCAACTACCAGATTGTCATTAAAAACCCATCTGGTTCACTAATGTCCTTTAGAGAAGGAAATCTGCTGTCCTTACCTGATCTGGCCTATATTTGATTCCAGACCTACAGCAATGGTTGACTCTTAACTGCCCTCTGAATAGGCCGAGCAAGCCACTCAGTTGTATAAGGTGGTTCACCATCACCTTCTCAAGAGCAGTTGCGGATGGGCAATAAATGTTGTCCTTGCCAGTGATGCCCACATTCTGTGAATGAATAAAAAAAAGTGCAAGTTCCTGTTGTGTAGGCTATATAGCAGACATTTTGCACATGGCAAGAACCCACAAGTAGCAATGAGATGAACAACCATTTGTGGGTTTTTGTTGGTGGTGTTGTTTGATGGACTGTTGGTCTTGATATCAGGAGAACTCGCCATTGATTTTCAAATAATGCGACAAGATCTTGAGCCAATGGAACAAGCTGACATGACCTTGGTCTAATACAAAAAATGTTACTTTTGACACTCTCAGTACTGAGGGAGTGCTGCATTGGCAGAACAGCCATTCTTTGAAGCCCTGTCTGCCTGTTCCTCTGGTTATGTGCTCAAGTTCTGGAGTGGGAGTTGAACCTGCATGAGGGGGATGAGAGGGTTGTCCTATGAGGAGAGATTGAGTAGATTGGGCCTAAACTCTCTGAATTTTAGAAGAAGGAGAGGTGATCTCATTGAAACATACAAGATTCTGAGGGGGATTGACAGGGTAGATGCTGAGAGGTTGTTTCCCCCTGGCTGGAGAGTCTAGAACTAGGGGGCATAGTCTCAGGATAAGGGGTTGGCCATTTAAGACTGAGATGAGGAGGAATTTCTTCACTCAGAGGGTTGTGAATCTTTGGAATTCTCTGCCCCAAAGGGCTGCGGATGCCGAGTCGTTGAGTATATTCAAGGCTGGGATCGATAGATTTTTGGACTCTAAGGGAATCGAGGGATATGGAGATCAGGCGGGAAAGTGGAGTTGAGATCGAAGATCAGCCATGATCTCATTGAATGGTGGAGCAGGCTTGAGGGGCCGTATGGCCGACTCCTGCTCCTAATTCTTATGTTCTTATGTTAATAGATGTCAATAATGTCAAAAGGCGAAAGCGTTACAAAGCCAAGCAGAACTAATTACTGGAAAGTATACAAAATGACCTAAAGATGATGGTCCTTCTCTTTAGGGATCTGCATAGACTCCGTTTGACATTTTCTTTCGACATCAAGAACTTAACAATGGCTGCAAACGTGTATCCCATCAATCCACGGATTATTGCTTGTCTGCTTTCCCCAGCAAAGAGAAGGTTCATATAACTGCATGTTATGAAAAATCTCACTTCAAAGTAATTTTTCCTTAGCAGATTTTTTTGATTACAAATAAATACAAAACACTTAACTCCGCCCATTGTTATATCCTGCAATCTATCAAATTAAGATGCAATGGTTGGTAACGCATGCAAAAAGAACCATTGTGTTAATTTTTAAAAAGTGATTCAAATATGGAACAATAATAACAACAACAACTTGTATTTATGTAGCGCCTTTAACATAGTAAAACATCCCAAGGTGCTTCACAGGATCGATATCAAATAAAAGTTAACACCAAGCCACATAAGGAGATATTAGACCCGTAGGGGGGGGAATTGGTTCATGCCCCCTTTGGGGTGATAACTACGCAAAAGGTTAGCACCCCCCTCGCCCGAAATTGAATAGTAGCGCCCCAAGCAGGAGGCGGGACGCTACTGGAAGCACTCTCCCTCCCTCTTGGGGCACTCCCATTCAATATCGCAGCGCTACATGCAACAGCGCCACACATGTTGGCATGTAGCACCGCGGTACTGCAGGCCTCCCACCCCCGATTAAAGGGAGGGGCCTAGCGCAGCGCACACCGGGGTCCTGCTGGACCACCGGGGTGCAGGGTGTTGGGAAAAGAGCCCGGAACTCCTCTTGAGTGCCGGGCTGCCCGACCGTGGCCGGCATCCCGCAGGAGGAGGCCAGAGGGGGCAGATGCTGGCAGGCAGCCCCAAAAAACAATGGCCGCCCGGCACCCGCCCTTTAATTATCGCCGCCCCGGCCGCAATAACGCCCCCCTGACCCTGTCGGACATAGCGTCCAGCGATAGGTCAGGGGGCGCGAGCGGGGTGCTGCGCACGGCGATGATGTCATCGCCGAAGGCACTGCACCGTGGGGCACTACCAGCTACCGCCACCGCTAACCTCCCGCTGACTTTCACGGGAGGCATCAGTGGCGTCACGCCCGGGCACTAATGGGGCACAAAGCAACCAAATCTTTCCTCTATAGGCTCTTTACATCAGAGGATAGCTACCAATCTAAACCTATTACCGCTCAAAGGCCAGTTACCTGCCGTACAAATTTTTTTTATAACCTAACATGGATTCTCAGAGATTCATAATGGGTCATGCTTACATACAGAAGAGATAGATTTTAAGGAGCGTCTTAAAGGAGAGGAGAGAGGCGGAGAGGTTTAGGGAGGGAATTCCCGAGCTTAGGACCTCAGCAGCTGAAGGCACGGCCACCAATGGTGGAGTGATTGAAATCGGGGATGCTGAAGAGGACAGAATTAGAGGAGCGCAGATATCTCGAATGCAACTTTTGTTTTCCTGTATTTGTCAGTCTTCAGCTTCAAAGAATAGATGTATGTTGCAAGCAGCATGCCCCCACTTTGCAAGTTCCAACTTGCATCGCTGTCCCACAGCTCAGGTAGGGGCATTCTGTGGGGCCTGACAAATATGAGTTGCATAAAGGACACTCGGCCAGATTCAGTACTATCAGTAGACTGAACGAACGTGTTACCTTTGTGTTTTTTATATATCTAAGGAGGAAGTGTGAGACTGCTCACCTGTGACTTGTAATAAACCAGTTCCGTAGTTTTCCGCAGCTGTCTTTCATTCTCCCAGCGCATTTCACACTTCATCTAGAACCATCCTTTGTCTCTTTACCTGTCCTATTACCATCTCGTCTCGCCTTGAATATCTCTTAATGTCTCTTCACCTCTCCCAGACCTTCCCTTTTGTTCTTTCATCCCCTCCCTCATTTCCCAGCCCCCAAACTTGCTTTTTAATCTGTTTCATTTCCTGCTTTTTGGTCAGTCCTGACGAAGGGTCTTCTGTAGTGTATGTAACGTTCCACCTTTAAGAGAACTATTTTAAGGGTTGCACTACTTTATCTTGGCTACTGTATACTGTAATACCGGTGGTGACCACACCGGTATATAAGTGCTGTGTAAGGATTTATTGGGCAGATTCGCCCTGACCTTCGAATAGTAAAGTCCTGTTAAAGTTACTCTTGTAGTCTGTGTATTAATTCACCATATAACCCACAGACTTTACAGTGGCGACGAGTTCGATCTTACCCTGCGGCAGCGATACATCCGAAGCAGTTAACGAGCGTCGAGAGGAGGCACCCGCCCTCGTCATTCTGCTGAGAGAAGACTCGAGTCTGCAGAGCAAGGAAGAAGGAAGAATTCAGACACAAAGCCTTCCATCAGCAACAGGCAGTGATCGTCCCTTCTGCCACGGTGGTGAGTGAGCCGATCAGCCACGAGAAGCAAGTCGGCCACGTTGACTGTGAGTAGGGGGAAAATAAAAAAAAAGAACGGAGGAAGGGCGGTGAACTCGACCACGGTCGGGGGGGGAAAGGAGCCGGACAGAAGTCGGGCCCAGAGGCGCTGAGACTGGGGCAGCGTGGGGCACGGAAGCCGCGGTGCAAGCGGGAACGCAGCCGGTGTGAAAGGACCGGACTGCGAGAGAGCTGGGAGGCGCGATTGGAAGCCGCTGAGGGAGAGACAGAGCCCGAGCGAGCGGGAGAGACAGAGCCGAGCGAGGGAGACCGAGGAGATTCAGCCAGCGGCTGGAACTGTTCGCCGTCAACGGGTTGTCCCCAGCGCCGGTTGCCCTGCCGAGAAAAGGGAACAAAGAACGCACTGAAGCCGGCGCGCAGGCTGCGAACCCCGAAAGCCAGCGGTCGTCGCCCGAGGGAAAAGCTTACCCCTCCCGCCAGTAGGCGGAGAAGAAGACAGGAGCGGGAAACCGCCATTTTGAAAGTGGGCGGGGAAGAAGACAAGCGCGGGAAACCGCCATTTTTGGAAAAAAAAAGTTAAAGAAAAATTTCGTTGTTGTTTCTCAGGATGACTGTGAAGATGCCTAAGCGTGGCAACATCAACGAATTCGATTCTGATGTGGAAGATTGGACCACGTATGTAGAACGCATCGAGATATATTGTAAGGTCAATAAGATAGCAAATTATGATAAAGCTCTAACCTTACTAAACTCAATGGGTGCGAAGACATACGGGTTATTGAAGCATCTTCTATCACCAGCTAAACCGGCGGATCAGTCTTTCGCTAATATTGTTGCTGTCCTGAAGGATCATGTGAACCCCACACCGCTGATGTTAGCGGAACGAGCTAAATTTTACGGGAGAACGCAACTAAAGGAGGAAAGCAACGCGGAGTACCTGGTTGAACTGCGTAGGCTAGCAAAAGACTGTCAGTTTGGGGTAAATCTGACAGAGGCACTGAGAGACAAGTTCGTGTGCGGGATGTCGAAGGAAGGAACACAAAAGCGACTGCTCGAAGAGAACGATCTTACACTTGATAAGGCTGTCCTTATTGCAGCATCGCACGAAGCAGCAGCGAGAGGCACGGCGGAAATGCAGCTGAAGACAACGGTACTCAGTGTGGATCAAATGACTTCGGGTACAACGAAATGTTACCGCTGTGGGAAGACAACACACGACCAGAACCAATGCTGGTTTAAAAACCAGGAATGTAGAAAATGTGGCAAACTTGGTCACATAGCTAAAGTATGCCGGTCAGGAAAGAAGACCAGCAACAATAAGTCACCGCAGAAGAAGTACAGAAAGGTACATAAGGTGACTGTGAAGAGTCCAGATGAACTGAATTCGGATTCAGACCCCAACAGCAAGGAACTGGGTAGTCTGAGGATTCACAATGTGAGTAAAGAAGCTGACCGACAAACTATCTGGGTCACACTGCAGATTGCAAAAGTCCAAGTGAAGATGGAAGTGGACACCGGATCGGCGTTGACGGTCATGAATAAACAAGATTACAAAAAGTTATTCAAACATATTCCCCTACGGGATACGGAGATAGTATTGCAGACATACACGGGGCATAAAGTATACCCCATCAGAAAGATAAAAGTCAAGGTGAGACACAAGGGCAAAGATCACCAAGGAATGGACTTATATGTACTACCCGAGGGAGGTCCACCACTTTTGGGACGGGAGTGGATCAGGAAAATAAAGATAGACTGGCACTCACTAAACACAATGACGGTAGATTTCGGAAAGAAAGATGTCAAACCTGAACGGTTGTCCAGAATATTGGACGAGGCTAAAGAGGTATTCCAGCAGGGATTGGGAACACTGAGAGGAATTAAGGCAAAAATCAAGATTGCAGAACATGCAAGCCCAAAATTTTTCAAAGCCAGATCGGTACCTTACGCGATACGACCTGCTGTGGAGGCAGAACTGGAAGAGCTTGAACGTGCAGGGGTACTGTCGAAGGTGGACTGGAGTGAGTGGGCCACGCCCATTGTTCCCGTCATGAAGCCTTCATCAAGTAACAAGCCAGGGGGACCGGGGAAGGTCCGCATCTGCGGAGACTTCAAGATCACAGTTAATCCGGTGCTTCACACGGTACAATACCCGCTTCCGCGGATTGAGGATATCTTTGCTTCATTGTCTGGCGGGAAACACTTCACCAAGATAGACCTGGCACAAGCATATTTACAGATGGAGGTCGAGGAAGAGTCACGCCAGTATCTCACAATCAACACGCACAGAGGCTTGTATCGATATAATAGACTGGTTTTTGGAGTAGCTTCGGCTCCAGCAATTTGGCAGAGGGCCATGGAGCAGATCTTACAGGGTATTCCAAGCACTCAGTGTTACTTGGACGATATCCTGATTACGGGAGAAGATGAGGAGGAACACCTCACAAATTTGAAATTGGTGCTCACCAGGTTGAAGGAATATGGCCTTCGAGTTAATCGCCAGAAATGTGAGTTCTTCCAGAAACGGATCTCGTACTGCGGTCATGTCATTGACCAAGAGGGGCTGCACAAGTCACCTGACAAGATCAAAGCGGTCGTGAAGGCCCCCGCTCCGGAAAATGTATCACAGTTGAGGTCGTTTCTGGGGTTGATTAATTATTACCATAAGTTTCTGCCAAATCTATCCACGGTGCTGCATCCGCTGAATGCTCTGTTGCGGAAAGAAGTACCATGGAAGTGGAGCGAGGACTGTAAGAAGGCCTTTCGCAGAAGCAAGGCGTTGATTACCTCTGAGGAAGTGTTGGCTCACTTCAACCCAACGCTACCTCTTCGTCTAGCTTGTGATGCTTCCCCTTATGGTATTGGAGCTGTACTCTCACACAAGTTACCAAATGGCTCGGAAAGGCCAGTCGCATTTGCGTCCCGATCATTGACCTCCGCTGAGTGAAATTATGCTCAGATAGATAGGGAGGCTCTCAGCCTTGTGTGGGGAGTAAAGAAATTCAATCATTACCTGCAGGGCAAGAAGTTTACATTGCTGACAGACCACCAGCTGTTGGTGTCCATATTCAACCCTAACAAGGCCGTTTCCACTATGACAGCACAAAGGCTACAGAGGTGGTCCGTTCTACTAGGGGCACACCAATATGACATCGAATACAAAAGGTCCAAACAGCATGGAAATGCTGATGGGTTATCGCGCCTACCGTTGCCAGTGGAAGAAGAGGCGACTACAGTGGACCCAGTGGAGATGTTCCACTCAACCATAATGGAATGTCTACCAGTAACAAATTCCATGATCGAAAAGGAAACAAGAAATGACCCGACTCTCTCACGAGTCTACGATTTAACAGTGGAGGGATGGCCAGTACATGGCGAACCAATGCTGCCAGCATTTTCGCACAGAAGAGAACAGCTGTCAGTGTGCCGAGGAACCTTGATGTGTGGATCTAGAGTGGTGATTCCACCCAAACTCTAGCAGAAAGTACTAAAGGAGCTTCACGAGGGGCATCTGGGTGGAGTGAAAATGAAGAACCTAGCCAGAGCGTTTGTGTGGTGGCCAGGTATTGATGGAGACATCGAAGAAATAACCAAGAGCTGTCTAGGATGCCAGAAGGTCCAAAACGCGCCACCACAAGCTCCTCTGCATCCATGGGAGTGGCCCTCATCTCCATGGCAAAGGGTACATATCGACTTTGCTGGTCCATTTATGGACTCAATGTTTTTAATCGCGGTGGATGCACACTCCAAGTGGCCGGAGGTAATAAAAATGTCCTCCACCACCACGGAAAAAACCATCACAGTATTAAGGACCATATTTGCCAGGAATGGGCTGCCGGAACAGATCTGTTCTGATAATGGACCGCAATTTGTGTCCGAAGAATTCAGGAAGTTCTTAAAAAGCAATGGGGTCAAGCACTATACGTCCGCCCCATACCATCCCGCCACCAATGGATTAGCTGAAAGGTTTGTCCAGACCTTCAAGAAGGCCATAAAGGCCATGGGTAATGAAGACATAAATCTACAACATAAGGTAGATAACTTCTTGTTGGCATACAGGAATGCAACACATGCGGTCACAAACCAAACTCCCGCCATGATGTTTTTCAATAGAAGAATAAGATGCCGGCTGGATTTGGTTAAGCCAAACGTCAGAAGGGACGTAGAGAACCGGCAATTTCAAGGCATGAATGAAAGGCCAACTAGATCCTTTCAGATAGGTCAACAAGTTTTGGCCCGGGACTACCGTACCGAGAAATGGCAGCCGGGAACTATTGGAAAAAGGCTAGGACCGTTGATGTATACCGTGGACATTGGTGAAAGCATAATAAGGCGCCATGTTGACCAGATCATAGAATCATCCACAAAGGCCCAACCTACTCCACAACTCTATACGTCTAATGTTGAAGCAGAGATACCCAGAGCATCTACCTCCGATCCGGTAATACTGGAATCCGATGAACCTGAAACGGTCCTTCAAGCCGAATCGACCTTGCCAGAAGAACCTACTACACCACCGAAAACGACTACACCACCGAGGCGTTATCCGGACAGAGTCCGGAAGCCTCCAGAGAGACTGAATCTGTGAACTGTTTCACATAAAGTTGTATATATGTTAAGATGTTATATTAATGGGAATATGTATATATTGTTAACCTAAAAAGGGAGGATTGTAGTGTATGTAACGTTCCACCTTTAAGAGAACTATTTTAAGGGTTGCACTACTTTATCTTGGCTACTGTATACTGTAATACCGGTGGTGACCACACCGGTATATAAGTGCTGTGTAAGGATTTATTGGGCAGATTCGCCCTGACCTTCGAATAGTAAAGTCCTGTTAAAGTTACTCTTGTAGTCTGTGTATTAATTCACCATATAACCCACAGACTTTACATCTTCGACCTGAAACGTTGACTCTGTTTCTCTCTCCACAGATGTTGCCCTGGCCTGCTGAGTTTTTCCAGCGTTTTCTGTTGTTATTCCATAGTTAATAGTCTATTTATAGTCTGTAGTTTATAGATGGTGTTTATTTTTCTATTTTCTGAAGTGTAGGAGATCGCAAGAGGGCTCATGTCATATCCAGTTCGCTGAACTCAGTGACGAGGGTTTTCTGTTCATCCCCTCGGCATTGCATATTGTGTGTGCAGGCTCGCAGTTCCATTAATAAGGAGCAAGAGCTCGTTTACAGGAGCTGATCTGGCGCTTGGGAGAAATACAAATAAAGCCTAAAAGCCTAACAACCTCGTCAAATAAGTTACAGTGGTTGATTCCATTTATACACTGGCACAATTCCTGCAAATCCCTTTTACATTTTCAGCGGCTGTCGGGGTGAAATAGGTGAAGCAACAATTTCATTTACAATTTGTTCCAGTTACACCCCGTTAGATCTCCTAATTTGTAAGACAGTGTGAGTCAAGCTATGGAATAAAGCAATAAATCGAATGTACATATCTCTTAAAATAGGATATCACACTAAAATGACAACCTGTCTAAACCCGTGTTATCATCAGCGAATATTCTGTCATCTTTCAGTTCTGCCACTGTCTGCTCTTGATCATCGCAGAGCTTCTCGGCCAATTTTCTTCATAGAAATGTAGAAAAGAAACATAGAAAAATAGGAGCAGGAGTCGGCCATTCGGCCCTTCGAGCCTGCTCCGCCATTCAATATGATCATGGCTGATTCTCTATCTCAATACCATATTCCAATACAATCTCAGCAAAATAAATACAAAAAAGTAAGTCTCAATCAATTGCATCGGCTGTAACATGCCTTGAAGCTCATATAATGTTCCTAGGCCATTAAAGATTCTTCCCCATCATTTCTCGTTGAGCGAGCTGCCTGTGGAGACACGACCAGTGCCGGAAACTCGCTCCAATGATTCCGATGAGGCCCGAGGAACAATTTCTATCATAGATTAAAAAAAAGAGAAAATTGCTGGAACCACTCAGCAGGTCAGGCAGCATCTGTGGAGAGAGAGAAGCAGAGCTAACGTTTCAGGTGGATGACCTTTCGGTCAGAACTGGAAAAGGTTAGATTTCTATCGATCCCCGGGCCTCTGTGCTGCCTCCTCAGCACCAAGTCTCAACCCGAAAGTAGGCCCGGATGAATTTCGACCCCGTTCTCCTTGCTCTGGGCTGATAGGCAACTGGAGAAACCGCAATGGTAGGACCAGAGGCTACTCCAGGAAAGGGCATTTGAGTTGATTTGCTTTAAAGAGTATTCGCTACTATAGAAAAATAAATGAAAATAATTTACATTAAAAATGGCCATTATTTTAAATGAAACTGGCAAGCAGCAAAATTATTGAAAGTTTTTCTACAAAATAATAATGAACTGCCAGATAAGGGCTATTGTGGCGGAGCCACCAAAGGACTCAGAGCGGTTGTACATAATTCCTTTAACAGCAATGAAGTTACAGCCTGTGTCTGTACCTTTAATTACACTGTTTAACTGTACTATGTCTAGTTACCTTTACAGCGCGGTTTCAACGTGATGACGTCATGCCGTTGTAATGATATCAGCAAATAGTGATGTTATTTGCCTGTTTGATTATGATGCCTTAGCAGCATGATTGCAGGTATTGATTACTTATGCCTCACCAGCAGAGGTCATGTGACCGAGACAAGCCGCAGTGGAGTTTAGTTTCGGTTTCGTTCTAGCTGCATCACAGCATCGTGTCTCCTGTAAAAACATGTATAAAAGAGTTGAACAGACTTTAGATTAAAACTCATTCTCTTTCATAAATGTCTCGTCATTGAACCCACAAAGAAATCAATACATGGTGTCAGAAGTGATTGAAAGAGATGAAGAGAAAAAAAATCTGAAGTTAAATCAGCTCTCCACAAATTAGCAAGCCAAAAGAGAACATCGTTGCTTACCATTGGAGAATAGCAAACGAAGTGAAAAAATGGAAGGATTACACCCACCGGCGACGCTTCAGTTAACAGGTAATGTGGCTGAAAATTGGAGGAGATTCAAACAACGTGTGGGGTTGTATTTAGCGGCAATCGGAGCTGACGAGAAAAGTAATAAAAGGAAATCGTCACTGTTCTTACATGTCGTGGGTGATGAAGCGCTGGAGGTGTATAATAACTTCACATTCGTTGCTAATGGAGACAAAATGAAACTAGATAAAATAATGGAACAGTTTGAGGCCTACTGCATACCTAAATGTAACGTGATGTTTGAGAGGCACAGATTTTTCACATGTGTACAGAAAACGGGTGAGACTATTGATCAGTATGTGACTGAACTGAGAAACAGAAGCAAATCGTGTGAATTTGGGGGACTGACAGACTCGCTGATAAAAGACAGACTGGTGTGTGGTATTCCAGATAACGGTCTAAGGGAAAGACTGCTAAGAGAGCAAGATCTAGACCTGGGAAAAGCCATAGCACTGTGTAGGGCTACAGAAACTGTGAAGTCGCAGGCAAAGGAGCTGTTCAGTGACAGTAGCTGCAACGTGGATGCAGTGAGAAAGAACGGATACAAACCGTTTAAAAAGAGCGCCAATGTGAAAAAAGAGGCGTGGCCAGCGAACAAAAATGAAAGGGACAATCGAAAGTCATGTAGTCGATGCGGTACACAGCATACACCAAGAAAGTGTCCAGCATATGGTAAAACATGCAATAGATGCAACAAAAACAACCATTATGCCCGTTGCTGCAAGAACCAAGCGCAACAAAGCAAGGTCCATGCAGTAGATGAAAGCGACATAGAGGAGTTCAATGTAGATGTTGTGTCTGAAAACAAAGAAGAAGAAAGAGACTGGATGTTGACACTAAAAGTGAATGACATACACATACCATTTAAATTGGATACTGGAGCACAAGTTAATGTGATATCAGAGACTGATTTTAAGAAAATTAGACCCAGACCAAAGATACATGGAATCAAAGTGAAAGTGACAGGATACTCAGGTACTGAAATACCAGTGAAAGGAAGATGCATTGTCAAAGTGACACACAAGGACAGAGAGCACACGTTAGCATTAATCGTGGTGCCAAAGGATGTGCTAGCCATACTAGGTTTAAAAGCCTGTGAGAGACTGAACCTGGTAAAGAGAGTCCTCGTTGTGGAAAGCGAAGGAGAGACAGTCTATGATGAACTCATGAAAGAGTACAAAGACCTATTTAAGGGTCTAGGCTGCATTCCAGGAGAACACACGATCAGAGTAGATAAAAGTATGACACCGGTCATACATCCATGCAGAAAAGTTCCGTTTGCTCTTCAAAAGCAACTGAAGGCAGAGTTGGACAGGATGGAAAACCTGAACATGATTCAGAAGATAGATGAGCCAACTGAGTGGGTGAGTTCCCTCGTCGTAGTGGACAAAAAGAATGGAAAGCTCAGAATTTGCCTGGATCCAAGAGATCTAAACAGAGCAATAAAGAGAGAGCACTTCAAGCTTCCTACACGTGAGGAAATCATGGCACAGTTTGCAAATGCAAAATATTTCAGCAAGTTAGATGCATCATCAGGATTTTGGCAGATGAAGCTGGACGAAGCAAGTTCAAGACTGTGCACGTTCAACAGTTCATTTGGCAGATACAGATTCCTAAGGTTACCATTTGGCATTGCCTCAGCTCCTGAAGTGTATCACAAAACTATCCATATGATCTATGAGCACCTGGAGGGAGTTGATACATCAATGGATGACATCATAATATGGGGAACCACGAGAACTGAGCATGACGAGAGACTGAAAAAAGTGCTGGAAGCAACAAGGAAAACAAACCTGAAGCTGAATAGAGAGAAATGCCAGCTCGGGGTGACAGAACTGACATTCGTGGGAGATATCCTTAGCAGTGAGGGCATCAGACCAGATCCCAGAAAGGTGTCCGCCATTGAGAATATGCCAAAGCCACAATGCAAAAAGGACGTGCAGAGGTTTAATGGAATGATCAACTACATGGGTAAATTCATATCCAACCTCTCAGAAAAGATGGCGCCACTGAGAAGACTAACTGAAAAGAACATAGAATGGGAATGGAATCATGAGCATGAGAAGTCATGGAGCGATCTAAAGAAACTGCTCACAGAGGAACCAGTTCTGAGGTTTTATGACCCAGCGAGACCCATCAAGATATCATCAGATGCATCACAGAGTGGGCTCGGTGCTGTTCTTCTGCAACAATATGACTACTGGCAACCTATTGCATATGCATCGTGCTCAATGACAGACGCGGAGACGCGATATGCTCAAATAGAAAAGGAGCTGCTCAGCATCACATACGCCTGTGAAAGATTTCACCAGTTTGTGGCAGGACAAGCAATCAGTGTAGAGACTGACCATAAGCCCTTGATTGCATTGTTCCAAAAGCCACTAAATAGCTGTCCGCTTAGAATACAAAGAATGATGATCAGGCTGCAACGCTATACACTGAATGTTGCGTACACACCGGGTAAGCTGATGTATACAGCAGACACGTTGTCCAGAGCTGTTGACCCAAGTGAGCCCGCAAACACCACAATGGATGAAAAAGTGAACGCCTACGTGGACATGACCACAAGTGCACTGCCCATAGCAGATGCAAAAATGGAGCTCATAAAGACTGAGACAAACAAAGATGAAACAATGAGACGACTGAGAAAAAGCATCTTGGATGGATGGCCCAACATGAAGCAAGACTGCTCACCTGACATGGCAGAGTACTGGAACTGCAGGGCGGAACTATCAGTGGTCAAAGACATCATCTACAAAGGAAGTAAAGTAGTTATCCCAAAGAGTCTGAGAAAAGAGATGTTAAAAAAGATCCATGGAGGACATCTGGGAATCGAAAAGTGTAAGAAAAGAGCACGAGAGGTGATGTACTGGCCACGAATCAACCAAGATGTGACCAATGAGGTGTCAAACTGCACAATATGTCTGAAATATCGAGCAAGCAATCCGGTAGAACCACTAAAGCCACACCCAGCACCAGACAGACCTTACCAGAAGGTAGGCGCTGACCTATTCGTATGTCAAGGGAAGGACTATCTTGTAGTCACAGACTATTACTCCCTGTATCCAGAGGTTTGTAGACTGCACACCACCACTGCAGATGCTGTGATAACATGTATGAAAGCCATATTCTCCAGACATGGCGTGGCAAGCGAGGTCTTCACAGACAACGGACCTCAGTTTTACAATGCAAGTTTCCGACACTTTGCCAAAGAGTGGGACTTTGTCCACACAACGTCAAGTCCTCACTTTCCACAGTCCAATGGTCTAGTGGAAAAATCGGTCCAGACAGTGAAAAGACTGATGTACAAGGCAAAAGACAGTGGAACTGACTTCTACCAGAGCATGCTTGTATACCGCACAACGCCGCTCGAGTGTGGTATGTCACCAGCCCAACTCCTGATGGGACGTCGGCTAAGGTCAAACCTACCCATCCCGGAGAACCTCCTGAAAACAAAAGAGGGGGAGAAAGTGAGGAAGTTCAAAGAACAACAGAAAGAAAAGCAAAAGTACTACTATGACAGAGGAACACAAAACCTACCTGAACTCCACACTGGTGACCAAGTAAGGTTCAAAGACAAAACAAACACATGGACTCAGAAGGGAACTGTCCTGAGTGAAGGTCAACCAAGATCATACACCATTCAGACAGATGAGGGTGCTGTTCTGAGAAGAAATCGTCAAGATCTTCTCATGGGACCAGCCACAGCAGGTCAAGAGACTGATGCTGTTGAACAACCTGATCACACAGCTGAGAACCAATCATCTGAGGCAACAACTCAGATTCAAGGACAATCAATCAGAAAATCCTCAAGACACGTGAAGCCTCCTGAGAGACTCATTGAGCAAATTTAAGGACTATTGTTATAGAAGGAAGTAATGTTATCTTATTCTTTCTTCAAGTTCTAGTGTATTTACATATTTCATGTGAACACACAAAGCAAGGTTAAAAAACCTTGATCATGATAATGATAATGTAAGTTCATTAAGTGTTACAGTTAAAATGCAGATTAATACAAAGAAAACATGTTGTTAGTTAAAAGTAAAATACTTTTGTTTTAAGAAAAGGAGATGTAATGATATCAGCAAATAGTGATGTTATTTGCCTGTTTGATTATGATGCCTTAGCAGCATGATTGCAGGTATTGATTACTTATGCCTGACCAGCAGAGGTCATGTGACCGAGACAAGCAAGGCAGTGGAATTTAGTTTCGGTTTCGTTCTAGATGCATCACAGCATCGTGTCTCCTGTAAAAACATGTATAAAAGAATTGAACAGACTTTAGATTAAAACTCATTCTCTTTCATAAATGTCTCGTCATTGAACCCACAAAGAAATCAATACAGCCGTTAGTCACGTGATTCCCCAATGGCGGGAAGAATGTGATGACGTCATGACATCAGCTTTCAGACCAGAGGATCAGTCCTCGTGGAGCCTTCAAAGAGAGCAGACCTGTATTCGATGTATTCCAGCAGTTTCCAGTTAAAACCTGATTTGTTCCATTAAAGTTTGTTATTTTGATTGCCTGAGTCGAACACAGTCTTTTCGTTAGGAACCTCCGTTCCTACATTGGTGACCCCGACTTTCGTGAAGAGTTTTCGCGGAAGATCTCCAGCATGGACACGAACGCCGTGACTCTGAAACTGCCACAGTTCTGGGAGCAACAACCAGACGCCTGGTTTATTCAGGTTGAAGCCCAGTTCGCCATTAGGAACATCGTCGCGGATCAGACCCGTTATTACTACGTGGTCTCCGCCCTCGACAGTCCTCCTACTGACAGCAAGTATGATACGATAAAGGCGCGGTTGCTACAGGTCTTCGGGCTCTCGAAGTCAGAGCGCGCTCGCCGGCTCATCACGATGCCTGGCCTTGGGGACTCCAAACCGTCCGAGCTCATGAGCCAAATGCTCACGCACTTGGGTGCCGAACCGGAATGCTTCCTCTTCCAGGAGCTTTTCCTCTACCAAATGCCGGAGCAGGTACAGGCTGCCCTAGCCAGATCCGACATTACAGACTGTGCCGAGCTTGCTGCCGAAGCCGATAAAATTTTCACGGTAACCCAGCAGTGCTGCGCGGCCACGAGGCGCCCATCCCCCACAGATGCGGTTCCAGCTCCTCCTGCAGCGGGCTGGTGCTCCTACCACGCCTGCTTTGGCGCGAAAGCACGATGCTGCCGCTCCCCCTGCAGTTTTTCGCCCCAAAAAAAACCAACAAAGCTCCTGCAGCGTTCCTGGCGAAGGAGGACCGGGTCTAACGGGCGCTCCGCGGTTGCGATGGCCGTCGGATCTACAGGGAAACTTCTTTATATCACTGATTCCCTATCGGGTCGACATTTCCTTTGTGACACCGGGGCGCAGTGTAGCATTCTACCTGCGTCGAAGCTCGACATGCAAGCTGGGAACCACGGTTTTTCCCTCGTAGCGGCTAATGGTGCAGCAATTCGAACTTTCCGAAAGCGGCAGGTCCAAGTCTGTTTCGGCGGTCAGCGCTTCTGTTGGGAATTCGTCATGGCCACAGTCTCACAGGCCATCCTAGGGGTGGATTTTCTGTGTGCCAACAGCCTCCTCGTCGATGTCCGGCACCGCCGGTTCATCAACGCGGCCACCTTCCATTCGATTCCGTGCTACCACGGTACCTCCATGTCGCGCTCTATTGCCTGCGCTTTCCCTCCTCCGGATGACTTCACTCAGCTCCTCGGCGAGTTTCCAGAGCTGACAAGGCCCACTTTCTCCTCCTCGGCAACGAAGCATGGTGTTGAACATCATATCACCACTACTGGCTCCCCGGTTTATGCGCGGGCTAGAAGGCTCGAACCCGGCAAGCTCGCGGCTGCGAAAGCAGAGTTCGACACGATGGAGCGGCTCGGGATAATTTGCCGATCCAATAGTCCCTGGTCTTCGCCTCTCCACATTGTTCCAAAACCGGGTGGCGGCTGGCGGCCATGCGGTGACTACCGACGCCTGAACGATGCCACCACTCCTGATCGGTACCCGATTCCGCATATTCAGGATTTCTCAGTCCATTTGGCCGGAAATTCTATCTTTTCTAAAGTCGACCTCGTCTGGGGGTATCACCAGGTTCCCGTGCACCCGCAAGATGTCCCGAAAACCGCAGTCATCACCCCTTTCGGCCTCTTTGAGTTCCTGCGGATGCCATTTGGCTTGAAGAATGCGGCACAGGCGTTCCAGTGCTTATTGGACTCCGTGCTCCGAGACCTACGCTTCAGCTTCGTCTACCTTGATGACATTCTCATCGCCGGTGCTAGCAAGGAATAGCACATCTCCCATTTGCGTACCCTCTTTACGCGCCTCAGCCAGCATGGTTTAATCATCAACCCGGCCAAGTGCCAGTTCGGCCTGCAGCAGATCGATTTCTTGGGACACCGCATAACATCGGACGGCGCCGTCCCCTTAATGACGAAGATGGAAGCGGTTACCTCTTTCCCGTGCCCTCCAACCATCAAGGCCCTGCAAGAGTTCCTGGGGATGGTCAACTTCTATCACCGATTCGTCCCTAAGGCGGCTCAGCTTATGCAACCCTTGTACGGGGCCCTCAAGGGCAAGTCCGGTAAGGATCCAATCAGCTGGACAGCCGAGATGGACCAGGCGTTCGTCAACACCAAGAGCGTCTTGGCCAACGCAACCATGCTGGCACACCCACTTCCAGGTGCCACCATCGCCCTTACCACGGACACGTCAGACTACGCCATCGGCGCTGTGCAAGAGCAGTGGGTCAACGGCACGTGGCAACAGCTGGCATTTTTCAGCCATCAACTACAGAAAAATGAAAAAAAATACAGCACCTTCGATCGGGAGTTACTGGCCCTTTTCCTAGCCATTCGCCATTTCCGGTTCTTATTGGAAGGATGTCCCTTCACGGCTTTTGTCGACCACAAGCCTCTAACGTTCGCCATGGCCAAGACCGCCGAACCATGGTCCACTCGTCAACAACGTCACCTGACGTTTATTTCCGAATTTACCACGGACATTCAACATGTGTCTGGTAAGGACAACCTGGTGGCGGATTGCCTCTCCCGTGTGACGGTCCACGCAGTTCACCTGGGGATCGACTACGCCCTCATGGCTGCAGATCAGGCCTCGGACTCCGAGGTCCAATCATACAGAACCATCCCCTCTAGTTTCCAGGCGTCCAACGTCACTTTCCAGGCCACAGGCGCCACGCTCCTCTGTGACGTCTCCATGGGCGTTCCCTGACCTATCGTGCCGGTCGCATGGCGCCGGAAGGTGTTTGATCCCATACACGGGTTGTCGCACCCTGGGACGAAGGCTTCACAATGGCTTATGTCGGCGAAGTTGGTCTGGGAAGGTATGCACCTCGATGTGCGTAGTCTGCCAGAAGGCCAAAGTCCAGCGTCATGTTAAAGCTCCAGTGGCTACGTTCGCTGTTCCGGAGCGTCGTTTCGACCACGTGCATGTGGACCTTGTAGGGCCACTTCTGCCTTCTCAGGGTTATACGCATCTCCTCACCATGGTGGACCGCACCACTAGGTGGCCAGAGGCAATTCCTTTGGTTTCCACCACTTCGGCAGACGTCACTAGAGCTTTCATCTCCTGTTGGGTTGCCCGTTTCGGGGTACCGGCGGACATCTCTTCCGACCATGGGCCACAATTTTCCTCGGAGCTTTGGAATGCTGTAGCTCAGGGGCTCGGCACCAAACTTCATCGCACCACCGCCTATCATCCACAGGCGAACGGCCTTTGCGAGCGATTCCACAGGTCGCTTAAAGCCGCCCTTCGGGCCAGTCTTCAAGGTGCAGGATGAGTGGACAGACTTCCATGGGTCCTTTTGGGTCTTCGTACGGCGCCCAAAGAAGACCTGCAATCGTCCTCAGCTGAACTCGTCTACGGCCAGCCTCTCCGAGTACCAGGGGATTTCCTCCCTTCTCCCACAGAGCCATGGTCCGCCTCCCAGCAACTCGTTAGCCACCAGGAAGCGGCCAGATGCTTTGCTCCGGTGCCTACATCAAATCACGGCTTACAGAACTTCCACGTGCCAGCGGAACTGAAGAATGCTGAGTATGTATTCCTCCGCCACGACGCTCACTGGGATCCGCTCAAGCCCCCTTACACTGGTCCTTTCCGCATCATCGAACCAGGAGACAAATCCTTTTCGGTCGACATCGGAGGAAAGCCGGATCACATTTTGGTGGACCGATTGAAGCCAGCTCACCTGGACCTGGACCACTCAGTCGTCGTCGCTCAACCGCCGAAACGTGGCTGGCCGCCCGCAGCCGCCGTGCCAGATCAACCAAAGCCGCCCGCCAACTTGACCACGCTCGCCGCGCCTGCTCAACCACAATCGCCTGCCAGCTCAACCACCGGTCATCAGCTTCCTCTGCCAGGTTATCGAAGTCAATCAGACAGACTTGTCAGACCTCCTCCTCATCTCACTTTTTCTGTTAAAGACAATTCTGGGGGGGGGGGGCATGTGGCGGAGCCACCAAAGGACTCAGAGCGGTTGTACATAATTCCTTTAACAGCAATGTAGTTACAGCCTGTGTCTGTACCTTTAATTACACTGTTTAACTGTACTATGTCTAGTTACCTTTACAGCGCGGTTTCAATGTGATGACGTCATGCCGTTAGTCACGTGATTCCCCAATGGCGGGAAGAACGTGATGACGTCATGATGTCAGCTTGCAGACCAGAGGATCAGTCCTCGTGGAGCCTTCAAAGAGAGCAGACCTGTATTCGATGTATTCCAGCAGTTTCCAGTTAAAACCTGTTTTGTTCCATTAAAGTTCGTTATTTTGATTGCCTGAGTCGAACTCAGTCTTTTCGATAGGAACCTCTGTTCCTACACTATAAGCTTGTACAATTTCTTGAGCGGCTGAAGACTTAGGGGGAAAAATTCAGTATCGCCCCGTTTGGGGTGCCATTATTGGCCGTGCGCAAAGTTTAGCACCTGGCGCTAATTATCGCCTCCGACGGCAAACTTGGCTTTTATCGCCCCTGGAGGTGATTGGAGCGCTAAATCAGGCGCTTCACACCTGTCTTAAGGCGCAAACGCCGAGGAGCGAGGCGCTACCTCAGAGCGCTGGTGAAGCAAGGAAGGACAAATCAAAATAAACCTGCAAAGTGCTGCTCAGTACTCAAAACTCCGTCACAAAGCGTTGAATCTCTCCAGAAGTCTCTCTGTCTCAGAATGCGTGGTGCAAAAATGTCACCGATAAAAAAAGGCAGGAAGCGGTCGCCTTTAAATAGCGCTCCCCCAGTCCCTTCCTGACAGCAAAACGCTCCCCTCAACCTGCCGCTGCTAGCGGCAGGCGGTAAGGCAGGGGGCGCCACTCAATATCCGGTCCGGGGCGCTAACGGGGCGTTGCGCACTCGACTGACGTCACAATCTGCCGGCGCAGGAGATCGTGGCGGTAGTGTTTAGCGCCGCCGCAAAATGTCTAGTTAATTTCGCGAGCGGCGCAAACATTGCCGCGCCCGGGCGCTAGTTGCTTTGCTCCCCTCTTAAGGCACTAACGGGAGGCGCAAACAACTGAATTTTTCCCCCTTAGTCTGTCAGCAAGAAGGGCTGGCACAGAATTGGCCAGACTGCTGATAGATGAGACATCTTTAGTTCTTCTAAAGACCAGTTTTCTTACAGATCTTGCTTCATGTGAAAATGTTGCATATATTTATACAGTACAGTAACAAAATGATCATCTGGAATTATTATGCAAAAAATATCTACATATATGTATGTATAATTACAAGCCTTATGTATGCAGACACTTCCTGTCCGTGAAAATTATTTCCTGTTGTCACGCTTTTTGGTAATGCTTTGTGTTAACATTTAACATTGAATCAGCCTTTGTAAACATTGGCTGCTCGAGGAATTCTGGCTCCGTGTTGAAGAGCTGGAGTCCGAGCTTCAAACACTGAGACACATCAGGGAGGGGGAGAGTTACCTGGACTCTGTGTATCACGAGGTATTCACACCAATTAGATTAATTAATTCAGATGTAGTCCGTGGCCAGTGTCAGGATGGTGTGACTAGAAGTGAGGCAGGTACGGGGATCCAGGAGGTAGTGTTGGAGGAGCCGCAGCCCTTGCACTTGTCCAACAGGTTCGAGGCTCTTACTCCCTGTGAGGATGGGAACAGGGACTGCGGGGAGGATGAGCAACCTGGCCACAGCACCGTGGAGCGGGGGGCCATTCAGGTGGGGAGAGTTAAAAGAAATGTTGTAGTGGTAAGGGATAGTATCGTTAGGGGGATAGATAGAGTTCTTTGCAGCCGAGAGCGAGAGTCCCGAAGGCTGTGTTGCCTGCCCGGTGCCAGGGTTAAGGACATCTCCTTTGGACTGGAGAGAAACTTGGAGTGGGAGGGGGAGGATCCAGTTGTCGTGGTCCATGTTGGTACCAACGACATAGACAGGACAAGGAAGGAGGTTCTGCTGAGGGAGTTTGAGCAGCTAGGGGCCAAATTAAAAAGCAGAACCACAAGGGTAATAATCTCTGGATTATTACCTGAGCCACGAGCAAATTTGGCTAGGACGAATAAAATTAGAGAGTTAAATGCATGGCTCAAAGACTGGTGTGGGAGAAATGGGTTTTGCTTCCTGGGACACTGGCACCAGTACTGGGGCAGGAGGGAGCTGTTCCGTTGGGACGGGCTTCACTTGGCCAGTGCTGGGACTAGAGTCCTGTTGGATCATATAACTAGGGCTTTGAGAGGGTTTAATCTAACTAGTTGGGGGGCAGGTTCCTAGAGAGCAAATAATAAAAATGACAACAGAGAAGGTCATAGACTTAGGTAGCAGTGGGGAAATTAAAAACCAGAGTGTGTCAGGAAGGGGCAGAGGGTATGGAGTAAAAGATAAAGTAATAAAAAGGGCAAAAGCAGGAACTAAGTGTCACAAAACATATTTGAAAGTTCTCTATCTGAATGCACGTAGCATTCGTAACAAAATAGACGAGTTAATGGCACAAATACTACATATGGGTATGATCTTGTGGCCATTACAGAAACATGGCTGCAGGGTGACAATGCCTGGGAATTAAACATACCAGGTTATTTAACGATCAGGAAGGACAGGCAGGAAGGAAGGGGGGGTGGGGTGGCTATGTTAATAAAGGAAGGAATCACTGTAATACAGAGAAATGATATTGGGTCAAAAGATCAGGATAATGAAACAGTTTGGGTGGAGGTAAGGAATAATAAGGGGAAAAAAACACTAGTGGGTGTAGTCTATAGGCCTCCGAACTGTGGCAACTCTGTTGGACGGAGTATCAATCAGGAAATAGTTGAGGCTTGTAATAAGGGAACATCTATAATTATGGGGGATTTTAACTATCATATTAATTGGACAAATCAAATTGGGCAGGGCTGCCTTGAGGATGAGTTCATTGAGTGTATTAGGGATGGGTTTCTTGAGCAGTATGTAACTGAACCGACCAGGGGGCAAGCAACCTTAGATCTGGTCCTGTGTAACGAGACAGGATTAATTAAAAATGTCCTAGTAAAGGATCCCCTTGGAATGAGTGACTATAACATGGTTGAATTCCATATTCAATTAGAGGGTGAAAAGGTTGGATCTCAAACAAGCATGCTAAGCTTGAATAAAGGAGACTATGAAGGTATGAGAGCGGAATTGAGTAGAGTGGATTGGGAAAATAGATTAAAGGGTAAGACGATACATGATCAGTGGTGTACATTTAAGGAGTTATTTTACAACTTCCAAAAAATATATATTCCACTGAGAAGAAAAGGGTGTAAAAGAAAAGACAGCCATCCGTGGCTAAGTAAAGAAATTAAGGATAGTATTCGACTAAAAACAAGGGCATATAAGGTAGCCAAATCTAGTGGGAGGATAGAGGATTGGGAAAACTTTAAAAGACAGCAAAAAATAACAAAAAGATTGATTAAGAAAGGGAAGATAGATTATGAAAGTAAATTAGCAAAAAATATAAAAACAGATAGTAAGAGTTTTTATAGTTATATAAAAAGAAAAAGGGTGGCTAAAGTAAATGTTGGTCCCTTAGAGGATGAGACCGGGAAATTAATGGTGGGAAATATGGAGATGGCAAAAACACTGAATGAATATTTTATATCAGTCTTTACAGTAGAAGACACTAAGAATATCCCAACACTGGACAAACAGGGGGCTAAAGGGGGGGAGGAGCTAAACATGATCAAAATCACTAAGGAAGTGGTACTCGGTAAAATAATGGGACTCAAGGCGGATAAATCACCTGGACCTGATGGCTTACATCCTAGGGTCTTGAGGGAAGTGGCGGTAGGGATTGTGGATGCATTGGTAATAATTTTCCAAAACTCCCTGGACTCGGCAAAGGTCACGGCAGACTGGAAAACTGCTAATGTAACACCCTTATTTAAAAAGGGCAGTAGACAGAAGGCTGGAAACTATAGACCGGTTGGCCTAACATCTGTGGTAGGTAAAATTTTGGAGTCCATTATTAAGGAGACAGTAACAGGACATTTGGATAATCATAATTTAATAGGACAAAGTCAGCATGGTTTTATGAAGGGGAAGTCATGTTTGACAAAATTTGCTGGAGTTCTTTGAGGAAGTAACATATAGGGTGGATAAAGGGGAACCAGTGGACGTAGTGTATTTAGACTTCCAAAAGGCATTTGACAAGGTGCCACACAAAAGATTATTGCTTAAGATAAAAAATCATGGGATTGGGGGTAATATTCTGGCATGGATAGAGGATTGGCTATCTAACAGAAGGCAGAGAGTTGGGATAAATGGTTCATTCTCAGACTGGCAATCAGTAACTAGTGGTATTCCGCAGGGGTCAGTGCTGGGTCCCCAACTCTTTACAATCTATATTAACGATTTGGAGGAGGGGACCGAGTGTAACATATCAAAGTTTGCAGATGATACTAAGATGGGAGGGAAAGTAGTGAGTGAGGAGGACATAAAAAACCTGCAAGGGGACATAGACAGGCTAAGTAAATGGGCAGAGATTTGGCAGATGGAATACAATACTGGAAAGTGTGAGGTTATGCACTTTGGCAGGAAAAATCGTAGAGCAAGTTATTATCTTAATGGCAAGAAACTGGAAAGTACTGAAGTACAAAGGGATCTGGGGGTCCTGGTGCACGAAACTCAAAAGATTAGTATGCAGGTGCAGCAAGTGATTAAGAAGGCCAATGGAATGTTGGCTTTCATTGCTAGGGGGATAGAATATATAAATAGGGAGGTATTGCTTCAGTTGTACAAGGTATTGGTGAGACCGCACCTGGAATACTGCGTACAGTTTTGGTGTCCATACTTAAGAAAGGACATACTTGCTCTCGAGTCAGTACAAAGAAGGTTCACTCGGTTAATCCCGGGGATGAGGGGATGGACATATGAGGAGAGGTTGAGTAGATTGGGGCTCTACTCATTGGAGTTCAGAAGAATGAGAGGCGATCTTATTGAAACATAAGATTGTGAAGGGGTTGGTTCGGGTGGATGCGGGGAGGATGTTCCCGATGATGGGTGAAACTAGAACTAGGGGGCATAGTCTTAGAATAAGGGGCCGCTCTTTCAAAACTGAGATGAGGAGGAACTACTTCACTCAGAGGGTGGTAGGTCCATGGAATATGCTGCCCCAAAAAGCTGTAGAAGCTACATCATTACATAAATTTAAAACAGAAATAGACAGTTTCCTAGAAGTAAAGGGAATTAAGGGTTACGGGGAGCGGGCAGGAATTTGGACATGAGTCTGGGTTCGGATCGGTCATGGCCCTGTGGCTAGCGGAGCGGGCCCAGGGGCCGTGTAGCCTGATCCTGCTCCTATTTCGTGTGTCTAATTCTGTTAGATTCAGGAGATGGTTCTGTGATAGTGGATTGGCGGTTAGGATCAGATCAGCCATGATCTTATTGAATGGCGGAGCAGGCTCGAGGGGCCGATTGGCCTACTCCTGCTCCTATTTCTTATGTTCTTCTGTTCTTATTTATAATGGTCATCGTATGTAAACAATTGCCTGTCACAGTGTAGTTGCAGTCTCCGGCCACTAGGTGGCACTGTGATGTGTTTCAGCTCTGTTCACTTCTACCATCTTGTTTTTCCTCCATCTGTTTTAAATTATATGTAAAAACCTGTTTTGAATTGACAGTGAAATATATTTTTTATTTATTTTTCCTTCCTATTTTGAACTAATTTTTTTTTTAATGCTGCCTTCCCACCTGCTCCACGACCCATGGCACCTTGCCATGCTATCAATCATCTCCCACCCAAAAGCAAAAAGGCAGAGAAACAGAAGAGGATGCAGGCAGAGAAAGAGCGATGTAAACAGGACACACAGGTGAGAGAACTATCTTTCCTCTAATTTACCATGAGCAACACCATGGCAGATGCTTTAGCTAATTTGTAAAAACCGTTTAGCAATAAACCTTTGGCAAACAGTCTCACTGTATCTGACAATACCAGATAGAATAATAGAATCATAGAATGGTTAGAGCACAGAAAGAGGCCATTCGACCCGTCGAGCCCGTGCCAGCTCTCTGCAAGTGTACTTCAACTAGTCCTACTCATCCGCCCTTTCCCTGGAGCCCTTCAAATTTTTTTCCTTCAGGTACTTATCCAATCGCTTTTGAAAGCCACAATTGAATCTGCCTCCACCACCCTTTCAGGCAGTGCATTCCAGATCCTAACCACTCGCTGCATAAAAAAGTATTTCCTCATGTCACCTTTGGTTCTTCTGCCAATCGCCTTATATTATATACAATAGCAAAATACTGCAGAGGCTGGAAATCTGGAATAACAACAGAAAATGCTGGAAACACTCAGCAGGCCAGGCAGCATCGGTGGAGAGAGAAACAGAGTCAACGTTTCAGGTCGAAGACCCTTCGTCAGAACTGGAAAAAAGTTGGAGATGCAACAGGTTTTTAAGCAAGTGATGGGGCAGGGAGAGGGGGGGAGGGGAGGAAAGAACAAAAGGGAAAGTTTGTGATAGGATGGCAGGTGGTACCACGGTGGTAGGCCAGATCACCAACAACGATGAGTCAGCCTACAGGGAGGAGGTCCAGCATCTCGTGAAGTGGTGCGCCAATAACAACCTGGCCCTTAACATCAAGAAAACCAAGGAAATCATTGTGGACTTCAGGAAGTCTAAAGGCGGAAGTCACACCCCCATCCACATCCATGGGGCTGTGGTGGAAAGGGTGGACAGCTTTAAGTTCCTCGGAGTCCACATCACGGAAGACCTCTCCTGGTCCCTCAATACCTCCTCTCTGGTGAAGAAGGCCCAGCAGCGCCTATATTTCCTAAGGAGGCTGAAGGGATGTAACCTGTCACCCCTGATCCTCTCTAACTTTTACCGCTGTACAATAGAGAGCATCCTGATGAACTGCATCACAGTATGGTATGGCAGCTGTAGCTACTATGACCGGAAAGCCCTGCAGCGGATAGTCAAAACTGCCCAACGCATTACCGGCACCCGGCTACCGACCATAGAGCACATATACCAGAAACGCTGTTTACGGAGGTCACTGACCATCATCAAAGACCCTACCCACCCCAGCCACAGTCTGTTCGCCCTCCTGCCATCTGGGAGACGCTACAGATGCATTCGCACCCGTACGACCAGATTTAGGAACAGCTTCTTTCCCAGGGCTGTCATCCTACTGAACTCCACAAATAAACTCTAAAGCCTGCACATCTGCCAATGCACTTTATTCTGTTTATGTTTATGTTAATGTATTACAAGCCAAATGAATGTTGAATGTTTAAATGTCTTAATCTAAATGTACACTCTCGGGAGCCGCAAGCCTACATTTCGTTGTACTGCACTTGTGCACTAACAATGACAATAAAGTTGATTATTATGAGGAGAGAGACTCAATGTTGAGTCCACTCTTACACTGTTCCAATGAAGCTCAACATAAGCTCGAGGAACAGCACCTCATCATTACATTAGGCACTTTACAGCCTTCTGGACTCAACATCGAGTTCAACAATTTCAGACTATAACCTCCCCCATTTTTTCAGGCGGCAGCTGTTGATGATTCTGCCCTCCCCATCTGTAACATTTCATCTCTCCGGAGTTCAATCCTAGCACAGATCGTGCCTTTAGTTCCCTCCTCCCCTCCCCTCCCCTCCCCCCCCCGCCTCTGCACTTGCTTAAAACCTGTTACTTTTCCCAGTTCTGACGAAGGGTCCTCGACCTGAAGCGTTGACTCTGTTTCTCTCTCCACGGATGCTGCCTGGCCTGCTGAGTGTTTCCAGCATTTTCTGCTGTTATACCTTATAGTATATCTCGTGCAGTTTTGCTACTTAACTGTCCACATAGCCCTGGCTTATGCATCTCTGCAAATATACGTGGATTTTTTTATCATCTTGATGACCACCTTTTTCAAAGTGCTGATTGTTTTGTTTTTTACTGCCGTGTCCATAAAACACGCGTGTCTTGCCTTCTCACAACAGCCGAATTCTAGAGATGATTGACTTAACAAAACAGGCTGAAGAACAAGCTACCTGTTCAACTGGCAAGGCACAGACATGGCCATTCCACCTACAGCAAAGGATGAATGCGTGAAGGTGAGCGAGCACGAGGACAAGGACAATCAGGAGAGGGAGCAGCAGCAGTAGCTCGAGCTTCCATAAATAGAAAGTATTTGTCGAGTACGGATGACCTAAGGGAAATGTGGAACAGTGATAATTATTTCAAATAGGACAAGGGAAACTTTGACAGGACAGGCGTAGTTCGGATAGCACATTTTAAATCACTCGTAAGTAGTGGTTTGGCAAAGAAAAGCTTCGAATGTTTTCCGCTTACCCTTGGATAGCGGTTTATTCAGAGAAAAACAAATGACTCAATTCGGTTCCAACTGATTGCTGTGCTCCAGGCTCTTATTCTGTATCCAGGTGTATTTATAATCCAACTTTATTAAAATATATCAAAGAAGAGTAAAATATTATTTTTGACATGTATTTAATATCGTGCTACTTATTTTAACAACAAGAGAATGTTATAACAAAGGGCGATAGATTGTCAGGGCACTGATGGCCCACATATACCTCTCATTATTTTCTATGATCTTGTAGGAGTCTCTGCACTCCTAACAAAGAATCTATAACTTACTGGAAGTTAACAAACTGAATTTATTGGCTAAGAACAAGAAACTACAGGAGAAGCTCAAAACAGGTCTTTTCTCTTTCAATCCACACGAGGACAGGCTGGCCCCGCCCTCTACCTCTGACGTCATGACGTCATCACGTTTCCCGCCAAAGGGGACGTCACGTGACCCACGTGGTGACGTCATCGCGTCAGATCGCGATGTTGCCGATCTAGCTCTGTTTAACCAGAGCCAACTTGAAAGGTAATAACATTGGTTACAGACAATTAATGCTAGAGGTAATAACATTGGTTACAGACAATTATGTAAGTCACTGTAAGAGTCTCTTAGTGGTTTTGCCACAATCTATATACAGTATGTGTTTCTTTTTTAATATGTATGTGTATGTGTGTGTGTCTCTCCCTCTCTCTATCTATCTCTATATCTATCTACCTCCCCACATGCTAAGTCAGAGGATATGCGGTTGTATGAAGACAGAGGATTATATCTTATAATGTGCATTCTATCATTCTGTTGCTAAGTTGCAGCTGTACGTAACTGATGTGTCCCTTTTAAGGCTCCAAGGTCTATTGCTGTGCTCCTCTGAGCTCAGAGACTAATTGCTCTGAAGCCGATCCTAAGGTCAATTAGAGGTTAGTAGAACCCAACAGGAAATGACCGGCTTTCATTTTTTCTTAAGAGAAGGTGTCAGCCGTGGCTCAGTGGGCAGCACCCTCACCTCTAAGCCAGAAGGTTGTGGGTTCATAGTCCCACTCCAGAGAATTGAGCATAACAATCCAGGCTGATACTCCCAGTGTAGTGCTGAGGGAGTGCTGCACTGTCGGAGGTGCCATCTTTTGGATGAGATGTTAAACCGAGGCCCCATCTGCTCTCTCAGGTGGACGTAAAAGAGAGTGTAGCACTATTTCGGAGAAGAGCAGGGGAGTTCTCCCCAGTGTCCTGGGGCCAATATTTATTCCTCAGTCAACATCACAAACAGATTATTCGGTCATTATCACAATGCTGTTTGTGGGAGCTTGCTGTGCACAAATTGGCTGCCGCATTACAACAGTGACTACACTTCAAAAAGTACTTCATTGACTGTAAAGCACTTTGGGACGTCCAATGGTCATGAAAGGCGCTATAGAAATGCAAGTCTTTCTTTCTTAATATGATTGATACTGTTATTTTCTTAATGGTTGAAAGCCCACTGATGTGTCACATCACGTGATAGGCAATGCCGTAGGATTGGTGAACCTCCAGCCACACTCGGGTCAAGGAGTAGGAGATTTTACTCTAGGTCAAGGTTGGAGAAAATACGGGGGCGATTTTTGATTGCTCCTTCAGGCACTAAAGAGCCACTGGGGTGGCCAAGATGGGGTCTTGAGCTGAAATGCCGGTCTAGGCCACGTTTAGCGCAAGACGCCATCTTGGTAAAGGAGTTGAAGCTTGTGCTAGAAACGGCTGCCCGGACGATTGTTAAGGGGCTGATTGCCACTTAAATTACCTGCTAGCGCTCGTTAACGAGTCTGAACGGCATTTTTTGGTGGATAGCGCTTGACCTAACGTCCTCTCCTAACAGCGACCAGCTGATTGGGAGTAAACTGGTCGTTGCTGAGGATTTTGAGTTCTACTTAAAGGCATATCACCTTTTACTGTTCACTTGCTGCTGGTGGTTTGAAGAGGATGTTTGAAACACATCGGGAGACTTTCTGGGGCTCTTTGTCAAGACTTCACCAACACTCGAGCAACATTTATTCCAGAAATTCCCTGAGGACTTCACCCAAAAAGAGTGAGTGCTGTGCTACTCCACCTTATAGGAGTCACCAGGAGAAAGGGAGTGCTTGGTCATGGGCATCTCGCTAGGGGTCTCCCTTGGTCTGGAGGAGGAACAGGAGGAGGAGGCGAGGCCAGGCAGAGCATAGAAACATAGAAACATAGAAGATAGGAGCAGGAGTAGGCCATTCGGCCCCTCGAGCCTGCTCCGCCATTTAATGAGATCATGGCTGATCATCCAAATTCAGTACCCTGTCCCTGCTTTCTCCCCATACCCCTTGATCCCTTTAGCCTTAAGAAATATATCCAACTCCTTCTTGAATATATTTAATGAATTGGCCTCAACTGCCTTCTGTGGTAGAGAATTCCACAGGTTCACCACTCTCTGGGTGAAGAAATTCCTCTTAATTTCTGTCCTAAATGGCTTACGCCTTATCCTTAGACTGTGACCCCTGGTTCTGGACTCCCCCGCCATCGGGAACATCCTTCCTGCATCTAGTCTGTCTAGTCCTGTTAGAATTTTGTAAGTTTCAATAAGCAGCACCGGCTGCTGCAGGAGAGAGGGACAGGAGGGCGAGGTGGTGTCCTTCCACCCTACAGGTACAGGACATCCCTCCTCCTCTGGACCTCCTCCACCAGGACCACCAGTGCCACATCTGAAAACCTGTGCACCCTCTCCTTCGGTCCCCGAGCCAACCTGCAACGTACCACTGTGTGTCAGACAGCCCACTCCACAGCTTCAGTGGGAGTGGGTGCGAGGAGCCCGCCGCGTATACTGCCCCATGAAAATTGCGTCTAATCAGCGCTTGAGTGCTAAACCTGCAGGTTTCTGGATTGGCAGCTCTAGGCAAGTTCAAATCATGCTAATCAGCAATTAGGACCAAAATCGCAGGCTAAAGCCAAAGGCTTTCAAAGAGGCGAGTCTTATTAGCGCAGCACCCATTTAGCCTGTTTTCACCCTTTCACCAAAATGACCCCCAAACTCTGGGCAGCTAAAGACTATTCTCATCAAACTCGGAGCAAATATTGTAGTTTCAGTATAAAAAGGATTTAGAAATGGTTTCCTTTTGAATCCCTGGAGCTTGATTGAAACCCAATTATTGTAAAAGGAAAGTGAGCATTTTCTGGTTCCCAAATAAAATGTAAGGACATGAGGACAAACTTTTTTACGCAGTGAGTGGTTAGGATCTGGAATGCACTGCCTGAGAGGGTGGTGGAGGCAGATTCAATCGTGGCTTTCAAAAGGGAGTTGGATAAGTACCTGAAGGAAAAAATTTGCAGGGCTACAGGGAAAGGGCGGGGGAGTGGGACTAGCTGAAGTGCTCTTGCAGAGAGCTGGCACGGACTCGACGGGCCAAATGACCTCCTTCTGTGCTGTAACCATTCTATGATTCTATGGGGGAGAATTTTGGTACCTTAGTGCCTCCAGTTAGCACCTGGCAGGGGGCGCTAACGGGGCGCTGATGCAGTAGCGCTGTGGCGAGGCAAATCCAGCGCCGCATGCCAAATCTGGTTCCCCCTAGCGCCACTGCTAACATTTACCACCAGGGACTTTAGCAGCCGGCTGATCATGACGTCAGTGAGCGTGCAACGCTCACTGGGCGCCCGATTTGCAAAATTCATCGTCGCACCCTGCCTTAGCACCTCGCCCCGACAACGACAGGGAGAGGAGGCATGAAGCAAGTGGATGCCAGCTCTGGGGCGCTACTTAATGGAATCATGAGTAATGAGTCGCAGCTCTCAGGTTGGTGCTGTTTCACTGCTTCCTTGTCAGTTTAATTCAGTCATTTAAAGGTTCTTTAGTTTCAGGACTGTTGTTGGTACTAAAAATTAGTTACATTTATTCTGACAACATATCAATGTGCTGCACTTGGTTACATTGGCCCAGAAATTCGGGTCAGGGGCTTCCCGCGGGTGCAAGCCCCCGACCTGCACTTACCTAGCGCGCTGGCCGTTGTGCTGCGGGCCCCCGTGGAATTCTGATCCGGGGCCTCCTCCAGCTGCCGGTGCGCAGTGCTTGCATATACCAGGGGCGCAGTTAGTTCGATGCGTCCCCTGGGATCACGTGGGCCATGGGGAGCCAATCGGAGCAGGGAATGCTCCATTCATAAGTCTGACAGGAAGTGCTGTCAAACTTAGAAATACTACGAGCCCCTTCTTCTTACAAAACATCACTAAATCTTCAAATACATTTTTTTTAATCACATTTTTTAAATAAACTATAAATTACATGAAATAACTATTTTAAACAGAAATTTAAATTTTTGAAAAAAATAATTTTATTTTCTAACGGGGCTAAAAATAAACTTACAGTACCGTTCTTTAAAGTATTTAAAAATAATAAACCTGTGGAAAAAATGTTTTAATTTTAATTAATTCACCACTTACCTTGTAAAAAGCAGGCCTTACGCCTGCTTTTTACATGTCTAAGTTCTGCAGACTTACCCACCCTGGAAAACCTGGAAAAAAAAACAAAGTTTGATGCGCACACGCAGCCTCCCCCACGCACGCGTTCGACCTCTGAACCCCTGCTTTCAGGGGAACGGAAGTGCCGGTTTCCCGCGCATGCGCAGTGCATGCACGAAACCGGTACTTCCATTGGGCCTACGGGTGAGTACCCCGTGCGTACTCACCTGTGGAGACCCGAATTTCTGGGCCATTAATGGGGGCTGTACTGGCGGTCGACCTCGCCCTCCAGGATCTACGGCGGAGGGAGCAGAGGCAGTGAGAAGGATTGGAACATGTGGCCAGAGGGAGCAGGAGGGCCATGAGGGCTCTCAACAGGAGGCCTTACCCTCCGAGGGTATTCCGAGAGCAATTCTCCTACCTCCAATTAAGCGAGGAGCAGTGTATTAGAAGGCTCCACTTCAGCAAGGAGGTGGTCACAGAACTCTGCCACCTCCTCCAACCAGACTTCGAGCCTCAGATCAGGACGACCACGGCTCTCTGTGGCAGCCAACGTCACTGCCACCCTCAATTTCTTCACCAGCAGTTCCTTCCAATCTGCAACAGGCGACATAGCTAACATCTTGCAGTTTGCCATCCATCGCTGCATCCACAAGATCACAGAGGCTCTCTACAGTAGGAGAAGGGACTACATTTCCTTCCCCATCACCAGAGAGAAGCAGGACGAATGTGCATGTGGCTTTGCCAGGATAGTGGGCTTCCCCATGGTGCAGGGCGCCATTGACTGCAATCATGTGGCTTTGCAGGCACCGCATAACAATCCTTAGGTATTCCATAACCGCAAAGGCTACCACTCACTTAATGTCCAGTTGGTGTGCAACCACAGACAGCGAATCCTCAATGTGAAAGCCCACTATCCTGGCAGCAGCCATGATGACTTCATCCTGCTCCAGCACTCTTCCAGCCACCACGTCAAGCTCGCGGCTGGCTGGTTGGAGACAAGGGCTTTCCGCTCTCCACCTGGCTCATGACTCCTCTCCGCAACCCCAACACTTGTGCCCAACACTCATATAATGAGAGCCATGCTGCCACCAGGAACATCATCGAGCAGACCATCGGGGTGCTCAAGCAACGGTTCCGCTGCCTTGACCGCTCGGGAGGAGCCCTCCAGTACTCGGCTGAGCGAGTGTCCCATTTCGTCATCGTCTGCTGCATGCTCCACAACTTGGCCATCATGAGGGCACAGCCCTTGCCACCAGGGATTGCAGGACTATCTCAGGAGGAGGGGGAGGAGGAACAGGAGCGAGGGGGGAGGCAGCTACTCAATCTGCTTTCCGGTAGGCTGGTCCGTGACTGCCTCATCAGACTGTGGTCCCAATAAATGAAACCCCAGCTCACCACATCCCCATCATTCCATCCCTGTCACAGGCAAAGCTGAAATGAGAGACACATCACAAAAGAATTCAAACTGAATTAATAAATTTATCAACCATCAGTGAACACATATTTACAACAACAATATTAACTATTCACCATTGTGCAATCCCTTTATGCCTCTCCTCACTGTGCCTTTGCCTACTCTAGTGCTCCTATGAAGTGTTGGCCCAGTGGCTGCAGCACGACGGGTGTAAGGCTGCTGAGTGTCCGTGCGGGAGACTTCAGCTGGCCTTGCAGGATGCCCTCGATCAGCTCTGGTTCTGGCAGGCCTGGCTGTAGACTGCACCACCTCAGGCTGGGCGGCAGCAGTCTGGGCTGGCTGGATGACAGGCAGCGACAATGGCAATGGCGGAGTGCTAGTGGTGGGATCAGGAATGCTGTCACCCTGAGAGAGGGCAACAGGTTCCTGTTCCACTGACTCACTGCCACTCCCCCGGGGCAGCACCTCAGCATCCCTAGCAATCCGTTGCAGCACAGATTGCTGGGCTACTGCGACACCGTGAAAGCCCCGGTCGACAGTGGTAGATCCAGCCACGATGGCAGCAGTCAAAGCTTGCATGGCATAAAGCTGAGACTGCATGAGAGCAGTCTGAGATTGGATGCCACCAAGCGTAGACTGCATTACAGCACTAAGACGTTGCATGGCTTCCGCCTGTGCTGCAATGGAAGCTGCTAGATCGCCCATCACACGTGGCATCAGGTCTGGGTCCCCACGGTCTCTCTGGGAGTCCACCATCCTTCACAGACTGGAAATGATGGGCTCCATGGTGTGCGCAGAGCTCTGTGCAATGTTGGAGGCGGACTCCTCCACGCTCCTTACCATTGCCGACAGGCTCTCGGGCACCCTTGCCATTGCACCTATCATCTCGGTGTGCATGCCCATCACCCTTCTAAAGGCCTCCCCATCGAGGTCCTCATCTGAGTCCTGTGCAGCAGAACTCGCGCGCGAACTCTCCCTCCAGGGAGCTGACTCCTGAGTTATCCTTTCCCCCTGGCCTTGCTGCAGCCCATTCATCCCTGGTGCCTCACCCTGTGCACATCCCACTACTATACTAGCCTCTAAAGATCGCATAGTGCCAGTATCTGAGCTGGTGCCTGCGGGTGAGACATGCAGTGACGCGGTGTGTTGTTCCTCCTCCTCTTCTCCCCCCTCGCTCTCTATGGTGCCCTCAGGGACAGGCTGCTCATTATCTGAAAGCATAAAGGCACAAAAGTCGGGTTAAGGTGAGGGGAGGGGGCAGGAAGGGAGAAATGCATGCATACAGCATGATTAGCTGGAAAGTGGGAAAGGCTTGTGGGGTGAGGGGGAAGTGGGATGTGAGAAGAAGGAGTAGGGATGAACATACCGTTGTTGTCCCCAAGGGGGTCAACGTCACCGGTGGCCACGGCGCCCACCACCTGGTGCCCAATGATTTGCAGCACTCAATTCTCCAGCGCAGACAGTGGTTGGGTGTCGGCTTGACCCCCGCCTGTGCGCTCCTGCTCCCTCCTGTTGTGAGCCACCTTGGCCTGGAAGCAAAAGGAAAGTGTGTGAGTGAGTGTGGAGCAATGTGTCTAGGAGATGTGCCTGCCATAGTTGAATATCTGTCATTGTTTGCAAGGTATGAGATGTGGGTGTGAGTGTTGGTAGGTAGAGATTGTTGGTGGGTGAGTGCTGGGGGTGTGATGCTTTGGGCAGTGTGTGCAGACTGAGGTTCAGGTGGTGGTATGTAGCATTTGTTGAAGCATTGACTCACCATGACCACCCGAGTGAGGTTGTTAAATTTCTTCCTGCACTGTGTGTGGGTCCTGGGGACCACAGTGCTGCCCGAGACCTACTGGGCTACCTCCCTCCACATGGTGCGGAAGACTTGCGGCGAGAGCCTCCTGCCACTTGCCGGGTGGAGCACCGCCCTCCGTCTCTCCACAGCGAAGACCAACGCCTCCAATGCTTGGTCACAGAATCTGCAGGCTCTCTCCCTGGGGCGTGGATCTGCCATGAGTACAGCTGGTTGAGTTGTCCGGCTCCTTGGGCTTGGTCTGCTCCTGCTTGCTGACACAGGTTCACAGCCGACAATGCTGAGAATGAGGTCTTGCAGCATGAATGAGCCTCCCCTTTAAGAACTGGAAAGAGCCTGTGGCAATGATGACTTGCGATTAGACTGCACCTGATATTGGTTAGCGCTCTGAGTGTAACGTCTCTGAGCTAGTCCGTTAGCACTTGATTTAGCGCTCCCATCCTTTCTTTGAGCGATGACACTGAATTTTGCGTGCAACGATATTCATTAGTGCCTGGCGCTCGATCTCAAAACGTTTCCAAAGTTAGCGCCCACTCCTGGGCGATAATGAATTTCTCCCCCTATGATTCTATAAGCCAAAAGTAATATATATTTTGGTGTTGTTTGATGTACTTTTCAATAATTTAGAATATAAATACAGGAAACTCTCGTTTAAACGGCACCTAAATATCCAGAATTCTCTATTAACCGGCAAAATTCATACTCCGAAAACAACACCTCAATAACCGGAAATGTTGCCGAGTCCGAGTCTCCCGCGGTGGCCGAGTTAGTCAGTGGGGGTAGTTCTCCAAACTGCCACTACTCGGCTTCTTGGCGCTGTCGGAAGTCGGAACACCTCAATAACAGGAGTCTGACTCTCCCGCGCTGCTGGTAGTCTCTTCCGATCCGCCATTTTTCTGTGTGTCTCGCCATGTTCACCATCATCACCATCACCATCATCAAGTTTGCGGATGATACCACGGTAGTAGGCCAGATCACCAACAACGATGAGTCAGCCTACAGAGAGGAGGTCCAGCATCTCATGAAGTGGTGCGCCGATAACAACCTGGCCCTTAACATCAAGAAAACCAAAGAAATCATTGTGGACTTCAGGAAGTCTAAAGGCGGAAGTCACACCCTCATCCACATCAATGGGGCTGTGGTGGAAAGGGTGGACAGCTTTAAGTTCCTCGGAGTCCACATCACGGAAGACCTCTCCTGGTCCCTCAATACCTCCTCTCTGGTGAAGAAGGCCCAGCAGCGCCTATATTTCCTAAGGAGGCTGAAGGGATGTAACCTGTCACCCCTGATCCTCTCTAACTTTTACCGCTGCACAATAGAGAGCATCCTGACGAACTGTATCACAGTATGGTATGGCAGCTGTAGCTACTATGACCGGAAAGCCCTGCAGCGGGTAGTCAAAACTGCCCAACGCATTACCGGCACCCGGCTACTGACCATAGAGCACATATACCAGAAACGCTGTTTACGGAGGTCATGGTCCATCATCAAAGACCCTACCCACCCCAGCCACAGTCTGTTCGCCCTCCTGCCATCTGGGAGACGCTACAGATGCATTCGCACCCGTACGACCAGATTTAGGAACAGCTTCTTTCCCAGGGCTGTCATCCTACTGAACTCCACAAATAAACTCTAAAGCCTGCACATCTGCCAATGCACTTTATTATGGTTATGTTTATGTTAATGTATTACAAGCCAAATGTATGTTGAATGTTTAAATGTCTTAATCTAAATGTACACTCTCGGGAGCCGCAAGCCTACATTTCGTTGTACTGCACTTGTGCACTAACAATGACAATAAAAGTTGATTTGATTTGATTTGATGTTTATCATGAATTATCTCCCCCATTTTGCATTATGGGATTCTGTAGGTGAGTACCCAATTACTGTATACTGCACATTTCTTGATTTTTTAAATTTTTGTTTGTTAAAAATAGCCTCGGTAGATAACCCTCTCCGTCATCCGGAATTTTTAATCAACCGGCAACATCCCGGTCCCATCAGTGCCGGATACCAAAGAGTTTCCTGTATACTTGTATAAATATATAAGCCCCAGGAATAGATATTCAACAAAAAGCATCTTGTTGGACTGTGACTGGCACTTTGTTGGAATTAATTAGTCAATTATACAGCAGTAATTTGAGCTGAAGGGCGACTTATGATGCAGCTATCTAGCAAGAGTGCCCATGTGATTCTACTCTCCCTGATGACTATGAAGGGTTACAAGTTGTTCGCTCTTGTGGTGTTAGTCAGTTGATCAACATTGTTGTTGATGAATACTGCCACATTTTTTCATCAAAGATGAAAAGGAGGATATTGTTTTCTTCAGACTGTAACTAAAGCGATTCTAAAATTTGAAATAGAGACCAAACCAAAATTAAAATGATTTCGCAGTCGGTGGTCTTTGGCAACTTTTGGAACAGGTGTTGGAAGCTGAAGCAGGCAAAGAGTTAAGGTTAGCACTCAAGAGCTGGCCTTAAACCCGTTCTTGTCGAGCATAAATTTGCATCTCAGATGGTTGTGAGTAGAGCACTAATGGCCACTGGTTGTTGTTAACCTTACTCTTCATGAAACCCGGAGGTTACAGGGCTGTAGGCTTTAGAGTCATCCGTACTGTCGGAGGAACGTCCTGCTCTAAATCCAGCCTGCCAAACTTGACCTGGGATTACTTAGTGCTAAGCACGATATTGCTTTGTTCCTCAGCGCTGTCATTCATTACCCTTAGCAGTACAGCTTTGGAGAAAAGTACAAAGTTATTGTGAATTCTTAAATGTTAATACATCTGTAATAATTTATTGGTTCAGATACTGATTTTGATTTTCTAAACCTCGTTCAGGAATAAATTACCCGTTCAAGTACAGAATGTGCCTTTCAGTTAGTTTTAATAGGAAATGCAGGCTGGTTTGGGAATTGGGAATAATACCCAGTAGTCTCTAGTTTCAAATTGAAATGTTGCAGCACATCATTTCTGGGAATGATAATCTGACTATAAAGTTAACTTTATTCTGCAAGTGGGATACATGCATAAAGAAACCGCAATGTGTAAATTGGAAGAGCACGCTAAAAGGTAGTTCCAAAGTGATTTGCAAACAGCTAAACCAAGGGCATTTTACAGGCCTGTTTGTCAGAACTAAAGTCAGTTATGACAGAGCTCAACCATATTTTTCACCTAAAAGGCAACAGAGTTATGGAATAAGTTACAAGACCACTGAGGCTGACAGTATAAATAATATGTTTCCTCAGAGAGACGTGCCTGAAGGTTGGTGATCTACAACAAAAAAAGGAGCGGCCACGTTTGTCTTACCTCGTCTTTTCCTTGCTCTACACAAATCAGGCCTTGCAAATCCAGTGGGCATGACTCCAGGGAATACGCTGGGTTCGTGCCCCACTGATGCCCTCCAACGCTGACTTTGCAGGGTCAGAGAGAGAGGGCCTCAGGTACATGCGGCCAAGGGTTGCATGTACCACTACAGGTGCATGCTGGCATGACCAATCAGTTATCTCTGTGCAGAGTGTGGATCAAACCTAGGACCGTCCTGAGTGTATGTTCTTGTCAGTTACTCACTGCATAAACTTATGAAGTAGTTTATTAAACACTGGCTATTAAATACTCATTGATTTATCAGACTGTACAGAGAATTATTCCTGATCCCTGCTTTCTTTATCTTTTTTTATCTGCAGCATAACCAAGACCGCCTATTTCCATCTCCATAACATCGCCCGTCTCCGCCCCTGCCTCAGCACATCCGCTGCTGAAACCCTCATCCATGCCTTTGTTACCTCTAGATTTGACTATTCCAACACACTCCTGGCTGGCCTCCCACATTCCACCCTACGTAAACTTGAGGTCATCCAAAATGCTGCTGTCGGTGTCCTAACTCGCACCAAGTCCCGTTCACCCATCATCCCTATGCTCGCTGACCTACATTGGCTTCATAGAAACATAGAAGATAGGAGCAGGAGTAGGCCATTTGGCCCCTCGAGCCTGTTCCGCCATTCAATGAGATCATGGCTGATCATCCAAATTCAGTACCCTGTCCCTGCCTTCTCCCCATATCCCTTGATCCCTTTAGCCTTAAGAAATATATCTAACTCCTTCTTGAATATATTTACTGAATTGGCCTCAACTGCCTTGTGTGGTAGAGAATTCCACAGGTTCACCACTCTCTGGGTGAAGAAATTCTTCCTCATCTCAGTCCTAAATGGCTTACCCCTTATCCTTAGACTGTGACCCCTGGTTCTGGACTCCCCCGCCATCGGGAACATCCTTCCTGCATCTAGTCTATCTAGTCCTTTTAGAATTTTATAAGTTTCAATGAGATCCCCTCTCATTCTTCTAAACTCTAGCGAATATAAGCCTAATCGACCCAATCTCTCCTCATACGTCATTCCTGCCATCCCAGGTATCAGTCTGGTGAACCTTCGCTGCACTCCCTCCATGACAAGAACATCTTTCCTCAGATAAGATAAGCAGCGCCTCAATTTCAAAATTCTCATCCTTGTTTTCAAATCCCTCCATGGCCTCGCCCCTCCCTATCGCTGTAATCTCCTCCAGTCCCACAACCCCCCGAGATATCTGTGCTCCTCTAATTCTGCCCTCTTGAGCATCCCAGATTATAATCGCTCAATCATTGGTGGCCGTGCCTTCAGCTGCCTAGGCCCTAAGCTCTGTAATTCCCTCCTAAACCTCTCCGCCTCGTGACCTCTCTTTCCTCCTTTAAGACGATCCTTAAAACCTACCTCTTTGACCAAGCTTTTGGTCACCTGCCCTAATTTATCCTTATGTGGCTTGGTGTCAAATTTTTTTTGTCTTAAAATACTCCTGTGAAGCACCTTGGGACATTTTACTATGTTAAAGGTGCTATATAAATACAAGTTGTTGTTGTTACATTAAAAATCTCTTCCTTTCTCTAATCCATGCTCCCCCCAAATTATATGTCTGAGCTCCAATCGTGGCGGAGAGAATGGACACCTGAACTGCTTCCAAGCCTCTTTTTTTATTATTCGTTTTTATGGGATGTGGGCGTCGCTGGCAAGGCCAGCATTTATTGCCCTTCCCTGATTGTCCTTGAGAAGGTGGTGGTGAGCCGCCGCCTTGAACCGCTGCCGACGTCGCACTTCAATTGGATGCCAGGAGATTTCGCTAAGCAGCTGAAAAGGCATTTCATTCCCCTGCTTATTGACCCTCTTTCCCTGTAGACAGAAGCCAAGCTCTGCTCGCCTCTTCCACCTTGACAGCACAGCTGAGTTTGAGGCCTGGTATGTAAAGGCTCAAATCTGCATCCTTGCCCTCTTGTGGCCTAATGAGTTCGAATATCCACACACACGCTGTCACCACACCACTCTGACTGTTGCCCTAAGGAGACCAGTGTTCTATAATTTTTAAAGGGTTAAGTACATTAGTACTGCTATCTAGAGAAGTGAAAATAGAGATTAATGCAAATGTATAGAAAATGCCACATAATCCTGGTCTCAATTTGTACTCTCCACATTTGCACCATCACTAATAGAGGCCTTTCCCTGACCGCTCAAAGCTGAAAGCCTTCTCTTATAATACTTTGTCACAAGCAAACTCACATTTAAAGTTGCCGGCCATTTGGACTATGAAAGTGGACATTTTATAGACTGCATCATAGGGTTTGCATATACTATAGGCATCATTGCAAAGATTGTCTACCTCATTAAGTAGAGGCCGTTAAAATCTCACGCACAAAAGCGGGTGTGGATGTTTATTCGATACAGTGAAGCTGCAGACAATGAGTCACGGCCCACCATTAACATTAGTAAGGATGAATGGATAAATCACAAGTGACAAAGTTGCAAGTGACGTATGATTGCCTCACCAGCGGTGACATTTATCATAACTCATGATGGTATTTACAATTTCTATTTACAACGCCTGTAGTAGGTTTTCAAGGTATTCAATGCATCTAATGTCCTGTACATTGCATCTTCTAATGCCGTGGTTCCATTACTGTGACTAAAGGAACAGTATTCCGGTAGATTGATGAGATATACGATTGTGCAGAAGACCTGTGTAACTTGATCACAACTTCCCATGTCACATATCTGGCATAATGTACATAATACATAGCTGCATACTGACATGGTGTCAGCTGTGGCTCAGTGGGTAGCACCCTCGCCTCTGAGTCAGAAGTCATCATGGGGTCAAGTCCCACTCCAGAGACTTGAGCACAAAAATCTATGGCTGACGTTCCCAGTGCAGTACTGAGGGAGTGCTGCACTGTCGGAGGTGCTGCCTTTCTGGATGAGATGTTAAACCAAGATCCTGTTTACTCTCTAGCGTAAAATATCCCATGGCACTATGTCAAAGAACAGCAGGGAAGTTATCTCTGGTGTCCTGGGGCCAATATTTATCCCACATTACAGTAAAACAGATTATCTGGTCATTGTCACATTGCTGTTTGTGGGAGCTTGCTGTGTGCAAGTTCGCTGCTGCGTTTCCCACATTAGAACAGTGACTACACTTCAAAAGTACTTCATTGGCTGTAAAGCGCTTTGGGACGTCCTGAGGTTGTGAAAGGTGCTATATAAATGCAAGGCTTTTATGTATGCGTGTGATAAGCCCATATCTTACTGAGGGGATTTCTTTCTTTGAGTGGGGGGACAGGGGGAAGAGAGGAGTGCCGAGGAGTGAAAGGCAGAGGCTAATTTTGGAGATAAATGTCGGCATCAAGCTCTCCTACCAGTGAAACCTACCCAAGGTTAGAAGTTGTTTTTTTTTCCTGAAAACAGCATGAAGATCCCGTGGGAAGGGCTCCCAGCAAATCTGCATCCTCCTCCTCCTCCTTTTCCTCCTGAAGCGGGAATTTTTTTTCTAAATTTATTCTTGGGATGTGGGCATCGCTGACAGGGCCACTGTTTAATGCCCATTTCTTAAAACGTTAGCGCTAAAGTGCTGCAGATGCCTGTTACAACTGATGTGTGTCAGTGCTGCACCAATCATCAACTATTGAGACCAGCCTGGGCAATCATTTTTCTCATCATTTAAAAATTACCTTTTAATTTGACTGAAAAAATCTCAACATATTTGTGCTTTGGTATTCCCCAGGCAGTAAATTCACAAATATCTTCTGTCTACAATACCTCTACCCCTTCCCAATGTAGAATACACCTCCATTTTAAACAGTTAAATATCGGGGAAAATCTGTGTATAATTCCGAACCTTTCAGCTTTGAAACCATTAAAATAAATCATATGGCCATGTGCCCTCACAAGAGCTGCATTGCAACATATAAACCATTAATATGTTAATATATTATATATATATATATATAAATATTGTGCAAATTTTTCCTTATTTAAAGAAAGTTTTTAAAAATTAATAATCTTTACAATTTGTATTACTTATTTAACCAATACTCCTTTATTTACAACTTTACAACAGTGACTACACTTCAAAAAGTACTTCCTTGGCTGTAAAGCGCTTTGGGACGTCCGGTGGTGGTGAAAGGCGCTATATAAATGCAAGTCTTTCCTTCCTTTTTTTTCTTTTTTCTTTAACAAAGAAAACGTCAGGCATAATTCTGGTCCCTTAGCAGGTCCATCCATCTTGCAGGTAATGGAAGACACAGGGTTCAATGTGGTCTCAATCAGTAGGCTGACCTCATTCCCTCGGCAACCATTGTGCTCAGCTCACAGTAGTATGTGTACGTTCTTATTTCAGTGAAGAAATGCTAATTCAATCCTCAGAAACATTACTAGACTCTGGAGGCAGAGCTTTTTCTTGTTCAGGTCACTCTGCAGTTTAAGGTCGTAATGAAGGTTTAAAATTCCCACAGTATTATTCAAACAGGCTTTCAAATAGTCTCTAAGGAAGCCAAGATCACCTTCGAGTTGCTGTACTGCTTCAGTTATTTGTGTGATGGCGCCGATGAAGATGGCTGCCGTCCTTGCGGGCTCCGTGCGTACCAGGCAGCTAAGTGTCCTTTGCTGCTTGGTGCGCTCGGTTCGTTAAGAAAAAAGCATTTCACTGACTGGATTTCACTTCTTGTATTTGGTTATGTGACAAATAAAATTGAAATTGAAAAAAAAATTGAAATTGTAATATTGAAGAACATAGCCATTTAACAGAAGCTGACTATGACAGTTGAGATCTTTTGGTGTACCATTCCTCTAAATACTATGGAGTCATCAGTTATGGATTCATAGGAGTACAGTAGCATAGTGGTTATGTTACTGGGCTAATAATCTAGAGGCCTGGACTAATTATCCTGAGACAGGAGTTTGAATCCTACTACGGCAGCAGGTGGGATTTGAATAAATCTGGAATAAAAAACTAGTGTCAGTAATGGTGACCATGAAACTGTCGGATTGTCGTAAAAACCCATCTGGTTCACTAATGTTCTTTAGGGAAGGAAATCTGCCGTCCTTACCCGGTCTGGCCGATATGTAACTCCAGACCCACAGCAATATGGTCGACTCTTAACTGCCCCTCTGACATGGCCCAGCGAGACACTCGGTTGTATTCAAGAAGGCGGCTCGCCAGCACCTTCTCAAGGGCAGTTAGGGATGGGCAATAGGTGCCGGCCTTGCCAGCGATCCTGTGAATGAATATAAATCTGTAATACACTACCTTAGAGAGACACCGGGGAAAGTGTCAAGTCAAAGCTTGGTGCTCTCTCACAGGGATCAGTGAGGAGAAAGGACCTCTTTCTGTGTCTGGTTATGGAGAACTTCACCATTAGCTTGGCAGCTGGTAAATGAGGATCTAGGAATTTCTTTCAAGAATGTGAAATAAACTTTTTTTTAAAGTTGGTGTTATTGAAGTCTTTCTGTAAATGCATTGGACTGCTGAAGGAGTTTGTGAAACAAAATTTTACGCTTTCATTAACTATAGTGGAACATTCTGGGTGTGCGACATGGTACCACGGAGTGATAGGATTGAGCTTTGTGCCTGGATTTCCATACATAATAAGATCTTGATCTCGACTGAATCATCTGGCAGATTTGGCAGGAGGCAGAATCATTTTTTTTATTCGTTCATGGGATGTGGGCGTCGCTGGCAAGGCCGGCATTTATTTCCCAACCCTAATTGCCCTTGAGAAGGTGGTGGTGAGTCGCCTTCTTGAACCGCTACAGTCCGTGTGGTGAAGGTACTCCCACAGCGCTGTTAGGGAGGGAGTTCCAGGATTTTGGCCCAGCGATGATGAAGGAACGGCCGATATATTTCCAAGTCAGGATGGTGTGTGACTTGGAGGGGAACTTGCAGGCAGTGGTGTTCCCATGCACCCGCTGCCCTTGTCCTTCTAGGTGGAAGAGGTCGCGGGTTTGGGAGGTGCTGCCGAAGAAGCCTTGGCGAGTTGCTGCAGTGCATCTTGTAGATGGTACACACTGCAGCCACGGTGCGCCGGTGGTGGAGGGGGTGAATGTTTAAGGTGGTGGATGGGGTCATAAGGGAGAGTTGACCCATGTTTCGCTCACGTGGATCTCCTACTGCCCTGTAGTAGAATTAGTCCGAGGCAGATGAATGCAACAACAGGACAGAATGAGAGCTGTCTTAAATCTGGCAAGAGGCTCCAGTATCGTAAAGTTGTTATGTAGTAATTTTGACATGCATGCACTACGTCATAAAATTTGGCGTGTTGCACTTGACTCATAGCAAATAGCAAATATTAGAAGGATTTATTTTTATCAGAAATTTATGTCAGTTTTGTAATAATTAGGACGGGCTTTCAGCCAATTTAGCTGCACAGAGCAAGGTGAGTGTGTTTTACTCTTCCGAGATTAATTGTCCAGATAGGACATTCATAACCACAAGGCATCATTTAATAACTGGAACTCCATAAGGAGTACTCTATTAAAACTGCAAATGGTTTTGACAGAGGGATGGCGACCTTTATTAAGCCTATATATATACATATACCCAGCAGCAGTATTCAGTCCAGCTATTTTAGACTGACACTCCAGTGAAACGGCAGCCACAACCAAACCATTTGCTTCTCGTTGAATTTTAAAATGTATTTTAAAATGGAAGAGAATGGATGTTGCCCATTCTTTCATATTGAAAGTAAATAATTTGTATTTGAGCTGAGCTCTTTGCTTAATAGCCTTCTCGTCTCTCTATAAATATTATTTTGCTGCACGGTAATTGAAAACTTGTTTTTTCCCGTAGATTTTCTAATGCTAACAATTGTATGTATGTTCTATATACATTTAAACAAGCCACAGCTATAAATTCATATCAGCACCGATCAATACGTTTCTAGTAAAATAATGGCACTGAAAAAAAACAGCGAAACAAGAAGCTACGACAAATGTTAACAAGCATATATTCTGTAGCTTTGCCCATTTTTCATAAGCGCCCTACATCCCAACTGCTGTCTTGAGCAGTATAGAAAATCCTGCTTCTTCGCCCCAACGCTTTCCTATATAGTAACTGTTTCTCACTTTACTGAGTGAGTCTGGATCAATGATGTAACTATGGGCTGGCGCTGGGTTACACGTAACTGGTAAACTTTTTATGTTACTCTCTCTCTCTCTCTCTTAGGCAGTCCCTCGGAGCCGAGGATGACTTGCTTCCACATTAAAAATGAGTTCTCAGGTGACTGATGAGTCCAATGCGGGACCTACAGTCTCTGTCACTGGTGGGGCAGACGGTGGTTGAAGGGGCGGGTGGGTGGGGTGCTTGGGTTGACGTGCATTCCTTCCGCTGTTTGCGCTTGGCTTCCGCTTGCTCCCGGCGAAGAGACTCCAGGTGTTCGGCGCCTTCCCGGATGCTTCTCCTCCATTTTGTGCGGTCTTGGGCCAGGGATTCCCAGGTGTCGGTGGGGATGTTGCACTTTTTCCAAGGAGGCTTTGAGGGTGTCCTTGAAGCGTTTCCTCTGCCCACTTGGGGCTCTCTTGCCTTGCCAGAGCTCCGAGTAGAGCGCTTGTTTTGGGAGTCTTGTATCGGGCATGCGGACAATGTGACCCATCCATCGGAGCTGATTGAGCGTGGTCAGAGCGTCGATGCTGGGGATGTTGGCCTGAGCGAGAACACAGATGTTGGATTTACAGTGCTGCCTTCAGGCACAGTGCTATAATATAAGTTGTGCTAGCATATGCTCCCTGTCATGAATCTTACCATTCATGTAGAAATGACTCATGAGATATCACTGGGCGGCCAGCTGGTGGCGCCATCCAAGGAAAGTATAAATACTCGGGCGTGAGCCCAGCTTGCTCAGGACGTTTCTGTAACCAGGAACTAGTGATGTAACTAGAAACTCATGGTTGTGAAACAGTTGATTGAAGCCTTGTTTTATACTCAAACCAAGTGCGTAGTAGTTTTCTTACATCACTCCCCATCTCAAAAGGAAAGCAAAGGTGAATATTGGCCAACTGTGATGCTTCCTCTGGGCTGCCATTGTTTTCTGACTGTGAGTTCTCAGCTTATCTGTATGGGGTAGTAGTGCAATTTTTCCTTCGGAACCTGAGAAATAGGAACAGGAGTAGGAATAGGAGCCTCTCGAGCCTGCTCTGCCATTCAATAAGAGCATGGCCTATGTAGAAAACCCTCTATATCTAGGAAAAGTCATGGCCAAAAAGGTTACGTTGCAAATCTTGATCATATGCAATGGTTCCAATGTAGGTGCTGATCTCCAAATCTGCTCTAGACTATAAACAGGACAACTTCACCATGAGATGAAGCAGATCCTATAGCAAAACTGCTCCCACAATATAAATGGATTATTAGACAACCTGTCTCCATCAGTCCAGGCTCAGCTTGTGTGCTGTTATCACTGGCACGACAGTTCATCACTAGCAATACAAGAGTCTGACCACCACTAGACTATAAAGGAAACCAGCCAAATTATATATGTCACATTACTTTGTATTATTAAGTAGAGAAAATAAATGGTGGCTGGGGGACATGGTCCAAAACGTCACTCATTGGGTTAGCCGATATTATAAAATATTTGTCAAAGTTGGAGAAGTAATTCCTGCTCCCTTGACCTCAGCCCTACTGAACTGCTGACCACCAATCTTCCCTTTCCAGCCCTCATGCTAGCTGTCATTATAAATGATTCGCTTTCCTCAGGCACTGTCCCCCTCTCTTCAAACCCATCCTCAAGAACTTGGCCCCCTTTGTCCTTCTAAGCTACCCCCATCTCCTACAAAGTCCTTGAACAAGGTGTCGCCTCCCAGATTTGTGCCATCTCTCCCACAGTTCCCGGCCTGAATTTTTCTGTCCCTCCCACAGCAGCATCATAGTCCGTCAAAGTCATGAATGGCATTCTTGGAGACTGTAACCGTCCCTCATCATTTTCCTCGACCTCTCTGAAACTTTGACACACTCAATCACACCATCCTCCTCCCAAACCCTCGCCTTCATCATTCAGTTCAGTGTGACTGCCCCTCGCTTGGTTGTACTCTTACCTAACCAATCGTAGCATCTCTACCAATGGCTTTGATGTAAGAAAACTACTAGGCACTTGGTCTAAGCATTAAACAAAGCTTTAATCAACTGTTTTACAACATGGAGATCTAGTTGTGTCCTTCACTAGTTCCTGTTAAGAATGCCCTGCGCAAGCTGGGCCCGTGCCCGAGTATTTATACTCTCCCTGGACAGCGCCACCCGTAGGCCGCTCAGTATTATTTCATAAGTCTTTCTTTCATGAATGACTGATTCATGTCAGGCTTCTCTTCCCGCTCCCGCACTGTCGCCTCCGGAGTCCCCCAAGAATCTATTCTTGGTCCTCCCCCCCTCCTCTTCCTCATCCACATGTTGCCCCGTGCAAAAGTTGGGTGAGCTTCCACATTTTAGCTGATGATACCCAGCTCTACCTCTCCACCACCTCTCTAAGCCGCTCCACTGCCTCTGTACTGTCCGATTGCTGGTTTGACATCCAGTCTTCGAAGAGCTGAACATTGGGAAGACTGAAGCCATTGTCTTCACCCCAACCACAAACTCTGTACCTTAGCCATTGACTCAACTCCACCTCCCTTCCTTGCCGCTGTCACTTTCAGCCTTCAGCTGGAACGACAGAGCCTCATCCATTTATACAAAAAATTTAATTGATGAATTATAAATATTCTGGTCTGAAATATTTACAAACAAGAAACTTTGACTGGAATTAATGTGGACTGATTGCTGGAAAGCTTATCACTGTTAGCCCCAGAATCTATTATATCACGTTTTGATATTGACTTCACCCTACTAATGCACTCCTGGCTGGCCTCCCACATTCTACCCTACGTAAAGTTGAGGTCATCCAAAACTCGGCTGCCCATGTCCTAAATCGCACCAAGTCCTGTTGGCCCATCACCCCTGTGCTCACTGACCTACATTGGCTCCCGGTTAAGCAGCGCCTCAATTTTAAAATTCTCATCCTTTTTTTCAAATCCCTCCATGGCCTCACCCCTCCCTATCTCTGTAATCTCCTCCAGACCCCACAACCCTCCGAGATCTCTGCGCTTCGCCAAATCTGGTCTCTTGAACATCCCTGATTTTAATCGCTCCACCATTGGTGGCTGTGCCTTCAGCTACCAAGGCCCTAAGTTCTAGAATTCCCTCCCTAAATCATAGAAACATAGAAACATAGAAGATAGGAGCAGGTGTAGGCCATTCGGCCCCTCGAGCCTGCTCCGCCATTCAATGAGATCATGGCTGATCATCCAAATTCAGTACCCTGTCCCTGCCTTCTTTCCATATCCCTTGATCCCTTTAGCCTTAAGAAATATATCTAACTCCTTCTTGAATATATTTAATGAATTGGCCTCAACTGCCTTGTGTGGTAGAGAATTCCACTGGTTCACCGCTCTCTGGGTGAAGAAATTCCTCCTCATCTCTGTCCTAAATGGCCTACCCCTTATCCTTAGACTGTGACCTCTGGTTCTGGACTCCCCAGCCATCGGGAACATCCTTCCTGCATCTAGTCTGTCTAGTCCTGTTAGAATTTTATAAGTTTCAATGAGATCCTCTCTCATTCTTCTAAACTCCAGCGAGTATAAGCCCAATCGACCCAATCTCTCCTCATACGTCATTCCTGCCATCCCAGATATCAGCCTGGTGAATCTTTGCTGCACTCCTTCCATGGCAAGAACATCCTTCCTCAGATAAGGCGACTAAAACTGCACACAATACTCAAGGTGTGGTCTCACCAAGGCCCTGTACAACTGCAGCAAGACATCCTTGTTCCTGTACTCGAGCCCTCTCGCTACGAAGGCCAATCTCTCCACCTTTTTTCCTCATTTAAGACAGTCCTTGAAACCTACCTCTTTGACCAAGGTTTTGGTCATCTGCCCTAATATCTCCTTATATGGCTCGGTGTCAAATTTTGTTTTTTTGATAACGCTCCTGTGAAGCACCTTGGGATGTTTTATTACGTTAAATGCACTATATAAATGCAAGTTGTTGTTATTATTGGAAAGCTTATCCGTGTTAGCCCCAGAATCTGTTATTTCATGTATTGAAATGGACTGTATTTAAGCCGGGTTTATGGGAAATATTTCTGTTGTGCTGTGCCATGTGCTGATGAGCTAATGCAATTTTTCAGATTAATGGCTGTTCTTAAAAGCAGGTCTGGAAATAGAACAACAACTTCACAATGAAATCAGCAACTTCAGAAACTCTCTAGCTGCAATCTGTCACCTGCCATTTAACGCAAGAATCAATTTCGCTATAGCTTGAGAACCTTGTGCACTGGGAATATTAATTGTTATCGTTGTATGCAGAGCTCAGACTCCCGTACTTTGACAGTCATCATAATACGTGTTGGGTGACAGCTCTCTGAACATGAAACATGTCACTTGCAGCTAAAAAGCGTTCTAGATTTTCAAATTAAAAATTGGGTGAAGTACCATCGCAATTATTGCCGTGTTTCCTGAAAGTGAAAACATTATAGCTGTCTCTCATTGCTAATTGACGGATGTGTCTCCAATTGTGACTAAGGTTGTATAATCTGAGGCAATTGAGCTGTTATCACCACACAGAACAGAGCCCTGTGATACCCTGATTACATTATTCATGTGTCTGCTAAACGTGTACCTGTTTATGCCAGTTTATAAACTGGACTCACTGACGGGGTCCCTTCTGCAGCAAGAGGCCCCAGGTCTGTGATGCCCAAACCTAAGCAACCTTGGAGCTCTGCTTCTGGCTCTGTGGGTAAATGTGTCACTTGGAGTAGTACTGTGCCAAACAGAGCAGAAGGTCCACCGGGCTCTTGGAGACATTGGGCTGGATTTTACCTTAGATCCGGAGTTCGAGGCAGGACTGCTGGTTTTCGGGTTTCAGTCCCGCCCCCAACGACGTCTGATGAACAGACGCTATTTTCCCTTGATTGGCCTTGTTAAGCCCCGCCCTATGGGCTTGCTGGCCAATTAAGGGAAAGCCGGTGTCAGATGATGTCAGTGCATGACGTTTCATCTGCCGGTTTTGTTAAAGTGACAGGCACCATAAGTTTTTGACAGATGAATTGTCAGTGTTTGACAGCATTGAGGTGCTGTCAAACACTGACATTCACTGTCCACAGGTGAGCCCTTGCACCCATGCTCTCCAATGACTCTCTCCTTAGGATGAAACAGATGGCAGCTGCAGGTGAGACTGCAGAAGCCATCTGTCACTTCTCCCGATGAGATGAGGCTGCACAAACACATCACAGCTTGTCACCTGCAGAAGCATCAAACCACAGTAAAAAAATTCCCCAACATTCTCTCACCTGTCATATTTACCAGTGTCCCATTGCAGCCTTCACACTACCTCTGCAGCTGTCATTTCTACAGTTACAGTACAACAGACCCACAGCTCACCTCACTTACCCTGGCGGGGTTTCCTGACGTCGGGAAGCCCGCAGCAGTAGGTGCAAAATGGGAAAAAGTCTCTTCACTGCCTGTTAACTATCTGTTAACTATCTGTTAACTATCTGTTAACAGGCAGTTAATTGGCTCTAATCCCCTCCCCACCGCTAGGAGACGGGTCCCTGTGTGAATCGGGGACCCGCCTCCTGGGAAGATCGTTTGGAGGCGGGTTGGGAGCGGGTTTGGGACCCGCTCCCATTTTTTACCATCTTGCCACCGGTCCCGCCTCCAAACCCGCCCCCTGAGCGCTGGTAAAATCCCCCCATTGTTTGTAAGCTTGGAGTCAGCTTCCATATGTACATCAATGATGCCCAGGTTTTCTACCCCTCACCTCCAGGATTGTTGCTGTGCTGTACAATATCATTACCATGGATGGGCCAGAATTTCATCCAATTAAATGTTGGCGAGACCAAAGACATCCTATTCCATTCAAATGAGTTTCCGACCACATGTCCGCGGCATACCTAAGACCGCCTATTTCCACCTCCGTAACATCGCCCGTCTCTGCCCTTGCCTCAGCTCATCCGCTGCTGAAACCCTCATCCATGCCTTTGTTATCTCCAGACTTGACTATTCCAACACACTCCTGGCTGGCCTCCCACATTCCAACCTACGTAAACCTGAGGTCATCCAAAACTCGGCTGCCCATGTCCTAACTCGCACTAAGTCCCGTTCGCCCATCACCCCTGTGCTCGCTGACCAACATTGGCTCCTGGTTAAGCAGCACCTCGATTTCAAAATTCTCATCCTTGTTTTCAAATCCCTCCATGGCCTCGACCCTCCCTATCTCTGTAATCTCCTTCAGCCCCACAACCCCCCTGAGATATCTGCGCTCCTCTAATTCTGCCCTCTTGAGCATCCCCGATTATAATCACTCAACCACTAGTGGCCGTGCCTTCTGTTGCCTGGGCCCTAAGCTCTGGAATTCCCTCCCTAAACCTCTCCGCCTCGCTACCTCTCTTTCCTCCTTTAAGACACTCCTTAAAACTTACCTCTTTGACCAAGCTTTTGGTCACCTGCCCTAATTTTCCTTATGTGGCTCGGTGTCAAATTTTTTGTCGTATACTACTCCTGTGCAGCGCCTTGGGACATTTTACTACGTTAAAAGTGCTATATAAATACAAGTTGCTGTTGTTATTGTTGTTGTTCTTGCCAGAAGTTCCTCACATTTCTCCGATTCCATCCCCTTCTCTGGCTGTTTGCTGAGGCTAAAGCCAACCTTGCTGTCCAGTCCGACCCTGAGCTGAGCTTCAAACCTGACATGCAGTCCATCACCAAGATCATCTGTTTCCTCCTCTGTCCCTACCTCACTTCTAGCACTGGGAAACCCTCCTTCGCACCTCAGTTACCTCCAGGCTTGACTTCTCCAAAACCTCCCTCATCAGCCTCCTGAGCTCCACCTGGAACAATCTCCAAATCATCCAAAACTCGATCAACCACATCCTACCTGTGCTAAGCCCCACCTCAATTCACCTCTGTTCTGCTCAACTTCTATTGTCCATCCACAGTCAATTGGTTTTCAAAATCCCCAAACTCATTTCGGGTCTCACTCTGCAATCCCCTGCAAACCTGCAACCCAGCTTGCACCCTCCGCACTTCTTATCTACAATATATTATCCACCCTGCTCCCGCCACCACTCCACCATCATTTCCCTTCCTCAACCTCTTCCTGGGCCTCTCCGGCTTGCTTCATCTCTCCCTCCTTATAAACCTGTCTCGTTGACCTCACCTTCTGTCTCCTTCCCATAATCTCTCCACAGTTCCTGTTTGATGTACAGACTCCACTCTCACGCTGGCGAAGTGCCCTGGGATGTTTTGCTAGGTTAAAGGCACTGTAAGTGTAAGTGCTTGTTTGATCGATCCTCGGTCCGTGGCAGCTGCTGCTGGCGGCTGTCGAGCCGTACCTCAGGATGATTCAGCACTTTTAGGAGAGGAGGAGGGGAAAATGTTTAAAAATTGCATTTTTATAAATAAGTGTGCTTCACTGGGCCTCTGAATTGGGCAAATAAATAGGGGCAGCAAGCTATTGCCCCAAACAGGTTTTATTATAATTAAAATTGGAGGCATGATCTCATTTCATCATGCACAGAGGACATTGAATGTAAATCACGTCAATATACAATGCGTCCAAGAAAATAAAGAAGGTCTTGCATTTCTATAGTGCCTTTCGCATCCTCAGGACATCCCAAAGCGCTTTACAGCCAATGAAGTAATTTTTGAAGTGGAGTCACTGTTGTGATGTAGGAAATGCAACAGGAAATTTGCGCACAGCAGCTCCTACAAACTGCAATGTGACAATGACCAGATAATCTGTTTTAATGATGTTGATTGAGGGATAAATATTGACCCCAGGACATCGGGGAGAACTCCCCTGCTCTTCTCCAAAAGAGTGCCATGGGATCTTTTAAGTTCACCTGAGGGAGCGGAGTGGGCCTTTGGCGTAGTGGTAGCATCCCCGCCGCTGGGCCAGAAGGCGTAGGGTTTCGAACCCTGCTCCAGACAGTCCCGGCAAGTGGAGTCGGAGCTCCGGCTCTAAATTCTGGGTTGACATCCAGCGGGATACTTGCGTCTGTGGGTGTGGGTGGCTCGCCCCCCTCGTATGGGTTGTGGGAGACCATAAAACCCTCCCGCCATAGGACTAACCACCCTAATGGCTGGTACGAAGATGGTTACGGTCACGGAAGGAGCGTTAATCGCAGCCAGAAATCCTTCCACCACTTCATACAGTTCCCCAAAGGGAACAGTGTGAAGACACGTACGATGACGACCTGAGGGAGCAGACAGGGCTTCGGTTTAAAATCTCATCTGAGAGACGGCACCTCCGACAGCGCAGCACTCCCTCAGCACTGGACTGGGAGTGTCGGCCTAGATTTTTGTGCTCAAGTGTCTGGAGCAGGACTTGAACACACAACCTTCTGACTCTGAGGCAGCCACGGCTGACACACAGGACATCATTGAAGGACATAGTAAGAAGATTCAATAAACATTCTGGAGCCTTATTTTTTTCTGCTGCCGTTTAGCTTTTGTGACAATTGTTCTCTTTTCCCTAAGGCTCTATTACTGCCACCTATGGATTTCCCAATGGGAATCCCCCTATATCCGAGCTTTTTGGAGGAAGGGAAGGAGAACCAATGGAGGGGTTCCAGGCAGGTCAGGCTGCACTAGAAATGTCCTTTGTCCACCCACTGGTATCCACCTACCTGTATCTACAGACCAAGGTGCACATACCTCACTCTGGCAGGGAATTATTGCACATGGAGGTGCCCACGTCCCAGGGGATACGATGGGAGCAGAGCTGAAACTATGAATATGACGTGTGAAGGCCTGCTTAACCACAATTGTGCATAATTCTTTGTTAGAACCCCAGTCACATTGTGAAATGCTTTAAATGGCACTGCAGGGGGAAAAAAGATGTTTCTGGCTAATCAGCAGAACCTGAGTCGCCTCACCTGCCAAGATGTCACCAATCATACCTGCAGTCATTGGCGCACCTGCCTGGCAATGACTGGGGCAGCTGACTTCACAGGCGTCCGGCCACAAGGGATCTAGATGCAGAGCTACACCTATCACACACCATAGAATTGGCACAACCAGTGTGTAGGAATTATTTACGACTTTCGCACCTCCTACATTAGGTGGTAGAATGGGGTTCGTAGACCTGAATCCACTTTAACATAAAACCACACAGATACACTGGGCTAGAAATTGCGTAGCGTCCCGTTTGGGGGGCTATAACTTTTGGGGGAGCGCAGAAGTATCGCCAGGTGCTGCACAATTGATTCCGGCGGGAACTTCCGGTTTTGCGCTCCAAGAGGGAAGTGTGCACTAACTCGAGCGTTCCCACTGCCCTTAGAGCACTAAAGGGAGCGAGAGGGGCGATAGCGACAGAGCGCGGATCAATGTCCCGTGCAGCGCTGCTGGTTTTACAGGCTCCTTCACTCTGGTAAAGGGAAGGCCAATGCTGCAGTCATTGAAGGCTGAGGCTGGGAATGGTCGGTGACGGCACCTGCGATTCGTGCACAGCAGCCCCGAGCACTCTGAGAGAGAGCGGGGCTAGTCAATCGCAGGCTGGAAAAAGATCAAAATACACCACACTGGGGGCATTATTAAATGTTGGCCTACCTGACCACCACTGCCTTTCATTAGCGTTCCCCAAGCGGCCATCCGAGGTGACCACGTCTCCTGTTGTTGACGCCCGGCGATGCTGCAGGGGGGGCGAAAGCGGATTTTACATCTGGGGCGATAACGGGGCGCTGTGCACCGGATGACGTCACGATCTCCGGGGCGCAGGAGATTGCGGCGGTAAGTTTTAGCGCCAGCCCGCCATGGAAGTTCACGGGTGTCGGTAATTTCGCCGTGCCCGGTTGTGGTAAACCACTGTTTGCATTCCACTGTGTACATGCCTGGACATGCCTCGGCTGACTCCTCCCACAAGTCCTAGTATAAAGGTGACTGCTCCCCAGCCCTTTGTATTTCTGGACCGGTCGACCACTCGAGGCAGACCTTCATTCTTTTGTTAATAAAAGCCTTTAGTTACTCTCTTAACTCTCAGTCTTTTATGAGTAATTGATAGCGCATCAATTTTATTAACAAAATTTTTATAATGGAGAAGATCCTCACACCAGCATGCCTGGACTTAGATCATCGGGAGGCAGACTCATCCACCAAGTTTACTCACTGGCTTAAGTGTTTCGAAAAATTCCTGACCGCCTCCGCAGCAATCAAATCGGACGAGGACAAACTGGATGTCCTGACCTCCAAAGTGAACCACCGAGTGTACTCGGTCATCCAAGACGCGACCTCGTACGCGGACGCTATCAAGCTCCTCAAGGACCAGTACACGCGCCCAGTGAACAAAATGTACGCCAGGCACCTTCTGGGGAGTCGACCGTGGAATACCTTCAGGCACTGTCTGTGCTTGGCCGGGCCTGTGGTTGTAAGGATGTAAAGGCCGCCGTGTACACAGAGGAACTTATCCGGGACGCTTTTGTAGCGGGCCACAGATCCAATTACACCCGACAGCGACTGTTGGAGCAGAGTGACCTCGACCTCAACAAGGCCTCTGAACTTGCACTATCATTGGATGCAGCCTACCGGGGCATGGATGCCTACTCCTCTGCACCGTGGACGCCGCGGGGAATGACAGCCTGGGACACGGTAGGACCGCCTCATAGCGCCGTGCCACCCCAGCCACACCCCAGCAACGGCCCAACTACCGCAGCAGTGTCCCAAGGCCAGACAGCAGTGCCCCAAGGCCAGAAATGCTACTTCTGTGGCCAGGCAAAACACCCCAGAGCGCGCTGCCCGGTGAAAAACGCGATCTGCTCGGGCTGCGGGAAGAAGGGACACTACGCTAGCGTCTGCAGGGCCAAAGCCGCCCCGAACCCCAGCAGCGCCGCGTGTGGGCCATGCGGGCCGCCATCTTGGGCCTCCCCGGCCATGTGCGAACCACCGGTACAGCAGCCATTTTGGACGCCTCCAGCCACATGGGGATCATGGACGCCGCCATCTTGGACGACAGCCGGAACGCAGCAGGCCCCCAACACCGCCTCATCTGATACCCGCAGCGACACACCGACCCCTACGCTGGCATCCGTTACACTGGACCAAGCGAGACCGCACCAGCTGGCCAGTTCCACAATGGACATTAAGGTAAATGGTCACGATACAATCTGCCTTTTTGACTCTGGGAGCATGGAGAGCTTCATCCACCCCGACACGGTGCAGCGTTGCTCTCTCCCAGTCCTGCCTGCGCACCAGCGGATTTCTATGGCCTCCGAGTCCCAGTCGGCGGACATCGGCGGCTACTGCGTGGTGACACTTGTAGTAGACGGGACTGTGTACGATCATTTTAAACTTCTGGTCCTGCCCGACCTCTGCGCTGCCGTCCTGCTGGGGTTAGATTTTCAGTGCCACCTTAAAAGTGTTACGATGGCGTACGGTGGACCCCTACCCCCACTCACAGTCTGCAGCCAGCAGCTTCCAAATTGCCCGCCGCGCACCAGGTGCAACCTCTCCACACTCAGAGTCACCCCCCCCCCACTGTTTGCTAACCTCACCCCCGACTGTAAGCCCATCGCCACAAAGAGCAGGCGATACAGTGCCGGGGACAGGGTTTCCATTAAAACCGAAGTGGAGCGGCTCCTGAAGGAAGGGATTATTGAGGGCAGCACCAGCCCCTGGCGAGCCCAGGTTGTGGTCGTTAAGACCGGCGAGAAGCAGCGCCTGGTCATCGACTACAGCCAGACAATAAATCGCTACACCCTGCTGGACGCCTACCCACTCCCCCGTATAGCTGATATGGTCAACCAGATCGTGCAGTACCGCGTCTTCTCGACCATTGACCTGAAATCAGTGTACCACCAGCTCCCTATCCGTCCTGAGGACCGCCAGTATACCGCCTTTGAGGCAAACGGCCGCCTCTATCACTTCCTTAGGGTTCCCTTTGGCGTCACCAACGGGGTCTCCGTCTTCCAAAGGGAGATGGACCGGATGGTAGATCAAAATGCGTTGCAGGCCACTTTCCCATATCTGGACAATGTGACCATCTGCGGCCGTGACTTGCAGGACCATGACGCAAACCTCGAAAAATTCCTCCGCACCGCCCAACTCCTGAACCTGACATATAACAAGGAGAAGTGCATATTCCGCACAAACCGCCTCGCCATCCTTGGCTGTGTTGTGGAACACGGAGTCATCGGCCCCGACCCCGACCAGTGGGTCCCCTACTATGTGGACAAGGCCCGTCCGCTGATCAAGTCCACCTCTTTTCCCTTGACGGCAGAGGCCCGCTTAGCCTTCCACCGTATCAAGGAGGACATTGCCAAAGCCACCATGCACGCAGTGGACGAATCCATCCCCTTCCAGGTGGAAAGCGACGCGTCCGACTTTGCCCTGGCCGCTACCCTCAATCAGGCGGGGAGACCCGTGGCCTTCTTTTCACGAACCCTCCAAGGCCCGGAGACCAGACACTCCGCTGTTGAGAAGGAGGCCCAGCGATTGTGGAGGCTGTGCGTCATTGGAGGCACTACCTGGCCGGAAAACGATTTACCCTGCTCACTGACCAGCGTTCAGTTGCTTTCATGTTTAACAACAAGCAGAGGGGCAAAATCAAAAATGACAAGATCTTGAGGTGGAGAATCGAACTTTCCACCTACAATTACGAGACCTTGTACCGGCCCGGGAAGCTCAATGAACCCCCGGATGCGCTATCGCGTGGCACCTGCGCCAGCGCGCAGATCGATAGACTGCGGGCCCTCCACAATGACCTCTGCCACCCGGGGGTCACCAGGTTCTTCCACTTCATCAAGGCCCGCAACCTGCCTTACTCTATTGAGGAGGTCAGGACCATGACCAGGAACTGCCAAGTCTGCGCTGAGTGCAAACCGCACTTTTATAGACCAGACAGGGCCCACCTGATAAAAGCCACTCGCCCCTTCGAGCGCCTGAGCGTTGATTTTAAAGGGCCTCTCCCCTCCTCCGACCGCAATGTGTACTTCCTAAATATTATTGATGAGTACTCCCGTTTCCCGTTCGCCATCCCCTGCCCGGACATGACCAGTGCCACGGTCATTAAATGTCTGAACGACCTCTTCACCCTGTTCGGTTTCCCCAGCTATATCCATAGCGACCGGGGCTCATCGTTTATGAGCGACGAACTCCGTCAGTACCTGCTAACTAGGGGTATTGCCACAAGCAGGACCACCAGTTACAACCCCCGGGGGAACGGACAGGTGGAAAGAGAAAATGCGACAGTTTGGAAGGCCGCCCTGCTAGCCTTAAAGTCTAGGGGCCTTCCAACCTCCCGCTGGCAGGATGTGCTCCCCGATGCGCTCCACTCTATTCGGTCACTGCTCTGCACTGCCACTAATGCCACCCCTCATGAGAAAATGTTTGGCTTCCCAAGGAAGTCCACATCGGGGACATCGCTACCGCCATGCCTGACGTCCCCAGGGTCGGTCCTACTGAGAAGACACGTGAGGACCCATAAAACGGACCCCCTGGTCGAGAGGGTCGACCTCCTCCACGCCAACCCCCAGTATGCTTACATTGCATACCCGGATGGTTAGCACTGTTGCCTCACAGCGCCAGGGACCCGGGTTCGAATCCGGCCTCGGGCGACTGTCTGTGTGGAGTTTGCACATTCTCCCCGTGTTTGCGTGGGTTTCCTCTGGGTGCTCCGGTTTCCTCCCACAGTCCAAAGATGTGCGAGTTAGGTTGATTGGCTATGATAAATTGACCCTTAGTGTTAGGGGGATTAAATACGTGGGGTTACGGGGATAGGGTGGGATATGTGTTGGGGTAGGGGTTACGGGGATCGGGTGGGATATGTGTCGGTGCAGGCTCGATGGGCCGAAATGGCTTCTATCTGCACTGTGGGGTTTCTGTGATTCTGTGATTCTGTGTGACACAGTCTCCATAAGAGACCTTGCACCCTCGGGGGCCGCAGTAACCCACTACTCACTACCACCCCCCCCCACGATCCGATATCCAGCCCCAGCAGACGGCAGGCCTGGGCCCCGCGACCAGCTCGACATCTACGAGGACGACACGCCTGTGCCACAGCCTACGCAGGACTCGACGCCGGAAGCTCCACTACCCCTGCCGTCGCCACGCCGATCACAGCGGCAGACAAGACCTCCGGAGAGACTCCAATACACTAACTTTTAATACACTTCACCCCGCCGGACTCAATTTTAAACAAGGGGTGAATGTGGTAAACCACTGTTTGTATTCCACTGTGTACATGCCTGGACATGCCTCGGCTGACTCCTCCCACAAGTCCTAGTATAAAGGTGACTGCTCCCCAGCCCTTTGTATTTCTGGACCGGTCGACCACTCGAGGCAGACCTTCATTCTTTTGTTAATAAAAGCCTTTAGTTACTCTCTTAACTCTCAGTCTTTTATGAGTAATTGATAGCGCATCACCGGTCAGTACACCCTTAGCGCCCCCGTTATCGCCCCCCAGAGGCGCTAACGGGAGGCGCAAAGGAGGCCAATTTCACCCCCACTATCTCTCCCAGAGATATTTTATTTAGCCACTAACACACAGATTAAATAAGAACCCAACTTAACCCATCCTGGAATCTTCAAGTGCCGGTAGCCAAACTGACGATCTCTTGAAGTCTGTTGAATCTTCAGACGTCTTCTCTTCGTTAGACCAGGACATGTTTATCCTGGCTGACTGCAGTAAAAAAACTAGAGGGGAAAAATTCGGTAGGTTAGCACCACCCATTAGCGGCTGCAGAAGGCGGTAACGGGGCACTGATGCTGTAGCGCCGGGGCGAGGCGAATCTAGCGGTGCATGGCAAATCCGGCCCCCCCGTTGCGCTGCCGGTATGAGGTACCGCTGGGACTTCAACACCAGGTAGATCATGGCATCAGTGAGCGTGCAACACTCACTGGGCGCCCGATCTGGAAAAATGATTTTCGCCACTTACCTTTGCGCCTCGACCAGACAGCGACAGGGAGAGCAGGTGCACAGCTGCAGGAAGCTGGCTCCAGCGACGTTATTTAAAGGCATCAGCATTAATCACTCCCAGCTGTCAGGGCAGGTAAGTTTCAGTGGGTTCTTGTCAGTTTCAGCCAGTGGAGCAGTTCTTTTTTATCAGCAGTCTTCTGGCAAGTGCAAAGTGGCTTCATTTATTGTTCAAAGAGTCAAACTGCTACACTTGGCAATATTAATGGGGGCTGTACTGGTGCCACCTCGCCCTCCAGGATCTATGGTGGAGGGAGCGGAGGCAGCCAGACATATGGGGACATGTGCGCAGAGGGATAAGGAGGGACATCAGGGCTCTCACCGGGAGGCCTTACCCCCCGAGGGTATTCCAACAGCACTTCTCCTACCCTCAATTAAGCCAGAAGCTCTGCATTACCAAGGTGGTGGTGACAGAACTCTGCCACCACCTCCAAACAGATCACAGACAGAATCACAGAATCACAGAAATCCCACAGTGCAGATAGAGGCCATTTCGGCCCATCGAGCCTGCACCGACACATATCCCACCCAATCCCCGTAACCCCTACACCAACACATATCCCACCCTATCCCTGTAACCCCACGTATTTAATCCCCCTAACACTAAGGGTCAATTTATCATAGCCAATCAACCTAACCCGCACATCTTTGGACTGTGGGAGGAAACCGGAGCACCCGGAGAAAACCCACGCAAACACGGGGAGAATGTGCAAACTCCACACAGACAGTCGCCCGAGGCCGGATTCGAACCCGGGTCTCTGGTGCTGTGAGGCAACAGTGCTAACCACTATGCCACCGTGCTGCCACGGTGGCATAGATCTCCAGCCTCACACCATAATGACTTAAACCCCAGATCTCTTTTGCTCACCACATGCCCATCATACCATCCCTGTGTCATGCCATATATTAGCGTCCTCCTGGGTGCAAAGATAAAATGAGAGAGATCACAAAATATTGCAAACTCCATTAATAAATTTATGCATAAACATATCACACATATCACATTCATTCTAATAACTAATAACCCTTGTGCCTGCTATGGTTGAATAGTTGTCATTGTGTGCAAGGCGTGAGATGTGGGTGTGAGTGTTGGTAGGTAGTGATTGTTGGTGGGTGAGTGCTGGGGGTCTGGTGCTTTGGGTAGTGTGTGAAGCTTGTGGTACAGATGGTGGTATGTAGCATTTGTTGAAGCATTCAGTCACCCTGACCACCCGACTGAGGAGGACCTGACATGAGTAACCTGCTTCAGTCCTCCGGCTCCTCCTCCTTGTTGTCCTTCTCCTCACTGAGGCAGCTGCACAGCCAGCAATGCTGAGAATGAGGTGCTGCAGTATCAATGAACCTCCTCTTCAAAGTACTGGGAAAAGCCTGTGGCAATGATGAGTTGAGATTAGACTGCACCTGATATTGGTCCACCCTTTGCGTGTAACGCCACTGAGCTAGGCCTTTAAGACTTGACTTAGAGGCCAATTCATTAAATATATTCAAGAAGGAGTTAGATATATTTCTTAAGGCTAAAGGGATCAAGGGATATGGGGAGAAAGCAGGGACAGGGTACTGAATTTGGATGATCAGCTATGATCTCATTGAATGGCGGAGCAGGCTCGAGGGGCCGAATGGCCGACTCCTGCTCCTATCTTCTATGTTTCTATGTCTATGTTTCTATGTTTAGCACCCCAATCATTTCTTTGAGCAGTGAGAATGAATTTTGTGTGCAGTCTAAAGCATTAGCGCCTGGCGCTAATTCTCAAACTTTTCTAAAGATACCGCCCATTCCTGGGCTATAATGAATTTCTAGCCCCTAGTTGTTGTGTCAGTTCTTATACTTTATTTGTGCTCTAAATTCTTCTTGTGGTGTTCCCGTGTATATCTCAATCATTGGCTCATTCAAACATGGCTTTTCCCCTTGTTGCTCATGATTGGTTCAGAGTTTAGTGGGGTTACTTCACCTTGCGTGTCACTTGTTGCAGTTTAATGAGGGTCTTATCTCAAGACAGTGCTGGTCGATTCACTGGTTCCATGACAACCCCAGATCTGTCCTTGGCTGCAACTGCTCCATGAGTAATGTCTGTTAAAAAATGTTCCTCCATGTTCTTTGTTCTCAACTTGCATTTTAAAGTGGTTTAGCCACCATTAAAAGTTCTCTTTTGTATTAAAGTTCTTTCTGTTGTCAGGGATGTTTGAAATAGATTTCCCTTCAAGTGACAGCAGTGGTCAACTGTGGCCTCCAGCCTGCTTCCACCTCTTTCCAGACACTCTATAACGCTGATCTGTGGGGACGATGCCCTGGAGTGGCAAGGAGAGTCACCCTCCTTGTTACCACTTCATGTAGCACCAGCCATTAAACAGAGGGTCAGGGGGCTGGGCTGCTGCATAGCTTGACTACAGATGTGCCTCTGCCATGGAGTCTCCTTTCAGTTCACTTTGTCTGTCACTTCTTTCCCCCTCTGCCCCTTTCAGCCATCAGGTTGAATGCCATCTTGAATCTTTCTGATGCTGGAAGAACTTTTGCTCTCTTCCCTTCCCCCACCCTTCCCCCACAATGCCCTGTGGCACTGATACCTGGGATGGCAGGAATGACGTACGAGGAGAGATTGGGTCGATTGGGCTTATACTCGCTGGAGTTTAGAAGAATGAGAGGGGATCTCATTGAAACTTATAAAATTCTAACAGGACTCGACAGACTAGATGCAGGAAGGATGTTCCCGATGGCGGGGGAGTCCAGAACCAGGGGTCACAGTCTAAGGATAAGGGGTAAGCCATTTAGGACAGAGATGAGGAGGAATTTCTTCACCCAGAGAGTGGTGAACCTGTGGAATTCTCTACCACAGAAGGCAGTGGAGGCTAATTCATTAAATATATTCAAGAAGGAGTTGGATATATTTCTTAAGGCTAAAGGGATCAAGGGATATGGAGAGAAAGCAGGGACAGGGTACTGAATTTGGATGATCAGCCATGATCTCATTGAATGGCGGAGCAGGCTCGAGGGGCTGAATGGCCTACTCCTGCTCCTATCTTCTATGTTTCTATGTTTCCCTTTAAATTGCACCTACACCACAATTTCATGGCTGCACCCCACTGACCGCCCCCACCCCCCCCCCCCCCCCCCAATATACCATCCAATTAGGCTGCCTCCATATGTAATAAATCTAAGCTGCGCTTGGAACTCTGGTTGTTAATAAGCTTCAGGAAAATTGCATGATATTAGTGCATTACATTTCTGGCTACAGTTCTTAGTCATTCAGGATTTGATTACACCAGTACATGGAAATTGGCATTGGGGACATTTATTGCTCATAGCAACATGTTGTCTACTGAAATGTACGTGTATAATGTACTTTGATGTTTCATGTCAAACAATGGCTCAGACATAAATGGTGGCAAAGCATCACTTAAAATGGAAAATACATCAAAATCTTCTGAGTCGGGAGGTTGTGGGTTCAAACCCCACTCCAGAGACTTGAGTACATAATCTAGGCTGACACACCAGTGCAGTATCGAGGGAGTGCTGCACTGTCGGAGGTGCCGTCTTTCAGATGAGATGTTAAACCGAGGCCCCGTCTGCTCTCATAGGTGGGCATAGGGGATCCTGAAGAAGAGCAGGAGAGTTCTCTCGGTGTTCCTACCCAACATGTACCCCTCAACCAATATCATTAAAACAGATTATCTAGTTATTTATCTCATTGCTATTTGTGGGGCTGCTGTGTTTGCCTAGATTACAACATTGACTACACTTCAAAAGACTGTAAAGCTCTTTGGGATGTGTTGAGGTCTTGAAAGGTATCATATAAGTACAATTTCTTGTCTTGATTGTGCAGAGTTTGGTGTAAAGTCAACCAACACTCATCAAAATATTATTGGGTTAATGGCAATGGTGTTGGCTTCAGAGAGGGGAGAACATTCTCCTCTGCAATCTTGCTCCAGTAAGAAAACAATGAATAAAGATGAGTGTCGGCGTTTTGCTCTTACCCTGCCCTCTCTTTCAATCATTAACGTAACTACAATTGGACTCCTTGAAACCACATAGTAAAACATTTCACTAGTATAGCAGTTACAAATTGTATTTTTAAAAATACATGTCTGATGGAGCAAGAGAAAACTAGAAATACGTTACGAAGCTGTAATTCAATCGCCAGCAACTTGCTGACAAATTGCTTTTTGGCACTTTCAAAACCCTTTTATTGGATTAGTCTCCTAACACACCGCAGTTACCTATTAGTTTATATACACGCCTTCCATCTGACACATCCATCATGCTTCAGATATCACACTTGGTATAAAGCACCAAGAACTTACAAAACAGTCTTTTCCTTTAAAAAAAAGTATACAAAAGAGCAAGAAGGCTAGTCATTTCCTGTTGGTTTTTCTGACCTTGAGATAATCTGACCTCTTCCCCCTCCCTGCCCGCCCCCAACCCCCAGGAAAGGAGCCAATCAGCTGTCAATCTAGAGAACTTTTAATAGCAATTGCCTCTAATTGACCACAGAATGTTCCCCACATGGAATATTTGAGCAGGTTAAGTTTACAGCTAAATATCACAACTGCGTCTCAGACCCCAGACTACCTGAGAATGTTGCTACAGGAGATCAGCCCGGGGTATATATACAAGATACTGTAATCAAATAAGTGTTTTGCTGAAAATACCATTTCTATCTTGCCCTCTCTTTCAATCATTAATTTAACTACCATTGAGCTCCTCAAAGCTCTGCGGTGAGTGATTCGCCTCCTGACTCCCCACTACCTAAAAGGCACAAGTAAGGAGTGTGATGGAACACTCTCCACTTGCCTGGATGAGTGCAGCTACAACAACACTCAAGAAGCTCAACACCATCCAGGACAAAGCAGCCCGCTTGATTGGCACCCCATCCACCACCATAAACATTCACTCCCTCCACCACCGGCGTACTGTGGCTGCAGTGTGTACCATCTACAAGATGCACTGCAGCAACTCGCCAAGGCTTCTTCAGCAGCACCTCCCAAACTCGCGACCTCCACCACCTAGAAGGACAAGGGCAGCAGGTGCATGGGAACACCACCAGCTCCAAGTTCCCCTCCAAGTCACACACTATCCTGACTGGGAAATATATCGCTGTTCCTTCATCGTCGCTGGGTCAAAATCCTGGAGCTCCCTCCCTAACAGCACTGTGGGAGCACCTTCACCACACGGACTGCAGCAGTTCAAGAAGGCGGCTCACCACCACCTTCTCAAGGGCAACTAGGGATGGGCAATAAATGCTGGATTTGCCAGCGATGCCCACATCCCATAAATGAATTTAAAATAATATGAGGAAGGATAGATTCTATTAGTAAAATGTTTCTGTTTCTACATCATTAGTTTTGTTTTAACGTTCCTGTGAAGCACCTTGGGATGTTTTATTACATTAAAGTTGGTGTTGTTTTGAATTCCATTAAAAAAATAATACTGTTGCCTAATAAAAAATTGTGCCGCAATCCCTGGCAATTGTAATGACATGGGTAAGAAATAATTGGTGGCAGTAATAGAAAATATAGACTTGGGGAACAAAACACTCTGAAAAACCTTGAAAGTGGAAAAATGTTAAACTGTATAAAACAACAGCTGAGAAATGAAAAGGTAAACTGCAGGGCATTGCAATTCCTCTATCTTTGTGCCCCGAGACAACAACAACAACAACAACAACGTGCATTTATATAGCACCTTTAACGTAGTAAAACGTCCCATGGCGCTTCACAGGAGTGATTATCAAACAAAATTTGACACCGAGCCACATAAGGAGATATTAGGGCAGGTGACCAAAAGCTTGGTCAATGAGGTAGGTTTTAAGGAGCGTCAAAGGAGAAGAGAGAGGCGAAGAGGCGGAGAGGTTTAGGGAGGGAATTCCAGAGCTTAGGGCCCAGGCAGCTGAAGGCACGGCCGCCGATGGTGGAGCGATTAAACTCGGAGATGCTCAAGAGGCCAGAATTGCAGGACCACACAGATCTCTGAGGGTTGTGAGGCTGGAGGAGGTTTCAAAGTTAGGGAGGGGTGAGACCACGGAGGGATTTGAACAGGGGGATGAGAATGTTTAATTTGAGGTGCAGGCAACCTGGGCGCAAACCAATTACGCGGCTTCTAAGATCACAGAATTTTGTGCCTAAGTAGAATTCACCTAAATCTCCTCGATCTTTCACCATCGTCTATCGAATTTCACTCAGAGGGTTGTGAATCTTTGGAATTCTCTACCCCAGAGGGCTGTGAATGCTGAGTCTTTGAGTATCTTCAAGACAGAGATCAATAGTTATTTGAATATTAAGGGAATCAAGGGTTATGGGGATCGGGCGGGAAGGTGGAGTTGGGGTAGGCGATCAGCCATGATCTTATTGAATGGCGGAGCAGGCTCGAGGGGCCGAATGGCCGACTCCTGCTCCTAGTTCTTATGTTCTGATGGTCTTATCCCTCCGCCCGAACGCATCTCTGCCCATGAAACTGACCCCGCTCCCAAGTTACAGAGCCTCATGTATGAGTTTCCTGCAATTGCGCTTGCTCAGAGACTCTCTTCAAATTACCACTAGATTTTCAGAAGCAGCAGGAAACAAAGTCGTTTTTCTGTTTTATTGCAATTTTTTAAGCATTTTTTAAAAAGTTATCCTCGCTGAGACTCTGCTCTGTATTTTCTGTTTCATGGAGTGTATTTTTATGGCATAGGTATAACTCACATCAAAAATTGAGAAGCTTCCCCAATTGCATTCTCTTAAGCATGTGTGGCTAATGTGCATGAACGAAGGTTGAATGAGTTGAAACTTTAATTTTCACACTTAAAAGAAGGAATATGTGGCGTGAGTTCGGCGCTTTCCTTGGGCTCCAATTGTTTACACTGAATTATGCCCATTTTTACCTTCAGAAGTATTCGAATTAGATTGGCAGGAAATTCCGGCGTATCTGAGATTGGGAGAATTGGTGCAAGAATGTCTTAATTACGGATCTAATTTCCGGGTTGTGCGCACGCAGGAAATTCAAGACCCAAATACTAGAAATCCCGAATTTAAAAAACAGGACATGTCAGAAATACACAGAAGGTCAGTCAGCACTTAAAAAGAGAGGTTAACCTTTTTGGGATGGAGCCTTCCTCAGACGGTAGGCTAGAGTGATTGAGGGTGGGACACGCTCCCGAAGTCATATGTTGCGCAAGTTTTGCTCTCCCAGTTTATGATGTTATCTGAGCCATTTGCTTGTATTACTGCATTGTAGTGTACTGCCAGCTATCTATTATTCTCTGTATAATTGATCGCTCCATCAATGATGCATGGACATCAAGAAACCAAGCAGTTAGCCCGGCATTAGATATTGAGCAGCTATCCTGTCTAGTGAGTCAGATAGCTGAATTTATCACTGATTACCATTCAAAGTGTCACAGTTAACAATGTTTTTAATTATACAGTTCATACAGACAGCGGGGAAAAATTTCTGTCTATGGGAAATGAGATCTACTAAGGAAGTGATAATCCTTTCGCTCCACCTGTTCAGGACTGTATTTTAAGTGATTGAGCTTGAGCTTAGAAATAACCAACCATTTTCTCTTTATTTTCTACAATGCCCCGTACTGTAAAAAAAACCCCTAATTATCAGCAAATGGATGTGACCACATTTAAAATTTCAGCTCTGCTGCTTTCAATTGAAATGAATAGTAAATTAATTGTTATAAGGGGCTACTTGCTGGGACCGTTCTAGGCTGGTCTATTGCTATTTCAGTAGGGGCGGGCCATGTAACATGGGCTCATATTCCAGAAACGAGGCAACCTCTATATTCTGCAAGTAATGAAGTCAGTCTTTTTGCCTCAGCTAGAGTACTGCGTGTAGTTTTGGTCACCACATTACAGGAAAGATGTGATTGCACGAGAGAGGGTGCAGAGGAGATTTACAAGGATGTTGCTGGGAATAGAGAATCTTAGCTATGAGGAAAGACTGGATAGGCTGGGTCTGTTTACCTTGGAACAGAGGAGGCTGAGGGGAGACCTTATTGAGGTGTATAAAATTATGAGGGACCTAGATAAAGTGGATAGAAAGGACCTATTTCCCTTAGCAGAGGGGTCAAAAACCAAGGGGCACAGATTTAAAGTAATTGGGGGAAGGTTTAGAGGGGATTTGAGGGGAAATTTCTTCACCCCGAGGGCTGTGGGGGTCTGGAACTCACTGCTTGAAAGGGTGGTAGAGGCAGGAACCCTAACCACATTTAAAAAGTACTTGGATGTGCACTTGGGATGCTGTAATCTGCAGGGCTACGGACCAAGAGCTGGGAAGTGGGATTAGGCGGGATAGCTCTTTGTTGGCCGGCACAGACATGATGGGCCAAAATGGCCTCCTTCCGTGCTATGATTCTATGATTATCACCAAGAATTCAGTTTGTTTCACAGGTATTCGCTATTGAGTCTAAAACACATTTTTCCTTTGAGATTTTTAAGCAGGGGATGCATTTCCTATAATGGAAAAAAGGTCAGTAAATCATGATTATAAAATGGGGCAAGACTTATAACAACATAAATCAGATCTGTTTCAAGAATTTTTCATGGATTTGTACTTAAGTAATCATCATATAAATGCCATATCTAATTTGATTCTCACCCAAGCCTTGTAAACAATGGAAGCTCCCATGGTATTGATTATGCTAGCCTGGGGCAGAGCTGCTCGCCTGACCTGTCACTTTAAGGGCACTTAAAGTATTCCCTATGGGGAAATCGTACAAATAGGCAATTAAAAGTAATTGTCCTTGCCTGTAAACTCTTGGGTCAAGGACAGAGCGATTATAACTGCTTGCCAACTGCCTGGGCCCCAAGCTCTGGAATTCCCTGCCTAAACCTCTCCGCCTCTCCACCTCTCTCTCATCCTTTAAGACGCTCCTTAAAACCTACCTCTTTGACCAAGCTTTTGGTCACCTGCCCTAATTTATCCTTCTGTGGCTCAGTGCCAAATTTTGTTTGATAATCGTTCCTGTGAAGTGCCTCGGGATGTTTTGCTGCTATATAAAAAGGCGCTATATAAATGCAGAGTGTTGTTGTTGTTGAGAAAGGTATCTCCTGCAGTATATTTGTAGTTGTTCAGTCTCTTTAACTACAAGTGAAGGGCTCTGGCAAGCCCTTTCAACTGAGCCCTAAGCTTTACAGAGAGGCTGAGACTTCTGTCAAAAAAACATTGTTATACTTACAGTGGGCCGTATTTTCCGATTGGAGGCTTCCTGCGTGCGGAGGACTCCGATCTGGAAAAAATCTACGCACTTACCTGAGGGCTCCCGAGTTGCGCACACTTCCGCTCCTGGGCCTCTCCAAACTCGAAATGCGCAGGGCCCACGTATCCCAAGGGGCGCAGGCAGTTCGCAAGCATCCCTGGGATCACGTGGGCCATGGGGAGCCAATGGGAGAAGGGAATTTCCCTTCATACACTTGACAGATAGACCTGTCAAATATATGAATGGAGATCACCCCAGAAACACTGTAAAACATTAAATACATTTTTTTTTAATCACATTTTTTTAATTAGTTGAAATTACAAGTTTTTTATGGGGCTAAAAATAATCTTACCTTTTTTAAAGTACTTTTTTAAATGATAAATGAGTGAAAAAAAATTATTTTTTTTACTTTTTTTCAAATCTAATGCTGGTAAAAACAGGCCTTACGCCTGCTTTTACCAGGCGTAAGGTTTCTAAGGGTTTTCTGCGGGCAGAGGTTCTCCAGAAAGTGGAACTCTCCCCCCACAGAGGCCCTTCTCCAGGGCCGGTGTCCGATCTGTTGAGAGCATTCTTGACAGATCGGAAATGCCAGTTTTCAGCGCATGCACTTGGCATACCTGAAACCGGCATTTCCGATGTCCCTACGGGTGTGTACACAGCGCATATTCACCCGTAGGGATCGGAAAATACAGCCCAACATAAATACAGAAAATGCTACTGCATTAAGTTTCTTTTCTAGTGAGAGTTCACGATGGTGGCCAAAAAGTTAAAAAAAATATGGGTGACTTCTTGGCCAACCAACATCACTAAAAGACAGATTATCTGATCATATATTTCATTGATGTGGGAGCTTGCTGTGCGCAAATTGGCTGTCATGTTTCCTACATTACAACAGTGACCACAATTCTAAAAAAGTACTTCACTGGCTGTAAAGCGCTTTGGGACATCCTGAGCTTGTGAAAGGTGCTACAGAAATGCAAGTTCTTTCTATCTGTCTCTTTCTTTCTCTCTTTCTTTCTCAGTAATGTGGATGTAGAGAGATGTTGTGCAGAACCAGCTGACCTGATTATAAGCTGAAGAAGCCATGATCTAAACTTCTGGAATGCATTTCCATCTAGCACAGTGGATGCTGACATGTTTGAATCATTTGACAACGTTATTCCAATCGCTGATTCAGCTAAGAGTAGCGAGATACGGTTTTGGGTTTGGGAAAAGATGGGAATGGTCAGACCGAGTCATAGAACAGGACCTAGATGATGGAGGGAGCTGTATGGATTAAAGTGTTTTTTACTCAGCCCAGAGTCTGACACTGGGTTCTGATTGTCTGCTTAATGGAGTGCTGGTCAGATGTGTGCAGATGTGTGGTTCTCTCAGTGGAAAGTCAATCAATTCGTCAATCACTTGGTTATATTCGTGCAGACATTCAGATGAAAGGAAAGCACAATCCAATTGAAACCGGTAACAGATTTTTTTTTTAATTGATTTTTGCTTTGTAGTGCAATATATTTCTTCAAGGTTGAAATGTTACTGTACAGAGCAAAGTTACAATTAAATATATTTCATATTGCTGTGTGATTCACTTGACGTCATATCACCAGTTCTGATGCAAAGCATTGAAGGTTTAAATTGAGTTGAAACATACATTTATTTAGAAATTTTGAAAGGGTGTAGAAACAGGTGGGGTACTGGGGTTATTGTCTCTGGCCAGTCAGAAGTATCTGAGCTGCTCCAGAGCCCCGTGTGGTTTCGAATCGCTCCCCTTTTCTGGTTCTGACCGCCGTACTTATTTCAGTAGCGATGTAGACAAATTGAGACTGGTGGTTAGGTGCAAGGAAGACCAGTATTCATTGAAAATAAGAATAAATTGAAAATAATGATGAATACGGCAATCTTTTACTTAATACAGCACACCTTTGCTTAATACAGCACACCTTTGCTTAATACAGCACACCTTTGCTTAATACAGCACACCTTTGCTTAATACAGCACACTTTTGCTTAACACAGCACTTTTACTTAACAGGGGAGGAGAAACGGACACATCAAGGGAAAATTGACTAAAATTACAATTTAACAAAATCCCCCTTTAATTCCCACCCCTAATACCTATCTAGGTTGCCTTGTAAAGGGCCAGAAAGTTTTATGCTCACCAGTAAACGCCTGCTCCGTGCCCCTGCGGTCTGTCTTGGATTCTTCACCGCCCCGAAGTAGAGATACCCCAGTAATTCAAAAGTAACTGCTGGTATTCCACTTCTTTGGGCGGGTTGTTGAGCTGTTCCCCTTGTAGGCAGGGCACGGAGGCGAGGCAGCAGAGAGAGAGAATAGCTTCCTGAGGGGCTATCTTTATACCCCATTGGGAGCCGTTGTCTTCGCGCCCAAATCTGGATGTATCTGGGCTATACAAAAGGGACCGAACTGTCCCCATTGACTGTAATGGGTTTGAATGTGTTACCCATTCATTTTAACTGGTTTGCGACCAGTTTGAAATGTCTTACTGAATCCTTAAGTGTTCAGTCAACAGCACTCAAATGGTTTGTAAACAATCCATTGTCCTGCAGTCACCGCCCAACCGCAACTGATTGACAGCTTTAAGTACTTAAGCCCTTGAGTCAACATTGTAGAGGGCTTATAAACAAACAACCCTTTGTCCTGTGAGTGAAACTTCCTAAACTGCAGTTGATTGACAGTTTCAAGTACTTCAACAAATTCGCACAGGCTGGTGTTTTTTTTCCAAATCCTTTGTCAGCCAGCAATGGAAGATATACAGGCAGGCTGCCTTTGTCTTCTGCCACGAGGCCTGACAGCCATTTTGATACACTGGGTTTTTAAGGTATATTCCACCCAGGTTTTCGTTAATCAAAAATAATCTTCGGGGGCTGTAGAAATCCTCCGAAATTTTTGTAAACCTTACAGTCCCCCATTGGATACTAAAACTTGCTTGTAGTATCCTGTTTAAAGGTGAGCAATAATTTCTGACCCCCCACAAACAACCTTCCCTCATACTTATCTATATCTATCTCTGATCCCCCGACACCTCCATCTCCCCTACCCAGAGAGAATCGCAGTACACGGTAGGCATCTATCGATAGAAAAACATGATTAGTTATAATAATTCAAACATGGAGGGGGTCCAATGCCCCTGCACCACTGAGTATTTACAATAATTCAAGCATGGAGGGGGTCCAATACCCCTGCACCACTTGTGACATAGTTTTAACATGATACAACATCTTTAATGGGATTACCACCAAACCAAAACATATCTGTTAAAAATACAAACGGAAGAAAATGAGCTTCATTTTTTTATAATGCAATTGGCTGACACTTCAATAAATGGCACCATTCTTCAGCCATAAATGTATTTCAAACTTTCACAATCTATGGACACAACAATTCATAGGCATATGCAATTTGTTCAATTGACACTAAACAAGTAGTACAATCTCACAGTTAGGAACTAAATTCACACATTATTTCCTTTGGAGTTGGGACCAGTACATAATACAAAACATAAAATAATTAACAAGCTTTTGTAAACTCTTGATCTTAATCTGGATTTCCAATAACAGTTTAATAGCTGTGGGCATCTGCCTCCTGCAGACCCCTCCCTTAGTGGGCTAGGGGTGCTCCCTTCCCCGAGCATCCAAAGACACGATGGTCCTCTGCGCCTCCCGAAACTCTGAAAAAGACTTTAAAAAAATACATCTAGCCAGGTTCCCTGGCTCGGGGGAATGTGACCGGGTCCCGTGACCTCGGCTCACATAGACAACACTCTGGAACAGTACCATACTTAAAACTTATACTCTAATAATTAACACTACCGAATTGCAATATAAAATTTAAATTAACACGTTCTAACTTAATCCTCTATACACATTACTTGAACAAAGCTATATACAAGCGGCACTCATCTCCGGGCGGCCAGCCTAATCCCTGTTTGGACTGTTACAGGCTGCTCCCTGCGGCTTAGCTGGACTGGTCCCAACTTCTTGTCCCTCGCAGCTTATGGCTGCTGGTTGGGGACTTCTGTCTTTTGGCTTCTCCCTGACTTGGGAGACCGCCCTTTTCCACTGGAAAGCTGGTGACCATACTTTCTTGGGCTGGGGTACCCGAAGAGACCTCCTAGGGAGTGTCGCTGGTGGGGCTACCCTGGCGAGCGGACCCTTAGCTCGGGTCACAGTCCTTGCTGGCTGGGGACCTCCGCCCTCGGGTCCCTCCTTTCCCAAACCTGGGCTGGGGACAGGTAATCCCTCGCCACCGGCTGCTGGTGGCTGAGAGTCTTCCCCTTCAGGTCTAAAACCTGGTTCCGGCTTCTCCCTGGAGTCGCATAAGAGCGGGGGAATCGCTTGGGCCAAGTGCTGGGGAACTTTTCCTCTCACGCACGTGACTGCGCCTGCGTGTGCAGTCTGTGTGAGTGTACGCGCTGCAGGCTGAGGATTTCTATTCTCAGGTTCAATCCCAGCTGCCCGTTTCCCTGCCTCCGGCTTAAACAACCTGCATTGTTTAATATAACTGGCAGCCTGCCAGTAACCCTGTTCTAAATCCTTTTCCCTTACCAGGGCGGCCTTAAAGGCGGAATCTTGGGCTTGGACCTGCTTTTGGTCCGGGGCCAAAACAATCCCCTGTGTGCCTCCCTTGTCCCGGATTGCTGCTACCGGGCCTGCTCTACAGGGGTCCCAGAACTCTCCTTCCCTGTCCCTCTGCATGGCCACCTCGTTGGTCTTGTGGTTACCCTCCCACGTGGTATGGAGGGATCCTAAACCTATGGCCAAAGGTTTTGACCTTTCCCCAGCCTGCTCGTTCCCTGTGGGTCCCATTAAGCTAAATTGGACCTTGTTAGACTGGGGTGAATTGGTCAGGTCTGCCGAGTGGACCACCGTGCTGGAAGCTCCAGTGTCCACCGAATATCTCCCCTGCACCGTCTTCACCCCCATCTTATCATAGGGCCTGCTCCCCTCAGCATTTTCGCAGGGACACAGGTCGACAGGCTGCGCTGGCTCTAGTCATTGCTGGGAGTGGGATGGGGCAGACGGGGTCAAAGCACCGGTGGTGGCTGCTACTCTCCCCTGGCCAGTCAGAAGAGACCGTAGGGACTGTAAAAATGACTCGATCGCAGCGGGAGGGATATCTGGCCCTGCCTTTTGGGCTGGGGCTGTGGGATCCTTTCCCTTGTTATCCTTCCAGGGATTCTTCCAGTCTTTTCTCCAGTGACCGTCTTTCCCGCACCCATAACAATTTAACCTAGCCTGAGAGGGACGGTTCCCCTCCTGGTGCCACTCTTTGTTACTCTGGCTCCCAGGTTTAACCTCATGGACTCTTCCCTTGGGTTGGGGTGCCTCGATACACCTCATGTTTCTCGGAGCCGTGGGTGGTGGTCGTGGGACCTCTGATTCCCTGACCAACCTTGTTCTGGGTGTTGCCTGTGGGACGGTTCTATTTGGGTTGCCAGTAAAGTCCGACTGGCCTATCTTCAGGCTGATAAGGCATATCATCCCCTTTGCCCGCTTTAAAGCCATATTCAAGCTTTCTATCTCTTCCCTACAGGGGCCATGATTTGCTTCCTCAAACCCTTGGTCGCAGGCCAGATTATACGCTGCCTTTACCTCCATAACCTTTTCCTCCTGCTCTTTTACTTCTTGTATGAGGCGGGCGTTCTCCTCCTGCACCCTCATCTCATTGCTCTTGGCCTCTGCAACTAGACACTTCAGGTACTCTAATTCGTACCTCGTGTGGCTTTTGCCCTCACTAAGCTGCTCCACCAGGCGCTCTATCTTGGCCTGGCGTTCTTCAATCTCCATTTCCCTATCACAACTCTCTGCTCTAACTTCCCTAAACTTGCAGGACCCTAACCACAAACAGATCAGTGGGATAAAAAGAAAACCAATAACTGCTGCTCGCTCCAGACCCAGACTACCGTCTGCTACATTGCATACTGTTGCCGATGGTCCTGCCACGGTCGCCATTTTGTAGAAACAGGTGGGGTACTGGGGTTATTGTCTCTGGCCAGTGAGAAGTATCTGAGCTGCTCCAGAGCCCCGTGCGGTTTCGAATCGCTCCCCTTTTCTGGTTCTTACCGCCGGACTTATTTCAGTAGCAATGTAGACAAAACGAGATTCGTGGTTGGGTGTAAAGAAGACCAGTATTTATTGAAAATAAGAATAAATTGAAAATAATGATGAATTGTACTTAATACAGCACACCTTTGCTTAATACAGCACACCTTTGCTTAATACAGCACACCTTTGCTTAATACAGCACACCTTTGCTTAATACAGCACACTTTTGCTTAACACAGCACTTTTACTTAACAGGGGAGGAGAAATGGACACATCGAGGGAAAATTGACTAAAATTACAATTTAACTAAATCCCCCTTTAATTCCCACCCCTAATGCCTATCTAGGTTGCCTTGTAAAGGGCCAGAAAGTTTTATGCTCACCAGTAAACACCTGCTCTGTTCCCCTGTGGTCTGTCTTGGATTCTTCACTGCCCCGAAGTAAAGATACCCCAGTAATTCAAAAGTAACTGCTGGAATTCCACTTCTTTGGGTGGGCTGTTGAGCTGTTCCCCTTGTAGGCAGGGCACGGAGGCGAGGCGGCAGGGAGAGAGAATGGCTTCCCGAGGGGCTATCTTTATACCCCATTGGGAGCCGTTGTCTTCGCGCCCAAATCTGGATGTATCTGAGCTATACAAAAAGGACCAAACTGTCCCCATTGACTGTAATGGGTTTGAATGTGTTACCCATTCATTTTAACTGGTTTGCGACCAGTTTGAAATGTCTCACTGAATCCTTAAGTGTTCAGTCAACAACACTCAAGTGGTTTGTAAACAATCCATTGTCCTGTGGTCACCGCCCAACCGCAACTGATTGACAGCTTTAAGTACTTAAGCCCTTGAGTCAACATTGTAGAGGGCTTATAAACAAACAACCCTTTGTCCTGTGAGTGAAACTTCCTAAACTGCAGTTGATTGACAGTTTCAAGTACTTCAACAAATTCGCACAGGCTGGTGTTTTTTTTTCAAATCCTTTGTCAGCCAGCAATGGAAGATATACAGGCAGGCTGCCTTTGTCTTCTGCCATGAGGCCTGACAGCCATTTTGATACCCTGGGTTTTTAAGGTATATTCCACCCAGGTTTTCTTTAATCAAAAATAATCTTCGGGGGCTGTAGAAATCCTCTGAAATGTTTGCGAACCTTACAAGGGTTTCCAATGGATTGCTGCTGGTATTTTTTTATTCATCCTCCTAATCCCTGTAGACTAACCATAAGGGGACTTTAAGGAGCTTTGATTGGCCAATATCTCCGAGTTTGATGGATTGGCATCTTTTCCTTTATCACTTTGGGCTGGATTTTGCCAGCCCTGGGCAAGCGGGTTTGGAGTGGGAATGCCAGGAAAATGGCAGAATCTGGGGTGGGTACCCAACATGTATAAACACGTTATTGTTGTTTAAAAAAAATTCAGAATTCTGGTGACCAAATGAACTGCTCAAGCTTCATCCCTTAGTTTATGTCATCACATCCTCTCAATTGTGTTCTCCAGGATGCAAAGGAAACGTAGGGAAATTAGATTAGATGACTCTGATGAGGGAGCTAGCACAGATATAGATACAATGGGCTGAATGGTCTCCTTCAGATTTGAGGGTCATGATTTCTGCCGGCGCTCAGAGGGCGGGTTTTGGAGGTGGGTCAGGGGTTAAAGTCGTTTCAATTGAGGGCAGGTTCCGCACCTGCCGTCATCCCACCTCCACACAACCTTCCCAAGTGTCATGTCCCCGATTTGCGAATGGACCCGACACCTAGGGGGTGATTTTGCCAATGGGGAGCTTTCAGAGGCGGGACTCCCACTTGTCGGGTTTTAGTCCCGCCTCCATCGACTTCTGGCCAACCCACGCTATTTTCCCTTGATTGACCTTGTTAAGCCCGCCCAGCGGGCTCAGCAGGCCAATTAAGGGAAAGCCGGTTGCAGAAAACATCAGCATACGACGTTTCATCTGTCAAAAATTTTTGACAGATGAATTGTCATCGTTTGATAGCTCTGTGAAGCTGTCAAACACTGACATTCTCTGTAGTTTGATGTGTTCTTGAATTCAAGACCTCATCAAACCTCTTTCTTTTGCAGAAATGAGATGGTTGTTGCATTGGAGAATGCAACGGCCATCTGTCATCTCTGCCGCGGAGGTGCGAGACTCTCCGCATACCCACCAACTGAAACCTGCAGGAAGAAACAAAGGTAAGTAAACTTTTTCTAACACTTTCCACTTACCTCAGATACTCACCTCTCCACACTTGCACCCATCACTTACCTTTACAGAGCACTTTTGCACCCCTCCGACCCCCGCAGACCCACTACTCGCCTCGGTGACCCTGGCGGGGTTCGGAGCCTTCGGGAAGCCTACACTTGTGTGGGTAAAATGGTGATCAGTATATTTTCTGCCTGTTAACAGGCAGTTAATTGGCTTTAATCCCTTCCCGCCTCCAAGGAGATGGGATCTGGCGTGGGTCGGCTACCCGCCTCCTGGGAAGATGGCACGGAGGCGAGTTGGGGGCGGGATGGGTACCCGCTCCCAAATTCTGCCATTTTCCTGGCAGTCCCGCCTCCATACCCGCCTCCCCAGGGCTGGCTAGATCGCGCCCCTGGCGGCGGGAAATGGATTAAAGACAATTAACTGCCCATTTACAGGTACTTGTGAGCAGTTTTCAGGGTCTTAACTGATTTTCCAGCTTCTGGGTTGGGTTTCACAACGTCCGGACAACACGCCAGGTAAGTGTGGTATGTGGTGAGTCTGGTCTGATGTTTGTGAAAAGATGACAGCTGCAGAAGTGGTCTCAAGGATGCCATGTTGCAGATGGTGAGTTTCAGAGCAAAGAAAATGGGATGGGGGGGGAGGTGTGGGGGGCATTGGGGGGAGGTGTGGGGGGTGTGGTGGGACTGGGGGGGAGGTGTGGAGGTGGGGGGATTGGGGGGAGGTGTGGAGGGTGGGGGGGATTGGGGGGAGTGTGGGGGGTGGGGTGGGATTGCGGGGGGAGGTGTGGAGGGTGGGGGGATTGGAGGGGAGTGTGGGGGCTGGGGGGGATTGGGGGGAGTGTGGGGGGATTGGAGGGGAGTGTGGGGGGTGGGGGGGATTGGGGGGAGTGTGGGGGGTGGGGTGGGATGGGGGGAGGTGTGGGGGTTGGGGTGGGATTGGAGGGGAGGTGTGGGGGGTGGGGGGGATTGGGGGTGAGTGTGGGGGGTGGGGTGGGATTGCGGGGGAAGGTGTGGAGGCGGGGGAGAGCCCACAGCGGCCCACAGTATGTTTGTGGACACAGTATGAGCTCCACACCTCCTCCTCCTGGCCCCACTGAATTAAAAGAAAAGGAGGTTTGGAAGCCTGTTGAGCGGCCAACAATTATCCCTTCAAGATTCTCTGATTTGGTCGCTCATCGCCTGGTACAAATGGGCAGAAAGTGCATATTGCACGTTGCGCCCATTTACACTTCAAAATTGCTAAATGTGATACTACAATGGTGGAGGACATTGATCTACATATTCAAGAAGCCTCCCCTTCCAAAACAGGTAGGAGTGCTGGTTAAAGACTGGCCTGAAAATTGCATCAGTCATGCCTTGGACATCCAAGGGGGGACCAGGTTTCACCCAGACTTTCCTCTGCTGGCCATCCGTCTTTCCGCTGAAAAACAGATGGGCAACAGTTGAAAATTGCCCCCTATGATCCTATAATTTTAACACGAGCAGGCAATTTTTCTTGTTTGCTGATTAAAACTAGAGTAAAATTGTTGCAATATGGTTTGCCTGGGGTATCACTGAAAAACAAATAATTTATTTCAGCACTATTCATTTGTTGTATACGGTAATTTTATGCCTTATCACAAGCCCTACACTTTGTTTTTAGCGTCTCCATACCTTTCTAGAGCTACAACTTAATACTAAAACCAAGGTCCAAGTCCTAATGATGTGCGTTGCTTAGATAATCTTCTTCAAGAGAAATAATGGCCCAGAAATTCGGGTCTCCACGGGTGAGTATGCACGGGGTACTCACCCATAAGCCCAATGGAAGTGCCGCTTTCCTGCAAGCACTGCGCATGCGCGGGAAACCGGCACTTCCGTTCCCCTGAAAGAAGAGGTTAAGAGGCGTGTGCGGGAGAGGCAGCGCGTGCGCATCGAACTTACATTTTTTTTCCAGGTTTTCCCGGGAAGGTAAGTCTGCAAAAGTTAGGCATATAAAAAGCAGTCGCAAGGCCTGCTTTTTACAAGGTAAGTGGTGAATTAATTAAAATTTAAACATTTTTTCCACAGGTTTATTATTTTTAAATACTTTAAAGAAAGGTAAGTTTATTTTTAGCCCCGTTAGAAAATAAAATTATTTTTTTCAAAAATTTAAATTATTGTTTAAAATAGTTATTTCATGTAATTTATAGTTTATTTTAAAAATGTGATGTTTTTTAAAAATTTATTTGAAGATTTAGTGATGTTTTGGGGCTTATAGTATTTATAGGTTTGACAGCCCTTCCTGTCAAACTTATGAATGAAGCATTCCCTGCTACCATTGGCTCTCCATGGCCCACGTGATCCCAGGGGACGCATCGAACTAACTGCGCCCCTGGGATACACAAGCACTGCTCGTTGGCAGTTGGAGGAGGCCCAGGATCGGAATCCCATGCGGGCCCACAGCTCAATGGCCGGCGCGGTAAGTAAGTGCAGGTCGGGGGCTTGCACCCGCGGGAAGCCCCCGACCCAAATTTCTGGGCCAATGTATACTTGTCATCAGTTCATAGGGGGGACATGATTTCTCCCTTTAGTGGTGGAAATTTTACCATTGTATTCTCAAGAATTAAAGGATTAACGAGTACAGTGCAGCCTCTTAAGATGTTACTTCACCATTTTATTAATTTTCTACCTCCACAAAGTAAAAAGAAAGAAAGACTTGCATTTCTATAGCATCTTTCATGACCACCGGATGTCCCAAAGCGCTTTACAGCCAATGAAGTACTTTTTGAAGTGTAGTCACTGTTGTAATGTAGGAAATGCGGCAGCCAAATCTGCACACAACAAGCTCCCACAAACAGCACTTGTATAATGACCAGATAATCTGTTTCAGTGATGATTGAGGGATAAATATTGGCTCCAGGACGCCGGGGAGAACTCCCCTGCTCTTCTTTGAAATAGTGCCATGGGATCTTTTACGTCCACCTGAGAGAGCAGACACGGCCTCGGTTTAATGTCTCATCAGAAAGACGGCACCTCCGACAGTGCAGCACTGGAGTGTCAGCCTAGATTTTTGTGGTCAATTCTCTGGAGTGGGACTTGAACCCACAACCTTCTGATGCAGAGGTGAGAGTGCTACCCACTGAGCCACAGCTGACACCTCGGGGTGATTTTCTCAATGGGAAGCTTTTAGAGGCAGGACTCCCACTTGTCGGGTTTCAGCCCCGCCTCCATCAGCTTCTGGCCAACCAACGGGATCGTCCCCTGATTGACCTTGTTAAGCCCGCCCGGCGGGCTCAGCAGGCCAATTAGGGGGAAGTCAGTGACAGAGCACGTCAACGTATGATGTGTCATCTGTCAAGAATTTTTGAAAGAAGAAATATCATCATTTGACAGCTCTGTGAAGCACACTGACATTCTATGTAGTTTGATGAGACCTTGTGTTCAGGACTCATCAAACCTTTTTACTTTGCAGAAATCAGAAAGCTGTTGGTTCGGAGGATGCAGCAGCCAGTCTGTGATCTCTACAATGGAGATGTCGGGGACACTGGCTCCACAGCAGCTGAAGGCTGCAGGAAGAAACAAAGGTAGGTTAACATTTTCCAACACTTTACACTCACCTCACATTGTACTTACCACTCCACACTTGCACCCATCACTCAGCTCTACATCACAGTTTCAGACGCCTCCGACCCCCTACTTGCTTCCTACACCCTGGCGGGGTTCCCCCAGGTAGGGAAGACCGCACTTCGGGATGAAAAATGGGGCTGATCCTATTTTCTGCCTGTTAACTCTCTGTTAACAGGCAGTTAATAGGCTTTAATCCCTTCCCGCCTCCAAGGAGACGGGACCCGGCGCGGGACGTCAACCCGCCTCCTGGTAAGATGACACGGAGGTGTGTTGGGGGCGGGTTTGCCACCCGGCCCCCAAATTCTGCCACTTTCCCGGCAGTCCTGCCTCCATACCCGCCTCCTCGCGGCTGAGAAAATCGCCCTCCTCCTGTCCCAGTCGTGAAGGCAAGACTGACTTGCGTTGAAACATCTCCATGCATCTGTCAATTCCACTTTATACCAGCAGCAAGAGGCACTTTGAGAGGCAGCGAAATGTCCTGTGGTAATATTTCTAATCCCCACACCAAGAGTTGGAACATCTTCTGAGGACCGATGACTCTCACATTAGAGATAGATCAGCCAAGAACAGTGTCAGCTCCCGCACTAAGGGTAAGCAGTTTCAAACAGTTGAACCTGCGAAAGAAGTTAGGGTGAAATAGCAACAGAAAACGCTGGAAAAACTCAGCAGGCCAGGGCAGCATCGGTGGAGAGAGAAACGGAGTCAACGTTTCAGGTCGAAGACCCTTCGTCAGGACTGAGAGAAAAGCAGGAAATGGAAAGCAAGTTTAGGGGCTGGGAAAAGGGGGAGGGGATGAAAGAACAAAAGGGAAGGTCAGTGATAGGATAGAAAGCAGGAGAGGTTAAGAAAGGTCATCGACCTGAAACGTTGACTCTATTTCTCTCTCCACGGATGCCTCCTGGCCTGCTGAGTTTTTCCAGCATTTTCTGTTGTTATTTCAGATTTCCAGCATCCGCAGTATTTTGCTATTGTGTTAAAGGAGTTAGGGTCTTCCCTATGGGAATCTGCTACATTTGCTCCAGAAATATTATAGGGCTAGAAATTCGCCTCCTTTGCACCTCCCATTAACACCTCCGGGGGGCGATAACGGGGACGCTACCAGCTTTGCGACCGGGCGCGGCGATAGTACCGACGCCCGCGAAATTGATGTGGAGATTTGCAACGGCGGTAACCACGAGCGCCACGATCTCCTGCGCCCGGAGATCGTGACATCATCCGGCTGCGCAGCGCCCCGGTAGTGCCCCGGATCCGAACTTCGGTTCCGCCCCCCCTGCAGCATCGCCAGGCGATAACACCGACAGCTGCCGGAGGCGTTGTTGGGGAGGCCGGCCGCGCGGGGAGCGGTTTTTAAAGGTAAGGCCGCTTGTGTCAGTGAAAAATTTGTTTTCAGCCCTTAGGTTGTTTTTTTCAACTTCTTCCTGTGCCGCGATCAATCAGCCCTGCGTTCGGTTAGAGACCTTGGGGCTGATCATCGCGGATCACGGCTGCCATCGGCGACGGGGGACATCGATTTAATGCAGAGCCTGCAGCGATGGCCCTTCCCCTTAAGGGAGGGAGGGAGCCTCCATTCCCGGCAGCGCAGCCCTCGACATTGGGCAGTGCTGCACCGCTACCGCCCCTCTTGCCGAACTTCAGCGCTCCCAGGGAAGTGATAGCGCTTGATTTCATGCTCCACTTCCTTCCTGGAGCGCTAAACCCAAAGTTCGCGTCGGATTCACTGGTGCAGCGCCCGGCACTACTTTTTCGTTACCGCTAAAGTTCTCCCCCTCGGGGTCAAAGGTGAAGGACCGGTATGAAATGTTTTGAATGATGTCATTTTTTTGCCTGTATCATGAGGTAACAAACTTTCCTTTTACGGTTAGGCAGTAGTCCAAATATTATGTGTCATTCGCTATGAATAATTAAGAAAGGTTATGAAAGTTGCCTGAACTTCCGATGACCTGATCCTTGATAGATCATCTCCTGCACAAGATGACAATTCTATTCTAATTACTAAGGCTATTCATAGATGTACCTTTGGAACCCTGGAAAAATTGGCTTTCGATTGAGATGTGATTATAAAAAGCTTAACAAGATCTTGACTCACCTTTTGTCTCTTTACTTGTCCCATCACCATCTCCTTTTGCCTCACACCATCATCCCTTTCGTCATTTAATCTCTCCGGCCTTCCACCCTATCACAGACCTTCCCTTTTGTTATTTCCTCCCCTCCCCCCTTTCACTGCCCCTACACTTGCTTAAAATCTGTGACATCTCTAACCTTTTCCAGTTCTGACGAAAGGTCACCCACCTGAAACGTTAACTCTGTTTCTCTCTCCGCAGACACTGCCTGACCTGCTGAGCATTGCCGGCATTTTCTGTTTTTATTTCGGATTTCCAGCATCCGCAGTATTTTTCTTTTGTAACAGGGGCCTAGAAATTCGGTTTTGGCGCAGCGAGGGCTTTAGCGCCGGAAGTTAGTGCCGGCGCTAAGTCCCCCTGCGCGCGCCAAAAATTCAGTAGCGCCGCGCCCAAACGGCTGCTGGCGCTACTGAGGGGTCTCAGCGCCTCAAAACTGGCGCCACGCGCCGCATTGCGGCGCTATTCCGGCGCTGCGGCGCCCGCTGCGGTGCGGCAGGCTCGGGACGTGCAGGCCTCCTCCTTCCGTTAAGGAGGAGCTGCCTGCACCCGGCCGCGGCCCGCGATAATCTTTTTAAAAATGAGCCCGGCACCTCGGACAAGTGCCGGGCTTGCTTCTGTTCCGGGGGGGGTGGGGGGGGGGGAAGTCCGGGGAGGGAGCTGCGGCCAGGCGGCCGGCGGGAAAGTGGCCGGCCGCCGCGGGGCCTTTAATGCGCCGGCGCAAAGTTCTGTAAGGCACCTCTGCCAGAACGTTGCTTGCGGCTGCCACGGGCGAGGCGGCCGCAACTCAATTTCCGAGTTCGGGCGGGTTACCATGGCAACCGGGACGCTGCGCACACCGATGATGTCATCGGTGCCGGCGCAGCGCTACCGGCCTAACGCCGATTTAGGGCCCCTGTCAATTTCTAAACTGGCCATAACTTCGGCGCTAGGCCCTCTAGCGCCTCAAAAGTGGCGCTAAGGCCAGTGAATTTCTAGGCCAGGGTCTTTTGTTTGTCGAGGATGAACGTTAAAATACCAATCACAGAGTAGATTATTTTGTTAAATATTACAAATCCTGGCCAACTTAACATCCATGTCTGAACACTTTCCATGAGCAGTTACTAGATACTGATCAACAATGGGAATCCTGGCATCATGGGGTATGGGGAGCGAGCGGGAATATGGTATTGAGATAGAGGATCAGCCATGATCATATTGAATGGTGGAGCAGGCTCGAAGGGAGATCACCCCCAAAACATAGTAAAACTTTAAATACATTTTTTTTTTAAATCAAATTTTTTAAATGACTTGAAATTACAATAAATTAACTATTTTAAACAAAAATTTAAATTTTTGAAAAAAATAATTAAAGTTTTCAACGGGGCTAAAAATAAACTTACCTTTTTTTAAAGTATTTTTAAATGATAAATCAGTGAAAAAATTTTTTTTTTACTTTTTTCAACTCTTATCCTGGTAAAAGCACGTCTTACGTCCCTGCTTTTACCAGGCGTAAGAATTGTAAGTGTTTTCTGTGGGCGGAGGGTCTCCAAAAAGCGGAACTCTCCGCCCGCAGAGGCCCTTCTCCAGGGTAGCCGGAGGATCTGTCAAGAGCTTTCTTGACAGATCGGAAATGCCGGTTTCCAGTGCATGCGCAGTGCATGCCTAAAACTGGCATTTCCGATGTCCCTACGGGTGAGTACACAGCGCGTACCCACCCGTAGGGGTTGGAATATCCGGCCCTATGTTTCTATAATTATTCCGCCCTCCCCCAATCCAGGTAAATTAAGGCTAACTAAAGTGTTCCCATTGCTGCCCCAGCATAGATTTAGCATTGAATGTAGAACCTTGCTGATCTTCATAGCTCAGTACCTCAATACATGGGCAAGGTTCTGAGCGAAGATGTGGGTAGGAAGGGGTGGAGGGCTAGTACAAGGCAATTGAAAACATTCTGAAAAGATCTTAAATGAACGTTTTTATTAGCATTGCCGTTTCATGCTGTGCTTGATCTTTGTTGCTGTGTCCATCTCCTCACAACGTTAGCCATGACATCTCCCATACAAATCATTATAAATTTAGGGAGCTATTTGTTCAAGGTGCAAGGCAGTATTCAAATATGAAAAATGGGAGGAGGGTTCGTAGCAGTATTGATAAAGAAAGACTTGCATTTCTACAGCACCTTTCGCGACCACTGGACGTCCCAAAGCGTTTTACAGCCAGTGAAGCATGTTTGAAGTGTAGTCACTGTTGTAATGTAGGAAACGCAGCAGCCAATTTGCGTACAGCAAGCTCCCACAAACAGCAATGTGATAATGACCAGATAATCTGTTTTAGTGATGTTGATTGAGGGATAAATGTTGGTCAAGACACTGGGGATAACTCTCCTGCTCTTCTTCGAAATAGTGCCATGGGATCTTTTACAGCCACCTGAGAGAGCAGATGGGGCCTCGGTTTAACGTCTCCTCCGAAAGACGGCACCTCCGACAGTGCTGCGCTCCCTCAGTACTGCACTGGGAGTGTCAGCCTAGATTTTTGTGCTCAATTTGTGTGATACATGCTAACTTGAATTTTTAATCATTTCTTTAGGAACTACCCACTACATTTGTTGAAGAGCAGAATCTTTTTCTGTTGCATTACAATAGTAGCCTCCACACTCTTGTACTTTGAGCCAATATAATGACAGTTTCAAGCAGGAATGGACCTTTAGTAAAACTAGCCCTTCTATCAACAGTATCCCTTTGGTGCATTTCTAATAACCCTGAATCCCAATATGCCATATCTTTTCCACAATGTTTTATTTAAAGAGAAAAATGCATTGGCAGTGGTGCAGGACTTGCTTTGTTTTTATTTGTGTTGGTGAGCCGCAGTCCCGAGATACTGAAGTCAGTGACTCACGCAATGTAATCTCCATTAATGTTCAGACATGGTGAATTTAGTACACAGAGTTGAATGCAGACTATTTTCATTATCTTGGTCTTTGCAAACATATTTGAAGAATAACTAAAGACTATAAACTAAAGGGGGTGCAGGAGCAGGGAGACCTGGGGGTATATTTTCACAAATCGTTGAAGGTGTCAAGACAGGTTGAGAAAGCGGTTAAAAAAGCATATGGGATACTGGGCTTCATAAATAGAGGCAGAGGGCTGCATTTTGATACTGGGGCGGGCTGGGGTCGTGTAATCCCCATTTCGTGTTAGCCACCCGATTCTAAATCGATGTGGGAAAATGATGCCATTTTAACTTAATTGAGTTCCAATGTGTGGGAACCCATGGCCCAATGAGTTTTTCCAGTCTGAAAGTCGCCTCCGATGACATCATCATTGCTGCTGCATTTAAGGTCTGCAACAAGCCTGGCTTCTTCTGCAGACTGCCAAGCTTTTGCCCTTGCATGTTAGAGGCACCTGCAGGAAGAATGGCCAGCCAGAGACCTAGGTCTGCACCCCACTTTGATGACGTTGCCCTGCAGGCTTTAGTAGAGGGAGCAAGAGCAAATAAAGAGGTGCTCTTCCCTTCTTCAGGGAGGAAGAAGCCTCCCCAGCAAACCAAGGCTGTGTGGATCCAGGTGGCCCAGGAGGTGAACTCGTTGTCAGTAACCCGCAGAACCTGGCTTCAGTGCGGGAAGAGGTTTCATGACCTTCTGCGCACTGGAAATGTGAGTATGAATTTCCCATCACCCTCAATCTGATCCCCATTGCCTCTCCTCATCAGCACTCAGCTTTAGCAATCTCTTCCTCCACATCCCACTTGACACTGACATCCATGCACCCTTACCCATTCCCTCTCTCTCTATGGTCACATTCACCTAACTATTCGACTATGCAGCCCTCACACTCCCTATCACTGTGATGCTATGAAAACAACTTGCAAAACACAGGGAGGGCCCTTGGTCTTGCCAACTCACTCCATCTTTGTCTCCTTCTAAGCATCTATGCTATGGATTCTCTACACTCACTCCTTCATTCTCACTCAAACTCCACTTGTCTCCCTCATTGCAGGAAAAGAGAGCTCACAATAAGAGGGAAAGAGCGAGGACAGGAGGAGGGCCACCCTCAGTAGCCCACCTCACTCCTTGGGAGGAGGCGGTCCTGGAGATCGTGGGAGTGGAGCAAGATTCCCAAGTGGGAGATGGACAGGCGGGCGCATCACAGCAAGCTGGTGACAGAATAGTTTCCATCTCTCTCAATGACATTGCATGAGTCGCTGATAATGATTCTGAAGCTCTAACAGATGGACTTATGATCATCTGCAAAATGCAATGTGCATGTAACCTTGGCCTCACATCTCTGACTCTTTCCTTTACTCCCCCACAGGACCATTGCAAGCACCCATCCCCACTATCCAGGAGGAAGAGCATGAGCCTCAAGACTCCTCAGAGGAAGCTGCAATCTCTGAGGGCGCAGCGTCAGCAGAATTCCCAACACCCAGCACCAGCGCAGACACTCACACCTCGGAGGGAACATCGCGAGATAGAGTAGTGTTGTCACCTGGTGTATCACAGCTCACAAGTGAGCATCAGCAGATTGTGGAGACAGGGACAGCAATGGAGAGTCCTAGTCGGAGGGCGCAGGACTCTGCCAGCTCGGCTCAGCTGCATGTCGACCCTCTGCCTCTGGTCCATCCATAAGATCAGCGGTGCTGGAACTCCAGGAACAGATGCAGGAGTCTCTGGCAGGTTTTGTCTCCAGGGTCACTGCGAGTGTGGAGCGAATGGAGGAGTCCATTGCGAACATGAGCAGAGCCTTTGTGGAGTCATTGACGCGTGAATGCATCACCATGGAAAGGATGGCAACCTCCACGGAGGTGATAAGTCGCCAGAGTGCAGAAAACATGGTGAGTGTTCTGAATAGAATGACATCCCTGGAGGAGCGATGGTCATCTATTGAACAGAGAAACCAGACCTTCATGGAAGTCCTTCTGAGTAGGACTGCCAGTGCAGATACGGGTCCCCATGGCCCCCCTGATGTGCAGCAAGGTGCTCTCAAGCCACTTGCAAGCGCTGAGGGGGACCTGACCCATGAGAGGGAAGTTGGTGGCAGACACCAAGGAAGTGGGAGCTCCTCTCCAAGCGCTCACACTTCCATGCCACTGCAGAGCCCTCGGTCAGAGCCCCACCAGAGTCCGCAGCCAACTGAGATCGGCATGTCAACCCCTGCACAGCCGCAGGAGCAGCAGACTGTTGGCGAGCCCTCACAGGTTCGCAACCCCAGAGGACACCCGCCAAAGGTGTCGAGACAGGAGCAGCAAGAAAGTGAGCAAGGGGCCTCCACATCTGCTGAAGCCACAGGGGAAGCGCCACGTAGGAGCACGCATAAGAGAAAGATACTGCACAAATAGTCACAAGGGTAGTCACTTGGGTGAAATTTGAAGTTTTATGTTAAAAAGCCATCAGATGATTACTGTAAATAAGAAATCTGATGGCTACTGCTGTAGTTGTGGCGTGTGTCATTTCGCGAATGGGACTTCCACATTGAGGGCTTAGGATTACTTGCCAGTATGGTGGTCAAATTGCTAGGAATCCGCTGGTCCTTGGCCATTGTCGATGCTCAGGTAAGAAGCTGCAAGGCAAAAGTGCTTGATTGGCTAGGCTAAGCAAATCTGGCCAAGATGAATGCGTTCCTTGCATCCCAGGGAGCAATGTTCTCGCGTAATGCTGCCGCTGGTTGATGGGCCTCTGCAAGATGTTTGTTTTCCCTGTCTTCGTTCTCCTCCTCCTCCTCATCTGAGGAGGATATGTGACGAGCCACTTAGTCCTCAGGAATCTGTAAGCCACGACGCTGTGCCATGTTGTGAAGTGCACAGCAAACCACGACGATTCTGGAGACCCTGGCTGCTGAGTACTGCAGGGCTCCACCTGATCTATGCAGGCATCTGAAGCGCATCTTCAGCAAACCGATGGTTGGCTCGATTATGGATCTGGTGGACATGTGGCTGGAGTTGTAGCTCTCCTCAGCTTCGTTGGATGGGCTCCTCAACGGCGTCATTAGCCACGTCTTCAGGGGAAAGCCCTTGTCTCCAAGTAGACATCCGTTAAGTTGGTCTGGCGGACTGAATAGTGGAGGCACACTAGACTGGTGCAGTATGAAGGAGTCATGGCAACTGCCAGGGTACTTGGCACAAACATGCAAAATTTCCTTCTTGTGGTCACACACCAGCTGAACGTTAAGGGAGTGGAAGCCCTTGCGGTTGACAAAAATACCTGGATTGCGATGGGGTGCCTTAAGGGCCACATGTGTGCAGTCAACGACGCCCTGCACCCTTGGAAAGCCTGCCAGATTAGCTAATCCAACCGCACGTGCCGTGACACTTGCTCGATCCTTGGTGAAATGGATGTGATTGTGCGCGAGGGCAAAGAGGGCATCGGTTACCTGCGTGATGCAAGTGTGTGCGGCCGCCTGGGAGGTGCCACTGATGTCTGCTGCTGATCCCTGGAATGAGCCTGAGGCAAAAAAGTTGAGTGCGATGGTGACTTTGACAGCCACTGGTAAGGGTTGTCCACCTGGTCCTCTGGGCTCCAGGTCTTGTTGCAGCATTGCGCAGATGTCACCCACTACCTCTCGCGAAAGTCGGAGCCGCCTTTGGCACTGCAGCTCAGACATGTTGAGGTAGCTGACCCTGTGTCTGTAGACCCTGTTTGGGGGGTATCTCCTGCACCGACGGGCTTCCATGTGCTGGCCCCTTCTGGCCTGTGCAGCTTCAGGTGGGTGAGCAGCAGCTTGGCGCTCCTGTTGTTGCTGCTGCTGCTGTTGGTGCTGCTGCTGTTCATGGTTCTGCTGGTGCCACAGCTGGTCTTTGTCCTCATCTAATGTCCAGAAGGGAAGGAAATAAATGGCTCCCATGCTTCTGGTATATGCCTCAGTTGAGGAAGCACTCAGTCAAGGTGGCGAGAGGGGTTTCCCAGGAGGTCACTCTGGAGATGGGTGTCAGGCTCCAAACTTCCATTGCTGTGGTTATGCCTTCTAAATGTTCCCCCAGACCTGAGACTACAAAGTCCTGCCACCTGCAAATGATGGCTGATCAAATCTCCTCTTTAATGGTTGAGCTGCAGCTGATAGTCAGCAATCCAATTGTGCTCCCGCCAGGTTTCACCGTCGTGTTTCAGAACAGGCGTGCTTCACATGGGAAAAGGGTTAAAATCACAAAGGCCTTTCAAAATGGCATTATAGAGGCAATTTAGTGCTTGTTAAGGGCCTTAACGGCCTATCCCGCTTCTTGGAGGTGGGACGTAGACAGGACCAGTAGACACGATTTAATGAAAATTGCTTGGAGGCGGGATTGAGGCGGGGTTGGGCCCGCCAGTTTTTGCAGTTTTAACGCCCCCACACGCCTCCAATCCCGCCTCAACGGCCCGATGAAATTTGAGCCCATAGAGTACAAAAACGAGGAAGTTATGATGAACCTTTATAAAACACTGGTTCGGCCTCAACTGGAGTATTGTGTCCAATTCTGGGCACCACACTTTAAGAAGGATGTGAAGGCCTTAGACAGTGTGCAGAAAAGATTTACGAGAATGGTTCCAGGGATGAGAGACTTCAGTTATGTGGATAGACTGGAGAAGCTGGGGTTGTTCTCCTTAGAGCAGAGAAGGTTGAGAGGAGATTTGATGGAGGTGTTCAAAATCATGAGGGGTCTAGACAGAGTAGATAGAGAGAAACTGTTCCCATTGGCAGAAGGGTCAAGAACCAGAGGACACAGATTTAAGGTGATTGACGGAAGAACCAAAGGCCACATGAGGAAAAACTTTTTTACATAGCGAGTGGTTAGGATCTGGAATGCACTGCCTGAAAGGGTGGTGGAGACAGAATCAATCGTGGCTTTCAAAAGGGAATTGGATAAGTACCTGAAGGAAAAAAATTTGCAGGGCTACGGGGAAAGGGCGGGGGAGGGGATTGGTGAAGTGCTCTTGCAGAGAACCGGGACGGGCCCGACAAGCCGAATGGCCTCCTTCTGTGCTGTAACCATTCTATTATTCTATGATTCTAAGAGGGCGCTAATGGGGTGCAAATCAACTAGCACCTGGGTGCGGCGCCGCTAACGTCTCTCGTGAAATTCAGCGGGAGTTTAGCGGCAGCGCTAACCGTTAGCACCGCGGGGCCGACGGCGATGACGTTATCGCCATGTGCAGCGCCCCGCTCGCGCCCCAGCTGTAATATTGGGTGGGGCCCCCCCGACTTACCGCCAGATGCTATGTCCGCCGGGGTCAAGTGGGCCTACCTGCGGCCGGGGCGGCGCTAGTTAAAGGGGAGGTGGCGGGCGGCCATTTTTGTTGCAGGCCGCCTGCCCGCACCTGCCCCCGTTGCTGTCCCCGGCCCCCGTGAAGCCCCCCCGTGGGGTGCCGGCTGCTCTGCGTGAGCCTGGCACTCCTCTTGTTTGCCGGGCTTGTTTGCCGGCACTCCCGATCCCTGGTGGCCCAGCTGAGCGCCGGGACGCGCTGCGCCAGGCCCCTCCCCTTAAATAAGGGGAGGAAGGCCTGCAGTACCGCGGCACGTAGCGCCGCAATATTGGCTCGCAGCGCCCCAAGAGGGATGCGGTGCGCTTCCAGTAGCGCCCCTCCTCCATCTCGGGGCGTTACCTGGGAAAATCGGCTGAGGGGGGGCGCTAACTTTTTCGGCGCGCTACCCAATTTTTACCCCTAAGTCTTAACTGGTCTCCATAAGGACTATAATTGCTAGCAATAGTTATAAGATGTGAGCTTCTGATGTCACAAATGCAGTACATCCACACATTCCAAGATTCACACATCAGGTTCTGACAGTACCACGGTTTCTAGTTTTTATGTAAGGCAGTTAATGGTCATTTTGATAATTGAGACCAAAAGAACTCATTAAGAAGTGAATAGTAAAGACCACAAGAATTAAAAAAAAGTAAAATAGCACATCTTTTGTCTCTCTTATTCAGGGCCTTACGGGTGGGCGATTTCGGTGACTGCCCAGGGTGCCGTGATGGATTCATGTCTCCTCTATTGGACTAACTAACTTTTGATTAATTTAAATAATCTAAAATCAAGGGCTGGATTTTCATTGGGCCATGGAGTCGGGATTGGAGGCGTGTGGGGGTTTAAAATCCCGAAATCGGGGGTCCCGACCCCATCCCGCCCCCAACCCGCCTCCATGCCAGTTTCAAAGGAGGCGGGTACCCGCCCCTCACTGGGACCCGCCTCCCCGAGGCTGGAAGGGGATTAGTGCCAATTAACTGCCTGTTAACGGGTAGTTAACGGGCAGTTTTTAGCCTAATCCCTATTTTCATTGTTGAAATGTGGGATTCCCGACGGCTCCAAACCACGGCAAGTTAGCGAGGCGGACCGTCGGGCTGAAGGGCTTGGAGGGTTCAAGATGTCCGGTGTTCAGGTGAGTGATGGGTGCGTGAGTGCAGAGGTAAGTGTGTTTGGTCTGTGTAAAGTGTTTAAAGAAGTTCTACTAACCTTTACTTATCTTTACAGCCTTCATTCCTTCAGGTCTCGGGAGTCCCTCATCTCACCGGCACAGAAAGCAGAATGGCTGCCAGCTGTCAAAATCTGCAGCCTCTGCTTTCTGTTCCGGGGAGATCTCTAAATCATCCTGAGAGGAAGGAATTAACCTGGAGTACAGATTGTCAGTGTTTGACAGCTTCAAACAGCTGTCGAATGCTGATATTTCATCTGTCAAAAGGTCTCGACAGATGAAATACCAATCTGTGACGTCACCTGTTGCCGGGTGGCCCTTAATTGGCCTGCTGAGCCCACTGGGCGGGCTCAACAAGGTCAATCAAGTCAAAATCGTGTGGGTTGGCTAGAACTCGATGGAGACGGGACTACAACCCCGAAAGTTGTAGTCCCGCCTCCTCAATGAAAATCCAGCCCTAAATGTCTGGTAGCGTGAGAAAATCATGAAAGTGAATTAAATCCTATCTAAATAGAAGTTGGGAATTAAACCGAAACTACAAAGGGCAAATTCTGGACGGCGACACAAAAAGGCCCTGTTTTCAAACTCGCACAAGTGAAAGTTCCTTTCAAAGTTTGTATCCGCTCACTCACAAACCAGCGCCTCATTTTTAATGGGGCGTAGCATAAACTAATACCATTTTCTCATCCCCCTCTCCCCTTACGCTGTGCAACAGGCTTCCTGCGCCTGTTTGCACCCGGACGTGAACATGTTCAGGGTAATTAATGTGCAGTAGGTGGGCAATTAGCCCAACTTTTCGCCAGCACGCTGATTTGAATGGGCAGGTGAAACATGCAGCGAAGCCGATGCGCAGTCGGAATTTGACAGATCACAAGTTCGGGATTTAGCACAAGTGTATGCGGAAATCCCAAACGTGCGGTCAATTTCAAAAGAAAGAAAGCGAGAATTGCATTTCTATAGCACCTTTCACGAACACCGGACGTCTCAAAGCGCTTTACAGCCAATGAAGCACTTTTTGAAGTGTGGTCACTGCTGTAATGTGGGAAACGCGGCAGCCAATTTGTGCACAGCAAGTTCCCACAAACAGCAATGTGATAATGACCAGATCATCTGTTTTAGTCGTCGTCGTCGTCGTAGTAGTACGTGTCTTCACACTGTTCCCTTTGGGGAACTGTATGAAGTGGTGGAAGGATTTCTGGCCATGATTAACGCTCCTTCTGTGACCGTAACCATCTTCGTACCAGCCATTAGGGTGGTTAGTCCTATGGCGGGAGGGTTTTACGGGCTCCCACAACCCATACGAGGGGGGGGGGGCCACCCACACCCACCCACCCACGGACGCAAGTATCTCGCTGGATGTCAACCCAGAATTTAGAAGCCGGAGCTCTGGCTCCACTTGCCGGGACTGTCTGGAGCGGGGTTCGAAACCCTACGCCTTCTGGCCCAGCGGTAGTGATGCTACCGCTATGCCAAAGGCCCACTCCTATCTGTTTTAGTGATGTTGATTGAGGGATAAATATTGGCCCAGGACAATGACGGCGTACTCCGAGTGTCCACCGTCATACTGATCGTGAATTCAGGGGCAATGTTTCAGTGCTTCTTAATCGGTAAAACATTGAGATGTAAGAAAGGAATTTCTGCAAGTGAATTACGAGATTTAGCTTCACCATAACTGCCCCCAAGACTCTTTGTTTGATGGATGGCGGGAGGGATTCCGCCATGGGTACACCAAGGATCTTACCCACCGCATTGAACAAAGTAAATAGCTACTCTTTACAACAAATAGCAATTGAATCACGGCACCGTGTGGCAGCTGCGCTTAATATTTGACCGAGGTCCGGGGGACATGCAAGCTAGGAAAAATTCAGTGCAGGCTGAACGGGATCAGGAGCTGTGTTAGGACTGGGAATCAGCTGCTCTGCACCATTATTATTTTAATAAACTACCTCGTATCTGCAGCTGATATTTCTCTCTGTAAATGACCTATAGACAACACATGGCGGGGACACATTAAGATAAACCGGTAATCTGTTCATTAAACTAATACTGGGCCATGTCTTGCCTAATGAACTAAAATAATAAATTCTACAATAACGTGTTCCCTTTTCGTGGATAAAGTTTGAAATATCAAATGAAAATATGTGTACATTTCTGAAAACTGCCAAAGCCGATTCTGTCCCAGAAGTAAAAGCAAATATTGAAATTAAATCAAGGACAAGGAAGAACTTGCATTTCTATAGCGCCTTTCACGACCTCAGGACGTCCCAAAGCGCTTTACAGCCAATTAAGTACTTTTTGAAGTGTAGTCACTGTTGTAATAGTTGGAAACGCGGCAGCCAATTTGTGCACAGCAAGCTCCCACAAACAGCAATAATGACCAGATAATCTGTTTTAATGATGTTGATTGAGGGATAAACATTGGCCAGGACACTTGCATTGATATAAGGGTTGAAATCAAATTTCGTAGTATCTTAGTCCTTTACATTTCTAAGAAATGCTGGATCTGTTTTAACTAATTCAACTCCCTGCTGGCAAATCATTTTCAGTTCGTTTTCTGAGAGTTGGACATGGCCTCATTTTCTACATGTAGGTGTTATTGTATTGCAAGTGTCTTTATTATTAGTGTCAGCTGTGGCTCAGTGGGCAGCACTCTCGCCTCTGAATCGTGAAGGTTGTGGGTTCATAGTTCCACCCCAGAGCCTTGAGCACAAAAATCCAGGCTGACACGCCCAGTGCAGTGCTGAGGGAGTGCTGCACAGTCGGAGGTGCCGTCTTTCGGATGAGATGTTAAACCGAAGCCCCATCTGCTCTCTCAGGTGACTGTGAAAGATCCTATGGCACTATTTTGAAGAAGAGCAGGGGAGTTATCTCCGGTGTCCTGGGGCCAATATTTATCCCTCAACCAACATCACTAAAACAGATTATCTGGTCAATATCACATTGCTGTTTGTGGGAGCTTGCTGTGTGCAAATTGACTGCCGCGTTTCCTACATTACAACAGTGACTACACTTCAAAGAGTGCTTCATTGGCTGTAAAGCACTTTGGGACAACGTGAAAGGTGCTATATAAATGCAAGTCTTTCTTTGTCATTATCAAGTAAGAGTGAAGTTAAACAAGCTGGCCTTTACTGAATTCAAATTCTACTCTGAAGCCTGTATAGTTGCTCTAGGTCATAACCCTATTGCTAAGATAATGTCATTCGACAGTACCTTCCAAACCCACGACCTCTATCATCTAGACCATCTAGAAGGACAAGGGCAGCAGGCGCATGGGAACACCATCACCTCCAAATTCCCCTCCAAGTCATATCGCTGTTCCTTCATCGTCGCTGGGTCAAAATCCCGGAACTCCCTCCCTAACAGCACTGTGGGAGCACCTTCACCACACGGACTGCACCACCACCTTCTCGAGGGCAATTAGGGATGGGCAATAAATGCTGGCCTTGCCAGCGACGCCCACATCCCAGGAACTAATTTTTAAAAAGCCAATTCTTGGTCTTCCCCAGCCCTTGGGAAATAAGACGCAGTAGGAGTCTACGTACTCCTAGCAAAAATACTGAACTCGGAGAGGTTCAACAGAAAAGGTTTAATTGTTGAGGCTGCATGCTGAACACAAAATGGAGTCAGAGACTACACAAAGTACGACTGCCTTTCATCAGTGCACAGCTTCGACTGCCCCTCCCCCACTCTGGGCTTAACTATGTTGCAGATCGAGTTTCTTAAAGGTGTGATCCTTCTTAAAGGCATGACGCCTGATTTATAGTCTACGGACCGGAAAGCGGATTGTGTCCTTTCTGTGATCAGTACGCCACAACGCTAAGATTTTAGTCCAGCATTTGATAGATTATCCAGACACAGCCCTTGTGTTTCCTTGGCTTCTGGGGAGATGCCTTTAAACCTGCAATGCAGTGAAAGGGTGAAACTCAAATTGACAGCTGAAATGGGAGCACAGCTTTCTGTAGAACGAACAAATCGGCTATTTTTTTTGCAAGCTTGGGAGTCTAATGTGCTGCTGCTGCTTTAGTCAGCATGCTTTTTTAATGTCAAAATGTCCTGATTAAAATAGGACAGCTGAGCATTGTACTAGGACAGCTTTCTCAGGAGCCTCTGACACTGCCAACATGTTCGGGATTATTTTTTTTTTGGGTTGTTTTTCCTAGAGTTTGGATTTTGATATAAATGATCTGGATTTCGAGGAAATCGCCATCTGCAACTAGTTCAACTTATGGCCTAAAGTCCTAGTTTATCCAAACATAGGTGATTGGGCGGACAGCCAAAGTTTCCAGCATCTTGCTCAAGTAAACTGTGTTGCAGTTGTTGTAGCTGAGCCAACCTCCTGACATTGCGAGCTTGCAGAGGGAATCGCAAACTTAGCAATTTAGATTTGGTTCTGAGCTGACAAGGGGCCACTTTGCATCATGGCTGCGATTTGAAGAGTGGGATTCTCGGGGCTCTGCTCTTCATGTTGCAGCAAGGAAATCTGTATGATATAATGATAAAGTTCTCAGGAAAAGAATAGCTATTCTTTTAGTAACATAGAAACATAGAGGATAGGAGCAGGAGTAGGCCATTCGGCCCTTCGAGCCTGCTCCGCCATTCAATGTGATCATGGCTGATCATCCAAATTCAGTACCCTGTCCCTGCCTTTTCCCCATATCCCTTGATCCCTTTAGCCTCAAGAAATATATCCAACTCTTTCTTGAATATATTTAATGAACTAGCCTCCACCGCCCTCAGTGGCAGAGAATTCCACAGGTTCACCACTCTCTGGGTGAAGAAATTCCTCCTCATTTCAGTCCTAAATGGCTTACCCCTTATCCTTAGATTATGACCCCTGGTTCTGGACTCCCCGGCCATCAGAAACATCCTTCCTGCATCTAGTCTGTCCAGACCTGACAGAATTTTATAGGTTTCGATGAGATCCCCTCTCAATCTTCTAAACTCCAGTGAGTATAAGCCCAATCGACACAATCTCTTCTCATACGTCATTCCTGCCATCCCAGGTATCAGCCTGGTGAATCTTCGCTGCACTCCCTCCATGACAAGAATGTCCTTCCTCAGGTAAGGTGACCAAAACCAATCAACTGGCTCTAAATTATAAATACGTTAGCCATCTCTCCGGAGAGATATTGGCCCCAAGTTTAAATGGAAAGAGTGCAGCGTAGATTTACCAGAATGATACCCGGACTCCAAGGGTTAAATTACGCGGCGAGATTACACAAATTAGGGTTGTATTCCCTAGAATTTAGAAGGACAAGGGGCAAACTGATCGAAGTTTTCAAGATATTAAGGAGAACAGATAGGGTAGATAGAGAGAAACTATTTCTGCTGGTTGGGGAGTCTAGGACTAGGGGGCACAGTCTAAAAATTAGAGCCAGACCTTTCAGGAGTGAAATTAGGAAACACTTCTACACACAAAGGGTGGTAGAGGTTTGGAACTCACTTCTGCAAACGGCAATTGATGCTGGGTCAATTGTTAATTTTAAATCGGAGATTGATAGCTTTCTGTTAACCAAAGGTATTAAGGGATATGGGGCAAAGGCGGGTATATGGAGTTAGGTCACAGATCAGCCAGGATCTCATTGAATGGCGGAACAGGCTCGAGGGGCCAAATGGCCTCCTCCTGCTCCTATGTTCCTCTGAGGGAGGAAGGGTGGTGTGGTACGGTGGATGGCAGGCTTGACGTGGTTGGTGCACCCAGCAGTTATGTATAAGACGGCTCACCACCACCTTCTCAAGGGCAATTAGGGATGGGCAATAAATGCTGGCCTTGCCAGCGACGCCCACATCCCGAGAATGAATTTTAAAATGTGAGACCCGGCTGATTTTAACCTAAGGGCCGCATTTGGATAATTGACATTGGTGTCTCGTTCAAAGCAGGCTGCACCGTCCACTTCAAGCCTCCGACCCACCGCAGCCACCCCTGCCAGCCCCCCGCCAAACGCCATTTAAAATTGGGGCCAATATCTCTATGGCTGCAGTGTGCACCATCTACAAGATGCACTGCAGCAACTTGCCAAGGCTTCTTCGGCAGCACCTCCCAAACCCGCGACCTCTTCCACCTAGAAGGACAAGGGCAGCAGGCGCATGGGAACACCATCACCTCCAAGTTCCCCTCCAAGTCACACACCATCCTGACTTGGAAATATATCGCCGATCCTTCATCGTCGCTGGGTCAAAATCCTGGAACTCCCTCCCTAACAGCATTGTGGGAGTACCTTCACCACACGGACTGCAGCGGTTCAAGAAGGCGGCTCACCACCACCTTCTCAATGGCCATTAGGGATGGGCAATAAATGCTGGCCTTGCCAGTGACGCCCACATCCCATAAATGAATAAATTTTTAAAAAGTATGATGTTGAGGTCAGCAGGCGGGGGCAGGCTAGGGACCTAAGGGGAAAGGCTGTGGGGGGGTGGGGAGAGGGGCAATGGGAATCCCAAACAGATGCTGGTGTAGAAAAGGAGACGGAGGGCCAGGGCAAGAGAGCTCTGAGGATTTCTTCCTGCTGCTCCGAAGGATAAAATATTGAGGTTTCTTCTGGCCACGCGACTGCTTCTCGCCAGGTTTCTCTGGCGGGTTTGACACCAGCTGGGGCCTTCCCATGTAAAAGTCCTGCCATGGCACCGCTGATGTTATCGGCCGGTGACTTTTCAATTTAACTGAAGCCCTTGCTTACTTGCAGCGGGAGCCTCGGCCTACTTCAAAGTCGGTGAAGGTGAAGGTAAGATGGGGCCGGGCGGGAACGGTGCAGGCTCAGGTCGGTAAGTGAACTCGGCCTGATCTTAACCCCTTCTGCTTGCAGTTCTACTTGCCGCGCCCCCTCCCCCCTATCTCTGTAACTTCCTCCAGCCCTACAACCCCTCCGCGATCTCTGCGCTCCTCCAATTCTGGCCTCTCGCGCATCCCCAATTTTAATCTCTCCACCATTGGTGGCCGTGCCTTCAGCTGCTGAGGCCTTAGCTCTGGAATTCCCTCCTAAACCTCTCCGCCTCTCCACCTCTCTCCTCCTTTAAGACGCTCCTTAAAACCTACCTCTTTGACCAAGCTTTTGGTCACCTGCCCTAATATCTCTTTATGTGGCTCGGTGTCAAATATTGTTAGATAACACTCCTGTGAAGCACCTTGGGATGTTTTACTATATTAAAGGCGTCATAGAAATGCAAGTTGTTGTTGTTGAATTTATTTTCTGATGCTTGCTGGGGTAATATGCTAATTTTGGTAACGTACGCACAACTGGATGCATTTACCTCACACGGACAGCTTTTGATTCATTCAGTTATTTTAAACTAATTTTGCTAAAATGCTTGACATGCCAGGTAAGATTAATATTAAATATCTTTCTGCACGTAACTGGACTGCACTGTTGGAAGGGCTCAATAAATTACAGGGCTTTATGTTCCAGTTGAGAAAAAAGTAGTTCAGCCATTGTAAGGACAGCGCAATAAATCATACAGCCTGCTGCAGTCGATTGAACTCCATCGCACTTTCAATTGAATAGCAGAGCGTTGACTGCATTAAAGATGCGTATTGCTGATAATTGCAGGTGGGTGTTAATGCGTGGACTCTTGAGTTTCTATATTAAAACTCAGCATTCCAAAACAAATGCCAGTGTAATTTTAGAAGCGTTCAGTTTTACACTTGAGTTGATGAGAAATTAAAATTTGTCAGCTTCTCAATGGCTTCATGGGTAAGTGTACCATGTGATGAGTCAGTCAACCATTTGACCAGGATCAGTCGCTAACTTGTGCCGGGTTAGACGAGCTTAGCCAGTGACATGACTCAGTCATTCATGAAAGAAAGACTTATGAAATAATACTGAGCGGCCTGCGGGTGGCGCTGTCCAGGGAGAGTATAAATACTCGAGCACAGGCCCAGCTTGCGCAGGACATTCTTAACAGGAACTAGTGAAGGACACAACTAGACCTCCATGTTGTAAAACAGTTGATTAAAGCTTTGTTTAACGCTTAGACCAAGCGGCTAGTAGTTTTCTTATGTCAGCCAGGTTGTTGGCGGGCATGTTACAACCGGCCTCGATAACCCCGCAGACAAGGAGCAGATCGGGGGCCGGAGGAGCATGGGGGGTGGGGGTAGGAGGCCTCGTTGGGGGGTGGGGTCTCGAATGCGGGGGGTGGGTTAGGTGGGGAGGCTGTATCCAGCACATAGGTGTAAAGGCACTTACCTCCTGGATCCAGCAGTCCTTGCCTTGCATTAGCTGGCGGGTTTCATGAGGCCTGCAAAACCCGACCAGCTGAAGTTAAATTCAAAATGGAGGTTAAAGCAGAGGCTTCCAGTCTCATTATAATATTTAAATGGGTGACCCGCCTCCTGGGAGTGGGTTGGCTGCCTGCACCCTGTCCCGCCTCCGTTAAAACCGGAAGTGGGCGGCTTGGAGGCGGGTTTTGGTCGGATTTCAGATTTATGGGGCGAAAAATGGAGTCACTCCCCCTTTGGGGTGCTAACATCGCCAGGGCGCTACTTTTAGCGCCCCAGAAAATGTAGTGCCCCTGCGACCAAAATTGAGTGGTAGTGCCCCAAGAGGGAAGCGGGGTGCTACTGGAAGTGCCCTGCCTCCCTCTTGGGGCGCTGCGAGGAAATATCGCGGCGTTACGGTATTGCAGTATTCTTAAAGGGGAGGGGCCTTGCGCAGCACGACCCGGGGCCCAGCTGGGCCCCTGGGGATCGAGAGTGCCGGCAAAAGAGCCCAGCACTCAAGAGAAGTGCCGGGCTCATGAAGCGCAGCCGGCACTCCGCAGGGGGGCGGGTAAGGAGGCCGGGGACAGCAGCGGAGGCAGGTGCTAGCAGGCGGCCAGCAAGAAAAATGGCCGCCCGGCACCTCGCCTTTAAATAGTGCAGCCCCAGCCGCAGGTAGGCACCCCCTGACCCCGTCGGACATAGCGTCCGGCGGTATGTCAGGGGGCGCTACCAAAGATCGCAGCTGGGGCGCAAGCGGGGCGCTGCGCAAGGCGATGAGATCATTGCCGGCGGCACAGCGCCGTGGGGCGCTAACGGTTAGCGCCGCCGGTAACCTCCCGCTGAATTTTACGGGAGGCATTGGCGGCGCCATGCCCGGGCGTGACTTACTTTGCGCCCCGTTAGCACCCTCTTAGGGCACCAATGAGGCGCAAAGCTACCGAATTTTTCCCCCTTAATACTTTAACTTCCCACACAGCCCCTGCAACCCACCCATTATTTTTTAGGTTAAAATTCCCCCCCTTGGTTGCCATTTCTGATTGAGGGGGCGCTGTAGGCTGGAGGAGGTATCAGGGATAGGGAGGGGCCGAGTCCCTGAAGCGTTTTGCCGTTGGAAGATTTCGTGGGTATGGATGTTGGCTGAGGTTACAACTGTGCTCGACTGTGACGTCCCAAGACTGGTTTTATATCGGATCGTGTTGGTTAGGTTTTGATTTTTGCACTTTAAAATGGCTTTTGAATATTTGATTTCCTACAAACATTGAAAAAATTTGCATGCAAATAGAGTTTATTTTTTCAATCATATTTGATCTGACCGATAAGTGTTCTTGTATTAGCTTGAACAATATTGTCAATATAGTATTACATTTTCTTTCTTTCCACGAAGTACGACAAGCTATTTTTAAATATTTTGCTAGCCAAAATGTTTTCCTCTTCCTATTAAGAGTTGCTGAGGATTTTGTTGGGGGGTGGAGTACATTTTTATGAAATATCATTGTTAGATTTGTATTATGGCCGTAGGAATGATAAACAAAGGACACTTGCCTAATAACCTTCAGAACATTGTAAAATAGCTTAAGTTATAAAACATAAAGAAAGAAATAATTAATTAATTGCATTTATATTGCGCCTTTCACGACCTGGACATCCCAAAGTGCTTTACAGCCAATGAAGTACTTTTGAAGTGTAGTCACTGTTGTAATGTAGGAAACGCGGCAGCCAATTTGCGCACAGCAAGCTCCCAGAAACTGCAATGTGATAATGACCAGATAATCTGTTTTTAGTGATGTTGATTGAGGGATAAATATTGGCCAGGACACCTGCTCTTCTTCGAAATAATGTTGTTGTTGGTGCTGCTGGCGTGCCTGGTGCTGCTGGTGTTGGGGCTGATCATGGTCAGATTCTGAGGACCAAGGTGAGAGTGTATAATGGGCACCCATGCTGATGGAATAGATGGCAGGTGAAGTAGAGAGGATAGAAGCGATCTGTCAATGGTGAGAGAGGTAATGAGGTCAGACTGGATGGAGGCTTGTGTAAAGACCTGCAGCATCCTGAATCTGTAGTGGAAATGCAGTTTAGAGAAGCTGGTGGTTAAGGGAACATGGGGGAAAAATCCAGTATCGCCCCATTTGGGGCGCCATTATCGGCCGTGCGCAAAGTTAAGCGCCTGGCGCTAATTATCGCCTGTGATGGCAAACTTGGCTTTTATCACCCCTGGAGGTGATTGGGTTGCTAAATCAGGCGCTACACACCTGTCTTAAGGCACAAAGGCCGAGGAGCGAGGCGCTACCTCAGAGCGCTGCCGAAGCTCATGTGATGTCAGTCAGCAATGGAGCACAGACACACTGGTGCCGGCCAGTTCTTAAAGGGGAGGGTTGATCTTGCTCTCCATCCACATCCAGCTCATTGCAGCCTTGAATCTCGGCCTGGAGAGACCTGTACATCAAATCTGCTGGAAAGAACAATGGAGAGACCCAGGGAAAGAGCTCAGAGTGCAGCCCCCAGTCTCTTCTAAATTGATACAAGGAAGGACAAATCAAAATGAACCTGCAAAGTGCTGCTCAGTACCCAAAACTCCTTCACACAGCATTGAATCTCTCCAGAAGTCTCTCTCTCTCTCTCTCTCAGAATGCGTGGTGCAAAAATGTCACCAACAAAAAAAGGCAGGAAGCGGTCGCCTTTAAATAGTGCTTCCCCCGTCCCTTCTTGACTGCAAAATGCTTCCCTCAACCTGTCGTTGCTAGTGGCAGGCGGTAAGGCAGGGGGCGCTACTCAATATCCGGTCCGGGGCGCTACCGGGGCATTGCACACTCGACTAACATCATGATCTGCCGGTGCAGGAGATTGTGGCGGTAGTGTTTAGCGCCACCACAAAATGTCTAGTTCATTTCGCGAGCGGCACAAACATCGCCGCGCCTGGGCGCTAGTTGCTTTGCGCCCCATTAGCACCCTCTTAAGGCGCTAACGGGAGGCGCAAATCAACTGAATTTTTCCCCCCATGTCTCAATCAGCTGGGAGCTTTTACTTGACATTTGAAGCTGTCAACTCATCAGCTGATTCAATGGCCACTGACCTCCTGCCTCAGCTTCACAGACGAGGTCTGGGCACAGCGGGAAACCGATGGCTCACCTGTCAAATCCAAAAAACTGGGGAAAAAACAGCAATAAGTGACTATAAACAAGCCACTAATGACCTGCTGGGGAAAAAAAACACTTTCCCACCCAACCCGCCACTGATTGCGCCCGCTGACGCCCCGCAAAATCCAGCCCAAAGACTCTCATTTTCATTACCGTAATCAGTTCACTGAATTGACATTAGGCTTCTTGTATTCTCCCAGTCTTTGGTATGGAAGAATAAACACTCTATCAGACCATGCAATTCAGATTAGGACTATATCAGCTATTATAAGGACAAAAGCACTATAGCAGAAATTCAATACAGCTGATTTCATTAGAATTCAAAACACTTAATTTACACCTCCTCAGATACAAGAATAATAGAAGACATGACAATTTGCTAATTCCCTTAGTAATACTAAACCTGGACCAGAGACTGCAACATAACATACTTTTTCCAGTTCTGACGAAAGGTCATCGACCTGAAACATTGGTCTTAATTTTCCGGGGTGTCAGCGGGTGGGATCGGTGGCGGGTTGGGTGGGAAAGTGGCTTTCAACCCGCCACAATGCGCCTTTCCCAATGTCAGGTCTGTCAACGCTGAGCAGACCCACCAGGCAGCGGCGGGCGACCCAAATAAACTCATTATAATCTACTTAACAGGCTTTTTTAACTTACTATTTAACTTTAACTTCATGGCCACAGGAACCACGCTGTTCAGGGACCACACCTGTCAAACTGAGGCGGGAGTTCAGTGGCCATAGCTTCAGCTGATTCCTTGATAGCATTAAATGTTCAGTGAAAGCTCCCACCTGACAGATGATCACTTTCTTCAGCCACAAGCTGTTTCTCGGTCCAGTTCCAGGACAGATTCTGCAGGTTTTCCACTTTCCACTCTCCATCCTGTCTCACCTCATTGGAAGAACTTTCTCAGCATTGACAGATCGCTTCTGTCATCTCTACTTCACCTGCCATCTATTCCATCAACACGGGTGCCCTTTATACTGTCTCACCTTGGTCCTCAGAATCCCACCACAATCAGCACCAACACCAGCAGCACCAGGCACACCAGCAGCACCAACAACAACACCAACCTTCTCCACAAACACTGGATGCTGCACAGGACACAGGGCATCAGCACCCGAGAACATTGCTGCCCGGGACACCAGGGGTGGCCTCACCATGGCCAGATTTACATCACTTGACGCTGTGCATCCTGGCTGCCACATGATGCGCCAGGTTGGCACCACCCTACACCAACACCATAAAGCATCCCTACAATGTCCAAGCCATTCCTTTCACACTCATGACCATTGCGGAGGGTACCGTTATGTCTCACCATTCAGTGCAACTCACTAAGCCACTTCCAAAGGTGCACACAAATCTGTCCAAGAATGCGAAGTGTTGAAAATAAAGGTTTCAAAGTTTGACAGCACATTAACAGAAACTTCACATGAATATTACTTAAAAAACCCAAGTGTCTACCCTTGTGTGTTGTTAGTTGGCATGATTGCACTAGGATTAGGATGAGTATGAGGGGTGGCTAGTGAGATGGGGATGTGATAATGTAGATAGAGAATGAGGGATGGGTGGAGGTGCAAGGTAAGTTGGTGTGAGTAAGGATGTGCAGGAGTAGGGTAGGGAAGGCAGAGTGATGAGGATGTGATAAGAGGCACAGCAGGATGAGGTTGAGTGTGGCTTTGTACTAATGTTTTGTGATCTAATGAGCTCATTGCAACATTTGCGGCACTGCACCCTGGTCCTCCTGACGACATCCCTGCTTCTTTGTGCCCTCCTCTGCAATGTGTAACCAGGCCGTGTTGGTCTCCTAGGGAGGTCTCTTCCACCCATCGGAGGGGAAGAGGACCTCCCTGCATGCTGTGACTCCCTCCATAAGCAAAAGGAAGTTGGCCATGGTCCCTTTAGGGAAACCGGCTGATGACGGGTCATGAATGACGTCACCAGACTCGCTTCCTCTAATTGGATGGGGAAACGCGTTGGGCGGGCTTAATAATCCCTATCAATATAAATTTATTTCAGGCAGTGGGATGGAGCCAGCAGCGGGGCCACGACCCACCACTGACATCGCCCACCCTGGACCCGCCACCGACATCGCCCGCACCAGACCCGCCACCGACATCGCCCACACCAGACCCACCACTGACATCGCCCACTCTGGACCCGCCACCGACGTCGCCCACACCTGACCCGCCACCGACATCGCCCACACCAGACCCGCCACCGACATCGCCCACACCAGACCCGCCACCGACATCGCCCACACCAGACCCGCCACCGACATCGCCCACACCAGACCCGCCACCGACATCGCCCGCACCAGACCCGCCACCGACATCGCCCGCACCAGACCCGCCACCGACATCGCCCGCACCAGACCCGCCACCGACATCGCCCGCACCAGACCCGCCACCGACATCGCCCGCACCAGACCCGCCACCGACATCGCCCGCACCAGACCCGCCACCGACATCGCCCGCACCAGACCCGCCACCGACATCGCCCGCACCAGACCCGCCACCGACATCGCCCGCACCAGACTCGCCACCGACATCGCCCGCACCAGACCCGCCACCGACATCGCCCGCACCAGACCCGCCACCGACATCGCCCGCACCAGACCCGCCACTGACATCGCCCGCACCACACCCGCCACTGACATCGCCCACACAGGACCCGCCACCGACATCGCCCGCACCAGACCCGCCACCGACATCGCCCACACAAGACCCGCCACCGACATCGCCCACACCAGACCCGCCACTGACATCGCCCGCACCAGACCCGCCACCGACATCGCCCGCACCAGACCCGCCACCGACATCGCCCACACCAGACCCGCCACTGACATCGCCCGCACCACACCCGCCACTGACATCGCCCACCCTGGACACGCCACCGACATCGCCCGCACCAGACCCGCCACCGACATCGCCCACACCAGACCCGCCACAGACATCGCCCGCACCAGACCCGCCACCGACATCGCCCACACCAGACCCGCCACTGACATCGCCCGCACCACACCCGCCACTGACATCGCCCACCCTGGACCCGCCACCGACATCGCCCGCACCAGACCCGCCACCGACATCGCCCACACCAGACTCGCCACTGACATCGCCCGCACCACACCCGCCACTGACATCGCCCACCCAGGACCCGCCACCGACATCGCCCGCACCAGACCCGCCACCGACATCGCCCACACAAGACCCGCCACCGACATCGCCCACACCAGACCCGCCACTGACATCGCCCGCACCAGACCCGCCACCGACATCGCCCACACCCGACCCGCCACTGACATCGCCCGCACCACACCCGCCACTGACATCGCCCACCCTGGACACGCCACCGACATCGCCCGCACCAGACCCGCCCCCGACATCGCCCGCACCAGACCCGCCACAGACATCGCCCGCACCAGACCCGCCACCGACATCGCCCACACCAGACCCGCCACTGACATCGCCCGCACCACACCCGCCACTGACATCGCCCACCCTGGACCCGCCACCGACATAGCCCGCACCAGACCCGCCACCGACAGCGCCCACACCAGACCCGCCACCGACATCGCCCACACCAGACCCGCCACTGACATCCCCCGCACCACACCCGCCACTGACATCGCCCACCCTGGACCCGCCACCGACATCGCCCACACCAGACCCGCCACCGACATCGCCCGCACCAGACCCGCCACCGACATCGCCCGCACCAGACCCGCCACAGACATCGCCCGCACCAGACCCGCCACAGACATCGCCCGCACCAGACCCGCCACAGACATCGCCCGCACCAGACCCGCCACCGACATCGTCAGCACCAGACCCACCACAGACATCGCCCGCACCAGACCCGCCACAGACATCGCCCGCACCAGACCCGCCACCGACATCGCCCGCACCAGACCCGCCACCGACATCGCCCGCACCAGACCCGCCACCGACATCGCCTGCACCAGACCCGCCACCGACATCGCCCGCACCAGACCCGCCACAGACATCGCCCGCACCAGACCCGCCACAGACATCGCCCGGACCAGACCCGCCACCGACATCGCCCGCACAAGACCCGCCACAGACATCGCCCGCACCAGACCCGCCACAGACATCGCCCGCACCAGACTCGCCACCGATATCGCCCGCACCAGACCTGCCACCGACATCGCCCGCGCCGGACCCTCCACTGACATCGCCCGCACCGGACCCACCACCGACATCGCCCGCACCAGACCCGCCACCGACATCGCCCGCACCAGACCCCGCACCAGACCCGCCACCGACATCGCCCGCACCAGACCCGCCACCGACATCGCCCGCACCAGACCCCGCACCAGACCCGCCACCGACATCGCCCACACCAGACCCGCCACTGACATCGCCCGCACCACACCCGCCACTGACATCGCCCACCCTGGATCCGCCACCGACATCGCCCGCACCAGACCCGCCACCGACATCGGCCACACCAGACCCGCCACCGACATCGCCCACACCAGACCCGCCACTGACATCCCCCGCACCACACCCGCCACTGACATCGCCCACCCTGGACCCGCCACCGACATCGCCCACACCAGACCCGCCACCGACATCGCCCGCACCAGACCCGCCACCGACATCGCCCGCACCAGACCCGCCACCGACATCGCCCGCACCAGACCCGCCACCGACATCGCCCGCACCAGACCCGCCACAGACATCGCCCGCACCAGACCCCCCACCGACATCGTCAGCACCAGACCCGCCACAGACATCGCCCGCACCAGACCCGCCACAGACATCGCCCGCACCAGACCCGCCACCGACATCGCCCGCACCAGACCCGCCACCGACATCGCCCGCACCAGACCCGCCACCGACATCGCCTGCACCAGACCCGCCACCGACATCGCCCGCACCAGACCCGCCACAGACATCGCCCGCACCAGACCCGCCACAAACATCGCCCGGACCAGACCCGCCACCGACATCGCCCGCACAAGACCCGCCACAGACATCGCCCGCACCAGACCTGCCACAGACATCGCCCGCACCAGACCCGCCACCGACATCGCCCGCACCAGACCTGCCACCGACATCGCCCGCGCCGGACCCTCCACCGACATCGCCCGCACCGGACCCACCACCGACATCGCCCGCACCAGACCCGCCACCGACATCGCCCGCACCAGACCCCGCACCAGACCCGCCACCGACATCGCCCGCACCAGACCCGCCACCAACATCGCCCACACCAGACCCGCCACCGACATCGCCCGCACCAGACCCGCCACCAACATCGCCCGCACCAGACCCGCCACCGACATCGCCCACACCACACCCTGTACCAGACCCGCCACCGACATCGCCCGCACCAGACCCGCCAAGGTGAGCAAACTCCCGGCCATTAACTCTGTTTCTCTCCCCACAGATGCTGTCTGAACTGCTGAGTATTTCCAGCATTCTCTGTTTCAGATCATAACCTCTGCCCCCATTTTTTCAGATAGCAGCTGTTGCTGAGGATTCTGCTATTCCCATTTGCACCTCCTCTAGACCCATCTTTTGTCTCTTTACTTGTCCCATTACCACCCCCTTTTGCCTTACAGCATCATCCCTTTTGTCATTTAATCTCTCCTGCCTTTCACCCTCTCACAGACCTTCCCTTTTGTTCTTTCCTCCCCTCCCCCTCTCCCTGCCTCTGCATTTGCTTAGAACCTGTCACATCTCCAACTTCTTCCAGTTCTGACGAAAGGTCATTGACCTGAAACGTTAACTCTGTTTCTCTCTCCAGAGACACTGCCTGACCTGCTGAGTGTTTCCAGCATTTTCTGTTTTTATAAGGTTTCATCTAACAATACAGAGTCACCAGCCTCTATGTCAATGGGCTCAGAAGAACTGAAGAGCTAGGAGCATACTACCCGAGACATATACCCCTCCTACACTTTGAACTTCAAACTGGAATACAGAAATCAAAAGATGATTTCCATATTTGAACAAAGCTTATCAACCTAAAGTGCTGGTTTGATGAACCTCGACTAGATGCTCAACACAAATCCATTTGCACATCTTACCAAATGCCTTACATTAAATGCATTGTTTTCAGGATCAAGCCGGCAGTTTTTGCAATCAAAATAGATTTGTATACAAATATTGCTTGTCCTCCTGTGTGAGGATGAAAGGCCATGGATATAATCTGGTGCCTACATATATCAACATCTGTTGTGGTGAATAAAGTTTAAAGTGACCTTCACATCTCATAAGTAGATATTAAAAATATAAAGATTTTATGATTTGTGCTTGCTGGCCTACATTGGCTCCCAGTTAAGCAATGCCTCAATTTTAAAATTCTCATCCTTTTTTTCAAATCCCTTCATGGCCTCACCCCTCCTTATCTCTGTAATTTCCTCCAGTCCCACAACCCTCCGATATATCTGTGCTCCTCTAATTCTGGCCTCTTGTGCATCCCTGATTTAAATCGCTCCACCATGGCTGATCTTCAATCTCAACTCCACTTTCCCGCCCGGTCTCCATATCCCTTGATTCCCCTCGAGTCCAAAAATCTATCAATCTCAGCCTTGAATATACTCAACGACTCAACCCTCTGGGACAGAGAATTCCAAAGATCCACAACCCTCTGAGTGAAGGAATTCCTCCTCATCTCGGTCTTAAATGCCCTACCCCTTATCCTGAAACTATGCCCCCCTAGTTCTAGACTCTCCAGCCAGGGGAAACAGCCTCTCAGCATCTACCCTGTCAATCCCCTTCAGAATCTTGTATGTTTCAATGAGATCACCTCTCATTCTTCTAAACTCCAGAGAGTATCGGCCCATTCTACACAACCTCTCATCATAGGACAACCCTCTCATCCCAGGAATCAATCTAGTGAACCTTCGTTGCACCGCCTCCAAGGAAAGTATATCCTTCCTTAGATAAGGAGACCAAAACTGTGCCCAGTACTCCAGGTGTGGTCTCACCAAGGCCCTGTACAATTGTAGCAAGACTTCCTTACTCTTATACTCCAACCCCCTTGCAATAAAGGCCAACATGTCATTTGCCTTCCTTGTTGCTTGCTCTACCTGCATGCTAGCTTTCTGTGTTTCTTGCACGAGGACGCCCAAATCTCTCTGAACATCAACATTTGAAAGTTTCTCACCATTTAAAAAATATTCTGTTTTTCTATTCTTCCTACTGAAGTGAATCACCTCACATTTCCCATCTGCCATCTTACTGCCCACTCACTCAGTCTATCTATATCCCTTTGCAGACTCTTTGGGCTGGATTTTCATTGAGGAGGCGGGTAGGAGGCGGGACTACAACTTTTGGGGTTGTAGTCCCGCCTCCATCGAGTTCTAGCCAACCCACGCGATTTTCCCTTGATTGACTTTGTTGAGCCCGCCCAGCGGGCTCAGCAGGTCAATTAAGGGCCACCCGGCAACAGGTGATGTCACAGATTGAAATTTCATCTGTCAAGACGTTTTGACAGATGAAATATCATCGTTTCACAGCTGTTTAAAGCTGTCAAACACTGACAATCTGTACTCCAGGTTAATTCCTTCCTCTCAGGATGATTTAGTGATCTCCCCAGAACAGAAAGCAGAGGCTGCAGATTTTGACAGCTGGCGGCCATTCTGCTTTCTGTGCCGGTGAGATGAGGGACTCCCGAGACCTGAAGGAAGGAAGGCTGTAAAGGTAAGTAAAGGTTAGTAGAACTTCTTTAAACACTTTACACAGACCAAACACACTTACCTCTGCACTCACGCACCCATCACTCACCTGAACACCAGACATCTCGACCCCTCCAAGCCCTTCATCCCGACGGCCCGCCTCGCTAACTTGGCATGGTTTGGAGCCATCGGGAATCCCACATTTCAACAATGAAAATAGGGATGAGGCTAAAAACTGCCTGTTAACTACCTGTAAACAGGCAGTTAATTGGCACTAATCCCCTTCCCGACTCGGGGAGGTGGGTCCCAGCACAGGTCGGGTATCCACCTCCTTTGAAACTGGCATGGAGGCAGGTTGGGGGCAGGATGGGGTCGGGACCCCCGATTTCAGGATTTTAAACCCCCACATGCCTCCAATCCCGACTCCATGGCCCAATGAAAATCCTGCCCTTTGTGTTCTCCTCACAGCTTACTGTCCCACCTAGCTTTGTATCATCAGCAAACTTGGATACATTACACTCAGCCCTTCATCTAGGTCATTAATATAGATTGTAAATAGCTGAGGCCCCAACACTGATCCTTGCGGCACCCCACTAGTTACAGCCTGCCAACCTGAAAAGATCCGTTTATCCCTACTCTCTGTTTTCTGTCCGTTAACCACTCCTCTATCCATGTTACTATATTACCCCCAACCCCATGAGCCCTAACCTTGTATAATAACCTTTTATGTGGCACCTTATCGAATGCCTTTTGGAAATCCAAATATACTACATCCACTGGTTCCCCTTTATCGACCCTGCTAGTTACATACTCAAAAACTCTAATAAATTTGTCAACACGATTTCCCTTTCATAAAACCATGTTGACTCTGCTACGATTTTCTAAGTGCCCTGATACCACTTCCTTAACTATGGATTCCAGCATTTTTCCAACGACTGATGTCAGGCTAACTGGCCTATAGTTCCCTCCCTCCTTTCTTGAATAGCGGTGTTACATTTGTGACCTTGCAATCTGCTGGGACCATTCTAGAATCTAGGGAATTTTGGAAGATCAAAACCATTGCACCCACTATCTCTTCAGCCACCTCTTTTAAAACCTTAGGATGTAGGTTATCAGGTCCAGGGCATTTGTCGGCTTTTAGTCCATTAGTTTCTCTAGTACTTTTACTCTACTTATATTAATTACGTTAAGTTCCTCACACTCATTAGACCCTTGGTTCCCCACCATTTTTGGTATGCTTTGTGTGTCTTCTACTGTGAAGACAGATACAAAATATTTGTTTAACCTTTCTGCCATTTCCTTATTCCCCATAATAATTTTTCCTGTCTCAGCCTCTAAGGGACCAACGTTTACTTTTGCTACTCTCTTCCTTTTTACATACTTGTAGAAGCTCTTACAATCTGCTTTTATATTTCTCTCATTCTATTTTTTCCCTTTTTATCAATTTTTTGGTCAACCTTTGCTGGTTTCTGAAACTCTACCAATCCTCAGGCTTACTATTATTCTTTGCAACATTATAAGCTTCTTCTTTCAATCTAATGCTATCCTTAATTTCTTTAGTTAGCCACGGTTGGATCACTTTTCCCGTGGAGTTTTTGTTTCTCAATGGAATGTTTTTTGTTGAGCATTATGAAATATTTTTTTAAATGCTAGCCACTGCTTATCTACCGCCATACCTTTTAATCTATTTTTCCAATCTACCTTAGCCAACTCACCCCTCATACCTATGTAATTGGCTTTATTCAAGTTTAAGACTCTAGTTTTGGACTTAGGCAAGTCACTCTCAAAATTAAGGTGAAATTCTATTATATTATGATCACTCTGCCCCAGAGGATCCTTTACTATGAGATTGCTAATTAGCCCTGTCTCATTACACAATACAAGATCTAAAATAGCCTGTTCCCTGGTTGGTTCCATGATGTATTGTTCTAGGAAACTGTCCCGAATGCATTCCATGAACTTGTCCTCCAGACTGCCTTTGCCAATTTGATTTGTCCAGTCTATATGAAGATTAAAGTCCCCCACAATTATTGCATTACCTTTGTTACAAGCTCCTACTATTTCTTGATTATTATTCTGTCCAATGGTATAGCTACTGTTAGGTGGCCTATATACTATCCCACCAGTGCTTTCTGCCCCTTGTTATTCCTTATCTACACCCATACTGATTCTGCTTCCTGATCTTCCCAGCCGAAATCCTTTCTCCCTACTGTCCTTATGTCATCCTTTATTATCAGGGCTACTCCCCCTCCTTTTCCATTCTGCCTGTCTTTTTGAAACGTCGAGCACCCTGGAACATTTAGTTCCCAAGCTTGGCCACCTTGCAACCACGTCTCTGTAATGGCTATTAGATCAAACCTATTTATCTCTATTTGCGCCAATAATTCATCTATCTTGTTACAAATGCTTCATGCATTCAGATAAAGAACCTTTAATTTAAATTGTTTACCATTATTCCCTGCTTTGACCTTATTCTCTGCTGCACTGCTACCAGTCCCTTCCTGTCACACTCTGCTTATTTTTACTCAAATCGCTACACTGCTCTATTGCCTTGACCTTTCTCTTTAGATTTCTAAATTTCCCCTCACCTAACCCCTCCACCCCCCTTTTTATAGTTTAAAGCCCTATCTACAGCCCTAGTTATTCAATTTGCCATAACACTGGTCCCAGTTCAGCTTAAGTGGAGCCCGTCCCGATGGAACAGCTCCCTCTTTCCCCAGTATTTGGTGCCTGTGCCCCATAAATTGAAACCCCTTTTTCCCACACCACTCTTTGAGCCAAGCATTTAACTCTCTGATCTGCTTGACCCTATGCCAATTTGCGCGTGGCTCAGGTAGTAATCCAGAGAGTAATACCCTTGAGGTTCTGCTTATTAATTTAGACCCTAGTTCCTCAAACTCCCTCAGCAGAACCTCATTCTTAGTTCTACTTATATCATTGGTTCCTACATGGACCATGACAACTAGATCCTCCCCCTCCCACTCCAAGTTCTTCTCCTGGAGAACTCCTTAACCCTGGCACCGGGCAGGCAACACAGCCTTCAGGACTCTCTTTCGCGGCTGCAGAGAACAGTATCTATCCCCCTGACTATACTGTCCCCTACTACTACCTCATTCCTTCCTTCTCCCCCCACTTGGATGGCCCCTGTACCACGATGCCGTGGTCAGTTTGCCCATCCTCCCTGCAGTCCTTTTCCTCATCCATACAGGTAGAAAGTACCTCGTACCTGTTGGACAAGGTTCAGGGTGAGGCTCCTCCATCACTACATCCTGGATCGAAGTTCCTCGAGTTGCAGACACTCACTGCAGATGTGGTTGCTCGGGATCGCGATGCTCTCCACAAACTCCCACAGGCTGCAGTTATGACACACCACCTGCCCTGCTATCACTAACCTTGTTTTATTAATTAATGAATTATTTAAAGATTTTATTCAATCGATATTTTAGTTTTATTGTTTGATTATTTTATCTAGTTTAAGTTATTAATTTATTAAAGTACTAGCAAGTTACATTTTCTCAGCTCTTAACTTAACCCCTTTCCCTAACAGAGAGCAAAAAAGAGCTGTAATACTCACCAGCCAATCACCTACCTGCTCTCCTGTGATGTCACTCTGATTTTTTTGCTGTTTTTGAATCGGAGCCTCGCGCTGACGCTGCTTTAATACAGGTCCGCTCTTGGGCCGCTTTTTATCCTCTCACCGCTGCTTTAATTCAGCTCCGCTCTCGGGCCGCTCTTTATCCTCTCACCGCTGCCTCTGCTTTAATTCAGGGCTGCTCTCAGGCCGCTCTTTATCCTCTCGCCGCTGCCGCTGCTTTAATTCAGGCCCGCTCTCGGGCCGCTCTTTATCCTCACGCCGCTGCCGCTGCGTTAAAGGCGCTATATAAATACAAGTTGTTGTTATTGTTGAAATGCATCCAATTATGCCAATTATCATACATTGGCAAGTGGCTACTCTCTCGGTCAAACTGATTGCTCACTTCATTTAACTTGTAATGTATACAATGGGCTGGATTTTCATTGAGGAGTCGGGTTGGAGGTGGGACTACAACTTTCGGGGTTGTAGTCCCGCCTCCATCGAGTTCTAGCCAACCCACGTGATTTTGACTTGATTGACCTTGTTGAGCCCACCCAGCGGGCTCAGCAGGCCAATTAAGGGCCACCCGGCAACAGGTGACGTCACAGATTGATATTTCATCTGTCAAGAGCTTTTGACAGATGAAATATCAGCGTTTCACAGCTGTTTGAAGCTGTCAAACACTGACAATCTGTACTCCAAGTTAATTCCTTCCTCTCAGGATAATTTAGAGATCTCCCCGGAACAGAAAGCTGAATGCTGGAACTTTTGACAGATTGCGGCCATTCTGCTTTCTGTGCCGGTGAGATGAGGGACTCCTGAGACCTGAGGGAAGGAAGGCTGTAAAGGTATGTAAAGGTAAGTAAAACTTCTTTAAACACTTTACACACACCAAACACACTTACCTTTGCACTCATGCACCCATCACTCACCTGAACACCGGACATCTCGACCCCTCCAAGTCCTTCATCCCGACGGCCTGCCTCCTCTAACCTGGCGTGGTTTGGAGCCGTCGGGAATCCCACACTTCAGCAATAAAAATAGGGATTAGGCTAAAAACTGCCTGTTAACTACCTGCTAACAGGCAGTTAATTGGCACTAATCCCCTTCCCGCCTCAGGGAGGTGGGTCCCAGTGCGGGGCGGGTATCCGCCTCCTTTGAAACTGGCATGGAGGTGGGTTGGGGATGGGATGGGTTCGTGCCCCCCGATTTCGGGATTTTAACCCCCCACACGCCTCCAATCCCGCCTCCACGGCCCAATGAAAATCCTGCCCAACGTGTACAGACAGTTAAAGGTATGTATGGAAGGACTATGCTAACAGAAAACATACTCTGCCTTTTATGGAACTAAATACATTCTCATCTGCACTAGTAACTACTGGCAGATGCAACATGCAAAAGTTACCTCAGGAGAGTTGCCTAAAAGTATTTTATTTCTCTGGTTCGGAAATAAGAGAATAAATCTGAAGCTTTACTGCAAATGAACATTTTACTTACAACAACTTGGCCTAGAAATTGGGTTTTGGCGCAGCGACGGCTTTAGCGCCGGAAGTTAGTGCCGGAGCTAAGTCGCGCTGGGCGGGCCAAAAATTCACTACTTCTGCGCCCAAACGGCTGCCGGCGCTGCTGAAAGCTGTTAGTGCCTGAAAACTGGCGTTATGCGCTGAATTTCGGCGCTATTCCGGCGCTGCGGCGCCCGCTGCGGTGCGGCAGGTTCGGGAAGTGCAGGCCTCCTCCTTCCCTTAAGGAGGAGCTGCCTGCACCCGGCCGCGGCCCGCGATAATCTTTTTAAAAATGAGCCCGGCACCTCGGACAAGTGCCGGGCTTGCTTCTGTTCCGGGGGGGGGGGGGGGAAGTCCGGGGAGGGAGCTGCGGCCAGGCGGGCGGCGGGGAAAGCGGCCGGCCGCCGCGGGGCCTTTAATGCGCCGGCGCAACGTTCTGTAAGGCACCTCTGCCAGAACGTTGCTTGCGGCTGCCACGGGCGAGGCGGCCGCAACTCAATTTCCGAGTTCGGGCGGGTTACCATGGCAACCGGGACGCTGCGCACACCGATGACGTCATCGGTGCCGGCGCAGCGCTACCGGCCTAACGCCGATTTAGGGCCCCTGTCAATTTCAAAACTGGCCATAACTTCGCCGCTAGGCCCTCTAGCGCCTCAAAAGCGGCGCTAAGGCCAGTGAATTTCTAGGCCCTTGTGTTTATGTAGCACCTTTAACATTGAACAATATTCCAAGGTGCTTCACAATAAAAAAAAGACGGCAAGTTAAAGAAGGAGATATTAGGAAGTGTGACCAAGGAGGAGAGGGGTTTAGGGAGGGAATTCCAGAGCACGGTGCCGAGGCAACTGAAGGCACGGCCATAAATGGTGGGGGTGACACAGAATAAACAGAAAGAACATTAAAGATCAGCGCTATTCTTTATAATTCCTTAAATTAATAAAAAAGATACTCCCAACAGGACTCCCCATAAAATACTAATCGCACAAATGCAGTTGTGTTTAATAAGTGAATATTTAGTGGTCTGCAGAATTAAATTACTTCCATATATCAAGCAACTCGCTCTATTGGTACCATATGCCGATCTTACAGTTTAGAAGCAGAACTATTTCTGCCAACTATCATACTGCTTGAGAATTCTAAGTAGTTTCAACGCATTTGGTTTTGAGACTCCCCTAGTCCATACTTGTATTGTAGCTATTGAATCAATTTTTATTATAGTTGATGTTTTCCATTTCCTGATCAGTCACAATTGCCACGGGGACGTTATTAACAACCTTTCACCACCAGCTGAACACATCAGGAAACCACCTTCTTTCGACAGCGATATATGAGAAACAATACCACGAACATCATAATAAAAGGGCTTTTTCACTGGATAATTCCCATTCATGAACACTTGAAAAACCCACAACGAAAGCACTTAAAATCGTGCCAGCCATTCTGGGAAACAGCAGCTGGTACCGACCCACTATCCGGATGGATGGAATCGTAGGACGCACGCAACATAAAGAGCCAACACCACGTCACTGACCCAACAGCAGAGGTCCCTGGCTCCGACCTCCCTCGAAGACAGTGGATGGCGCTCAACCCAATCCGCACTGGGCACGGAAGATGCGGCCTCCTGCTCCACCAGTGGAAGAGGAGGGACTACCCGAAGTGAGACTGTGGCCATGAGTCCCAGACCGTGGAACACATCGCATCGACCTGCCCACTGAGATCTGTTGCGGGAGGCACCTCATTTCTCCACTCAGCATCTCAGGAGGCCATCAAATGGAGAGCCAAACTAGACATCCCATTATAAGCTTTTCCCCTCATACAAAACAATAGCAACCAGATAATTTATGGGTTTCCTTGTTCAAGTTCTTGGTTAATGCCACTCTCATGTTCTTTGACCATTTCCCCACAGCAATGGTGCATTTAAAGGGATTTTTTTTAAAGCAAAGTCCATTCGTCAATTTAAAGAAAAGCCCTGAGACAAAGGTGGTTAAAATACTAACACGCTGGGCATTGAAGATGTTTTCCCCCAAAGATAAAAACCAATTAGTAATTTGATTGTCTCTCTGGGTAATCAACCCACCTATTGTGTTGAGAAGTTCAAGGTCCTGTATCATCAGCAGAGGTTGCCTGGCACAGGCACCCCTCCCTGGCTGTGAACACAGTGGGGGAAATTCTTCAGGGGGGTCAGTGGGCTCGTTTGGTGGTGGGTCGGGTGGGAAAACATTTTTTTTGACAGCGGGTAGGGAACCCATTGCCAAGCTAGTTTCCCAGATGTCGGGTCAGTCAACGCTGAACAGACCCGACACCAGATGACAGGGGAGGCAATTTAGGTGATTAAGAGCTTGTTAACGGGCACTTAAAAACTATTTTGAGCTCACCTTTAGATTTTATGAAGTCGCCTACAGGTTCCACACTGCTCGGGAATCATGTCATAAGCAGGTCGGGAGTTGTGTTACCATAAAATCATCTCTTTACATGACAGCAGTAAATGTGCTATAAAAACATGACTCCAGGGTGGCCAAGGCTGGGAACTCAACATCCAGGGGTATTCAATATTCAGGAAAGATAGGCAAAAAGGAAAGGGAGGTGGGGTAGCATTGCTGGTTAAAGAGGGGATTAACACAATTGTAAGGAAGGATATTAGCTCTGATGATGTGCAATCTGTATGGGTAGAACTGAGAAATACCAAGGGGCAGAAAACGTTAGTGGGAGTGATATAGACCTCCAAACAGTAATGCGGAGGTTGGGGATGGCATTAAAAGGGAAATTAGAGAAGCATGCAATAAGGGCACAGCAGTCATCATGGGTGACTTTAATCTACATATAGATTGGGCTAACCAAATTAGTAACAATACTCTGGAGGAGGAATTCCTGGAGTGTTTACGGGCTGGTTTCCTGGACCAATATGTCGAGGAACCAACCAGAGATCAGGCCATCTTAGACTGGGTATTATGTAACGAGAAAGGATTAATTAGCAATCTTGTTGTGCGAGGCCCCTTGGGTCGGAGCAATCAGAATATGATAGAATTCTTCATTAAGATGGAGAATGAAGTAGTTGACTCAGAGACTAGGGTCCTGAATTTAAATAAAGGAAACTATGATGGTCTGAGGCGCGAGTTGGGAAGGATTGATTAGGGAATGTCACTCAAAGGATTGACGGTGGATAGGCAATGGCAAGCATTCAAAGACTGCATGGATGAACTACAGAATTTGTTCATCCCAGTTTGGCATAAAAATAAAACAAAAAAGGTGACTCAACCGTGGCTAACAAGGGAAATTAGGGATAGCATAAGATCCAAGGAGAGGACATATAAATTGGCCAGAAAAAGCAGTAAACCTGAGGATTGGGAACAGTTTAGGATTCAACAAAGGAGGACAAAGGGATTAATTAAGAAGGGGCAAATAGAATATGAGAGTAAGCTTGCAGGGAACATAAAAACTGACTGTAAAATCTTTTATAGATATGTGAAGAGAAAAAGATTGGTGAAGTCAAGCGTAGGTCCCTTGCAGTCAGAATCAGGGGAATTTATAATGGGGAACAAAGAAATGGCAGACCAATTAAATACACATTTTGGTTCTGTCTTCACAAAGGAGGACACAAATAACCTCCCAGAGATGTCGGGGAACATAAGGTCTGATGAAGGGGAGGAACTGGAAGAAATCAGTATTTGCAGGGAAATGGTGTTAAGGAAATTGATGGGACTGAAGGCCGATAAATCCCCAGGGCCTGATAATCTACATCCTAGGGTACTTAAGGAAGTGGCCCTAGAAATAGTAGATGCATTGCTGATCATCTTCCAACATTCGATGGAATCTGGAACAGTACCCATGGATTGGAGGGTAGCTAATGTTACCCCACTATTCAAAAAAGGTGGTAGAGAGAAAACGGGGAATTACAGACCGGTAAGCCTGACATCAGTAGTGGGGAAAATGCTAGAGTCCATTATAAAAGATGTAATAGCAGAGCACTTGGAAAACAGTGACAGGATTGGACAAAGTCAACATGGATTTACAAAAGGTAAATCGTGCTTGACTAATCTACTGGAATTTTTTGAGGATGTAACTGGTAAAATAGATAAGGGAGAACCAATGGATGTGGTATATTTGGACTTCCAGAAGGCTTTCGATAAGGTCCCGCATAAGAGATTAGCGTGTAAAGTTAAGGCACATGGGATTGGGGGCAAGGTATTGACTTGGATAGAAAACTGGTTGGCAGACAGAAAGCAAAGAGTTGGAATAAGTGGGTCTTTTTCCGAGTGGCAGGCAGTGACTAGTGGGGTACCGCAGGGATCAGTCCTTGGACCCCAGCTATTCACAATATATATTAATGATCTAGACAAGGGAACTAGATGTAATATCTCCAAATTTGCAGACGACACAAAGCTGGGTGGGCGTGTGTGCTGTGAGGAGGATGCCGAGAAACTCTAGTATGATTTGGACAGTTTGGGTGATTGGGCAGAAGCATGGCAGATGCAATATAATGTGGATAAATGTGAGGTTATCCACTTTGGTGGCAAAAACAGGAAGGCAGATTATTATCTGAATGGCAATAGATTGGGAGAAGGGGAGGTGCAACGAGACCTGGGTGTCCTTGTGCACCAGTCGCTGAAGGTAAGCATGCAGGTGCAGCAGGCGGTTAAGAAGGCAAATGGTATGTTGGCCTTCGTAGCGAGAGGGTTTGAGTACAGGAACAAGGATGTCTTGCTGCAGTTGTACAGGGCCTTGGTGAGACCACATCTTGAGTATTGTGTGCAGTTTTGGTCGCCTTATCTGAGGAAGGATGTTCTTGCCATGGAAGGAGTTCAGCGAAGATTCACCAGGCTGATACCTGGGATGGCAGGAATGATGTATGAGGAGAGATTGGGTCAATTGGGCTTGTACTCGCTGGAGTTTAGAAGAATGAGAGGGGATCTCATTGAGACTTATAAAATTCTGACAGGACTGGACAGACTAGATGCTGGAAGGATGTTCCCAATGGTTGGGGAGTCCAGAACCAGGGGTCACAGTCTAAGGATAAAGGGTAGGCCATTTAGGACAGAAATGAGGAGGAATTTCTTCACCCAGAGAGTGGTGAACCTGTGGAATTCTCTACCACAGAAGACAGTAGAGGCCAATTCATTAAATATATTCAAGAAGGAGTTAGATATATTTCTTAAGGCTAAAGGGATCAAGGGATATGGGGAGAAGGCAGGGACCGGGTACTGAATTTGGATGATCAGCCATGATCACATTGAATGGCGGAGCAGGCTCGAGGGGCCGAATGGCCTACTCCTGCTTCTATCTTCTATGTTTCTATAAAATCTCCCATCTCATAACTGCTCACTTTCCAACGTCAGAAGCTGTTGCTTACTGCATTTGGAAGACAGATTGAGCTTTATGCAGGTTGCAAGTGTTTGGAGTAAACTCTTTATCAAGTGTCATTTCATTGGAACAACCTCTCTCACCACTGACAGATCACTTCTGTCATCTCAACTTCGCCTGCCATCTATTCCATTAGCATCAGTGCCCTTGAAACTATCTCACCTTGGTCCTCAGAATCCCACCATGGTCAGCCCCAATGTTAGCAGCACCAACAACAACACCAACCTTTTCCACAATCAACTGATGCTGCACAGGACACAGGGCATCAGCTCCCGATTACATTGCTGTCCAGGAGGCCAGGGATGGCCACACCATGGCCAGATTTACTTCACTTGACACTGTACACCCTGGCTGCCACATGATGCACCAGGTTGGCACCACCCCACACCAACACCATAAGGCATCCCTACAATGCCCAAGCCATTCCTTTCACACTCATTGCCATTGCAGGGGGTACCGTTATGCCTCACCATTAACTGCAATTCACTAAGCCACTTCCAAAGGTGCACACAAATCTGTCCAGGAATGCAAAATGTTGAAAGTAAAGATTTCAATGTTTGACAGTACATTAACAAAAACTTCACATGAACATTGGCTAAAACACACAAGTGCCTGCCCTTGTGTGTTGTTAGTTGGTATGATTGGACTAGGATGAGGGTGAGTGTGAGGGGTGGCTAGTGAGATGGGGATGTGATAATGTAGATAGAGAGGGATGGGTGGAGGTGCAAGGTAAGTTGGTGTAAGTAAAGATGGGCAGGAGTAGGGTAGGGAAGGCAGAGTGATGGGTATGTGATGAGTGGCACAGCAGGGTGAGGTTGAGTGTGGCTTGGCAGTAACATTTTGTGATCTGCTCAGATCATTGAAAGGTTTGCACCACAGCAGCCTGGTCTTCCTTACGACATCCCTGCTTGTATCCTCCTGTGCAATGTGCAACCAAGCTGCGTTGGTCACCTGGGGAGGTCTCTTCCACCCATTGGAAGGGAAGAGAACCTCCCTGCGTGCTGTGACTCCATAAGCATATGGAGGGAGTCATGGGAGAGCCTGGGTGCAGCCGTGCACCTCTGTGCAGTGCTTGTCAGTGTTTGCAGCATCTCAATGCTGTAGAACACTGACAGCACAACTGTCAAAGTTAATTTGCGCATGGTCCCTTCAAGGAAACTGGCTGACGCACCATCAAATGGCTTCACCAGACCCGCTTCCTTCAATTGGCCGGCAAATGCGCTGGGTGGGCTTAACAAGCCCAATCAACGTAAAATCACTTTGGACAGCAGGCTGGAGCCAGCAGCAGGGTCGCAACCCGCCACCGACCCCGACCACACCAGACCCGCCGAGATTGGGGAAATCGCGGTCAGTGAAATAAAGTAGGGATAGAACCGCACAATGAAAAGAAAGAAAGAAAGACTTGCATTTCTACAGCGCCTTTCACGACCACCTGACGTCTCAAAGAGCTTTACAGCCAATGAGGTACTTTTTGAAGTGTAGTCACTGTTGTAATGTGGGAAACGCGGCAGCCAATTTGCGCTCAGCAAGATCCCACAAACAGCAATGTGATAATGATCAGATAATCTGTTTTTAGTGATGTTGGTTGAGGGATAAATACTGGCCCAGGACACCGGGGAGAACTCCCCCTGCTCTTCTTCGAAATAATGCCGTGGGATCTTTTACGTCCACCTGAAGGGGCAGACGGGGCCTCGGTTTAACGTCTGAAAGACAGTCAGGTTTTTACACAGAAAGCTATCCGAGCAGACTTCTGTCCATTGTTAGAAGTTCAGGTTGCAGGAGATTAGTTAGAAGTTATTGGACCGGATTTTGCCGTGAAAATAATAGAGGCTAACGGCACTCACCGTTATTCATACAACTCCCAGCGACCGCACACGCGCAGTTATATGCAAAAATCGGGAAGTTGCTGTCCGAGATGCGCTGCTCCTCCGTACGCTGCGCAAAAGCAACATCTCGCCGTCTGGCTTCAAATGCCTTGAATACGTGAAGTTCCTCTACTGACAGCGGAGATACGGACGAAACTCGCCATGAAAAGTTAGGACTTGTCCATTCCAGTCTATGTACCCTTTTAACGGCGTGATAAGTCTTAATTACTGCCAAACAACCTCTCTGGCACTGAAAATTAACATTTACAAATGGGGAGTCTCATTTCTTCAGATTTTAATTACATTGTTGGAGATTCTTTCTCACCGTTATTACTACCGCAAATTCCGAGTTATTTAATATGTAATTAATTCCACCAGCACTCTGCTTATTGAACAAGCTACCGGCTGCGCTATGAACTTGATCACAGCCAGGAAATGAGCATCAGTCCCAAGAATAGCGGCCGGGCAATCCACAAAACCAGAAGCAAAGCTTCATTGTTCCACTTGAAAAATAGCAAAGCTCACATTACTCGCGATATCCACATCGAATACCCTTGGATGTTGTGAGGCACAAGGAGACAGGAAATAACCCATTTGATCCAGGAATATGTGGGTTAAGAGATGCTATACAAACTGGCACGGTGCCATTCCGTGCCACGCGAAACATCCATAGCCATATTTAAACCCGATGGGGACATGTCGGCTGCTCAGCTTGACTCACAGCTCAACCAATTGACACCATGTTCAGGCCACCCTTCCTCAAACCCAAAAATTTGGGGACAGAGGAATCCATTACTTGAACAATCTACAAGGTCATCCTTTGGATCCAGTGGCCAATCAGCCATAACTCCTGCTTTCGAAAAGCTCCAAATGGGAACATCCAGACGATGCAAGAAGGGTTCCTGATTTCTGACCAGTATGGTGAGCGGATTCATTGCAAAGTCAACCTGCTCCACCAATTGTGACCAGTCAATTTGCCTAACGTTAAGCAATCTTGTAATTAAGCCCCGATTTTAACTGCAGGTGGATTCCCCGCTCAGGCCTGAGTTAAAATTACAGTCGGTCTCAATGATGTCATCGGGCCGCAACATGCCTATGTAAAGAAGGACCCCATTGGCTCTGGGCACGTGGTCCTTGCTGCCTGCTCAGGAGAGCAAGTTAAAATTGCAGGTGTTGTGATCACGGCGGCTTTCGGACGGGTAATAACCAGCGAGGTTTTAACTGCTCGCCCGCCAGTTTGATATTCTCCTATGGCAGAACACCATTGGGCAAGGTCTGGACCTCAGATTTCTTGTCTTAATCGCTTTCCAATGTGCTTGTCTCACCAGATAACTCATTGTTGTCTTCATCATTCTTGCTGTCCCCTAAGACATTGGGCTCTTGGAGCAACTCCAATGAACTGGACATGGAGGAATCATCTTTGGAGACATGGAATAGTCTTTCAATTGAAAAACTTGGTTGATTTTTTAAATTTTAGCCAATTGCCTGGCCCTGCCTATTAAGGCAATAGCCGTGACTCAATGGTCGCACTTTCACCACTGAGTCAGAAGGTCGTGGGTTCAAGCCCCACTCCAGAGACTTGAGCACATTACCTAGGCCAACACTTCAGTGCAGTACTGAGGGAGTGCTGCAAAGCGATCGGGCAAAGTGGAGAGACTGCAGATCATATAAAACAAACTTTTTTCATCTCCATTGTGGTTACAGGCCAATTTTGGAAACTAAATAAATCATTTTTATTTTTCCCAACAGAACAAATTCTTAGACATGCATTTAATTATTGTACCGAGCAAGTAATGTCGTATTCCATTAGGAAGTGACAGGAGGCTTAGTCATTCGCACATGACACAACAACAGAATACTCAATGGATCCATAACTTTACAAACCTTTACTGGAAATTACGCCCTTTCAGAATTTTGTATGAAATCTCTTTGTTTGAAAGTCAAGCACATTTAACACTGTGGGACAAAGTGGCTGCAGTCACTGACTGCTGCACTTTGCAGAGCGAGCCTTGTTGCGCACATTGATTTGCGTGGGTGTCTCTTCATAGATGTGATCATTTGATGTAGCTTGGAACGAAATATTGATGACATGAGGAATTCTGACTGCGCACCTAATGATATACAAAACAATGCAAATTGCAGCCCGTGGCGTCCCTGGCAGGGAGTTGTGCTCGAGTGCATGATTTTACAATCTATGTGTTAATTCCCAAACCTCAACCGATGAGAAGCAAAGGAGATTTAATGTTTTGCGTCTAACAAAAGATACAGTGATCAGAAAACAACAACAACATGAACTTGTATTTATATAGCGCCTTTAATGTAGTAAAACGTCCCAAGATGCTTCACAGGAGCGATTAGCAAATAATATTTGACACCGAGCCACATAAGGAGATATTAGGGCAGATGGCCAAAAGCTTGGTCAAACAGGCAGGTTTTAAGGAGCTCTTAAAGGTAGATTTGTGCAGCGCATATTTGCAATTTCCAATACTTATTTGTTCCTCGATACAACCTTTTAGTTCGCAGTTCGTTCCATTTTATACGTTAATGGGATATTGATTGTGAATAGAAATTAGTAGAATTTTTTATTTACAATGCTGGTGTAGTGACATTGCAGAATGTGAAACCCTCCAGAGATTTAGTTCTGGTGAAACTTGTATTAAACAGTTACTTTACAAAACTGAACAAATGTAGTGTTACAATGAGCATAAATTTGTGTGAAAAAAAGACTTGCATTTCTACAGCGCCTTTCAGGACCTCAGGACATCCCAAAGCGTTTTACAGCCAATCAAGTATTTTTTGAAGTGCAGTCACTGTTGTAATGTAGGAAGCGAGGCAGCCAATTAGCGCACAGCAAGCTCTCACACACAGCAATGTGATAATGACCAGATAATCTGTTTTTAGTGATGTTGATTGAGGGATAAATATTAGCCAGGACACCAGGGAGAAATTCCCTGCTCTTCTTCAAAATAGTGCCATGGGATATTTTACATCCACCTGAGAGAGCAGACGGGGCCTCGGTTTAACGTCTCACTCGAAAGACGGCACCTCCGACAGTGCAGCACTCCCTCAGCACTGCACTAGAGTGTCAGCCTAGATTTTTGTGCTCGAGTCTCTGGAGTGGAACTTGAACCCACAACATTCTGACTCAGAGGCGAGAGAGAGAGAGAGAGAATGCTACCAACTGAGCCACAACTGACGCAAATGAGAAGTGGTTTTTGACATGAATCAGTCATTCATGAAAGAAAGACTTATGAAATAATACTGAGCGGCCTGCGGGTGGCGCTATCCAGGGAGAGTATAAATACTCGGGCATGGGCCCAGCTTGCGCAGGACATTCTTAACAGGAACTAGTGAAGGACACCACTAGACCTCCATGTTGTAAAACAGTTGATTAAAGCTTAGACCAAGTGCCTAGTAGTTTTCTTACGTCAGTTTTCATTCTAAATTTTGGCCCGAATTTTTTTAAATAATGTAACATCCTAACCTATTTAAGGGAAAAAGCATTTGTGTAAAGCTTGACTTATATCCCAGCTTTGCGAGTTTCTGTACTGGTGGAGGGTGGGGGTCAGGGTGGGTGGGGGGCGGGGGGTTTGAAGTAATTCTTTTTAGCTTTGAAACATTTTTTGTAATCTCATTGGTATGCACAGTGGTCCTATAGAGAAATGTATTGGACCTGAATTTGTGGTCGGAGGTTTCCCGCGGACGATTGCCTCCGAAACGCAAGAAGAGTACGCACCTACCTGGTGCCTCCGTATCTTCAGACTCTTGCCGTCCTGGTCGTACGCCTATGTTAAGGCCCACGTATCCCAGAGGCGCAGGCAGTTCGCAAGCATCCCTGGGATCACATGGGTCGGCCCAAGCAGTCACAAAGGGGGATTCTATTTACATACAAAATCCCTGTAAGCATCATAAGGATTACATTAAAAATACACTTTCAGACAACCTAAATAAAAATAAATCACCACATGTTTAAAATTAATTAAAATACAATTTAATTAAACATTTAAAACAAATATTTACTTTAAAAAAATTAAAATTTAACCATTTTTAAACGTGCAACAAGACCTGGACGACGTTCAGGCTTGGGCTGAAAATTGGCACGTAACATTCGCATCACACAAGTGCCAGGCAATGACTATCTCCAACAAGTGAGAGTTTAACCATCTCCCCTTGACATTCAACGCCATTACCATCGCTGAATCCCCCACCATCAACATCCTGGGGGTTACCATTGACCAGAAACTTAACTGGACCAGCCACATAAATACAGTGGCAACAAGAGCAGTTCAGAGGCTAGGTATTCTGCGGTGAGTGGCTCACCTCCTGACTCCCTAAAGCCTTTCCACCATCTACAAGGCATAAGTAAGGAGTGTGATGGAATACTCTCAACTTGCCTGGATGAGTGCAGCTCCAACAACACTCAAGAAGCTCAACACCATCCAGGACAAAGTAGCCCGCTTGATTGGCACTCCATCCATTACCTTAAACATTCACTCCCTCCACCATCAGCGCACTATAGCTGCAGTGTGTACCATCTACAAGATGCACTGTAGCAACTCGCCAAGGCTTCTTCGGCAGCACCTCCCAAACCCACGATCTCTACCACCTAGAAGGACAAGGGCAGCAGGCGCATGGGAACACCACCACCTCCAAGTTCCCCTCCAAGTCACACACCATCCTGACTTGGAAATATATCACCTTTCCTTCATCGTCGCTGGGTCAAACTCCTGGAACTCCCTCCCTAACAGCACTATGGGAGCACCTTCACCACACGGACTGCAGTGGTTCAAGAAGGCGGCTCACCTCCACCTTCTTGAGGGCAATTAGGGATGGGCAATAAATGCTGGCCTTGCCAGTGACGCCCACATCACATGAACAAACAAAAAAAAAAATAAAAGAAGGCCCTACGCCTGCTTTTACCAGGCGTATGAGTTTCACGGGCATTCGCTGGGCAGTAGTTGGGCAAATAGCCCGACTCTCCGCCAGCGAATGTCCATTTCCCGAGGATGCGGACGACCTGTCGAGCTGCACACATGGAAACCCGGGGCTTGCGGGGCACTTACGGCTGTCACGCACCGTGTACAGGGTCGTAGGCCCCAGAAAATACGGGCCAATGTTGTTAGTAAATACCTAAGTTGAAATTAAATGTTGAAATATGTGCATCTCTATGATCTCCTCCAGCCCTACAACCCCCTGAGATATCTGCGCTCCTCTAATTCTGGTCTCTTGAGCGCCCCTGATTTGAATCACTCCACCATTGGTGGCCGTGTCTTCAGCTGCCAGGGCCCCAAGCTCTGGAATTCCCTTTCACAGAAATCACAGAAACCTCACAGTACAGATAGAGGCCATTTCGGCCCATCGAGCCTGCACCGACACATATCCCACCCGATCCCCGTAACCCCTACACCGACACATATCCCACCCTATCCCCGTAACCCCACGTATTTAATCCCCCTAACACTAAGGGTCAATTTTTATCATAGCCAATCAACCTAACCCGCACACCTTTATAAACTTCTCCACCTCTCCGCCTCACTACCTCTTCTTCCTCCTTTAAGACGCCCCTTAAAACCTACCACTGTGACCAAGCTTTTGGTCATCTGCCCTAATTTCTCCTTCAAAAGCAACAAGTGTCAAATTTTGTTTGATAATGCTCCTGTGAAGCACCTTGGGATGTTTTACTATGTTAAAGGCGCTATATAAATGCTTGTTGTTGTTGCATTAAGCTCCCCAATAGCTCAGGCGGTAACCAGACAGGCCAGAGAGGCACCAGGTCCAATCCCAGGTCTGTGCTGAATTAGCGGATCTCAGTTAGAACTATGGTAAGGGTGCTCTGGTAAGGGTACTATGATTAACATCATCCCTGGGCTAGGAGGGAAAAATTGGCCTGGATTTCTTCTCCTGACCAATATTTCCTGACCATTATTCAGTGACCTCAAGATGTCCATATGGATGCGAGATTAGGATGGATGGTCAGATAGCCTGACCACACTCACTGAGGCCGATTTTAACTCGCCAACATCGCCATTAATGGGACAGTAACGGCCTCGACGTGCGGTTAACGTCAACACTCCAGTGGCCTTTCCTTGGGCATGCCTGTTTTTAGATTCTGTTGATTATGCAAATTGGGGTCCTATGACGTAGTTCCGACTCTGATCCCAATTTTAAGGGAAACATGGGTGGCAAGTCCAGGCATTGCGCCATCTGCCCACCTGTCCTTGGAATTGAGCAGCCTAATTAACGGTCCTCGAAGGTACCGCTGCAGGCCTTTCAAAACATGGCCCCGAACCTTTTCCCCAAGTTATAACTTGAGCTGCTGTCGGCCCAGCCATTCCCCCCACCCCCCAACTTCTGCTACACCTGCCACCTCACCCAGGACCTACCTGCAGTCATCTCAGACTCCCGATACTGCGCCGGCCCGAAGCTGGTCGACTGCAGCTCGCTGGCGGCACTGATACGGGGTCCGGGATTGGAAATGGCTCATGGCCTCCCACTGGCAGCAACAGGCGGCCGCCCGCGAGTTAAACATAGAAACATAGAAGATAGGAGCAGGAGTAGGCCATTCGGCCCCTCGAGCCCGTTCCACCATTTAATGAGATCATGGCTGATCATCCAAATTCAGTACCCTGTCCCTGCTTTCTCCCCATATCCCTTGATCCCTTTAGCCTCAAGAAATATATCTAACTCCTTCTTGAATATATTTCAAGTTAAAGTCCACCCCACCGTCTCGGCTTGCTCAGGAGGTTTGGCCACTTGACGTCAGGCGTTGGCCAATACCATTGAGACTGCGCCTTCGATTTGGTGAGAAAAGTGAAGGGTAATAAATGTGCACACCAAGAAAAACACATTCAATAGCTAATCGGCCGTCAATTTAGAAAAATCCGCTTTCAATACTGCGTAAAAATTTTATAAGTCACGGAAAAAAAAGCTTGTTTGTTCAAAATCGCAGCAACTGATTTTCAGTTCAAGGTTCAATACCGTTTGGCAAACCGACCTAGAAATATAAGTAAAATGATGCTGGAAATCTGAAATAAAAACAGAAAATGCTGGAAACACTCAGCAGGTCTGGCAGCGTCTGTGGCGAGAGAAAGAGTGTTAATGGGGGGGTGGGGGAAATTTGAATTTTAACCTCCCATTGACGGGTGGGAGAGGGTCGGGTAGAGGGGCAGGGGCGGGGGGGGGTTGAATCGGCAAATATGCAAAACCCGACACCAACCTGCCTCCAACACTCCTACTTACGGTTTAACCACGGTGTGTTTGGTCGTGTCCAAGTAACCCACTCTGGAGAGGTGGGTCGGTGATTATAATGGCTCAGAAATTCGGGTTGGAGGCTTCCCGCGGGTGCAAGCCCCTGACCTGCACTTACCTAGCACGCCGGCTGTTGAGCTGTGGGCCCGCGTGGGATTCCGATCCTGGGCCTCCTCCAACTGCCGGCACACAGTGCTTGTGTATCCCAGGGGCGCAGTTAGTTCGATACGTCCCCTGGGATCACGTGGGCCATGGAGAGCCAATGGTAGCAGGGAATCTGTCAAATCCATGAATACAATTCAGCCCCAAAACCTAACTAAAACATCAAATAAATTTTTTTTTATCGCATTTTTAAAATAACTATAAATTACATAAAATAACTATTTTAAACAATAATTTAAATTTTTGAAAAAATTAATTACAGTTTCTAACAGGGCTAAAAATAAACTTACCTTTCTTTAAAGTATTTAAAAATAATAATCCTGTGGAAAAAATGTTTTAATTTTACTTAATTCACCACTTACCTTGTTAAAAGCAGGCCTTGTGACTGCTTTTTAGAAGCGTTGCTCCTGGAGACTTACCCTCCCGGAGAAACCTGAAAAAAACCCAGAAGTTCCAGGCGTACGCGCTGCCTCTCCGGCGCACGCGTTCGACCTGTGAACCCCTTCCTTTAAGGGAACAGAAGTTCCGGTTTCCCGCGCATGCGCAGTGCGTGCACGAAACCGGCACTTTCATTGGGCCTACACATGAGTACCCGAATTTCTGGCCCAATGTGTAAATGAGGCTCTGTTCCTCAGATTTTGGCTGGCCATCGTCGTTTCCCAGGGCCCGGGGAGCCCGGCAGCTGAAGGGAGGCGCGCTTCCCCACCCCGGCTCCTCCAGTAAATCCTCTGCCACAATCAGCTGACACCTCCCCCCACCACCCCGCCACCACTCCCCCCCAACCCGCCCCCAAACCAGGAATTCTACCGGACCCCCTCCCTCCCGATTGCCGGTCCAATTCCCAACCCCCCACCCCGCAATGTTTCCCGGTTGCCGGGGACTATCCCCAGTGGTCCCCGGCTGCGGCCTTCTACCGCTGGCTTTCCCAGTGGAAGTCTCTCAATCTGGCCGGATGCCGGGTGGAAAATTGAGTAAAAAAATTATCTTCTTCTTCTTAGGCAGTCCCTCGGAACTGAGGATGACTTGCTTCCACATTAAAAATGAGTACTCAGGTGACTGATGAGTCCAATGCGGGACCTACAGTCTCTGTCACAGGTGGGGCAGACGGTGGTTGAAGGGGCGGGTGGGTGGGGTGCTTGGGTTGACGTGCGCTCCTTGCGCTGCCTGCGCTTGGCTTCCGCTTGCTCCCGGCGAACAGGCTCGAGGTGTTCGGCGCATTCCTGGATGCTTCTCCTCCATTTTGTGTGGTCTTGGGCCAGGTATTCCCAGGTGTCGGTGGGGATGTTACACTTTTTCAAGGAGGTTTTGAGGGTGTCCTTGAAGCGTTTCCTCTGCCCACCTGGGGCTCTCTTGCCATGCCGGGGCTCCGAGTAGAGCGCTTGTTTCAGGAGTCTCGTATCGGGCATGCAGACAATGTGACCCGTCCATCGGAGCTGATCGAGCGTGGTCAAAGCTTCGATGCTGGGGATGTTGGCCTGAGCGAGAACCCTGATGTTGGTGCGCCTATCCTGCCAATGGAATTGCAGGATCTTGAGGAGGCAGTGTTGGTGGTACCTCTCCAGTACTTTGAGGTGCTTGCTGTACATGGTCCATGTCTCTGAGGCATACAGCAGGGTGGGTATCACTGCTGCTCTGTAGACCATGAGCTTTGTGCCGGGTTTGTGGTCCTGGTCTTCAAACACTCTCTTCCTCAGGCGACCGAAGGCTGCGCTGGCACACTGAAGGCGGTGTTGGACTTCGTCATCAACGTCTGCCCTTGTTGACAGTAGGCTCCCGAGGTATGGAAAGTGGTCCATGTTGTCCAAGGCCTTGTTGTGGAAAAAAAATTATAATCCGGTTACGACATTACATTTAGATTAAGTAGATTGGGCCTACATTCTCTGGAGTTTAGAAGAATGAAAGGTGATCGCATTGAAACGTATAAAATTCTTAGAGGGCTTGACAGGGTAGATGCTGAGAGGTTGTTTTCCCCTGGCTGGAGAGTCTTGAACTAGGGGTCACAGTCTCAGGATAAGGGGTCGGCCATTTAAGACTGAGATGAGGAGGAATTTCTTCACTCGGGGGTTGAGAGTCTTTGGAATTCTCTGCCCCAGAGGGCTGTGAATGCTGAGTCGTTGAGTATATTCAAGGCTGAGATCGATAGATTTTTGGACTCTAGGGGAATCAAGGGATATGGAGATCGGGCGGGAAAGTGGAGTTGAGGTCGAAGGTCAGCCATGATCTTATTGAATGGAGCAGGCTCAAGGGGCCGAATGGCCGACTCCTGCTCCTAATTCTTATGTTCTTTTGTAAATTCGGGAGGACCTCCGCATTCTTGGCATTTCTGGGTTCCCCCGCCCACTGCAAACACCCGCCCCCGCCCCGTAAATATCGGGGCCAACGTTTCAGGTCGATGACTTTTCATCAGAACTACACCGTGATATCATTAGATGCATTCTGATTTCACATCCCAATTTATATGTTGTTAAATGAGTTCCCCTGATGGAGCAATATTGACTTTGTAAAATGCATTGTCCCAGGCTATTACAGGACTTGAGCCAGTCAACGTAAAATGAAAAATGTCCTTGTAATTTAACGATTCCCCCTATTTTAACGTGTAATGTTATGACTGGGGTACATGAAAAGAAAACCTTGTTTAATTGTGAAAACCAGGCAAGTGGGCTCAACTCTCTTTGTAGTTATGACGTATTTCCCAACTCAGTTCCAGCTGATGTCTTTCCTGCAGTAATTATATGCAGTTTTATAATACATTGACAGAGGGAGCTTCAAACCATGATGCATTTCCTATCACTGGGGGAAGCAAGTCTGTGGGCAATATTACCAAGTTGAAGGTAGCAATACCACGTCTCATAAACGGGATCTGTTGCGTCTGTGAAAGTTCCCAGCGTTGCAAGTAGACAGTGAGCAAATGCAATAATTCATATTTCCATTTCCTAAAAGCTGTTTCTTCTGAACCGGTTTGATTAATGAGATTGCGCTAGAATGAAAGGAGTTAATTATGTCCATCGGACTTGACAGCCAGCTTTAATTGCCTGCACCATTACTATTTATTCCCTTGGGACATAATCTCAGGTGATGTATATGTCAAGTGTCTGTTTCAACAAATGGTATAATGTAACCATGCTTGTTTTATCAAAGGCGCAGAATGGCGCTGAACATCACTGTGGTTTTACACCTCATTGACAGCTGCTTTTTCTCTCTCGCTCTTTTAGAAAGCAAAACATGTCACCCAATGTTCCCTTTACATTGCACAGCGCTCCTGAACTCCCTGTGCATTTTCATGTGAAGGGATTCAGGGAAATTCTCGGTAGTATCTTCCTCTCACCCCCATTTAAAAAATGCCAACACAATCAGAGGCTCGATAGGTGATAAAATAGGCTGAGACTGTAGTCACAGAACTAAAATATTATCTCTACTGTACTCTCTAATGGGCATGAACGAGCAACTAATTCATTTATCTTCAATTCACCACTTTACTGAAGCTGATAATTTTCTTCCACGTTAACAGCTGTCGGAATCAACAGTCCTTGAACAGTGCCTTTGTGTCTCACTGTGCCATCCAAGCTTAAATATAGACTCTGAAAAATCTTCAAGCAAAATAAACTGATAGTATAATTAGATAAAGATGGAATTATCGTGTTGGTGCTCACAGCCGCTTCTAGAGATACTCCAGAAACTGTAACAATTTTCAAAACAATTTCTTTACCCTCAAAAGGGCTGCAGTTGTTTGTCATGGTAACAAAGCTACTCGGAATTAGTTCTAGCTGTATTCTGGCTGCAGTGCCGAGTGCCCAATCCCCAGAGTTAGTAACATTTAACTAAAACAGAGAGGCCCTGATTTTAAGAACATAAGAATTAGGAGCAGGAGTCGACCATTCGGCCCCTCGAGCCTGCTCCGCCATTCAATAAGATCATGACTGATCATCGACCTCAACTCCACTTTCCTGCCGGATCTCCATATCCCTTGATTCCCCTGGAGTCCAAAAATCTATCGATCTCAGCCTTGAATATACTCAACAACTCAGCATCCACAGCCCTCTGGGGTAGAGAATTCCAAAAATTCACAACCCTCTGAGTGAAGAAATTTCTCCTCATCTCAGTCTTAAATGGCCGACCTCTTATCCTGAGACTGTGACCCCTAGTTCTAGACTCTCCAGCCAGGGGGAAACAGCCTCTCAGCATCTAGCCTGCCAAGCCCTCTCAGAATCTTATATGTTTCAATGAGATCACTTCTCATTCTTCTGAACTCCAGAGAGTATAGGCCCAATCTACTCAATTCTCTTCTTCATTTCGTTTAGCCTTTTGTAGGAACTAGTCTCTTCAATACAGTGGCTTCAACAGTTTGCACAGTATACCATGAAAATTGATTAGACTTTTCTCTAAGAGGCAACCAGAGATTGGTTTGCTGCGAAGTGAGTGGGTAGCCCTATCAGAAACTGCTAAAGCGCGTTCTCAGCAGTGAGCTAGAATGGTGAACACTCCCGAGACTGGAGCCACGATCTGATTTTGAGGTAGATTCCTTATGGCCTCTGCTATTACCCCACATGACTTGGATAGGTGTATATGATTGAAATAAGTCACTGCCTACTAGCCCAAGAAAGCTTAAATTCTGTTGAAGTGCATTGTTCCCCAATTCTCAAACAAGCCCACCAGGTCTGGGCTTAAGAAAAAAACAGCAAACAGTATAATCAAGGCTACAGTGGTGCAGATCTGTTCAATTATGAACTGTGAAATTGTTCAGTGTGCATCAAAACAGCATGTCAGTTCTATCTGGGGACAGGCAGTATTGAATTGGCTAAGTGGTTGTTTTCTGAATCATATCTTAGTACCGATCCCTGCATTTGCACATAATTAGTTCAATAGCGAAGTGCTAGCAAGAAACAAAACTCTACCATACACATCCCCCAATCACTAATGTTAATTGATTGTCACTAGCAGGTACCATAGCTCCAAGTGTTTACATGAGAGTTTAATAGCCAACCTTTGTGATTTAGCTGGAGAACTCCCTTCTTTCCATTATACATTTATAAACAAATGTATCTGTCATTGCACATTGGAACCAAACTCCGCATTTTCAAGGTTTATGAACCCCAATACCCATTAAAATCATCTTAGCTGCATAATTGCATTAAAACAACATACCACAGGCACTGCGGTTTTAGAAATAACACACGATGAATAACTGCCTTTTACAGAACAAGGAGAATAAATTTCGCAGCAAGTTTTTCCCAGCTTCTGAGCAGAATACCACATAGGTTTATTTATGTTACAAAGAAAAGAACCTCAGAATTGACAACTATTTTTGAATAAGTATTATCCCAGTCAAATAATTGTAGAACAAGCGGTAATTTGTAATGTCACTTTAATCATGTTTCAGATAAGCTTTAAATGTTTTGCTTTTATGCAGCGACAACAGCAACAACATCGTGCATTTATATAGCGCCTTTAATGTAGTAAAACATCCCAAGGCGCTGCACAGGAGCGTTATAAGACAAAGATTTGACACCGAGCCACGTAAGGAGAAATTAGGGTGGGTGACCAAAAGCTTGGTCAAAGAGGGAGGTTTTAAGGAGCATCTTAAAGGAGGAGAGAGAGGCAGAGAGGCGGAGAGGTTTAGGGAGGGATTTCCAGAGCTTAGGGCCCAGGCAGCTGAAGGCACGGCCACCAATGGTGGAGCGATTAAAATTGGGGATGTGCAAGAGGACAGAATATGGGGAACGCATGAGCAGTAATGATTGGGAAGATTTCCTACGTGGGGGGAATCATTGTTAAGTGCTGAATTTTCTCAGCAAACTCACACATATGATTTAAGAACCTAAAGTAGGAAACGAGAAAAGGACATCCAGCTCGCTAAGCCACTTCTTCCAACAAATCATACACAATTTGAACTGCCATGAGGGGAGACTTAATTGAGGTGTATAAAATTATCAGGGGCCTAGATAGAGTGGATAGGAAGGAACTATTTCCCTTAGCAGAGAGGTCAATAACCAGGGGACATAGATTTAAAGTAATTGGTAGAAGGATTAGAGGGGAGTTGAGGAGAACTTTTTCACCCAGAGGGTGGTGGGGGTCTGGAACTCACTGCCTGAAAGGGTGGGCGAGGCAGAAACCCTCATCACATTTAAAAAGTGCTTGGATATGTACTTGAAGTGCCGGAACCTACAGGGCTACGGACCAAGAGCTGGAAAGTGGGATTAGGCTGGATAGCTCTTTTTTGGCCGGCACAGACACGATGGGCCGAATGGCCTCCTTCTGTGCCGTAAATTTCTATGATTCTATCTCCCAAACTTAATGTATTGACAAAGGTGAATAAACACAAATAATAGTTCAAAAATAAAATGCTGTGAAAAGTCTGCCTGATAACCAAACGTAACTTGGTGAATAATGCAGAATATCAATCCAACTATGTTATTTAGTCCTAACCAACCGTTTCTCAAAATGGTATTTTCACCGTCTCTCAGCTGATCTGGATTCATAGGGCTAGATTTTCGGGGAGCCGTCAGGCGGGGTTTCAGGCATGTGGGGGGGGGGGGAAATCCCGACTTCGGGGGTCCCGACACAATCCCGCCCAAAACCCCGCCCCACATAAGTTTCAGGGGCGGCGGGTACCTGCCCCGCACTGGGACCCGCCGAAACCAGGCGGGAAGGGATTAGTGCCAATGAACTGCCTGTTAACAGGTAGTTAACAGGCAGTTTTTATCCTAATCCCCATTTTGAGGGGTTTCGTGTGGGTTTCTCGACGGCTCCAAACCACGCCAGGTTAGAGCAGCAGGCCGTCGGGTTGAATGAGTTGGAGGGGTCGCAATGTCGGCGCTCAGGTGAGTGATGGGTGCATGAGTGTAAAGGTAAATGTGTTTGGTGTGTCTAAAGTGTGTAAAGAACTTTTACTTACCTCTACTTACTTTAACAGCCTTTCTTCCTGTAGCCGTCGGGAGCGCAGCACTCAGCCGGAACTGAAAGCTGAACGGCTGCGATCTGTCAAAAGTGACAGCCTTCAGCTTTTAGTGCTGCTGAGATTTCTAAATGAGTCTGCGCAGAAGGACTCATCTTAGAAATCAGACTGTCAGTGTTTGACAGCTTCAAACAGCTGTAAAACACTGATATTTCATCTGTCAGAAATCTTGACAGATGAAATTGCAGTCTGTGACGTCACCTGTTGCCGGGTGGCCCTTAATTGGCCTGCTGAGCCTGCTGGGCGGGCTCAACAAGGTCAATCAAGGGAAAATCGCGCAGATTGGCCGGACGGCGAGGTAGGCGGGTCAAAAGCCCGAAAGGGGAAATCCCGCCTTCTTCCCGACAGGTTCAACAAAATCGACCCCATAGTGTGGGATATGTGTTGGTGTAGGGGTTACGGGGATCGGGTGGAATATGTGTCGGTGCAGGCTCGATGGGCCGAAATGGCCTCTATCTGCACTGTGGGGTTTCTGTGATTCTGTGATTCTGTGTCTGATCAATACGGACGATTCTGTGATTTGGTGATTCCAACAGGAGGCGTTGCTCACAGGGAGCACATCCCACGAAATTATGGGCTGCATGCCCGCAGTTTTCCCAAGACGTGCTCTTTGTCAGTGCCAGATCACAGAATCATCCTCGGAGGTAGATTTGTGCTTATAAATTTCAACCCTAAGTTTCCATTCAGCTCTTTATTAAAGGAGTTAGAACATAAGAAGTAGGAAGTAGGAGCAGGAGTAGGCCATACGGCCTCTCGGGCCTGCTCCGCCATTCAATAGGATCATGGCTGATCCGAATCTAGACTCACGTCCACTTCCCTGCCCTCTCCCCGTAACCCCTAATTCCCTTATCAGCTAGGAAACTGTCTATCTCCGTTTTAAATTTATTTAATGTCGCAGCTTCCACAGCTCTCTGAGGTAGCAAATTCCATAGATTTACTACCCTCTGAGTGAAGAAGTTTCTCCTCATCTCAGTTTTGAAAGGGCAGCCCCTTATTCTAAGATTATGCCCCCTAGTTCTAGTCTCACCCATCAGTGGAAACATCCTCCCCGCATCCACCCGATCAAGCCCCCTCACAATCTTATATGTTTCGATAAGATCGCCTCTCATTCTTCTGAATTCCAATGAGTAGAGGCCCAACCTACTCAACCTTTCCTCATAAGTCAACCCCCTCATCTCCGAAATCAACCGAGTGAACCTTCTCTGAACTGCTTCGAGAGCAAGTATATCTTTTCTTAAATATGGAAACCAAAACTGTACGCAGTACTCCAGGTGTGGCCTCACCAGTACCCTGTATAACTGAAGCAAGACTTCCCTGCTTTTATACTCCATCCCCCTTGCAATAAAAGCCAACCTGCTGCACCTGCATACTAACCTTCTGTGTTTCATGCACCAGGACCCCCAGATCCCTTTGTACTGTAGCACTTTACAGTTTCTCTCCATTTAGATAATAACTTGCTCTTTGATTTTTTCTGCCAAAGTGCATAACCTCACACTTTCCAACATTATATTCCATCTGCCAAATTTCTGCCCACTCACTTAGCCTGTCTATGTCCTTTTGCAGGTTTTTATGTCCTCCTCACTCACTGCTTTCCCTCCCATCTTTGTATCGTCGGCAAACTTGGATATGTTTCACTCGGTCCCCTCCTCCAAATCATTAATATAGATTGTAAAGAGTTGGGGTCCCAGCACTGACCCCTGCGGAACACCACTAGTTACTGATTGCCAACCCGAGAATGAACCATTTATCCCAACTCTCTGTTTTCTGTTAAATAGCCAATCTTCCACCCATGCCAGTATATTACCCCCAATCCCGTGATTTTTTATCTTGTGCAGTAATCTTTTGTGTGGCACCTTGTCAAATGCCTTTTGGAAGTCCAAATACAACACATCCACTGGTTCCCCTTTATCCACCCTGTTTGTTATGTCCTCAAAGAATTCGAGCAAATTTGTCAAACATGACTTCCCCTTCATAAAACCATGCTGACTCTGTCCGATTAAATTATGCTTATCCAAATGTCCTGTCACTGCTTCCTTAATAATGGACTCCAACATTTCACCAACCACAGAAGTTAGGCTAACTGGTTTATAGTTTCCAGCCTTTTGTCTACCTCCCTTTTTAAATAAGGGCGTTACATTAGCGGTCTTCCAATCTGCTGGGACCTTTCCTGAATCCAGGGAGCTTTGGAAAATTACCACCAATGCATCCACAATCCCTACCGCTGGAATTCAACCATGTTATGGTCACTCATTCCAAGGGGATCCTTTACTAGGACATTTTTTATTAATCCTGTCTCATTACACAGAACCAGATCTAAGATTGCCTGCCCCCTGGTTGGTTCAGTAACATACTGCTCAAGGAACCCGTCCCTAATGCACTCTATGAACTCTTCCTCAAGACTGCCCTGCCCAATTTGATTTGTCCAGTCAATATGAAAGTTAAAACCTCCCATGATTATAGCTGTTCCCTTATTACAAGCCCCAACTATTTCCTGATCTATACTCCGACCAATAGAGTTGCAACTGTTAGGAGGCCTATAGACTACGCCCACTAGTGACTTTATCCCCTTATTATTCCTTATCTCCACCCAAACTGTTTCACTATCCTGATCCTTTGACCCAATATCATTTCTCACTATTGCAGTGATTCCATCCTTTATTAACACAACCACCCCACCTCCCTTTCCTTCCTGTCTGTCCTTCCTAATAGTCAAATACCCCTGGATGTTTAGTTCCCAGTCATGGTCACCTTGCAGCCATGTTTCCGTAATGGCCACCAGATCATACACATGTGTAGTTATTTGTACCGTCAACTCGTCTATTTTGTTACGAATGCTGCGTGCATTCAGATAAAGAACTTTTAATTATATGTTTTGTGACAATTTATTCCTGTTTTTACCCCCTTTACTACTTTACCTTTATCTTTATATATTCTGTCCCTTCCTGACACGTTCTGGTTTTTAATTCCCCCACTGCTACCTTGCTCTATTGCATTCTCCGCTGACATTTTTATTTTTCGCTCTCTTGAAACCTCCCCCCCCCACTAATTAGTTTAAAGCCCTCTCTACAGCCCTAGTTATTCGATTCGCCAGGATTCTAGTCCCAGCACTGGCCAAGTGAAGTCCGTCCCAACGGAACAGCTCTCTCCTGTCCTAGTACTGGTGCCAGTGTCCCAAGAAGCAAAACCCATTTCTCCCACACCAGTCTTTGAGCCACGCATTTAACTCTCTGATTTTATTTACCCTAGCCAAATTCGCTCATGGCTCAGGTAGTAATCCAGAGATTATTACCCTTGTGGTTCTGCTTTTTAATTTGGCCCCTAGCTGCTCATACTCCCTCAGCAGAACCTCTTTCCTTGTCCTATCTATGTCGTTAGTACCAACATGGACCATGACAACTGGATCCTCCCCCTCCCACTCCAAGTTTCTCTCCAGCCCAGAGGAGATGTCCTTAACCCTGGCACCGGGCAGGCAACACAACCTTCGGGACTCTCGCTCTCGGCTGCAAAGAACCCTATCTATCCCCCTAATGATACTATCCCCTACCACTACAACATTTCTTTTTACTCCCCCCACTTGAATGGCCCCTCGTTCCACGGTGCTGTGGCCAGGTTGCTCATCCTCCCTGCAGTCCCTGTTCCCGTCCCCACAGGGAGTAAGAGCCTCGAACCTGTTGGACAAGAGCAAGGGCTGCGGCTCCTCCAACACTACCTCCTGGATCCCCGTACCTACCTCACTCATAGTCACACCCTCCTGTCCCTGACCACGGACTACATCTGAATTAGTTAATCTAATTGGTGTGACTACTTCCTGGAACACAGAGTCCAGATAACTCTCCCCCTCCCTGATGTGTCGCAGTGTTTGAAGCTCGGCATCCAGCTCATCAATACGGAGCCGGAGTTCCTCGAGCAGCCAGCACTTACTGCAAATGTGATCACTGTGAACATCAATGGTGTCCACCAGCTCCCACATATTGCAACAGTAACACATCACCTGCTCTCCCATTCTATGTAATTAATTACATTTATTATTATTATTTTTAAATACCCTCTGCCCCGATTCTAGATGATGAATATCACACCTCTATTTTATTGAACTTACCAACTTATAAAGGTTTAAAAGGTAAGGAAAAGTACTCACCAACCAGCCAATCACCTACCAGCTTGGCTGTGATGTCACTTTTGAATTCTGACCTCCCCTTGGAATGTTGCCTGTGGAGCCTGTTTAGGCTGCCTCGCCTCGCTGCTCCGACTCGACTCAACACCCGCTGCTGCTCCCGGCTGCCTCGACTGGGCCTCGCCTCTCTGCTCCGCCTCCGCGATGTCTGCTAACCCTTAGGCTGGCAGGAAAAACAAGGCCAGAAACAAAACAGAAACAGCACCTTACATTAATAGTAGTAGCATAGCATTAATTATTTTTCATGGGATGTCACATAGTTACTATTAATGTGTCAGCTGTGGCTCAGTGGGCAGCACTCTCGCCTCTTGAGGTCAGAAGGTTGTGGGTTCAAGTCCCACTCCAGAGACTTGAGCAGGAAAGTCTAGGCTGACTCTCTGGTGCAGTGCTGAGGGAGTGCTGCACTGTCGGAGGTGCCGTCTTTCAGATGGATGAGACGTTAAACCGAGGCCCCGTCTGCCCTCTCAGGTGGATGTAAAAAGATCCTACAGCATTATTTTGAAGAAGAGCAGGGGAGTTATCCCCGGTGTCCTGGGGCCAATATTTATCCCTCAATCTACATCACAAAAAACAGATTATCTGGTCATTATCACATTGCTCTTTGTGGGAGCTTGCTGTGCGCAAATTGACTGACGTGTTTCCTACATTACAACAGTGACTACACTTCAAAAAGTACTTCATTGGCTGTAAAGCATTTTGGGGCACTCGGTAGTCATGAAAGGTGCTATATAAATGCAAGGCTTTCTATTAATGTTGGGGTAAATCTTCCAATCTCTGGTCTCAGAGACTTGTTAACTTTATACTTCTAATCTAAATAGCATATATATATGTGTGTGTGTGTGTGTATGTAAATTTTTTTAATTCATTTTTATGGGATGTGGGCGTCGCTGGCAAGGCCAGCATTTATTGCCCATCCCTAGTTGCCCCTTGAGAAGGTGGTGGTGAGCTGCCTTCTTGAACCGCTGCAGTCCATGTGGTGAAGGTGCTCCCACAGTGCTGTTAGGGAGGGAGTTCCAGGATTTTGACCCAGCGACGATGAAGGGTTGGTGATATACTTCTAAGTCAGGATGGTGTGTGACTTGGAGGGGATCTTGGAGGTGGTGGTGTTCCCATGCGCCTGCTGCCCTTGTCCTTCTAGGTAGAAGAGGTCGCGGGTTTGGGAGGTGCTGCCAAAGAAGCCTTGGCGAGTTGCTGCAGTGCATCCTGTAGATGGTACACACTGCAGCCACGGTACGCCGGTGATGGAGGGAGTGAATGTTTAAGGTGGTGGATGGGGTGCCAATCAAGCGGGCTGCTTTGTCCTGGATGGTGTCGAGCTTCTTGAGTGTTGTTGGAGCTGCATTCATCCAGGCAAGTGGAGAGTATCCCATCATACTCCTTACTTGTGCCTTGCATATAATATGTAAGATGTGTGTATATATATATATATATATTGTCTTTCAACAGTTGAACTCTCAAAGAACAATTAGAACCCAAAGGAAAGAGGCAATATCCTCCAAATAAAATGTCTTTGTTAAGGTTGAATTACCTGGGTCTCATGGGAAGCTATGCCCTGATGAGAATGGAGTTTAACAGGCGAGTGTTAACTCACCAGTGCAAGGACTTGCAGAGTGACTTATATTCACAATCTATAACTTTATCTGTATTACAAGAAGGGGTTATCAGGTAGTAACTTTTGTGTTGCAAGTTCCCATTGAGAATCATTTTTTGGAATTATTCAGGGCTCATTCACGCAATTATGTGGCATTATCTTCGCATGTCACAGCTCGTGATTGCTCATGGCATTCTTTGCAGTCATTTCAATCACTTGCACTTTGATGACTAGTCAATCATCCCATTACAAATCTTACAGCAAATTTTATAATATCCTGGAAGTATGTTTAAATTGCTTAGGAAATGTTCAGTCAAAAATTCTGACTGAGGTGTCGATGTCATAATTCGTGACACGTTATTATATTCAGTTTAATTTATCTCATTGTGAACAGTAACACATTGTACAGGTAAAACCACATTCACCAGCATAATTTTACTACACTCATCTGACCAGTGCATTAACCTTTCTACATCCAGATATCTCAACAATTCCCATTATTTTCCTGTGTATTTGGCTGCTTTGTATAAAGAGAGGGCCTGACAGAAGTTCCTACTTGTGGTGAGTTTGTTATGTTTTGAGAGGGGGGAGGGCGTTTGGTGGCCCGAGAATTGTGTAATTATAAAGTCTGATCTTGATCACGTTGGCTGGCGCGGACATCGCCTTCAACTGACCGACTGAATGAGATACCGATCGGGAAAGGAAATGGATCCATACGCAATACAAAAGCAAAATACTGCGGATGCTGGAAATCTGAAATAAAAACAGAAAATGCTGGAAATACTCAGCAGGCCAGGCAGCATCTGTGGAGAGAGAAATAGACTTAACGTTTCAGGTCGATGACCCTTCGTCAGAACTGGAAAATGTTGGAGATGTAACAGGTTTTTAAGCAAGCGTCGGGGCAGGGAGAGGGGGGGAGGGGAGGGACGGAAAGAACAAAGGGGAAGGTCTGTGATAGGGTGGAGGGCAGGAGAGATTAAGAGACTAAAACGATTTACTTGTACTTCTTGCAATCTAGTATACTGTATTCGCTGCTCGCGGTGCAGTCTGCTCTAAACTGGGGAGACCAAACGCAGATTGGGTGACCGCTTTGTGGAACACCTCCGTTCAGTCCATAAGGGTGACCCCGAGCTTCCGATCGCCTGTCACTTTAATTCTCCGCTCCGCTTCCACGCTGACCCTTTCGTCCTCGGCCTCTTACACTGTTCCAATGAAGCTCAACGTAAACTCGAGGATCAGCACCTCATCTTTCGATTAGGCACTTTACAGCCTTCTGGACTCACCAATTTCAGACCATAACCTCGGCCCCTATCATTTTCTTTCACTTTCTCACATGGCAGCTGTCGATCATTCTGCCATTTACACTTCATCTAGACTCATCTTTTGTTTCTTAACTTGTCCCATTACCATCTCCTTTTGCCTCGCACCATCATCCCTTTTGTCTCTCAATCTCTCCTGCCCTCCACCCTATCACAGAGCTTCCCTTTTGTTCGTTCCTCCCCTCCCGCCTTTCCCTGCCCCTGCACTTGCTTAAAAACCTGTTCCATCTCCAGCTTTTTCCAATTCTGACAAAGGGTCATCGACTTGAAACATTAACAGAAGCAAGGATGTCTTGCTGCAGTTGTACAGGGCCTTGGTGAGACCACACCTTGAGTATTGTGTGCAGTTTTGGTCACCTTATCTGAGGAAGGATGTTCTTGCCATGGATGGAGTGCAGCGAAGATTCACCGGGCTGATACCTGGGATGGCAGGAATGACGTATGAGGAGAGATTGGGTCGATTGGGCTTATATTCGCTGTTTAGATGAGAGGGGATCTCATTGAAACTTATAAAATTCTAACAGGACTAGACAGACTAGATGCAGGAAGGATGTTCCCGATGGCGGGGAGTCCAGAGCCAGGGGTCACAGTCTAAGGATAAGGGGTAAGCCATTTAGGACTGAGATGAGGAGGAATTTCTTCACCCAGAGAGTGGTGAACCTGTGGAATTCTCTACCACAGAAGGCAGTAGAGGCCAATTCATTAAATATATTCAAGAAGGAGTTAGATATATTTCTTAAGGCTAAGGGGATCACGGGATATGGGGAGAAAGCAGGGACAGGGTACTGAGTTTGGATGATCAGCCATGATCTCATTGAATGGCGGAGCAGGCTCGAGGGGCCAAATGGCCTATTCCTGCTCCTATCTTCTATGTTTCTATGTTTCTCTGTAACTCTGTTTCTCTCTCCACAGATGCTGCCTGACCTGCTGAGTGTTTCCAGCACTCACTGTTTTTATTTTGGATCCATATTTAGTTGTGCATTAGCTCGAAGCATCCCTCCCTTGATTAGCCAACCAAGTACCACCTTCAAAAATACATCCATATCCCTAAAGTACACTGTTAGGCTACTAGCAATGCTTTGGAAATTCATTTAAAAATTAATACTCAAAGAAAAGGTACCTCTGTGTTCCCCCACCCCCCCATAGCTCAGTTGGTAATTGCCGCACCCAGTGTGAAATTGAAATCATACCGACCAGAAAAGGCCTGGGTTCAATCGCTGCTCTGTGCTGAGCTAGTTCAACTGTGTGCCAATCGGGATGGTGCAATTGACCTCTCTCTGCCTACCAGACTGGGGAGAAGGAGAAACGTGGGCCGGAGTTCCCACTCCTGCTTGCATCAGGTGATAGTTATCACAAGAAATGTGCTTGTAGTTCCCAGCTGGGCTTGGCCTGTGATGCTCCGCTTGGTTGAATATCCTGTAAACCACTCGCTGTCTCGCCTCACGTGATGGGCAGCCATTTTTGCTGAAGTACCAGTGGGCCATTGGTGCCGGTGGATCCTTACCCCGGCAACTGTTAGGGCTCGATTTTGTCAATGGGGAGCTTTTGGAGGCGGGACTCCTACTTTTTGGGTTGTAGTCCCGCCTCCATCGACTTGTGGCCAACCCACGCTACTTTCCCTTGATTGACTTTGTTAAGTCCGCCCAGCGGGCTCAGCAGGCCAATTAAGGGACCCCTGGTTACTGGTGATGTCAGCGATTGACATTTCATCTGTCAAGAGCTTTTGACAGATGAAAAATCAGCGTTTGCCAGCTCTGTGAAGCCAAACACTGACAATCTGTCTTCTAACTTGAGTCCTTCTACTCAGACTCAGTTAGAGATCTCTCCAGACCAGAAAGCAGAGGCTGCAGCTTTTGACAGTTCAGCGGCCATTCTGCTTTCTGTGCCGGTGAGCTGAGGGACTCCCGAGAACTGAAGGAAGGAAGCCTGCAGGAGAAAGTAAAGGTAAGTAAAACTTATTAAAACACTTTACACTTACCTCACACACTTACCTCTGCACACATGCACCCATCACTCACCTGCACAATGGACATCTCGACCCCTCCAGCCCCTGCAGACCGACGGTCTGCCTCGCTAACTTGGCGTGGTTCAGAGCCGTCGGACAGCCCACACTTCAGGGCTAAAAATAGGGATTAGGCAAAAAACTGCCTGTTAACTACCTGTTAACAGGCAGTTAATTGGCACTAATCCCCTTCCCGTCTCGGGGAGGTGGCTCCCAGCACAGGTCGGGTACCCGCCTCCTGGGCCATTGGCACGGAGGCGGGTTGGGGGCGGGATGGGTTCCTGAACCCCCGATTCTGCAATTTTCCCACCACTCCTGCCTCCAAACCCGCCTCCTCGGGGCTTGGAAAATCGAGCCCAGAGTGTCTCCAACACAAGAAGAGAGCACTTTGGAGGCGGGGAGGGGGGTGGGTTGGGGGGGCCTTTGTTACTATGGTTTTAGTCACGGAGAACATTTGTACATCTGCTATCTTTCAATGTTTCAGGAGATTAACTGACAGGCACCTTACAGCACCTGAGCAGGGGAATTCTCCCCGGTGTCCTGGGGCCAATATTTATCCCTCAATCAACATCACTAAAACAGATTATCTGGTCATTATCACATTGCTGTTTGTGGGAACTTGCTGTGCGCAAAATAGCTGCCGCGTTTCCCACATTATAACAGTGACTACACTTCAAAAAAAGTACTTCATTGGCTGTAAAGCGCTTTGGGACGTCCGGTGGTCGTGAAAGGTTCTATAGAAATGCAAGTCTTTCATTCTTTCTCTCTTTCTCTCCTTCTTTCTTTTTCTCCTTTTTTTCTCCCCTTCTTCACATGCTCATTGGTTTTAAAGAGGCACTAAAACGTCAACATGAAATTGTTGAAATTGGGCAACATTTGAGTCAATTAGCCCAAGCCGATCCAATTTGGCACTGGGTCAGTCCTGGTCACTTAATCTGTCCATAAATCATTGCATCTCAAAGCAGTGCAGAGAATTCCCGAGCAAATTAACAAATGGGAATAAGTTGTGACCAAGTGTGGAATTGTGAATTTTCCTTTTCAATCTATTTTTATGGCAAGAACTAACAGGCTGGATTTTCTCAATGGGGAGCTTTTGGAGGCGGGACTCCCACTTGTTGGGTTTTAGTCCCGCCTCCATCGACTTGTGGCCAATCCACGCGATTTTCCCTTGATTGACCTTGTTAAGCCCGCCCAGCGGGCATAGCAGGCCAATTAAGGGAAAGCCGGTTACTGGTGACGGATGAAATGTCAGCGTTTGACGGCTCTGTGAAGCTGTGAAACACTGACAATCTGTCCTCTAAGTTGAGTCCTTCCACTCAGACTCAGTTAGAGATCTCTCCAGACCAGAAAGCAGAGGCTGCAGCTTTTGACAGTTCAGCGGCCATTCTGCTTTCTGTGTCGGTGAGATGAGGGACTCCCAAGACCTGAAGGGAGGAAGCCTGCAGGAAGAAGTAAAGGTAAGTAAAACTTATTTTAAAACTTTACACTCACCTCACGCATTCACCTCTCCACACTTGTATCCATCACTCACCTGCACACCGGACATTTCGGCCCCTCCGACTCCCGCAGATCCACGGCCTGCCTCACTGACCCTGGCAAGGTTCGGACCCATCGGGAAGCCCACACTTCAGGGCTCAAAATAGAGATTCTCCAAAAAACTGCCTGTTAACTACCTGTTAACAGGCAGTTAATTGGCACTAATCCCCTTCCCGCCTCGAGGAGATGGGACCCGGCGCGGGTCGGGTACCCGCCTCCTGGGAAGATAGCACAGAGGCGGGTTGGGGGCGGGATGGGTACCTGCCCCCAGATTCTGCTATTTTTCCGGCAGTCCCACCTCCAAACCCGCCTCCTCAGGGCTGGCAAAATCGCCCCCAACATTTCTCTGATGGGAGGTTGTGCACAATGACATGAGAAAATGTGACTGTGCAGTTGCTGTCGTGTGTACTGTAGCTAGTCAGTTTAATGGATGAGGAAATGATCCACGTCAAGGTTTAATCTAGCCCAATACAGGCAATAAACAGGGACAGGAAGAGAAGGAGAACTTCATAGTTTGTCTTTAGTTCAGCTTCTCCCATGTCATTGTCTATAACTGGATTAAGCACAGATAAGGAACAAATCACATGTAATATTGATGTTTTGTCAAAATCTCATGCATAAATCTATATTGTATGTCTGTAGCCAAATTATCATCATAAAATTAAGTTTTGTCATTGGATTCCCATCTAATGGGTTTAAACTAACAGTAACCATCGCCTGTCACTTTAATTCCCGGCTCCACTCCCACTCTGACCTCTCAGTCCTTAGCTTCTTACACTGTTCCAACAAAGTTCAACGTAAGCTCGAGGAACAGCACCTCGTCTTTCGATTAGGCACTTTACAGCCTTCCGGACTCAACATCGAGTTCAACAATTTCAGATCGTAACCTCGGCCACTATTATTTCACATGGCAGCTGTTGCTGATTCTGCCATTCCCATTTACACCTCCTCTAGGCCTATCTTTTGTTTCTTTACTTGCCCCATTACCATCTCCTTTTGCCTTGCACCATCATCCCTTTTGTCATTTAATCTCTCCTGCCTTCCATCCTATCACAGACCTTCCCTTTTGTTCTTTCCTCCCCTCCCCCCTTTCCCTGCCCCTCCACTTGCTCAAAAAATCTCTAACTTTTTCCAGTTCTGACGAAAGGTCATCGACCTGAAACGTTGGGGTCAATTTTCTGGCCGCCGTCGGGCGGCTTTTCAGGAAGCCGGGGGCTGAAAATCACAGAAAAAGCGGGTCGGGACCCCCCCCCCCCCCCGCCTGATTCCCCGCCCCGTCCGACTTTCGGACTGCCGTTTCCCCGCGACCCACTTCAGTCCCGGCTGCCGCTGATGGGACTAGTCGTCGGCACACTAATGACCAATAATTACCTTGTTGAAGAAGATTTTCCGGGGCCGTTGCGACTTTGGGGCTTTCCCCACATCAAACACGCCTGCGGGGAACCCCGCTAATGAAACCTGGCGTGAAGCTTGCCGGCTTGCTTGCTGTCAGCTGCAGGTCAGGGAAAGCTGCGATTTAAAGGGACAGCACTTGTATGTTGAAGGACCTTGTTGTTGCAGGCTTGGGGCTACTTCTTCAAGGCTTAGGCACAGCTGTGGAAGGTTGGAGCCTCACACACTTCTCCAATGTGATCTCCTGGGAAGCCCCTCTCGCCACCCTCACTCAGCGCTTCCTCAGCGGAGGCATCTACGAGAAGCATGGGACGCCTTTTTTTCCTTCCCTTCTTGCCATTAGAGGATCTCCAGCAGCAGAGGCGGCAGCAGCAGAACCAGGAACAGTAGGATGAGCACCAGGAGCACCAGGAGCACCAGGCTGCTGCTCACTCACCTGAAGGTGCACAGGCCAGAAGGGGCCAGTGCTTGGAAGTGGCTTGAGAGCACCTTGCTGCGCTTTAGGGGGCCATGGGGACCCGTTTCTGCACTGGCAGTCCTACTCAGAAGGACTTCCATGAAGATCCGGTTTCTCTGTTCAACAGATGGCCAACGCTCCTCAAGAGATGTCATTCTCTTATGAGCACTCACCATGTTTTCCGTACCCTGGCGAGTTATCTCCTCCATGGAGGTTGCCAACCTTTCCATGGTGATGCGTTCATGTGCCAATGACTCCACAAAGGCTCTGCTCATGGTCGCTATGGACTCCTCCATTTGCTCCACACTCGCAGTGACCCTGGAGACAAACCCTGCCAGAGACTCCTGCATCTGTGCATGGAGATCCATCACCTCTTCTCTTGCGGATGGACCCAGAGGCAGAGGGTCAACATGCAGTGCAGCTGAGCTGAGCTGGCAGAGTCCTGCGCCCTCCGACAAGGACTCTCCACTGCTGTCTCTGTCTCCAGAATCTGCTGAGGCTCACTTGTGAGCTGTGAAACACCAGGTGACAACACTACTCTATGTCCCGAAGGTCCCCCCGAGATGTGAGTGTCTGCTCTGGTGCTGGGTGCGCTTACTCCTGCTGACGCTGTGTCCTCAGTGGTTGGAGCTTCCTCTGAGGAGTCTGGCTGCACAGCCTCTTCCTCCTCCACAGTGAGGACGGGGGCTCTGGATGGTACTGTGGTGGAGTAAAGGAAGGAGTTAGAGATGTAATGCCAAGGTTCTTCTGGTGACTCCCAGCGAGTTGGCATCTGCTGACACCTGCATCCATGCAGCATTGGTCTCAGTGGGAGGCCTCTTCCTCCCTGACCTAGGGAAGAGGACCTCCCTGTGGGCCCTAACCCCATCCAATAATGCCTGCAGTGAAGCCTCGTCGAATTTGGAGGCAGCTCGGGGTCTGGCACTGGCCACAGCTGCTGCAGGCTCCTCTGCCATCCTGTGTGGTTCGTTTGGAAGCCTTCAGAGGATGCAGTGCTTGCTATGGACCTTGAAAGCACCACGAATGATGACATCATACAGTGAGGATTTCTGACTCGAATTGGACAATTAGCAAGGCTTCCCACATGCTGGGAATTTATTGGCCAATTGAGGGAAAATTGTGTGGGGCTGGCTGGCACTTTTTTATGTGTGTCAGAAACCCCACATTCGGGGAAACCCGACCATTTCCCACACAAGCCGAAAATCGGGGCCGTTGACTCTGTTTCTCTCTCCGCAGATGCTGCCTGACCAGCTGAGTGTTTCCAGCATTTTCTAATTTTATTTTAAACTAACAGTAGTTTGAACAATCATTGGGTTGTCATCACTTCTGCCTGAGCTGCATAAAAAATAAAAAGGGAAATTAGTGATGAGTTCTGCTGATTCAGTTTAGCACAATGTATCGAGATTCAAAAGGATGTTGCCAGAACTAAGAGGCTACAACTGTCAGGAAAGACTGAACAGGCTGGGGCTCCTTTGTCCAGAATAGAGCGGGCTGGGAGGCAACATGAAGGGGTTATGTCACTAATAAATCCAATAGGGAATTCAGGAGAAACTTCTTTACCCAGAGAGTGGTGAGAATGTGGAACTCGCTACCACAGGGAGCGGTTGAGACAAACAGCATAGATGCATTTAAGGAGAAGCTGGATAAGTACACGAGGGAGAAGGAATAGAAGATTATGCTGATGGGGCGAGATGAAATGAGGTGGGAGGAGGCTGGTGTGGAGCATAAACACCGGCACGGACCAGTTGGGCTGAATGGCCTGTTTCTGGGCTGTAAAATACTACATAATTCTTTATCTGATATATTCTCGACAGTGTTCATTTCAACAATTTCAGCTATTACGTTGCACGCTCTGCAATTCCAAGCGCACATTGTACCATGAAAGCTTTCAAATCAGCAGGACTCTTCCTATCATGGATGGGTTCAGAGAATAACCTTTTAAAGATGACATCAATGCATAGAGGCTACAAGATTTCTAATGATTGTGTCATTGTGGTCATTCATCTGATTATAATTATGCTCCCACAGAGCTCTTTTAAAATTGACTAACCATGTGTGATGAGAAGCGTTTTTTCGGGAAATGCTACTGTCTGCTCTAATCTAACATACTCTGTCTTCTGAAGAATAACGTTTTCATTTGAAAAATGACGAACCTGAGTTACCAGTCCCCCCTGCTTCCGTTGCTTGCCTCGATTTTGCGCCTCCCTATTTAGCCACTTCCACGAACCAGCATCTGTGCTCATTGAAGATAACGACCGATGGCCGACACTCCTCGCTAATGGGTTGCCGGTCTTCACGTTTTCTCCTATGTTACAAATTGGGGTCTGTCGTAGATTCTTTCTCGGCTTCAGTGGTGTCAGTCACTCCTGTAAACGGTCTGAGCATGTGACTTTTTATGGGACTTGACTCACACTGTCCTGTATCTAATTGTCTGATAGTGTAACTGATGTGCCAAATAACTGCCTGAATCCATGAGGTTAAAACTTAAAACTAAAGGCTTTTATTAAGTAAGAATCATGGCATCAAGTTAACACCGACCAGCCCTTATGAGTAAAACCCAGCTCTTATAAATAAGACTCACACCAATCAGGAGGATTCATAAAGGCGGAGCTAGGGAGGAACATTAGTGGTTACACCTGTAAAACATTCCAAACATTAACAAGTACAACAACAGACAATCCAGAACACAGAGTTATTTCATCACAGTAACCCGGGAGTGTAACAATAATATCCCCTTGTCCTTAGACATATACTTCTTCAATCACTCATAAGCTGGACCATGCAAACACTTAGGGGGCGAGTTTCCCAATGGAGGCGGATTTCGATTTGGGTGGGTTCCAAACCCGCCTCCACTGAGAGGTCGGAAAAATTTGCGATTTTTCCCTAATTGGCCAGTTGGTTTCAGAGGTGTGGGTTCCCCTGGGCCAATCAGTGTTTTGGGACTGAAACTCGCCTCTGCTGACATCACTTATCCGGCTTCATTTAACGGCTGCTTGGCTCATTCCACTGGTTTTTGGTCGATGCTGCACCACCTCCAAGCTGTTATCTCCTTGAAGAATGGCCAACTCCAAAGCAAGGGCCTCCCCGAGGTTCTCGGATAAGGTGCTGGGAATGATGCTGACGTCATCTGTCAACGGCTTTCCCTTCCAGGGCGGGCTTAACACGGTCAATCAAGGGAAAATAGCGTGGGTTCGTCAGACGTCGCTGATGACGGGACTGAAACCCAGAAACCAGAAGTCGCACCTCCAACACATCTCCAGAGGTAAGATCGTGGCCTTTGTTTCTGAGCAGCCTTAATAACAAAGAGACAACTTTGTGCAGTCTTTGTCATGGTGGCTTGTGAAAAACATCACTGATAAAATGATATCATTGTTGATTTAAGGAAAGTTTCATTAATATTATGCAAACCATGGCACAACTATGATGTGAACGTTCTATAATAACACATCAGCTAATTCTGGGAATCATAGAAATTTAGAGCACGGAATTTTGGCCCGTTGTGTCTGTGCCGGCCGACAAAGATCTCTCCAGCCTAATCCCACTTTCCAGCTCTTGGTCCGTAGCCCTGTAGGTTTCGGCACTTCAAGTGCATATCCAAGTACTTTTTAAATGCGATGAGGGTTTCTGCCTCGACCACCCTTTCAGGCAGTGAGTTCCAGACCCCCACCACCCATTGGGTGAAGAAATTTCCCCTCGAATCCTCTCGAATCCTTCTACCAATTACTTTAAATCTGTGCCCCCTGGTTGTTGACCCCTCTGCTAAGGGAAATAGGTCCTTCCTGTCCACTCTATCTAGGACCCTCATAATTTTATACATGTCAATAAGGTCTCCCCTCAGCCTCCTCTGTTCCAAAGAAAACAACCCCAGCCGATCCAATCTTTCCTCGTAGCTAAAATTCCCCAGTCCAGGCAACATCCTTGTAAATCTCCTCTGTATATTCTCTCTAGTGCAATCACATCCTTCCAGGAATGTGGTGACCAGAGCTGCACGCAGTACTCTAGCTGTGGCCTAACTAGTGTTTTATACAGTTCAAGCATAACCTTCCTGCTCTTATATTCTATGCTTTGGCTAATAAGGCAAGTATTCCGTGTGCCTTCTTTATCACCTTATCTACCTGTCCTGCTACCTTCAGGGATCTGTGGACCTGCACTCCAAGGTCCCTCTGATCCTCTACACTTCTCAGTGTCCTACCATTTAATGTGTATTCCCTTGCCTTGTTAGCCTTCCCCAAATGCATTAACTCACACTTCTCTGGATTGAATTCCATTTGCCACTGTTCTGCCCACCTGACCAGTTCACTGATATCTTCCTGCAGTCTACAGCTTTCTTCTTCATTATCAACCACACAGCCGATTTTAGTATCATCTGCAAACTTCTTAATCATACCCCCTACATTTAAGTCTAAATCATTGATATATACCACAAAAAGCAAGGGACCTAGTACTGAGTCCCGCGGAACCCCACTGGAAACAACCTTCCAGTCACAAAAACACCCATCAACCATTACCCTCTGCTTCCTGCCTCTGAGCCAATTTCAGATCCAACTTGCCACTTTGCCCTGGATCCCATGGGCTTTTACTTTCGTGACCAGTCTGCCATGTGGGACCTTATCAAAAGCCTTGCTAAAATCTATATACACTACATCAAATGCACTACCCTCATCGACCCTCCTTGTTACCTCCTCAAAAAATTCAATCAAGTTAGTCAGACACGACCTTCCCTTAACAAATCCATGCTGACTGTCCTTGATTAATCTGTGTCTTTCTAAATGAAGATTTATCCTGTCCCTCAGAACTTTTTCCAATAGTGTTCCCACCACCGAGGTTAGGCTGACTGGCCTGTAATTACTCGGTCTATCCTTTTCTCCCTTTTTAAACAACGATACCACATTAGCAGTCCTCCAGTCCTCCGGCACCACACCTGTAACCAGAGAGGATTGGAAAATGATGGTCAGAGCCTCTGATATTTCCTCTTTTGCTTCTCTTAACAGCCTGGGATACATTTCATCCGGGACTGGGGATATATGCACTTTCAAAGCTGCTAAGCCTCTTAATACTTCCTCTCTCACTATGTTTATTTCATCTAATATTTCACACTCCTCCTCCTTAACTGCAATGTCTGCATCGTCCCTCTCTTTTGTGAAACCAGACGTAAAATATTCATTAAGAACCATGCCCACGTCTTCCACCTCCACACACAGATTAACTTTATGGTCTCTAATAGGTCCTACTCTTACTTTAGTTATCCTCTTGCTCTTAATGTATTTATAAAACATCTTTGGGTTTTCCTTGATTTTACTTGCCAAAATGTTTTCATGCTCTCTCTTTACTTTCCTAATTTCCTTTTTAATTACACCCCTGCACTTTCTATACTCCTCTAGGGTTTCTGCAGTATTGAACCCTCGGTATCTGTCATAAGCCTTCCTTTTTTTCTTTAACCTGGCAAATGAACTTCAACCATCATTATGAATAAACGTGTGGGCTATTGTGTTCACCCAATGAGTGAGGCGCAAATGGCCATCTCAAGAAGAAGAAAAAATAAAGAAAGACTTGCATTTATATAGCGCCTTTCACAACCTCAGGATGTCCCAAAGTGCTTTACAGCCAATTAAGTACTTTTTGAAGTGTAGCCCCTGTTGTAATGTAGGAAACACGGCAGCCAATTTGCGCACAGCAAGCTCCCACAAACAGCAATGTGATAATGACCAGAGAATCTGTTTTAGTGATGTTGGTTAAGGGATAAATATTGGCCAGAACACCGGGGATAATTCCCCTGCTCTTCTTTGAAATTGTGCCTTGAGATCTTTTACGTCTACCCGAGAGAGCAGACGGGGCCTCGGTTTAACGTCTCATCTGAAAAATGGCACCTCTGACAGTGCAGCACTCCCTCAGTACTGCAGTGTGGTGTCAGCCTTGGCTCAGTGGGTCGCACTCTTGCCTCTGAGTCACAAGGATTGTTGGTTCAAGTCCCACTTCAGAGACTTGAGCACAAAAATCTAGGCTGACACTCCAGTTTTTAGTATAGGGGATTATTTATTTTTTAAATGGAGATGGAATTCAGCTGGATGCTACAAGATAAATCTATAACAAGTATATTGTGTGTTCTTTAATTTTCTGCAGTTAGTTTTCCTTTTTAAAAATATGGTTAATTATTTCAATTTAATTGCAATAATCTATCTACTAGAAATCCAGTTCCAGTGCGGAGAGTTCTGGCTGTTGCAATTTAATTTTATGAAATTGGAATGTAAGTGATTGGATAAGAGAACTGCAGCTTTCAACAGCAGCTAGATCACACTTAGGGCTCAGTTAAGCTGGACGTCATTTATTAATTTGTTGATTCTTTTTATGGGCCTCTTGAGCAATGCTGCTGAGCCAAGAGCACATTTGAAAATGATTCTTCATCATGGAGCCTTCTGGCTGAGCGCAGATGATGTAGCTTAGGATGTGATATTTTGATTGGGGTTAAGTAAGTAAACCAAACCAAATGCAAGTCTTATTGACCTCTGGCTCTCAGGAAGGCGGCCGCATGGAGCAACGATGGAATGTTTTGTGGCAGTAGGTGTTGGAGAGTCTTTGAGTAATGAAGCACTTTTTCATAGAATCATGGAATCGTTACAGCACAGAAGGAGGCCATTCGGCCCGTCGAGCCCGTGCCGGCTCTCTGCAAGAGCACTTCAGCCAATCCCATTCCCCCGCCCTTTCCCCGTAGCCCTGCAAATCTTTTCCCTTCAGGTATTTATCCAATTCCCTTTTGAAAGCCATGATTGAATCTGCCTCCACCACCCTTTCAGGCAGCGCATTCCAGATCCTAACCACTCGCTGCGTAAAAATGTTTTTCCTCATGTCACCATTGGTTCTTCTGCCAATCACCTTAAATCTGTGTCTTCTGGTTCTCGACCCTTCCGCCAATGGGAACAGTTTCTCTCTATCTACTCTGTCTAGACCCCTCATGATTTTGAACACCTCTGTCAAATCTCCTCTTAACCTCCTCTGCTCTAAGGAGAACAACCCCAGCTTCTCTAGTCTATCCATGTAACTGAAGTCCCTCATCCCTGGAACCATTCTTGTAAATCATTTCTGCACCTTCTCTAAGGCCTTCACATCCTTCCTAAAGTGCGGTGTCCAGAATTGGACACAATACTCCAGTTGAGGTTGGGCCAGTGTTTTATAAAGGTTCATCATAACTTCCTTGCTTTTGTACTCTATGGGCTGGATTTTGCCATTGGGGGCGGGCTGGGGCGTGTCAGGTGGTTTTTGTGTCAGGACCCCGACTCCGATGTGAAGCAGGAAAAAAATGCGATTTTGCCCTAATTGGGCACTTGATTTCCAGCGTGTGGAAAGCCCTGGCCCAATGAGCCTTTTCATACAGAAAGTCGCCTCCGATGACATCATCAATGCTGCTGGATTTAAGGCCTGCAAGCAGCCTTGCTTCTTCTGGAGACTTTAAACTTTATGCCCATTGTTGGGATCGCTTCATTCAGCAACTATGTCCAGCAGTAGGCCAAAGTGTGCTCCAAGGTTCAATGAGGCCTCCCTCCAAGCTCTGGTGGAGGGAGCAAGATCAAATAAGGAGGTGCTCTTCCCTTCCTCAGGGAGGAAAAAGCCTCCCCAGCAGATTAAAGCTGTGTGGATGCAAGTGGCCCAGGAGGTCAATGCCATCTCTATGTACCGAAGAACCTGGCTGCAGTGCAGGAAGAGGTTTCATGACCTTCTCCACACAGGAAAAGTGAGTGACATGAACCTTGTCATTCATGTGAAAATGACTTATGAAATAATACTGAGCGGCCTGCTGGTGGCGCTTTCCAGGGAGAGTATAAATACTCGGGCATGGGCCCAGCTTGCTCAGAACATTCTTTAACAGGAACTAGTGAAGGACACAACTAGATCTCCATGCTTTAAAACAGTTGATTAAAGCTTTGTTTAACGCTTAGACCAAGTGCCTAGTAGTTTTCTTACGTCAGTGAGTATGACTTTCCTATCACCCTCAATCTGATCCCCATCGCCTCTCCTCACCAGCACTCAGCTTTGACAACCTCTTCCTCCACATCCCACTTGACACTGACATCCCTGAACCCTTACCCATTCCCTCTCTCTCTATGGTCACATTCACTTAACTATTCGACCACGCAGCCCTCACACTCCCTATCACTGTGATGCAATGACAACAACTTACAACACACAGGGAGGGCCCTTTGTCTCCTTCTAAGCATCTATGCTACGGATTCTCTACACTCACTCCTTCATTCTCACGCAAACTCCACTTGTGTCCCTCATTGCGGGAAAAGAGAGCCCACTATAAGAGGGAAAGAGCGAGGACAGGGGGAGGGCCACCCTCAGTAGCCCAGCTCACCACCTCGGAGGAAGTGGCCCTGGAAATCGCCGGGATCGACAACGATTCCCAAGTGGGGGACGGACAGACGGGCGCATCACAGCAAGCTGGTGACAGAATAGTTTGGCATCTCTCTCATTGAATTGCATAAGTGACTGATAATAATTCTGATGCTATAACCGATTGACTTATTATCATCTGCACAATTCAATGTGCATGTAACCTTGACCTCACATCTCTAACTCTTTCCTTCACTCCCCCATAGGACCATCGAAAGCCCCCGCCCCCACTGTTCAGAAGGAACTGCCTGAGCCTCCAGACTCCTCAGAGGGAGCTACAACCTCTGAGGGTGCAGCATCAACAGAATTCAGCGCACCCAGCACCAGCACAGAAACTCACACCTCGGTGGGACCTTCGGGACATTGAGTAGTGTTGTCACCTGGTGTATCACAGCTTACAAGTGAGCATTAGCAAATGGTGGAGACAGGGACATCAGTGGAGAGTCCTCGTTGGAGGGCACAGGATTCTACCAGCTCAGCTCAGCTGCATGTCGACCCTGTGCCTCCGGGTCCATCCAGGAGAGCAATGCTGGAACTCCAGGAACAGGTGCAGAAGTCTCTGGCAAGTTTTGTCTCCAGGGTCACTGTGAGTGTGGAGCGAATGGAGGAGTCCATCGCGAACATGAGCAGAGCCTTTGTGGAGACATTGGCGCATGAATGCATCACCACGGAAAGGATGGCACCCTCCATGGAAAGGATGGCTACGGTAGAGAAGGGCAGCAAGGTGGCATAGTGGTTAGCACTGTTGCCTCACAGCGCCAGGGACCTGGGTTCGAATCCGGCCTCGGGTGACTGTCTGTGTGGAGTTTGCACATTCTCCCCGTGTTTGCGTGGGTTTCCTCCGGGTGCTCCGGTTTCCTCCCACAGTCCAAAGATGTGCGGGTTAGGATGATTGGCTATGATAAATTGACCCTTAGTGTTAGGGGGATTAAATACGTGGGGTTACGGGGATAGGGTGGGATATGTGTTGGTGTAGGGGTTACGGGGATCGGGTGGGATATGTGTCGGTGCAGGCTCGATGGGCCGAAATGGCTTCTATCTGCACTGTGGGGTTTCTGTGATTTCTGTGATCTGTGATGGCTACGGCCATGGAGGAGCTAAGTCACCAGAGTGTTGAATTCATGGTCATTGTTCAGAATAGACTGACATCTCTTGAGGAACAATGGTCAGCTATTGAGCATAGAAACCAGACCTTCATGGAAGTCCTCTGGGGTAGGACTTCCAGTGCAGAAATGGGTCCTCATGGCCCCCCTGAAATGCAGCAAGGTGCTGTCGAGCCACTCGCTAGCTCTGAAGTGTGGCTGACCCATGAGAGGGATGTTGGTGGCAGACAGCAAGGAAGTGGGGGCGCCTCTCCAAGCGCTCACACGACCATGCCACTGCAAAGCCCTCGGTCAGAGCCCCACCAGGGTCCTCACCCAAATGAGATGGGTGTCTCATCCCCTGCACAGCCACAGGAGGAGCAAACTGTTGCCGAGCCCTCACAGGTTCGCAACCCCAGAGGACGGCCGCCAAAAGTGTCGAGACAGGAGCAGCAAGAAAGTGAGCAAGGGGCCTCCACATCTGCTGAAGCCACAGGGGGAGCATGCATAAGAGGAAGTTAATGCACAAGTTGTCACAAGGGTAGTCACTTGAGTATTATGTTGTGTTTATTTTTGAAATGCCATCAGTTGCTTGTTGTGATAAAAAAAATTCTGATGGCAAACTTGAAGTTGTGGCCTGTGTCATTTTGCAAATGGGACTTCCACATTGAGGGCTTAGAGTGACTTGCAATTGTCAGTATGGTGGTCAGAGTGATAGGAATCCGCAGGTTCTTGTCCATTTTCGATGCTCTGGTAAGAAGGTGCGAGGCAAAAGTGTTTGATTGTGCAGGCTAAGCAAATCTGGCCAACATGAGTGCATCCCTTGCATCCCGGGCAGCAATGTGGTCGCGTGCTGGCACCTTCTGGCCTGTGCAGCTTCAGGTGGGTGAGCAGCAGCTTGGCGCTCCTGTTGTTGCTGGTGCTGCTGTTGTTCATGGTTCTGCTGCTGGTCTTCATCCGAATCTGATGTCCAGGAGGAAAGGAAATAAATGGTTCCCAAGCTTCTGGTATATACCTCAGTCGAGGAAGCGCTCAGTCAAGGTGGGGAGAGGGGTTTCCCAGGAGGTCACACTGGAGATGGGTGTCAGGCTCCAAACTTCCACAACAGTGAGTAGGCCTGCTAAAAGTTCCCCCAGACCTGAGACAACAACGTTCTGCCACCTGCAAATGGTCATTGGTGAAAACTCCTTTTTAATGATGGAGCTGCAGCTGTGAGTAAGCAGTCCACTTGTGAGGCCGCCAGGATTAACTGGCGTGTTCCAGAGGAGGCGTGCAGGACAGGAGAAATGTGTTAAAATCAGAAAGGCCTCTCAAAATGGGATTATAGAGGCAATTAACTGGTTGTTAAGAGCCTTAAGGGCCTATCCTGCCTCTTAGAGGCGGGATGGAAATGGGATCTGAAACCCCGATTCTGGGAAAATTGCTCGGAGGCAGGCTGGAGGCGGGATCGGAGCCACCCGCCATTTTTTGCGATTTTATCACCTCACACGCCGCCAATCCCGCCTCCTCGGGCCTGGCAAAATCCAGCCCGATACCTCTGTTTATGAAGCCCAGGATTCCGTATGCTTTTTTAACCGTTATCTCAACCTGCCCTGCCACCTTCAACAATTTGTGCACATATACCCCCAGGTCTCTCTGTTCCTGCACCCCCTTTAGAATTGTACCCTTTAGTTTATATTGCCTCTCCTCGTTTTGTGCAAAGGAAATTTTATCTGTGACATTGATCCTGAAGATGTCTGAATGCTCATGAATTATCAGCTTATAGTTTCTCCACATATTTTTTTATAATCCACTCCTGATTAGCACGTATGCTCTTCATGCACAGACACAAGTGCTGAAGCCCGTGTATTTTGAACAATGGGTCCCTGCTCACTTGTGCAGTTGAAGAAATGTTCGATGTGCTTGCGTTCACACCGAGCAGTCATGCATGAATGGTAAAATAAATAGATAGATAGAGGACGTTCATGTAGCAACTGCCATAGTACGTAGTTCTATGAAGTACAATGCCACCTGTTGCTAAGGTGAAGGCTAGACCTAATCAAGGTTTGAGGAATCGGTTCCTATGTAAATGCGGTCCCTGTTGGATTCAAATTAGCTGCGGGCAGGTCATTCAATGAAAACATAAATCTAACAGATGTGTATTGTCGCTCGTGTCAACCCGTTGAGATACCTTCATAATCATTCTATCCAGGGGGAACTTCAAAAATTCTTCTTCTGAAACAACACGGCTTGTCTTTGCCATTAACACCTGATCAAACAAAACTGAACAATACTGGTTATAATTGATTACAAAGGAGATACTTGGGTTCATTTCATAGAATTACATAGAATTTACAGCACAGAAACAGGCCATTCAGCCCAACCAGTCCATGTCGGCGTTTATGCTCCACTCGAGCCTCCTCCTGTCTTTCCTCATCTAAATCTATCAGCATAACCCTCTATTCCCTTCTCCCTCATATGTTTGTCCAGCCTCCCCTTAAATGCATCGATACTATTCGCCTCAACCACTCCCTGTGGTAGCAAGTTCCACATTCTCACCACTCTCTGGGTAAAGAAGTTTCTTCTGAATTCCCTATTGGATTTCTTGGTGACGATCTTGTATTGATGGCCTCTATTTTTACTCTTCCCCACAAGTGAAAACATTCTCTCTGTATCCACTCTATCGAAACCCTTTCATAATTTTAAAGACCTCTATTAGGTCACCCCTCAGCCTTCTCTTTTCAAGAGAAAAGAGACCCAGCCTGTTCATCCTTTCCTGATAGGTATAAGCTCACATTTCTGGTATCATCCTTGTAAATCTTCTCTGCACCCTCTCCAGTGCCTCTATATCCTTTTTATAATATGGCGACCAGAACTATACGCAGTACTCCAAGTGTGGTCTAACCAAAGTTCGATACAGGTTTCGCATAACTTCCCTACTTTTCAATTCTATCCCTCTAGAAATAAACCCTAGTGCCTGGTTTCACTTTTTATGACCTTGCTAACTTGCATTGCTACTTTTAGTGATTTGTGTATTTGAACTCTGAGAACCCTTTGCTCCTCGACCCCATTTAGATTCTTATTTTCCAATATGTGACCTCCTTATTTTTCTTTACAAAATGTAATGCCTCACATTTATCTGTGTTGAAATTAATTTCCCAATTACAGGAAACTTTTTTTTATCCGGCACGGACGGGACCGACGTGGTGCCGGTTCATCAAAAATTCCGGAAAGCTATAGTAAAAGATACGGAGCTGAGAGCTCCGTATAAAGCAACAAACCCTGTTGCTTAGCAACAGCATCAGAACAATAGGCACAAGTTGCAAGCATCTCTGTAGCTTAGCAACAGCTGCAGCCACACCCTTGCACAGCAACAAATGGAGTAAAAAAAGTAATAAAACTTACCTGAACCTACTCCTGAATTTTGCCGGTTAACCGACATTTCTGGTTATTTAGGTGCCGGTAAATCGAAAGTTTCCTGTATATGCCCATTCTGCAAGTTTATCAAAGTCTTCTTGTTATTTGTTGCAGTCCACCTCAGTATTGACTATTACCCCCCGCCATCCCAAATATGGTGCACATTCGCAAATTTTGAAATTTCAGTTTGCAATTTTCGAAAAAGGTAGGGAAAAAAAGCAGTATCTACTGTGCATGGGATTTTATGATTGTATTCCAGACTGTTGTGGGGAAAAGCTTCTCAGAATCTCAGAATCCAGCAGGATATATATGGGAGAAATAGTTTTTTTGTACAACCTTCCAGGACCGATTACTGCCCACAGCAGTTGTTTGAACAAGTTGCATTTAACTTTTTGTGAACATTGTGGTAGAAAGTTATGGTTAACCTTCAGTTGGTCTAACTTCATTGGCATTTCAAATCAAATGCTGAAATCAAAATATTTGAACTGGAATTTTAGCCCATGGTCGGTTTACGATCCAGTCCCTTTTGCTCTGTCACTGGACTGAAATGGTAATCATGACTGAAGACCCATTACACGTCAGAAAATAGTTTCCACAAATTCACCTAATTACATCGGCAGACAATTGTGTTCAGTGAATGATATCCAAACAACAACAACAGCAACTTGCATTTATATAGCACCTTTAACATAGCAAAACGTCCCGAGGTGCTTCACAGGAGCGATTATCAAACACAATATGACACTGAGCTACATAAGTAGATATTAGGACAAGTGACCAAAAGCTTAAAGAAAAAGAAAGACTTGCATTTATATAGCGCCTTTCACGACCACCGGATGTCTCAAAGCACTTTACAGCCAATGAAGTACTTTTTGAAATGTAGTCACTGTTGTAATGTAGGAAACGTGGCAGCCAATTTGCGCACAGCAAGCTCCCACAAACAGCAATGTGATAATGACCAGATAATCTGTTTTTTGTGATGTTGATTGAGGGATAAATATTGGCCCCAGGACACTGGGGAGAACTCCCCTGCTCTTCTTCAAAATAGTGCCATGGGATCTTTTACATTACATACATGAGAGAGCAAATGGGGCCTCAGTTTAACACCTCACCCAAAAGACAGCACCTCCGACAGTGCAGCACTCCCTCAGCACTCCCGCCTAACCTTGGCACGGTGGCATAGTGGTTAGCACTGTTGCCTCACAGCGCCAGGGACCCGGGTTCAAATCCGGCCTCGGGTGACTGTCTGTGTGGAGTTTGCACATTCTCCCCGTGTTTGCGTGGGTTTTCTCCGGGTGCTCCGGTTTCCTCCCACAGTCCAAAGATGTGCAGGTTAGGTTGATTGGCCATGATAAAAAAAAAAATTGGCCCTTAATGTTAGGGGGGATTAAATACATGGGGTTACGGGGATAGGGCTTGGGTGGGATGGCTGTCGGTGTAGGGACCGGGTGCTAGGATTTGGATGATCAGCCATGATCTCGTTGAATGGCAGAGCAGACTTGAAGGGCCGAATGGCCTACTCCTGCTCCTATCTTCTATGTTATGGGCTACAATTCCCTGGAGTGGGATTTGAACTCACAACCTTCTGACTTAGATGGTGAGTGTGCTACTCACTGAGCCACAGCTGACACAACATTAAGGTGGTAAGCTTTAAAGAGCATCTTAAAGGAGGCGAGAAAGGTAGAGAGGCGGAGAGGTTTAGGGAAGGAATTCCAGAGCTTAAGGCCCAGGCAGCTGAAGGAGACCATTAGTATTTTCTCTGTTACACAATTCTTTGCGATGAGACTGATGCTCTAACTCCTTGTTCAGGTGGACATAAAAGATTCCATGGCACTTATTTGAAGAACAGCAGGGAGTTCTCTCCATTTCCTGGCCAATGTTGTCCTTCAAGAAATACTATTGAAACAGATTAATCATAAGAACATAAGAATTAGGAGCAGGAGTAGACCAAACGGCCCCTCAAGCCTGCTCCGCCATTCAATAAGATCATGGCTGATCTTCGACCTCAACTCCACTTTCCCACCCGATCTCCATATCCCTCGATTCCCCTAGAGTCCAAAAATCTATTTCAGTCTTGAATATACTCAACGATGCAGCATCCACAGCCCCTTGGGATAGAGAATTCCAAAGATTCACAACCCTCTGAGTGAAGAAATTCCTCCTCATCTCAGTCTTAAATGGCCGACCTCTTATCCTGAGACTGTGCCCCCTCGTTCTAGACTCTCCAGCCAGAGGGAAACAGCCTCTCAGCATCTACCCTGTCAATCCCTTTCAGAGTCTTGTACATTTCAATGAGATCACCTCTCATTCTTCTAAACTCCTGAGAGCATAGGCCCAATCATCATTCATCCCATTGCTGTGTGTGGGACCTTCCTGTACACAAATTGGTTGCTGTGTTTGGCTACAAATTAGTGACTTCTCTTTTAAAGCAATTGGCTGTGAAGCACATTGGGATGCTCTGGGGACGTGAAATTAAATATACCAGGATAGAGTTTCTGCTTTGGGTGCAATCGGCGATTCTGGCGCAAACTTATTTCCATAGCGGCGACGCAAAATCTACCGCGAACTGATGTAATCGGGAAGCATTTTAAAACTTTTTAATTTAAATTTTGCTTTCTAAAATATTTCTTGATATGTCTAAGAGTGGCAACTTGGCGCAGTTTGATTAATACAGCTGAAAATGGGTTTAGCACAAAAAAATAAGCATTTTGTCAATCCACCACCTGTGAGTAACCCGACTTTCAGTTACTGAAATTACTTTAAAAAAAATACAGAACTTTTTTCCTCGTTAGATCGGGGGACAGTAGTGAGTTCCTTAGTAAACTTTTTTTTTAAATTAATTCTAAACCTTTCACATCGCACCTTGTGGTGTCCTCGCGCCCAAAAGGCCCAGCCTTAATTTTTGGAGCTTCCTCGAAGGCCCGTAAACGAGCGCAATTAGCGGAAACTCCCAATGGTGATTAATTCACCCTGGGGGGGCGTGGCCTGTTTTGTGGGCGGGGCCTGATTCTAGCGCGATGTTTTTAAAATGAGCGCGAAAGATCACGGAGGCGCGAGTTGGGCTGGATGCAAATTGCGCTTAAAATTCCACAATCTTTTGCACCAGTTACGCCAGCTGTTCCCCCCAATTTTTTTTTGGGTGTGCGGCCACTTTATGGCCTAAGAATTCAGTTGCATTGCGCCTCCCATTAGCGCTCTAAGAGGCCCGCTCGCGCCCCGGCCGCGATCTTCGGTAGCGCCCCCTGGCTTACCGCCGGATGTTATGCCCGACGGGGTCAGGGGGGCCTACCTGTGGCCGGGGTGGCGCTAATTAAAGGCCAGTTGCCGGGCGGCCATTTTTGTTGCTGGCCGCCTGCCAGCACCTGCCTGCGCTGCCGTCCCCGGCCTCCTGAACCGTCCACCCCCCTGCGGAGTGCCGGCTGCGCTCCGTGAGCCCGGCACTTCTCTTGAGTGCTGGGCTCTTTTGCCGGCACTCCCGATCCCCCGGGTCCCAGCTGGGGCCAGGGTCGCGCTGTGCAAGGCCCCGCCCCGCCTCCCTCTTGGAGCGCTACCCGCTGAAATTCGGCCGCGGGGCCATTAATTAGCGCCCCAGCGAAGTTAGCGCCCCAAAGGGAGCACGACTCAATTTTTCTCCCTAAGGGTCTTGCGCGGCCCGTTCACGGTTTTGTGCATGCATGAAATTTAACGCGGGTAAAGCCAGTCGCGGGCTGCGCGGGAACGTTGGTTACCCCGATATCGGGTGAATAGCGCCGGGAAAAAAAAGCGCAATCAATGTGAAACTCCAGCCTGCTGACAGCATAAAGCAAATCCTGGAAATGTGCTGATGAAAAGATGCCTCGAGGTAAGTTTGTGGGATGCAGCTGTACATTGAGCAGAGGTAGCATGACAATAAGAATGACCGCCCTTTCCCATTGGAGCACCTCTTTACCATTGATTACTGCTGGGCAGTGAGGACCCTCTGAATCCAGATCCCTTGTGGCCTCAAACCTTCTCAGCCGTTGTCATCTGCCTTGTTTTGTCTTGCATAATTTTAGTTCAAAGTAATTGCAATTTTCAGACGTATAGTAAACCATTTTTGCTTTAGTTCACTGCTAAGTCTCTCGGCTGCAGTCAATGTTTTGTGTTGTGCTGTACGTGGCAGTACCACTATGTTTTTTTTAATATAAAACTTGTTATAAATCATATCATCATAAAGAAACTATTCATAAAATAACACTGGACAGCCAGCTGGTGGCGCCGTCCAAGGAGTATAAATACTCAGGCATGGGCCCAGCTTTCCCAGGACATTTTGTAAGACAGGAACTAGTGAAGTACAGCTAGACCTCCATGTTCTGAAACAAGTTGATTAAAGCCTTGCTTTATTCTCAAACCAAGTGCGTAGTGAGTTTTATTACGTCAAAACTTGCATCCATTATTTAAATGTACATTTCTTTTAAAGTTACAGTTGATTTACTATTCAATGAGATTTCAGAAAAGTGACTAATTGTTTACTCACTTAATATAAATCAGCAGTATTAGTCATACCGTGCTGCAGGAGTTTCTCAATAGGATGATCCATTCATGAAGGATGAAAATGATTCTATTATTTGTAACCGGCATGAATTAATCTTGACAGTGATTTGCTAAACAGCAGTATTTGTGGCATTTAAGTTCCATTTGAGACAAACACCACTATGAACAACAACAAGGCTGAGATCGATAGATTTTTGGACTCTCGGGGAATCAAGGGATATGGGGATCGGGCGGGAAAGCACAGTTGAGGTTGAAGATCAGCCACGTTCTCATTGAATGGCGGAGCAGGCTCGAGGGGCTGAATGGCCGACTCCTGCTCCCAATTCTTAATGTTCTTATACATTCTTATGTAGCATAATGAAGACAGATTATGTTTTCTCTCATTGTCCAGTTATAGAATGTGGCGAGGCAATTATCTGTAGGAGCACGAGGACAATAAGCAACAATAGCAAAATACTGCAGATGCTGGAAATCCGAAATAACAACAGAAAATGCTGGAAAAACTCAGCAGGCCAGGCAACATCCGTGGAGAGAAAATAGAGTCGACGTTTTGGGTCAAACCCTTTGTCAAGACTGGAAAAGCACAGGAAATGAAATAGATTGAGAGGCCAGGCTGGGAGAGAACAAAAGAGAAGTGAAGAGACATTAAGAGGTATTCAAAACCAGACGAGATGGTGATCGGACTAGTGGAGACAAAAGACGGCTCTAGATTAGGTGTGAAATGCGCTGGCAGAATGGGAGACAGCTGCCATGTGGGAGAGAGAAAAAAAAAGGGGGGGGAAAGGCCAAAACAAAGGTGTGGATAAAAAATAAGTAAAAATGTAATGGGGGCCGAGGTTATGATCTGAAATTGTTGAACTCGATAATTGAATCCGGAAGGCTGTAAAGTGCCTAATCAGAAGATGAGTTGCTGTTCCTCGAGACAATAAGCAACCTTGTCCTTTCAAAGCACATGGTAAAAGGTACATAACTCAGGTGGGTGACTGTGCCAATTCTCTCACCTGAGCATGGAAAACAAATGGTTACTGATCAGGAAATGCTGGGGTCACGTACACCTACATCCTAACTCACAAGCAGTGTTGTCAAATGATTAAATTATTGCAGACTGTTTGAGCTTTGCAAGGTTTGGGCAGCTTTCAAAACATTATTTAACCCTTTGAGAGTTACAAATGTACAAGAGTACAGTTAACATTCACAAGGCCATTGTTGCAGATATTCCACCTTTGAATGTTGCAACAGTCTTTTATTGCTGTAAGTGCTGAATGTTATCAATATGTTCTGAAAATTTCTTAAGTTTATTCTACCAAGGCGCATGGGAACACCACCACCTCCAAGTTCCCCTCCGAGTCATACACCATCCTGACTTGGAAATATATCGGCCGTTCCTTCATCGTCAGTGGATCAAAATCCTGGAACTCCCTCCCTAACAGCACTGTGGGAGCACCTTCACCACACGGACTGCAGCGGTTCAAGAAGGCGGCTCGCCACCACCACCTTCTCGAGGGCAATTAGGGATGGGCAATAAATGCTGGGCCTTGCCAGCGACGCCCACATCCCATAAACTAATAAAAAAAACAGTATTTTATAATACCACAGGTTGGTAGAACATGGATTCACATTCACAGCTCTGCAAACAGTAAGTTATTGATCTCCCCTCGAACATCAGGGAAAAGACACAAAAGGAGATGCCGCACTTTCACCCACAGACGGAGGGGAGCTGGGTTGGTGGGGTGGGGCAGGGGGGGAAGTGAATAAATATATATCTTCTCCCACTGGTCCATTACAGGCCAGCAGTAGCAGATACCTATTTGCAGGTCAACTGGCCATTTGCACTCAAGGAAACTGGCGTGATCTTGCGGCAGCTAAAGTGGGAACGTAACTAAAAATAACGAAGGGAAAAAATGTACAATTGCGACGGAATATTTTAAGACACAGTATTATTTTAATTTTGGTATGAAATGAGCACCAAGGACTACAAAAAGAAAATACTGCAGATGCTGGAAATCTGAAATAAAAACAGAAAATGCTGGAGATACGCAGCAGGTCTGGCAACATCTGTGAAGAGAGAAACAGTGTTAACGTTTCAGGTCAATGACCTTTCATCAGATGCTGCCTGACCTGCTGAGTTTCTCCAGCATTTTCTGTTTTTATACCAAGGACTACAATGCATTTGGTTTTAACCGACAGTGTCAAAGTCAGGTTACAATGATGGAAATCTGCTAGTTTGTTTAGTAAATGATCGAACTAAGCTAATTTAAATTTGTCAATGTATTGCCCAGGAGACAAGCAGCCTGCTCCAAAGCCCACAATCATGGTTACCATGGCAAAGTCACGCTGGAGAAGGTACATATTCTTTGATGCACTATAAATATCGGCAGTGGATTTTTCCTTTGTCATGGCAGATCTGATTCAAAGTGGCGGCACGGTGATATTTTTGCATCACTGCTCAGCTCTCTCCAGGACAACATTGCCACAAGACAATCGCACTCTCAGTACAATTGGTAAAAGGTTCATGTTTGAATCAGATCCACTGGTGTGCTATGTGGAACCTTTAAGTTTCTATTATATAAGGATTAGAGGGGAGTTGAGGATAACTTTTTTCACCCAGAGGGTGGTGGGGGTCTGGAACTCACTGCCTGAGAGGGTGGTAGAGGCAGAAACCCTCATTGCATTTAAAAAGTACTTGGATATGCACTTGAAGTGCCGAAACCAGCAGGGCTACGGACCAAGAGCTGGAAAGTGGGATTAGGCTGGGTAGCTCTTTTTCGGCCAGCACCGACACAATGGGCCGAATGGCCTCCTTCCATGCTGTAAATTTCTAAGATTCTATGAAAAGGAGCTCAATTTCAGCAGAATTCATCTTAAAAGTTCTTCCCTTTTGAAGGGATTGAAATGGTTAACCCTATACCAGGGCGGTCTATCACTCATACCTGCTTAATTCAATTGTCTGAATTGTGTGATCACAGGGGAGGGGGCAGGTGAGGTAGTGAGCGATGGTGATAGAATGCTCCAACATCTTGGGGCAGTGTTGCTATGGTCTCTATGGAGCGAAATCACAGACATATTCTTTTTTAATTCACTTATGATATTATGTCCGCCATGACCCTCTGAGTCAGAAGGTCGTGGGTTCAAGTCCCACTCCAGGGACTTGAGCACAAATTCCAGGCTGACACTCCAGTGCAGTGCTGAGGGAGTGCTGCACTGTCGAAGGTGCTGTCTTTCGGATGAGACGTTAAACCGAGACCCCGTCTGCTCTCTTGGGTGGATGTAAAAGATCCCATGGCGCTATTTTGAAGAAGAGCAGGGGAGTTCTCCCCGGTGTCCTGGGCCAATATTTATCCCTCAATCAACATCACTAAAACAGATTATCTGGTCATTATCACATTGCTGTTTGTGGGAGTTTGCTGTGCGTAAATTGGCTGCCGCATTTCCTACATTACAACAGTGAATGTACTTCATTGGCTGTAAAGCTCTTTGGGACATCCGGTGATTGTGAAAGGCGCTATGTAAATGCAAGTCTTTCTTTTTGCACATGGTGTCTGCAGCAGTTCCGCCTTCCCCCTTACATTTAGATTGACACTGTAACAACACCGCGCTGTATCAAGGATAACACACGGTCTGCATCATCTCATGAGGCAACAGCACACTAAGCAGCTGAGGCGACAGCATTAGCAATGAGAATAGCCCTCTTCATTTGAGCATATAATATTTAAGAAAATCCCTCCAAAGAAAAAGTAACCGGATGAGGGATGGGTTGGGGCTTCGTGCATCGGAGCACTAAGTCACGAGGCTACGGAGTAGAAAGATACAAACTCTACTTTCTGATTTCCCGATAGGAGGCGTGCACGCCGACTGCTGCCAGATGAAGAGCAGGGTGGCATCTTCCAGGGAGAGTGACGTCATTAACCTCCTAGAGCAACAAAGCAAGTCATTGCTGAAGTGTTGGAACAGGAACCCCTCAACTCCAAACAGTACAACAACAACAACTTCATAGAATCAGAGAAATTTACTGCACAGAAGGAGGCCATTCGGCCCATCGTGTCTGTGCCGGCTGAAAAAGAGCGATCCAGCCTGATCCCACTTTCCAGCTCTTGGTCCGTAGCCCTGTAGGTTCCGGCACTTCAAGTGCATATCCAAGTACTTTTTTAAATGTGATGAGGGTTTCTGCCTCTACCACCCTTTCAGGCAGTGAGTTCCAGACCCCCACCACCCTCTGGGTGAAAAAAGTTCTCCTCAACTCCCCTCTAATCCTTCTCCCAATTACATTAAATCTATGCCCCCTGGTTATTGACCTCTCTGCTAAGGGAAATAGGTCCTTCCTATCCACTCTATCTCAGCCCCTCATAATTTTATACACCTCAATCAAGTCTCCCCTCAGCCTCCTCTGTTCCAAAGAAAACAACCCCAGCCTATCCAATCTTTCCTCAGAGCTAAAATTCTCCAGTATTTATACAGCGCCTTTAACGTAGAAAAACATCCCAAGGCGTTTCACACGAGCTTTGTCAAACAAAATTTGACACCGAGCCACATAAGGAGATATTAGGGCAGATTGTAAGAAGAAGTAAGTCGACTTGCAGAGATATAAAAAAGCTTCTTTCTTTCAATCGCTCTCTTTCGGTCTCTATTTCTGATCAATATGAAAAGCACTAACTGAGTGTAACAAAGCCAGAACTGAGATGAAGTCCTGATATCCTGTGAAGTCATGCGTTGCATTTCCTGTACGGCAGCTCGTAGTTTTATTGGTAAAGTAGAGTCAATTACCTGTTACGCCATCTGGCTGTGTTAACACACCGCTTTGCTTTGTATAATAGTTACTTGTATTCCTTTCAAATCTGGAAGAAAGGATTATGTTGGCCACGAAAGCTAAACAAGTGACACCAGACTGCTCGAGCCCCTGTTACTGCTCACGGTGTGTGAATATTCAAGGAACAACAGCACTCTTTCAATTCTTCTCTTCCAAACTGCGGTTAATATGTTGCTGCATTGGAAAGTGAGGACGCTCACAGCAATAAGAGGGAATTTAAAGAGAAGTGGACATTACGGCAGGCAACAAAATTGCTGGTGCGCAAAATAATGCTGCGGCAAAACGAATTCTCACAACTTGGTGGCGAGGCTGAAGCTGGATTTTACCAGCCCTGAGGAGGCGGGTCTGGAGGCGGGACTGCTGGGAAAATCAAAAAGAATGGGAGCAGGTCCCGAACCCGCTCCCAACCCGCCTCCAACCAATCTTCCCAGGAGGCGGGTCCCCGATTTACGCAGGGTCCCGACTCCTAGAGGCAGGAAGAGAATTGCAGCCTGTTAACAGGCAGTTAAGAGGCTTTTCCCATTTTGAGACTTCTGCTGCGGGCTTCCCGACGTGAGGGAACCCCGCCAGGGTAATTGAGGCGTGCTATGGGTCTGTTGTAATGTTTGTGTATAGATGACAGCTGCAGAAGTGGTGTGAAGGATGCAATGGGACACTGGTGAGTATCAGAGGTAAGGAAATGTTGAGAAAGTCATTTTTAATGTGTTTAAATTTTTCTGTAGGTGACAAGCTTTGAAGTGTTTGTGTGGGAGAAGTGACAGATCGCTTCTGTAACCTCACCTGCAGCTGCCATCTGTTTTATCCTAAGGAGAGAGTCATTGGAGAGCCTGGGTTCAAGGGCTCACCTTTGTACAGTGATTGTCAGTGTTTGACAGCACCTCAATGCTGTCAAATACTGTCAAATCATCTGTCAAAAATAAATGGTTCATGTCCCTTTAAGAAAACCGGCAGATGAAGCGTCATCAACTGACGTCATCTGACACCAGCTTTCCTTTAATTGGCTGGCAAGCCCGCAGGGCGGGGCTTAACAAGGCCAATCAGGGGAAAATAGCGTCTGTGCGTCAGACGTCGCTGGGGGCGGGACTAGAACCTGGAAGGCAGCAGTCCCGCCCCCAACTCGTCTCGGCTGGCAAAATCCAGCCCCATGATCTCTGGCTAATTGATAGAATGGTGCAGGAACCCAAGCCCTGGATTGACAAATGGAGAACTGGAGGGACGAATAATGAACATACGGACAATAAAGACCCTCTGCTCAATCCAGCCTGTACTGCACAGTTGTGGTATCACAATATATACACTCCCCACCCCACCCGAAACCACGTGATCCCCTGGGAGAGGCGAAAAACCAGATTAAAAACCCAGGCCAATTTGGGTGGAAAGTAAAATCTGGGAAATTCCTTTCCGACCCATCTAGGCGATCGGAACTAGCCCAGGAGAGTCTACGCTTCTCTAAAGTATAGAGTGCCAACTCTTTTGGCCTATCTAATGTTGCTGTTGTCCCTCGAGGTAACTTGGAGACTGAAGCATAAAATGTCAGCGCCGTGGACACCTGTTGCTATGGTGGAGCTGGCTACAGACATCACTATCTCCCTGGTGAAGTGGAGCCAGTGAAGGTCATTGTCCTTTGGCCTTCACGGATTGGTGGGCCTGGGTCAGTACAAACAGCAGCTTGGGTACAGGCGGCCGGGTCGGTCCAGCTCTGGTTCAAGCACCGCTGCCTCGCATCCCTCTTTTCCTCTTATATTGCCTCCAAAAATAATTCCCATATTCCCAGAATCACAGAAACCCCACAGTGCAGATAGAGGCCATTTCGGCCCATCGAGCCTGCACCGACACATATCCCACCCGATCCCCGTAACCCCTACACCAACACATATCCCACTCTATCCCCGTAACCCCACGTATTTAATCCCCCCTAACACTAAGGGTCAATTTATCATAGCCAATCAACCTAACCCGCACATCTTTGGACTGTGGGAGGAAACCGGAGCACCCGGAGGAAACCCACGCAAACACAGGGAGAATGTGCAAACTCCACACAGACAGTCACTCGAGGCCAGATTCGAACCCGGGTCCCTGGCGCTGTGAGGCAACAGTGCTAACCACTATGCCACCGTGCTGCCCGTTCTAAGTTTTTTGACAAACGATCAAAGTTCCTGCAACAAAAATGCAGCCAAAGAAAATCCGACCATCAACAGCAACAACAATGAGAAGAACAGATAGTTAACAGGCAGTTTTTAGCCTCATCCCTATTTTCATTGTTGAAATGTGGGATTCCCAATGACTCCAAACCATGCCAAGTTAGCGAGGCGGGCCGTCAGGATGAAGGGCTTGGAGGGATCGAGATGTCCGGTGTTCAGGTGAGTGATGGGTGCATGAGTGCAGAGGTAAGTGTGTTTGGTGTGTTTAAAGTGTTTAAACAAGTTCTACTAACCTTTACTTACCTTTACAGCCTTCCTTCCTTCAGGTCTCGGGAGTCCCTCATCTCACCGGCACAGAAAGCAGAATGGCCGCGAGCTGCCAAAAGTTCCAGCATTCAGCTTTCTGTTTCGGGGAGGTCTCTAAATCATCCTGAGAGGAAGGAATTAACTTAGAGTACAGATTGTCAGTGTTTGACAGCTTCAAACAGCTGTCGAGTGCTGATATTTCATCTGTCAAAAGGTCTTGACAGATGAAATATCAATCTGTGACATCACCTGTTGCCGGGTGGCCCTTAATTGGCCTGCTGAGCCCGCTGGGTGGGCTCAACAAGGTCAATCAAGTCAAAATCATGGGGGTTGGCCACAACTCGATGGAGGCGGGACTACAACCCCGAAAGTTGTAGTCCCGCCTCCTACCCGACTCCTCAATGAAAATACAGCCCTCTGTGTCTACTTCATAAACATTACCAGTAGTTATTTCATGAAAGTAACACTAGAGCAGCTCACCTTTGAACTGCTAAAACGTCATCATTTAATAAGCAACTAATTGGATTCGAACTGCAGAAGGGCATGTTGGCTTGAATAACAATGCAGAATGATCACAATAAAGGTGAATTAAGTTTTTTTTTAAGTAATGGAAAACTGAATCTTCCAGAGATTGAACATAAGAGCATAAGAACTAGGAGCAGGAGTCAGCCATTCGGCCCCTCGAGCCTGCTCCGCCATTCAATAAGTTCATGGCCGATCTTCAACCTCAACTCTCCTTTCCCGCCCGATCCCCATATCCCTTGATTCCCCTGGAGTCCAAAAATCTATCGATCTCAGCCTTGAATATACTCAAAGACTCAGCAGCCACAGCCCTCTGGGGCAGAGAATTCCAAAGATTCACAACCCTCTGAGTGAAGAAATTCCTCCTCATCTCAGTCTTAAATGGCCGACCCCTTATCCTGAGACTATGCCCCTGAGTTCTAGACTCTCCAGCCAGGGGGAAACAACCTCTCAGCATCTACCCTGTCAATCCCCCTCAGAATCTTATATGTTTCAATGAGATCACCTCATTCTTCTAAACTCCAGAGAGTATAGGAAATTCGAGGCCCTCGTGTATTTTCGGTACCGAGTGAATCATTGCGGGACATTGACACGACAAGCAGCTGTCCCGCCTCCATTCACAAAATCCAGTCCTTAGACTGACACAAAAAATTAGGCCAATTTTAGTAGGTAATATGAAAACATTACAGAAGAACAAATGTAGATAGATCGTTACAATTTGTGGTTTTTATAGAAACATCATCTTAATCAGTGATCTTCTCCCCTATAATCCAGAATCTGTATCGTCTCTGTAGGGATTAAAAATTGCCTGAAGAATAGACGAAGTGTACTCATTAGAGGAGTTATATCGGAGTGCCCCAGGGAGTTGTGCTGTGATCACTGCCATTGCTAATTTATATAAATGACCCAGATTCAGCAACGCAATGAAAACTGGTCAAATTTGCAAATGATCTCAAACTAGGAGAGTAAGGTTGCCAACTCTGGACTTGTTGCTGGAGGGTTCATCACATGACCTCCTGCCTCCAATCGCTGCTCCCAGTCAAACAGCCTTTTTCCCCATCTCCAATATTTTTAGAACTAATAAACTGATTCCAGAACTGAGAGGTTAATAAGGTGATAAAAAAAGCAAACCAGGCACTAGGGTTTATTTCTAGAGGGATAGAATTGAAAAGTAGGAAAGTTATGCTAAACCTGTATCGAACCTTGGTTAGACCACACTTGGAGCACTGCGTACAGTTCTGGTCGCCATATTATAAAAAGGATATAGAGGCACTGGAGAGGGTGCAAAAAAGATTTACAAGGATGATACCAGAAATGCGAGGGTATACCTATCAGGAAAGGATGAACAGGCTGGGTCTCTTTTCTCTTGAAAAAAGGCTGAGGGGCGACCTAATAGAGGGTTTTAAAATTATGAAGAGATTTGATAGGGTAGACGTAGAGATGATGTTTCCACATGTAGGGGAGTCCAAAAACTAGGGGCCATAAATATAAGATAGTCACTAAAAAATCCAATTGGGAATTCAGGAGAAACTTCTTTACCCAGCGAGTGGTGAGAATGTGCAACTTGCTACCACAGGGAGTGGTTGAAGCGAATTGCTTAGATGCATTTAAGGGGAGGCTAGATAATTGCATGAGGGAGAAAGGAATAGAAGGATATGCTGATAGGGTGAGATGAAGTAGGGTGGGAGGAGGCTCGTGTGGATCATAAGAACATAAGAAATAGGAGCAGGAGTCGGCCATTCGGCCCCTCGAGCCTGCTCCGTCATTCAATAAGATCATGGCTGATCTTCTACCTCAACTCCACTTTCCCGCACTATCCCCATATCCCTTGATTCCCTTAATATTCAAAAATCTATCGATCTCTGCCTTGAATATACTCAACGACTGAGCCTCCACAGCCCTCTGGGGTAGAGAATTGCAAAGATTCACCACCCTCTGAGTGAAGAAATTTCTCCTCCTCAGTCCTAAATGACCGACCCCTTATTCTGAGACTGTGACCCCTGGTTCTAGACTCCCCAGCCAGGGGAAACATCCTCCCTGCATCTACCCTGTCAAGCCCTGTAAGAATTTTGTATGTTTCAATGAGATCACCTCTCATTCTTCTAAACTCTAGAGAATATAGCCCTGGTCTACTCAAATACACCGGCATAGACCAGTTGGGACGAATGGCCTGTTTCTGTGCTGTAAATTCTATGTAACAAAAGTGCCTGTCATTTCAGTCAAATTACCATATATAGAGAGTAACTTATTGAATTTCAGTTAATTCTCTGTCTATCTTCAGTGTTTATTAACCTCAAACAATCTGCTAAAAAAATCAAAGAGACATTAATGGAGTTTGATGTTCGTGAGCTGTGTAACTATTACAGTCCTGCGCTCAAAACGGGCAGTAAATTGGTGGAGCAATTGCTCCCGTTCCATATCGACCAAATTGGGCGCCTTTGATGGGAGGAAGAGGAACATTGAAGTAGGGTAGGACAGGGAGGAGGGGGAGCGGTGATGTGGGGTCGGACAGGGAGGAGGGGGAGCGGTGATGTGGGGTCGGACAGGGAGGAGGGGGAGTGGTGATGTGGGGGTAGGACAGGGAGGAGGGGGAGCGGTGATGTGGGGGTGGGACAGGGAGGAGGGGGAGCGGTGATGTGGGGGTAGGACAGGGAGGAGGGGGAGCGGTGATGTTGGGGTGGGACAGGGAGGAGGGGGAGCGGTGATGTTGGGGTGGGACAGGGAGGAGGGGGAGCGGTGATGTGGGGGTAGGACAGGGAGGAGGGGGAGCGGTGATGTGGGGTCGGACAGGGAGGAGGGGGAGCGGTGATCTGGGGTGGGACAGGGAGGAAGAGGAACATTGAAGTGGGGTCGGACAGGGAGGAGGGGAGCGGTGATGTTGGGGTGGACAGGGAGGAGGGGAGGGGTGATGTGGGGTGGACAGGGAGGGGGGAGCGGTGATGTGGGGGTGGGGCGGGGAGGAGGGGGAGCGGTGATGTGGAGTAGGACAAGGAGGAGGGGGAGCGGTGATGTGGGGGTGGGACGGGGAGGAGGGGGAGCGGTGATGTGGGGTGGACAGGGAGGAGGGGGAGCGGTGATGTGGGGTAGGACAGGGAGGAGGGGGAGCGGTGATGTCGGGTAGGACAGGGAGGAGGGGGAGCGGTGATGTTGGGGTGGGACAGGGAGGAGGGGGAGCGGTGATGTTGGGGTGGGACAGGGAGGAGGGGGAGCGGAGATATTGGGTCAGACAGGGAGGAGGGGGAGCGGTGATGTGGAGTAGGACGGGGAGGAGGGGGAGCAGTGATGTGGAGTAGGACAGGGAGGAGAGGGAGCGGGGATGTTGGGGTGGGACAGGGAGGAGGGGGAGCGGTGATGCGGGGTGGGACAGGGAGGAGGGGGAGCGGTGATGATGGGTAGGACAGGGAGGAGGGGGAGCGGGGATGTTGGGGTAGGACAGGGAGGAGGGGGAGCGGTGATGTGGGGTAGGACAGGGAGGAGGGGGAGCGGTGATGTTGGGTAGGACAGGGAGGAGGGGGAGCGGTGATGTTGGGGTGGGACAGGGAGGAGGGGGAGCGGTGATGTTGGGTAGGACAGGGAGGAGGGGGAGCGGTGATGTTGGGGTGGGACAGGGAGGAGGGGGAGCGGTGATGTTGGGGTGGGACAGGGAGGAGGGGGAGCGGGGATGTTGGGTAGGACAGGGAGGAGGGGGAGCGGTGATGTTGGGGTGGGACAGGGAGGAGGGGGAGCGGGGATGTTGGGGTAGGACAGGGAGGAGGGGGAGCGGTGATGTGGGGTAGGACAGGGAGGAGGGGGAGCGGTGATGTTGGGGTGGGACAGGGAGGAGGGGGAGCGGTGATGCGGGGTGGGACAGGGAGGAGGGGGAGCGGTGATGTTGGGTAGGACAGGGAGGAGGGGGAGCGGGGATGTTGGGGTAGGACAGGGAGGAGGGGGAGCGGTGATGTGGGGTAGGACAGGGAGGAGGGGGAGCGGTGATGTTGGGTAGGACAGGGAGGAGGGGGAGCGGTGATGTTGGGGTGGGACAGGGAGGAGGGGGAGCGGTGATGTTGGGTAGGACAGGGAGGAGGGGGAGCGGTGATGTTGGGGTGGGACAGGGAGGAGGGGGAGCGGTGATGTTGGGGTGGGACAGGGAGGAGGGGGAGCGGGGATGTTGGGTAGGACAGGGAGGAGGGGGAGCGGTGATGTTGGGGTGGGACAGGGAGGAGGGGGAGCGGGGATGTTGGGGTAGGACAGGGAGGAGGGGGAGCGGTGATGTGGGGTAGGACAGGGAGGAGGGGGAGCGGTGATGTTGGGGTGGGACAGGGAGGAGGGGGAGCGGGGATGTTGGGTAGGACAGGGAGGAGGGGGAGCGGTGATGTTGGGTAGGACAGGGAGGAGGGGGAGCGGGGATGTTGGGGTAGGACAGGGAGGAGGGGGAGCGGTGATGTTGGGTGGGATGGGGAGGAGGGGGAGCGGTGATGTGGGGTGGGACGGGGAGGAGGGGGAGCGGTGATGTGGGGTGGGACGGGGAGGAGGGGGAGCAGTGATGTGCGGTAGGACAGGGAGGAGGGGGAGCGGTGATGTTGGGTGGGACGGGGAGGAGGGGGAGCGGTGATGTGGGGTGGGACGGGGAGGAGGGGGAGCGGTGATGTGGGGTGGGATGGGGAGGAGGGGGAGCGGTGATGTGGGGTGGGACGGGGAGGAGGGGGAGCGGTGATGTTGGGTAGGACAGGGAGGAGGGGAAGCGGTGATGTTGGGGTGGGACAGGGAGAAGGGGGAGCGGTGATGTGGGGTGGGACGGGGAGGAGGGGGAGCGGTGATGTGGGGTGGGATGGGGAGGAGGGGGAGCGGTGATGTTGGGGTGGGACGGGGAGGAGGGGGAGCGGTGATGTTGGGGTGGGACAGGGAGGAGGGGGAGCAGTGATGTTGGGGTGGGACGGGGAGGAGGGGGAGCAGTGATGTTGGGGTGGGACGGGGAGGAGGGGGAGCGGTGATGTTGGGTGGGATGGGGAGGAGGGGGAGCGGTGATGTGGGGTGGGATGGGGAGGAGGGGGAGCGGTGATGTTGGGGTGGGACGGGGAGGAGGGGGAGCGGTGATGTTGGGGTGGGACGGGGAGGAGGGGGAGCGGTGATGTGGGGTGGGACGGGGAGGAGGGGGAGCGGTGATGTGGGGTGGGATGGGGAGGAGGGGGAGCGGTGATGTTGGGGTGGGATGGGGAGGAGGGGGAGCGGTGATGTTGGGGTGGGACAGGGAGGAGGGGGAGCGGTGATGTGGGGTGGGACGGGGAGGAGGGGGAGCAGTGATGTGAGGTGGGACGGGGAGGAGGGGGAGCGGTGATGTGGGGTGGGACAGGGAGGAGGGGGAGCGGTGATGTGGGGTGGGACGGGGAGGAGGGGGAGCGGTGATGTTGGGGTGGGACGGGGAGGAGGGGGAGCGGTGATGTGGGGTGGGACAGGGAGGAGGGGGAGCAGTGATGTGGGGTGGGACGGGGAGGAGGGGTAGTGTGTTTTTTTTGTATGATACATAGAACTACAGGCCAATTTATTTATAATATATATATCTCATATGAAGTAATCAGGTGATTTTTATATAAAGCAAGCTACAATCTAGCCAGTGTGTTAAAAGACATCAATATTTTCTGATGTGTGGATTTAAAGTTTGCCAACTCTAACTAAAAGATGTCGATATTAGGAAATTCATACAATCATAGAACGATACAGCACAGAAGGAGGCCATTCGGCCCATCATGCCTGCACCAGCTCTTTTGTAGAGTTATAACAACAGCAACAACTTGCATTTATATAGCGCCTTTAACGGAGTAACACGTCCCAAGGTGCTTCACAGGAGTATTCCAAAACAAAATGTGACACCGAGCCACAGAAGGATAAATTAGGGCAGGTGGCCAAAAGCTTGGTCAAAGAGGTAGGTTTTAGGAGCGTCTTAAAGGAGGAAAGAGAGGTAGTGAGGCGGAGAGGTTTAGGGAGGGAATTCCAGAGTTTAGGGCCTCGGCAGCTGAAGGCGCAGATCGGGGGATGCACAAGAGGCCAGAATTGGAGGAGCGCAAAGATCTCAAAGGCTTGTTGGGCTGGAAGAGTTTACAGAGATAGGGAGGGACGGGGCCATGGAGGGATTTGAAAACAAGGATGAGAATTTTTAAATCGAGGCGTTGCCGGACTAGGAGCCAACGTAGGTCAGCAAGTACAGGGGTGCTGGGTGAATGGGACCTAGTGCGAGTTAGGACACGGGCAGTGAGTACAGGGGGTGACGGGTGAATGGGACCTAGTGCGAGTTAGGACACGGGCAGTGAGTACAGGGGGTGCTGGGTGAATGGGACCTAGTGCGAGTTAGGACACGAGCAGTGAGTACAGGGGGTGATGGGTGAATGGGACCTAGTGCGAGTTAGGACACGGGCAGTGAGTACAGGGGGTGCTGGGTGAATGGGACCAAGTGCGAGTTCGGATATGGGCAGTGAGCACAGGGGGTGATGGGTGAATGGGGCCTAGTGTGAGTTCAGACACGGGCAGTGAGCACAGGGGTGATGGGTGAATGGGACTTGGTGCGAGTTAGGACACGGGCAGTGAGTACAGGGGGTGATGGGTGAATGGGACCTAGTGCGAGTTAGGACACGGGCAGTGAGTACAGGGGGTGCTGGGTGAACGGGACCTAGTGCGAGTTCGGATACGGGCAGTGAGTACAGGGGGTGATGGGTGAATGGGACCTAGTGCGAGTTCGGATACGGGCAGTGAGCACAGGGGGTGATGGGTGAATGGGGCCTAGTGTGAGTTCGGACACGGGCAGTGAGCACAGGGGTGATGGGTGAATGGGACTTGGTGCGAGTTAGGACACGGGCAGTGAGTACAGGGGGTGATGGGTGAATGGGACCTAGTGCGAGTTAGGACACGGGCAGTGAGTACAGCGGGTGCTGGGTGAACGGGACCTAGTGCGAGTTCGGATACGGGCAGTGAGTACAGGGGGTGATGGGTGAATGGGACCTAGTGCGAGTTCGGATACGGGCAGTGAGCACAGGGGGTGATGGGTGAATGGGACCTAGTGCGAGTTAGGATACGGGCAGTGAGTACAGGGGGTGCTGGGTGAATGGGACCTAGTGCGAGTTAGGACACGGGCAGTGAGTACAGGGGGTGCTGGGTGAATGGGACCTAGTGCGAGTTAGGACACGGGCAGTGAGTACAGGGGGTGCTGGGTGAACGGGACCTAGTGCGAGTTCCGACACGGGGCAGTGAGTACAGGGGTGCTGGGTGAATGGGACCTAGTGCGAGTTAGGGTACGGGCAGTGAGCACAGGGGGTGATGGGTGAATGGGACCTAGTGCGAGTTAGGACACGGGCAGTGAGCACAGGGGGTGATGGGTGAATGGGACCTAATGCGAGTTCGGATACAGGCAGTGAGTACAGGGGGTGATGGGTGAATGGGACCTAGTGCGAGTTAGGACACGGGCAGTGAGTACAGGGGGTGCTGGGTGAATGGGACCTAGTGCGAGTTAGGACACGGGCAGTGAGTACAGGGGGTGATGGGTGAATGGGACCTAGTGCGAGTTAGGACACGGGCAGTGAGTACAGGGGGTGATGGGTGAATGGGACCTAGTGCGAGTTCGGATACGGGCAGTGAGTACAGGGGGTGCTGGGTGAATGGGACCTAGTGCGAGTTCGGATACGGGCAGTGAGCACAGGGGTGCTGGGTGAATGGGACCTAGTGCGAGTTAGGACACGGGCAGTGAGTACAGGGGGTGATGGGTGAATGGGACCTAGTGCGAGTTAGGACACGGGCAGTAAGCACAGGGATGGGTGAATGGGGCCTAGTGCGAGTTAGGATACGGGCAGTGAGTACAGGGGGTGCTGGGTGAATGGGACTCGGTGCGAGTTAGGACACGGGGCAGTGAGTACAGGGGGTGATGGGTGAACGGGGCTCGGTGCGAGTTAGGATACGGGCAGTGAGTACAGGGCGTGATGGGTGAACGGGACTGGGTGCGAGTTAGGACACGGGCAGTGAGTACAGGGGGTGATGGGTGAATGGGGCCTAGTGCGAGTTAGGGTACGGGGCAGCCGAGATTTGGATGAGCTCAAGTTTATGGTAGGTGGGAGATGGAAGGCCGGCCGGGAGAGCATTGGAATAGTCAAGTCTAGAGGTAACAACGGCTACCCAATTAGTCCCACTCCCCTGCTCTTGCCCCATAGCCCTGTAATGTTTTTCCCCTTCAAGTATTTATCCAATTCCCTTTTGAAAATTGTATTTCCAAATTCTAGCAGTAAATTTTTAACCACTATCAAAACATTTCCATTTTTAAAAGTCACAAAATCAAGATAATTGTGTTTCCAAATTCCTAGCGCTCGATTTTCATTGACCCGTGGAGTTGGGATTGGAGGCATGCGGGGGGTTAAAGTCCCGAATTCAGGGGTCCTGACACCATCCCGCCCCCAACCCACCTCCATGCCAGTTTCAAAGGGGGCAGATACCCGACTTGTGCTGGGACCCGCCTCCCCGAGGTGGGAAGGGATTAGTGCCAATTAACTGCCTGTTAACAGGCAGTTTTTAGCCTAATCCCTATTTTAAAGCTTGAACTGTGGGAATCCCGACGGCTCCAAACCATGCCAAGTTAGAGGAGTCGGGCCGTCAGTTTGAAGGACTTGGAAGGGTCGAGATGTCGGTGTTCAGGTGAGTGATGGGTGCATGAGTGCAAAGGTAAGTGTGTTTGGTGTGTTTAAAGAAGTTTAAATTACCTGTACTTACCTTTACAGCCTTCCTTCCTCTAGGTATCGGGAGTCCCTCATCTCACCGGCACAGAAAGCAGAATGGCTGCGAACTGTCAAAAGTGACAGCCTGCAGCTTTCTGTGCCGGTGAGATTTCTAACTGAGTCTGTGGAGAAGGACTCAGGTTAGAAGTAAGACTGTCAGTGTCTGACAGCTTCAAACAGCTGTGAAACGTTGATATTTCATCTGTCAAAACATCTTGACAAATGAAATTTCAGTCTGTGACGTCACCTGTTGCCAGGTGGCCCTTAATTGGCCTGCTGAGCCCGCTGGGCGGGCTCAACAAGGTCAATCAAGTTAAAATTGCATGGGTTGGCCACATCTCGATGGAGGCGAGACTACAACCCCGAAAGTTGTAGTCCCGCCTCCTTCCTGACTTCTGAATGAAAATCACCCCCCTACTGTCTTGTGACTAACTTTCCTTTGTTTCCGACCACAATAAGCCCTTTGGGAATGAGACATCAGTGACAAAAAGCGAATGTTACTGTACTTGAGAACAAAGCTCCGGGATATTTTCAGACACTTTTCACACACACACCCACCTCTCTGAAAATCACCTCTTGTATCTTAGTTTCCTTTTTTCGAGGGCCCTTTCTGTCCCTTTGATTGACTCCTACTCATTTTATGATCTAATGTTCAACAGCAATCTGCGTTACTGCAGTCGAATAATAAAATTAATGTAATGCCACATCGGTGTGGAAGCAATGAGGTGCTCTGGAATCCCCGATCTTGATAAGATCCACTAAAGCCAGGGTAGGATTGCACTTTGAAATAAGAACAATTATGGTCATAGGGACAGGAGGAAGCCATTCAGCCCCTCGAGCCTGTTCCACCATTCAATTAGATAGAAAGAAAGACTTGCATTTCTATAGCGCCTTTCACAACCACCGGATGTCTCAAAGCGCTTTACAGCCAATGAAGTACTTTTTTTGAAGTGTAGTCACTGTTGTAATGTAGGAAACGCGGCAGCCAAATATGCGCACAGCAAGCTCCCACAAACAGCAATGTGATAATGACCAGATAATCTGGTGTTGATTGAGGATAAATATTGGCCCAGGACACCAGGGATAACTCCCCTGCTCAAGGTTGAACTGTATCTTAACCCCATCTACCTGCCTTGGTTCAATAACCCTTAATACCCTTGCCTAACAAAAATCTATTCATCTCAGTTTTTGACATTTTCAATTGGCTACTGGGATAGAGACACCAGCAGCGTGGGGGCAGAGTCACGGAGCTCAGTGTGGTTGCAAATCAGATTGTGGACTAGTTGGGGAGGGGCATCCTGGGGCCTGGAGCGGGGGGAGGCGGTGGCGTAGTGGTTATGTCACTAGACTAGTAAGCCAGAGGCTCAGTCAAATGCTCTGAGGATATGGGTTCAAATCCCACCACGGCAGCTGGTGGAATTTAAATTCAATTCAATTTAATTCTGGAATTAAATGTTAGTCTTAGTAATGGTGACCATGATACCATTGTCGATTGTTGCAAAAACCCATCTGGTTCACTAATGTCCTTTAGGGAAGGAAATCTGCCGTCCTTACCTGGTCTGGCCTACATGTGACTCCAGACCCACAGCAATGTGGTTGACTCTTAATGCCCTCTGAAATGGCCTAGCAAGCCACTCAGTTGTAAACAACCGCTACGAAAAACAATAACAATAAGAATAAAACCGGACGGACCACCCGGCATCGACCTTGGCACCGTAAACGACAACGGCAAACCCAGCCCTGTCGACCCTGCAAAGTCCTCCTTACCAACATCTGGGGGCTTGTGCCAAAATTGGGAGAGCTGTCCCACAGACTAGTCAAGCAACAGCCTGACATAGTCATAATTACCGAATCATACCTTACAACCAATGTCCCAGACACCACCATCACCATCCCTGGTTATGTCCTGTCCCACCGGCAGGACAGACCCACCAGAAGGTGGTGGCACCGTGGTATACAGTCGGGAGGGAGTAGCCCTGGGAGTCCTCAACATTGACTCAGGTCCCCATGAGGTCTCATGGCATCAAGTCAAACATGGGCAAGGAAACCTCCTGCTAATTACCACCTACCGCCCTCCCTCAGCTGATGAATCAGTACTCCTTCATGTTGAACACCAATTGGAAGAAGCACTCAGAGTAGCAAGGGCACAAAATGTCCTCTGGGTGGGGGACTTCAATGTCCATCACCAAGAGTGGCTCGGTAGCACCACAACTGACCGAGCTGGCCGAGTCCTAAAGGACATAGCTGCCAGTCTGGGTCTGCGACAGGTGGTGAGGGAACCAACAAGAGGGAAAAATCTACTTGATCTCGTCCTCACCAATCTACCTGTTGCAGATGCATCTGTCCATGACAGCATTGGTGGAAGTGACCACCGCACAGTCCTTGTGGAGACGAAGTCCCGTCTTCATGTTGAGGATACCCTCCACCGTGTTGTGTGGCACTACCACCGTGCTAAATGGGACAGATTTCGAACAGATCTGGCAACTCAAAACTGGGCATCCATGAGGCGCTGTGGGCCATCAGCAGCAGCAGAATTGTATTCAACCACAATCTGTAACCTCATGGCCCAGCATATCCCTCACTCTACCATTACCATCAAGCCGGGAGATCAACCCTGGTTCAACGAAGAGTGCAGGAGAGCATGCCGGGAACAGCGCCAGGCATACCGAAAAATGAGGTGTCAACTTGGTGAGGCTACAACACAGGACTACTTGCATGCCAAACAACAGAAGCAACATGCGATAGACAGAGCTAAGCGATCTCACAACCATCGGATCAAATCAAAGCTCTGCAGTCCTGCCACATCCAGTCGTGAGTGGTGGTGGACAATTATAAACAGTTAACAGGAGGAGGAAACTCCAAAAATATCCCCATCCTCAATGATGGTGGAGCCCAGCACGTGAGTGCAAAAGACAAGGCTGAAGCATTTGCAACTATCTTCAGCCAGAAGTGCCGAGTGGATGATCCATCTCGGCCTCCTCCTGAGGTCCCCAGCATCACAGATGCCAGTCTTCAGCCCATTCAATTCACTCCACGTGATGTCAAGAAATGGCTGAAGACACTGGATACTGCAAAGGCTATGGGCCCTGACAACATTCCAGCAATAGTACTGAAGACTTGTGCTCCAGAACTAGCTGCGCCCCTAGCCAAGCTGTTCCAGTACAGCTACAACACTGGCATCTACCCGGCAATGTGGAAAATTGCTCAAGTATGTCCTGTCCACAAAAAGCAGGACAAATCCAACCCGGCCAATTACTGTCCCATCAGTCTACTCTCAATCATCAGCAAAGTGATGGAAGGTGTCATCGACAGTGCTATCAAGTGGCACTTACTCAGCAATAACCTGCTAACTGACGCCCAGTTTGGGTTCCGCCAGGGCCACTCAGCTCCTGACCTCATTACAGCCTTGGTCCAAACATGGACAAAAGAGCTGAACTCAAGAGGTGAGGTGAGAGTGACTGCCCTTGACATCAAGGCAGCATTTGATCAAGTGTGGCATCAAGGAGCCCTAGCAAAACTGAAGTCAATGGGAATCAAGGGGAAAACTCTCCATTGGTTGGAATCATACCTAGCACAAAGGAAGTTGGCTGTGGTTGTTGGAGGTCATTCATCTCAATCACATGACATCACTGCAGGAGTTCCTCAGGGCAGTGTCCTAGGCCCAACCATCTTCAGCTGTTTCATCAATGACCTTCCCTCCATCATAAGGTCAGAAGTGGGGATGTTCGCTGATGATTGCACACTGTTCAGCACCATTCGAGACTCGTCAGATACTGACGCAGTCCATGTCCATATGCAGCAAGACCTGGACAACATTCAGACTTGGGCTGACAAGTGGCAAGTAACATTCGCACCACACAAGTGCCAGGCAATGACCATCTCCAACAAGCGAGACTCTAACCATCTCCCCTTGACATTCAATGGCATTACCATCGCTGAATCCCCCACTATCAACATCCTGGGGGTTACCATTGATCAGAAACTGAACTGGACCAGCCATATAAATACTGTGGCTACAAGAGCAGGCTAGAGGCTGGGAATTCTGCGGCGGGTGTGATATACCTATCAATTCATCCAATGAAAAGCGACGAGTTAAGACAGTAACTATAGGTTTTTATTGGCTAAATAACAGAGCCCACCCTCGTGGGTGATCGGATCCAACAAGGAGGAATACCAGCCAGTCGACCACCTTTATACCTGGGCAAGTAGGTGGAGCCATGGGCGGAGTCAGCAGTGGTCAGCCCAGGTATAACAGCGTGACAAGAGGCGACCTCATGTAGTGATACAACAGTGTAAACAGTGATAACCATAGTGTAACGATATAACAGTGATAACCATAGTGTAACGATAGTGAACGATAGCCTAGTCAAGACGCCAATGAGGGTATTAGTAAGATCAGGACCTTGAAGCAGCTGGTCGTTCAGTGAAGTTCCTCTGAATGAGGCGGCGCAGTCAAACACTACACGGATCTTTTTCTTCTTTGGGTGATACACACCGTGATGAGGAATGTACCAGACCCTTCCATCGTCTCTGTTCAACTGTTCCTCGGGCACTTTTACAGCATAGCCTTTCGCTATGATGTTTCTCATGAAGCCTTTGTAGTCTTCGTGAAAGTCAGGGTTCTTGTTCAGCTTTCTCTTTAGACTGATGGCGCGTTGCTCTGCTATGCAGCGATTGTTCGGCATCTTCGCGGTCTGTCTTCTCAGTGGCAAACCAATGTGATAGTGGCCATCGATGAACTGTATGTCAGTCTGTCCGGAGGCCTCGTAAGCCTTTCCGATCATCGCAGCAGCGGCGGCGGTGATGCAGTATCCGATGTTAATGCTGGTGTCTGCGTGGTCGGCGAAGGCTCGTGGGGTTCCGGCATGCCGTCTACCTGGGCTGGATTTGGGGGGGTGGTGGGGGGTAACGGTGGTGTCTCAGGGATGCCCGGGGGTGCGAGGTCTCGTAAGGAGACTGTGTCCTCCCGCCCGTCTGGGTATGCCACATAGGCGTACTGGGGGTTGGCGTGCAGGAGGTCCACCCTCTCGACCAGGGGGTCCGTTTTATGGGCCCTCGCGTGCTTTCGCAGCAAGACAGGCCCCGGAGAGGTCAGCCAAGTTGGTAGCGTGGTTCCCGTAGTCGACTTCCTGGGGAAAACAAACATTCGTTCATGGGGGGTGGCGTTAATGGCAGTGCAAAGCAGTGACCGGATGGAATGCAGCGCTGCCGGGAGGACTTCCTGCCAGCGAGAGGTTGGGAGGCCCTTGGACTTTAAGGCTAAGAGAACGGCCTTCCAGACAGTCGCGTTCTCTCTTTCCACCTGGCCGTTCCCTCGGGGGTTGTAGCTGGTGGTCCTGCTTGCAGCAATACCTCTCGCTAGTAGGAACTGGCGAAGTTCCTCGCTCATGAAGGAGGAGCCCCGGTCGCTATGTATATAGTTCGGGAACTCGAACACGGCGAAGAGGTCGTTCAGGCATTTGATGACCGTGGTACTGGTCATGTCTGGGCAGGGGAAGGCAAAGGGGAAACGGGAGTACTCATCAATGATGTTGAGGAAGTACACATTACGGTCAGAGGACGGGAGGGGCCCCTTAAAATCGATGCTCAAGCGCTCGAAGGGGCGGGTGGCCTTGATCAGGCTTGCTCTGTCCGGCGTAAAGAAATGCGGTTTGCATTCAGCACAGGTTTGGCAGTTCCTGGTCATGGTCCTGACCTCCTCGATGGAGTAGGGCAGGTTGCGGGCCTTAATGAAGTGGTAAAGTCTGGTGACTCCGGGGTGGCAGAGGTCGTTGTGGAGGGCCTGCAGTCTATCAATTTGCGCGTTGGCGCATGTACTTCGTGATAGAGCATCTGGGGGTTCGTTCAGTTTACCAGGCCGGTACAAGATCTCATAATCATAGGTGGATAGCTCGATTCTCCACCTCAAGATCTTGTCATTCTTGATTTTGCCCCTCAGCTTGTTATTAAACATAAAAGCGACCGAACGCTGGTCGGTGAGGAGGGTAAATCGTTTGCCTGCCAGGTAATGCCTCCAGCGTCGTACAGCCTCCACGATCGCCTGGGCCTCCTTCTCGACCGAGGAGTGTCGGATCTCAGGGCCCTGGAGGGTCCTTGAGAAGAAGGCCACCGGTCTCCCCTCCTGGTTAAGGGTTGCGGCTAGGGCGAAGTCGGATGCATCGCTCTCCACTTGGAAAGGGATAGACTCATCCACCGCGTGCATTGTGGCCTTAGCAACGTCTCCCTTAATGAGGGAGAAGGCTGCGCACGCTTCTGCCGTCAGGGGGAAGGAGGCGGACTTCATGAGGGGTCTGGCTTTGTCCGCATAATTCGGCACCCATTGGGCATAGTAGGCGAAGAGCCCCAGGGTCCTCTTCAGCGCCTTTGGACAGTGGGGGAGGGGAAGCTCCATGAGGGGGCGCATTCTTTCGGGGTCGGGGCCGATGACTCCGTTCTCTACTACGCAGCCGAGGATGGCAAGGCGCGAGGTGTTAAACACACATTTCTCCTTATTGTAGGTGAGGTTCAGCCGTTGGGCCGTACGGAGGAATCTCTCCAGATTAACATCATGGTCCTGCCCGTCGCGGCCGCAGATGGTGACGTTATCTAGATAGGGGAACGTGGCTTGCAGCCCGTTCTGGTCAACCATCCGGTCCATCTCCCTTTGGAAGACCGAAACCCCGTTGGTGACGCCGAAGGGAACCCTAAGGAAGTGGTAGAGGCGGCCATTCGCCTCGAAGGCGGTATACTGGCGGTCCTCAGGGCGGATAGGGAGTTGGTGGTAGGCCGACTTAAGGTCGATGGTAGAGAATATTCGGTACTGTGCAATCTGATTGACCATATCAGATATGCGGGGAAGGGGGTATGCGTCCAGCTGGGTGTATCGGTTTATGGTTTGGCTGTAGTCGATGACTAGGCGGTTTTTATCGCCGGTCTTAACGACTACGACCTGGGCACGCCAGGGGCTGTTGCTCCTCTCGATGATGCCCTCTTTCAGGAGACGCTGCACCTCAGCGCTAATAAAAGCTCTGTCCCCGGCGCTGTACCGCCTGCTCTTGGTAGCGACGGGTTTACAGTCGCGGGTGAGGTTGGCGAACAGGGAGGGGGGCGGAACCCTGAGGGTGGATAGGCCGCAGGTGGTACGCGGTGGGCGGTTTAAAGGCTGTTGGTTGTCGACTGTGAGTGGGGGGAGGGGTCCACCGTATGCCAAAGTGACACTTTGAAGGTGGGATTGGAAATCCAGCCCTAGTAGGACGGCAGCGCAGAGTTGGGGCAGGACGAGAAGTTTAAAATTTTTATACTCCGTGCCCCTAACCAACAGGGTCACAACACAGTATCCGCTGATGTCTGTTGAATGGGACCTCGACGCCATCGAGATCCGGTTGCGCGTTGGCTGGACAGTGAGGGAGTAGTGGCTCACCGTGTCTGGATGGATGAAACTCTCCGTGCTTCCGCTGTCGAACAGGCAGGTCGTGGCGTGGCCGTTTACTTTGATGTCCATCATGGACTTGGACAGGTGATGCGGGCGAGCTTGGTCCAGTGTGACGGAGGCTAGTGTATGGCTGAGCGAGCTGCTGTAGTCTGCGGGTGAGGCTGCGGTCGGGTCTGGAGACAAGGTGGCGGTCGAGTGTGGTGAACAAAATGGCGGTGCCCACGACGTGGCATAAAATGGCGGAGAAGATGGCCGCCCCCACAACTCACATGAGGCACTGCCGGTGTCGGTGGCCTTGATCAAAGATGGCCGCCCCCATGACTCACACGAGGGGATACTGGCATCTGTGGCCTTGATGAAAGATGGCCGCCCCCACAACTCGCATGAGGCACTGCTGGCGTCTGTGGCTTTCCCCCTGCAGGCCTTCGCGAAGTGGCCTTTCTTGTGGCAGTCGGAGCACGAGGGTGGGCTCTGTTATTTAGCCAATAAAATTGATATACCTATCAATTCATCCAATGAAAAGCGACGAGTTAAGACAGTAACTATAGGTTTTTATTGGCTAAATAACAGAGCCCACCCTCGTGGGTGATCGGATCCAACAAGGAGGAATACCAGCCAGTCGACCACCTTTATACCTGGGCACGTAGGTGGAGCCATGGGCGGAGTCAGCAGTGGTCAGTCCAGGTATAACAGCATGACAAGAGGCGACCTCGTGTAGTGATACAACAGTGTAAACAGTGATAACCATAGTGTAACGATAAAACAGTGATAACCATAGTGTAACGATAGTGAACGATAAAAGTGGTTTACCACATTCACCCCTTGTTTAGATTTGAGTCTGGCGGGGTGAAGTGTACTACCAGTTCGGGTATGTCAGTCTGTCCGGAGGCCTCGTAAGCCTTTCCGATCGTCGCAGCAGCGGCGGCGGTGATGCAGGATCCGATGTTAATGCTGGTGTCTGCGTGGTCGGCGAAGGCTCGTGGGGTTCCGGCATGCCGTCTACCTGGGCTGGATTTGGGGGGGTGGTGGGGGGTAACGGTGGTGTCTCAGGGATGCCCGAGGGTGCGAGGTCTCGTAAGGAGACTGTGTCCTCCCGCCCGTCTGGGTATGCCACATAGGCGTACTGGGGGTTGGCGTGCAGGAGGTCCACCCTCTCGACCAGGGGGTCCATTTTATGGGCCCTCGCGTGCTTTCGCAGCAAGACGGGCCCCGGAGAGGTCAGCCAAGTTGGTAGCGTGGTTCCCGTAGTCGACTTCCTGGGGAAAACAAACATTCGTTCATGGGGGGTGGCGTTAATGGCAGTGCAAAGCAGTGACCGGATGGAATGCAGCGCTGCCGGGAGGACTTCCTGCCAGCGAGAGGTTGGGAGGCCCTTGGACTTTAAGGCTAAGAGAACGGCCTTCCAGACAGTCGCGTTCTCTCTTTCCACCTGGCCGTTCCCTCGGGGGTTGTAGCTGGTGGTCCTGCTTGCAGCAATACCTCTCGCTAGTAGGAACTGGCGAAGTTCCTCGCTCATGAAGGAGGAGCCCCGGTCGCTATGTATATAGTTCGGGAACCCGAACACGGCGAAGAGGTCGTTCAGGCATTTGATGACCGTGGTACTGGTCATGTCTGGGCAGGGGAAGGCAAAGGGGAAACGGGAGTACTCATCAATGATGTTGAGGAAGTACACATTACGGTCAGAGGACGGGAGGGGCCCCTTAAAATCGATGCTCAAGCGCTCGAAGGGGCGGGTGGCCTTGATCAGGCTTGCTCTGCCCGGCCTAAAGAAATGCGGTTTGCATTCAGCACAGGTTTGGCAGTTCCTGGTCATGGTCCTGACCTCCTCGATGGAGTAGGGCAGGTTGCGGGCCTTAATGAAGTGGTAAAGTCTGGTGACTCCGGGGTGGCAGAGGTCGTTGTGGAGGGCCTGCAGTCTATCAATTTGCGCGTTGGCGCATGTACTTCGTGATAGAGCATCTGGGGGTTCGTTCAGTTTACCAGGCCGGTACAAGATCTCATAATCATAGGTGGAGAGCTCGATTCTCCACCTCAAGATCTTGTCATTCTTGATTTTGCCCCTCAGCTTGTTATTAAACATAAAAGCGACCGAACGCTGGTCGGTGAGGAGGGTAAATCGTTTGCCTGCCAGGTAATGCCTCCAGCGTCGTACAGCCTCCACGATCGCCTGGGCCTCCTTCTCGACCGAGGAGTGTCGGATCTCAGGGCCCTGGAGGGTCCTTGAGAAGAAGGCCACCGGTCTCCCCTCCTGGTTAAGGGTTGCGGCTAGGGCGAAGTCGGATGCATCGCTCTCCACTTGGAAAGGGATAGACTCATCCACCGCGTGCATTGTGGCCTTAGCAACGTCTCCCTTAATGAGGGAGAAGGCTGCGCACGCTTCTGCCGTCAGGGGGAAGGAGGCGGACTTCATGAGGGGTCTGGCTTTGTCCGCATAATTCGGCACCCATTGGGCATAGTAGGCGAAGAGCCCCAGGGTCCTCTTCAGCGCCTTTGGACAGTGGGGGAGGGGAAGCTCCATGAGGGGGCGCATTCTTTCGGGGTCGGGGCCGATGACTCCGTTCTCTACTACGCAGCCGAGGATGGCAAGGCGCGAGGTGTTAAACACACATTTCTCCTTATTGTAGGTGAGGTTCAGCCGTTGGGCCGTACGGAGGAATCTCTCCAGATTAACATCATGGTCCTGCCCGTCGCGGCCGCAGATGGTGACGTTATCTAGATAGGGGAACGTGGCTTGCAGCCCGTTCTGGTCAACCATCCGGTCCATCTCCCTTTGGAAGACCGAAACCCCGTTGGTGACGCCGAAGGGAACCCTAAGGAAGTGGTAGAGGCGGCCATTCGCCTCGAAGGCGGTATACTGGCGGTCCTCAGGGCGGATAGGGAGTTGGTGGTAGGCGACTTAAGGTCGATGGTAGAGAATATTCGGTACTGTGCAATCTGATTGACCATATCAGATATGCGGGTAAGGGGGTATGCGTCCAGCTGGGTGTATCGGTTTATGGTTTGGCTGTAGTCGATGACTAGGCGGTTTTTATCGCCGGTCTTAACGACTACGACCTGGGCACGCCAGGGGCTGTTGCTCCTCTCGATGATGCCCTCTTTCAGGAGACGCTGCACCTCAGCGCTAATAAAAGCTCTGTCCCCGGCGCTGTACCGCCTGCTCTTGGTAGCGACGGGTTTACAGTCGCGGGTGAGGTTGGCGAACAGGGAGGGGGGCGGAACCCTGAGGGTGGATAGGCCGCAGGTGGTACGCGGTGGGCGGTTTAAAGGCTGTTGGTTGTCGACTGTGAGTGGGGGGAGGGGTCCACCGTATGCCAAAGTGACACTTTGAAGGTGGGATTGGAAATCCAGCCCTAGTAGGATGGCAGCGCAGAGTTGGGGCAGGACGAGAAGTTTAAAATTTTTATACTCCGTGCCCCTAACCAACAGGGTCACAACACAGTATCCGCTGATGTCTGTTGAATGGGACCTCGACGCCATCGAGATCCGGTTGCGCGTTGGCTGGACAGTGAGGGAGTAGTGGCTCACCGTGTCTGGATGGATGAAACTCTCCGTGCTTCCGCTGTCGAACAGGCAGGTCGTGGCGTGGCCGTTTACTTTGATGTCCATCATGGACTTGGACAGGTGATGCGGGTGAGCTTGGTCCAGTGTGACGGAGGCTAGTGTATGGCTGAGCGAGCTGCTGTAGTCTGCGGGTGAGGCTGCGGTCGGGTCTGGAGACAAGGTGGCGGTCGAGTGTGGTGAACAAAATGGCGGTGCCCACGACGTGGCATAAAATGGCGGAGAAGATGGCCGCCCCCACAACTCACATGAGGCACTGCCGGTGTCGGTGGCCTTGATCAAAGATGGCCGCCCCCATGACTCACACGAGGGGATACTGGCATCTGTGGCCTTGATGAAAGATGGCCGCCCCCACAACTCGCATGAGGCACTGCTGGCGTCTGTGGCTTTCCCCCTGCAGGCCTTCGCGAAGTGGCCTTTCTTGTGGCAGTCGGAGCACGAGGGTGGGCTCTGTTATTTAGCCAATAAAATTGATATACCTATCAATTCATCCAATGAAAAGCGACGAGTTAAGACAGTAACTATAGGTTTTTATTGGCTAAATAACAGAGCCCACCCTCGTGGGTGATCGGATCCAACAAGGAGGAATACCAGCCAGTCGACCACCTTTATACCTGGGCACGTAGGTGGAGCCATGGGCGGAGTCAGCAGTGGTCAGTCCAGGTATAACAGCGTGACAAGAGGCGACCTCGTGTAGTGATACAACAGTGTAAACAGTGATAACCATAGTGTAACGATATAACAGTGATAACCATAGTGTAACGATAGTGAACGATAAAAGTGGTTTACCACATTCACCCCTTGTTTAGATTTGAGTCTGGCGGGGTGAAGTGTACTACCAGTTCGGGTATGTCAGTCTGTCCGGAGGCCTCGTAAGCCTTTCCGATCGTCGCAGCAGCGGCGGCGGTGATGCAGGATCCGATGTTAATGCTGGTGTCTGCGTGGTCGGCGAAGGCTCGTGGGGTTCCGGCATGCCGTCTACCTGGGCTGGATTTGGGGGGGTGGTGGGGGGTAACGGTGGTGTCTCAGGGATGCCCGAGGGTGCGAGGTCTCGTAAGGAGACTGTGTCCTCCCGCCCGTCTGGGTATGCCACATAGGCGTACTGGGGGTTGGCGTGCAGGAGGTCCACCCTCTCGACCAGGGGGTCCATTTTATGGGCCCTCGCGTGCTTTCGCAGCAAGACGGGCCCCGGAGAGGTCAGCCAAGTTGGTAGCGTGGTTCCCGTAGTCGACTTCCTGGGGAAAACAAACATTCGTTCATGGGGGGTGGCGTTAATGGCAGTGCAAAGCAGTGACCGGATGGAATGCAGCGCTGCCGGGAGGACTTCCTGCCAGCGAGAGGTTGGGAGGCCCTTGGACTTTAAGGCTAAGAGAACGGCCTTCCAGACAGTCGCGTTCTCTCTTTCCACCTGGCCGTTCCCTCGGGGGTTGTAGCTGGTGGTCCTGCTTGCAGCAATACCTCTCGCTAGTAGGAACTGGCGAAGTTCCTCGCTCATGAAGGAGGAGCCCCGGTCGCTATGTATATAGTTCGGGAACCCGAACACGGCGAAGAGGTCGTTCAGGCATTTGATGACCGTGGTACTGGTCATGTCTGGGCAGGGGAAGGCAAAGGGGAAACGGGAGTACTCATCAATGATGTTGAGGAAGTACACATTACGGTCAGAGGACGGGAGGGGCCCCTTAAAATCGATGCTCAAGCGCTCGAAGGGGCGGGTGGCCTTGATCAGGCTTGCTCTGCCCGGCCTAAAGAAATGCGGTTTGCATTCAGCACAGGTTTGGCAGTTCCTGGTCATGGTCCTGACCTCCTCGATGGAGTAGGGCAGGTTGCGGGCCTTAATGAAGTGGTAAAGTCTGGTGACTCCGGGGTGGCAGAGGTCGTTGTGGAGGGCCTGCAGTCTATCAATTTGCGCGTTGGCGCATGTACTTCGTGATAGAGCATCTGGGGGTTCGTTCAGTTTACCAGGCCGGTACAAGATCTCATAATCATAGGTGGATAGCTCGATTCTCCACCTCAAGATCTTGTCATTCTTGATTTTGCCCCTCAGCTTGTTATTAAACATAAAAGCGACCGAACGCTGGTCGGTGAGGAGGGTAAATCGTTTGCCTGCCAGGTAATGCCTCCAGCGTCGTACAGCCTCCACGATCGCCTGGGCCTCCTTCTCGACCGAGGAGTGTCGGATCTCAGGGCCCTGGAGGGTCCTTGAGAAGAAGGCCACCGGTCTCCCCTCCTGGTTAAGGGTTGCGGCTAGGGCGAAGTCGGATGCATCGCTCTCCACTTGGAAAGGGATAGACTCATCCACCGCGTGCATTGTGGCCTTAGCAACGTCTCCCTTAATGAGGGAGAAGGCTGCGCACGCTTCTGCCGTCAGGGGGAAGGAGGCGGACTTCATGAGGGGTCTGGCTTTGTCCGCATAATTCGGCACCCATTGGGCATAGTAGGCGAAGAGCCCCAGGGTCCTCTTCAGCGCCTTTGGACAGTGGGGGAGGGGAAGCTCCATGAGGGGGCGCATTCTTTCGGGGTCGGGGCCGATGACTCCGTTCTCTACTACGCAGCCGAGGATGGCAAGGCGCGAGGTGTTAAACACACATTTCTCCTTATTGTAGGTGAGGTTCAGCCGTTGGGCCGTACGGAGGAATCTCTCCAGATTAACATCATGGTCCTGCCCGTCGCGGCCGCAGATGGTGACGTTATCTAGATAGGGGAACGTGGCTTGCAGCCCGTTCTGGTCAACCATCCGGTCCATCTCCCTTTGGAAGACCGAAACCCCGTTGGTGACGCCGAAGGGAACCCTAAGGAAGTGGTAGAGGCGGCCATTCGCCTCGAAGGCGGTATACTGGCGGTCCTCAGGGCGGATAGGGAGTTGGTGGTAGGCCGACTTAAGGTCGATGGTAGAGAATATTCGGTACTGTGCAATCTGATTGACCATATCAGATATGCGGGGAAGGGGGTATGCGTCCAGCTGGGTGTATCGGTTTATGGTTTGGCTGTAGTCGATGACTAGGCGGTTTTTATCGCCGGTCTTAACGACTACGACCTGGGCACGCCAGGGGCTGTTGCTCCTCTCGATGATGCCCTCTTTCAGGAGACGCTGCACCTCAGCACTAATAAAAGCTCTGTCCCCGGCGCTGTACCGCCTGCTCTTGGTAGCGACGGGTTTACAGTCGCGGGTGAGGTTGGCGAACAGGGAGGGGGGCGGAACCCTGAGGGTGGATAGGCCGCAGGTGGTACGCGGTGGGCGGTTTAAAGGCTGTTGGTTGTCGACTGTGAGTGGGGGGAGGGGTCCACCGTATGCCAAAGTGACACTTTGAAGGTGGGATTGGAAATCCAGCCCTAGTAGGACGGCAGCGCAGAGTTGGGGCAGGACGAGAAGTTTAAAATTTTTATACTCCGTGCCCCTAACCAACAGGGTCACAACACAGTATCCGCTGATGTCTGTTGAATGGGACCTCGACGCCATCGAGATCCGGTTGCGCGTTGGCTGGACAGTGAGGGAGTAGTGGCTCACCGTGTCTGGATGGATGAAACTCTCCGTGCTTCCGCTGTCGAACAGGCAGGTCGTGGCGTGGCCGTTTACTTTGATGTCCATCATGGACTTGGACAGGTGATGCGGGCGAGCTTGGTCCAGTGTGACGGAGGCTAGTGTATGGCTGAGCGAGCTGCTGTAGTCTGCGGGTGAGGCTGCGGTCGGGTCTGGAGACAAGGTGGCGGTCGAGTGTGGTGAACAAAATGGCGGTGCCCACGACGTGGCATAAAATGGCGGAGAAGATGGCCGCCCCCACAACTCACATGAGGCACTGCCGGTGTCGGTGGCCTTGATCAAAGATGGCCGCCCCCATGACTCACACGAGGGGATACTGGCATCTGTGGCCTTGATGAAAGATGGCCGCCCCCACAACTCGCATGAGGCACTGCTGGCGTCTGTGGCTTTCCCCCTGCAGGCCTTCGCGAAGTGGCCTTTCTTGTGGCAGTCGGAGCACGAGGGTGGGCTCTGTTATTTAGCCAATAAAATTGATATACCTATCAATTCATCCAATGAAAAGCGACGAGTTAAGACAGTAACTATAGGTTTTTATTGGCTAAATAACAGAGCCCACCCTCGTGGGTGATCGGATCCAACAAGGAGGAATACCAGCCAGTCGACCACCTTTATACCTGGGCACGTAGGTGGAGCCATGGGCGGAGTCAGCAGTGGTCAGTCCAGGTATAACAGCATGACAAGAGGCGACCTCGTGTAGTGATACAACAGTGTAAACAGTGATAACCATAGTGTAACGATAAAACAGTGATAACCATAGTGTAACGATAGTGAACGATAAAAGTGGTTTACCACATTCACCCCTTGTTTAGATTTGAGTCTGGCGGGGTGAAGTGTACTACCAGTTCGGGTATGTCAGTCTGTCCGGAGGCCTCGTAAGCCTTTCCGATCGTCGCAGCAGCGGCGGCGGTGATGCAGGATCCGATGTTAATGCTGGTGTCTGCGTGGTCGGCGAAGGCTCGTGGGGTTCCGGCATGCCGTCTACCTGGGCTGGATTTGGGGGGGTGGTGGGGGGTAACGGTGGTGTCTCAGGGATGCCCGAGGGTGCGAGGTCTCGTAAGGAGACTGTGTCCTCCCGCCCGTCTGGGTATGCCACATAGGCGTACTGGGGGTTGGCGTGCAGGAGGTCCACCCTCTCGACCAGGGGGTCCATTTTATGGGCCCTCGCGTGCTTTCGCAGCAAGACGGGCCCCGGAGAGGTCAGCCAAGTTGGTAGCGTGGTTCCCGTAGTCGACTTCCTGGGGAAAACAAACATTCGTTCATGGGGGGTGGCGTTAATGGCAGTGCAAAGCAGTGACCGGATGGAATGCAGCGCTGCCGGGAGGACTTCCTGCCAGCGAGAGGTTGGGAGGCCCTTGGACTTTAAGGCTAAGAGAACGGCCTTCCAGACAGTCGCGTTCTCTCTTTCCACCTGGCCGTTCCCTCGGGGGTTGTAGCTGGTGGTCCTGCTTGCAGCAATACCTCTCGCTAGTAGGAACTGGCGAAGTTCCTCGCTCATGAAGGAGGAGCCCCGGTCGCTATGTATATAGTTCGGGAACCCGAACACGGCGAAGAGGTCGTTCAGGCATTTGATGACCGTGGTACTGGTCATGTCTGGGCAGGGGAAGGCAAAGGGGAAACGGGAGTACTCATCAATGATGTTGAGGAAGTACACATTACGGTCAGAGGACGGGAGGGGCCCCTTAAAATCGATGCTCAAGCGCTCGAAGGGGCGGGTGGCCTTGATCAGGCTTGCTCTGCCCGGCCTAAAGAAATGCGGTTTGCATTCAGCACAGGTTTGGCAGTTCCTGGTCATGGTCCTGACCTCCTCGATGGAGTAGGGCAGGTTGCGGGCCTTAATGAAGTGGTAAAGTCTGGTGACTCCGGGGTGGCAGAGGTCGTTGTGGAGGGCCTGCAGTCTATCAATTTGCGCGTTGGCGCATGTACTTCGTGATAGAGCATCTGGGGGTTCGTTCAGTTTACCAGGCCGGTACAAGATCTCATAATCATAGGTGGAGAGCTCGATTCTCCACCTCAAGATCTTGTCGTTCTTGATTTTGCCCCTCAGCTTGTTATTAAACATAAAAGCGACCGAACGCTGGTCGGTGAGGAGGGTAAATCGTTTGCCTGCCAGGTAATGCCTCCAGCGTCGTACAGCCTCCACGATCGCCTGGGCCTCCTTCTCGACCGAGGAGTGTCGGATCTCAGGGCCCTGGAGGGTCCTTGAGAAGAAGGCCACCGGTCTCCCCTCCTGGTTAAGGGTTGCGGCTAGGGCGAAGTCGGATGCATCGCTCTCCACTTGGAAAGGGATAGACTCATCCACCGCGTGCATTGTGGCCTTAGCAATGCCTCCCTTAATGAGGGAGAAGGCTGCGCACGCTTCTGCCGTCAGGGGGAAGGAGGCGGACTTCATGAGGGGTCTGGCTTTGTCCGCATAATTCGGCACCCATTGGGCATAGTAGGCGAAGAGCCCCAGGGTCCTCTTCAGCGCCTTTGGACAGTGGGGGAGGGGAAGCTCCATGAGGGGGCGCATTCTTTCGGGGTCGGGGCCGATGACTCCGTTCTCTACTACGCAGCCGAGGATGGCAAGGCGCGAGGTGTTAAACACACATTTCTCCTTATTGTAGGTGAGGTTCAGCCGTTGGGCCGTACGGAGGAATCTCTCCAGATTAACATCATGGTCCTGCCCGTCGCGGCCGCAGATGGTGACGTTATCTAGATAGGGGAACGTGGCTTGCAGCCCGTTCTGGTCAACCATCCGGTCCATCTCCCTTTGGAAGACCGAAACCCCGTTGGTGACGCCGAAGGGAACCCTAAGGAAGTGGTAGAGGCGGCCATTCGCCTCGAAGGCGGTATACTGGCGGTCCTCAGGGCGGATAGGGAGTTGGTGGTAGGCCGACTTAAGGTCGATGGTAGAGAATATTCGGTACTGTGCAATCTGATTGACCATATCAGATATGCAGGGAAGGGGGTATGCGTCCAGCTGGGTGTATCGGTTTATGGTTTGGCTGTAGTCGATGACTAGGCGGTTTTTATCGCCGGTCTTAACGACTACGACCTGGGCACGCCAGGGGCTGTTGCTCCTCTCGATGATGCCCTCTTTCAGGAGACGCTGCACCTCAGCGCTAATAAAAGCTCTGTCCCCGGCGCTGTACCGCCTGCTCTTGGTAGCGACGGGTTTACAGTCGCGGGTGAGGTTGGCGAACAGGGAGGGGGGCGGAACCCTGAGGGTGGATAGGCCGCAGGTGGTACGCGGTGGGCGGTTTAAAGGCTGTTGGTTGTCGACTGTGAGTGGGGGGAGGGGTCCACCGTATGCCAAAGTGACACTTTGAAGGTGGGATTGGAAATCCAGCCCTAGTAGGACGGCAGCGCAGAGTTGGGGCAGGACGAGAAGTTTAAAATTTTTATACTCCGTGCCCCTAACCGACAGGGTCACAACACAGTATCCGCTGATGTCTGTTGAATGGGACCTCGACGCCATCGAGATCCGGTTGCGCGTTGGCTGGACAGTGAGGGAGTAGTGGCTCACCGTGTCTGGATGGATGAAACTCTCCGTGCTTCCGCTGTCGAACAGGCAGGTCGTGGCGTGGCCGTTTACTTTGATGTCCATCATGGACTTGGACAGGTGATGCGGGCGAGCTTGGTCCAGTGTGACGGAGGCTAGTGTATGGCTGAGCGAGCTGCTGTAGTCTGCGGGTGAGGCTGCGGTCGGGTCTGGAGACAAGGTGGCGGTCGAGTGTGGTGAACAAAATGGCAGTGCCCACGACGTCGCATAAAATGGCGGAGAAGATGGCCGCCCCCACAACTCACATGAGGCACTGCCGGTGTCGGTGGCCTTGATCAAAGATGGCCGCCCCCACGACTCACACGAGGGGATACTGGCATCTGTGGCCTTGATGAAAGATGGCCGCCCCCACAACTCGCATGAGGCACTGCTGGCGTCTGTGGCTTTCCCCCTGCAGGCCTTCGCGAAGTGGCCTTTCTTGTGGCAGTCGGAGCAGGTCGCGTTTCTTGCAGGGCAGCGCGCCCTCGGGTGTTTCGCCTGGCCACAGAAAAAGCAGCCGGCGGCCCGATCGCGGGGATCCGATATCGTAGCCGGTACCAGGGGTGGCGGTCCCGATCGGGTCCGGGACGCCGACGCTGAGGTAGGTCCCAGAGGCGGCGGTGCGAGGGGTATTGCGGTTGGGGTCGGGCCCGAGTCCCAGGGTCGCGCAGCACAGTACCTGGAATACGCCTCGAGGTCCCGATGGGCCACTTCCAGAGAGCGAGCGAGGGCTGCAGCTGTGTTCAGGTCGAGGTCCTTTGATTCGAGCAGTCTTTGCCATGAGTAGTCGGACCGAAGGCCTTTCACGAAGGCATCGCGGATATTCTCTTCAGTATTTTCTGCAGCCGTTACAGCTTTAAAGTCACAGTCCCTGCCGAGTGTTTGTAGCGCCCGTAAAAATTCATCGACAGACTCTCCTGGCTGTTGCGGGCGGGATCTTAGGAGATGTCTGGCATACATAGAATTTACCGGGCTCCGGTACTGCTCTTTCAGCAGGTTGAGGGCGGCCTCGTATGTAGTAAGGTCCTGGATGAGTGCAAATACTTTAGGGCTCACTTGAGCGAGACTCTAACCATCTCCCCTTGACATTCAATGGCATTACCATCGCTGAATCCCCCACTTTCAACATCCTGCGGGTTACCATTGATCAGAAACTGAACTGGACCAGCCATATAAATACTGTGGCTACAAGAGCAGGCCAGAGGCTGGGAATTCTGCGGCGGGTGTCTCACCTCCTGACTCCCCAAAGCCTTTCCACCATCTACAAGGCACAAGTCAGGAGTGTGATGGGATACTCTCCACTTGCCTGGATGAGTGTAGCTCCAACAACACTCAAGAAGCTCGACACCATTCAGGATAAAGCAGCCCACTTGATTGGCACTCCATCCACCACCTTCAACATTCACTCCCTCCACCACCGGCGCACTGTGGCTGCAGTGTGTACCATCTACAAGATGCACTGCAGCAACTCGCCAAGGCTTCTTCAACAGCACCTTCCAAACCCGCGACCTCTACCACTTAGAAGGACAAGGGCAGCAGACGCATGGGAACATCACCACCTACAAATTCCCCTCCAAGCCACACACCATCCTGACTTGGACCTGTATCGCCGTTCCTTCACTGTCGCTGGGCCAAAATCCTGGAACTCCCTTCCTAACAGCATTGTGGGTGTACCTACACCATATGGACTGCAGCGGTTCAAGAAGGCGGCTCACCACCATCTTCTCAAGGGCAATTAGGGATGGGCACTAAATGCAGGCCTAGCCAGCGACACCCACATCCCATCAATGAATTTTTTTTAAAACTGGGAAGAGGAATCCATAGGCTGCAGGAATTACATTTTGGGTTGGGGACGCAGCAAGACTACAGTTAAGAAAGTATTCAAAATATAGTGGGCCGGATCTTGCTATGAAAATGTGCTGAGGTTAAGTAGATGCCCGACTCGCTTAGGGATGAGCAAGCTGGCTGACAAAGACCAGCTACAGAAATAAAAATTGCTGCACAGTGCTCCCCAGTGTTCAGAGCCTGCAACTGTACGCAAAATTAAACCACTCACGTCCACTAAGCTGGGAAAGTCCTATTACAGTGCCTCCTACAGGCATCACAGGTAGGTGTGGACAATGTTTACATTGAAAACTCCATAGGAACTGTTAACACAGGCGAAGGCAAGACAGCTGTACCAATTTTAATAATATATAGATACCGGGAACTCTTTGGTATCCGGCACCTACGGGACCAGGATGGTGCCGGTTGATTCAAAATTCCGGATAACGGAGAGGTATACCTACCAAGGTACAAGAGCCCCATTACACAGCACACCAGTTACACGGCCACAGATCCAGGAGTCCCTGATACACGGCCACAGGTGCAGGAACCCCGATTACACGGCCACAGATCCAGGAGTCCCTGTTACACGGCCACAGGTGCAGGAACCCCGGTTACATGGCCACAGATCCAGGAGTCCCTCTTACACGGCCACAGGTGCAGGAACCCCGGTTACATGGCCACAGATCCAGGAGTCCCTGTTACACGGCCACAGGTGCAGGAACCCCAGTTACACGGCCACAGATCCAGGAGTCCCTCTTACACGGCTACAGGTGCAGGAACCCGTTACACGGCCACAGATCCAGGAGTCCCTCTTACACGGCTACTGGTGCAGGAACCCCGGTTACACGGCCACAGATCCAGGAGTCCCTCTTACACGGCTACAGGTGCAGGAACCCCGGTTACACGGCCACTAATATACAGTAAAACTTACCTGAACCTACCCCTGAATTTTGCAGATTAAGAGATTTCTGGATATTTAGGTGCCGTTTAAACAAGAGTTTTGTTTACATAATAGACAAATAGGGGAGTCTAGGACTAGGGGGGCTTAGTCTCAAAACTAGGGCCAGACCTTTCAGGAGTGAAGTTGGGAAACATTTCTACACACAAAGGGTGGTAGAGGTTTGGAACTCTCTTCCGCAAATGGTAATTGATGCTACATCAATTGTTAATTTTAAATCTGAGATTGATAGATTTTTGTTAGCCAATGGTATTAAGGGATATGGGGCAAGGGCGGGTGTCTGGAGGTAGGTCGCAGATCAGGCATGATCTCATTGAATGGCGGAACAGGCTCGAGGGGCTGAATGACCTCCTCCTGTTTCTAAGTTCCGATGTCCACAACAAGCGTGTCAGAACAAATCCAGATTGGTAATTGCACCTGCTGGTTGGGTTCCAGGACAAATTATTAGCTGGCATTTAAAAGAGTTTTATTTGTCTGTTTCCAATAGCTTGCACTAATGTTTAATATCCTAAAGCATTCCATACTGTGTTTGACCACACTGCCAGTTGAGGAAAGGATGTCATAAGGTTACCGTGAAGAAAGATATAACGAGGACAAGAGTGAATTGCTTTATAAATGCGTCAGTCGACATAGTGTTTTGATAGATGGAGGGAAAACTTTCCTCTCCCCTCTGTAGAGAAAGCTAGCAGAGTGAATTACCTCGCACTGAATCAGACATTTTCATCATTACTTTCATGGCCATCTCGGCCTGAATGGAAAGCCAGCCTGAGATGTGTTCCATTGTGGAGATGAAAGATTCTGACAAAGCCAATAGGCTTACTGAGTCACGTCACTCAAAACTTGCAGAATGGGCATATAATTGGCAAATTCTACACAGATAAATGTGAGGTATTACATTTTCATAAGAAAAATAAGGAGGTCACATATTACTTGTAAAATAAGAATTCAAATGGGGTAGAAGAGCAAAGGGCTCTCAGAGTATAACTACACAAATCACAAAAAGTTGTGACACAGGTTAATAAGGCTATTAAAGAAAGCAAACCAAGCACTGGGGTTTATTTCTAGAGGGATAGAATTGAAAAGTAGAGAAGTTATGCTAAACCTGTATCAAACCTTGGTTAGACCACACTTGTACAGTGGTCGCCATATTATAAAAAAGATATAGAGGCACTGGAAAGGGTGCAAAAAAGATTTACAAGGATGATACCAGAAATGCGAGCTTATACCTATCAGGAAAGGATGAACAGGCTGGGTCTCTTTTCTCTTGAAAAGAGAAGGCTGAGGGGTGACCTAATAGAGGTCTTTAAAATTATGAAAGGTTTTGATTGGGTAGACATAGAGAAGATGTTTCCACTTGTGGACCAGACCAGAACTAGAGGCCATAAATATAAGACAGTCACCAATAAATCCAATAGGGAATTCAGGAGAAACTTCTTCACCCAGAGAGTGGTGAGAATGTGGAACTGGCTACCACAAAGTGTATTTGAGGTAAGAATAGCATAGAAGCATTTAAGGGGAAGCTAGATAAACACATCAGGGAGAAAGGAATAGAAGGATATGTTGATGGGTGAGATGATTTGTGTATCTGCACCCCAGATCCCTCTGCTCCTCTACCCCACTTAGACATTTCCAAGGAGTATGTGGTCTCCTTATTCTTCCTATCAAAATGTACCGCCTCACACTTATAAAAACATAAGAACATAGGAAATAGGAGCAGGAGTCGGCCATACGGCCCCTTGAGCCTGCTCCGCCATTCAATAAGATCATGGCTGATCTTCGACCTCAACTCCACTTTCCTGCACTATCCCCATATCCCTTGATTCTCTTAATATTCAAAAATCTATCAATTTCTGTCTTGAATATACTCAATGACTGAGCCTCCACAACCCTCTGGGGTAGAGAATTTCAAAGATTCACCACCCTCTGAGTGAAGAGATTTCTCCTCATCTCAGTCCTCAATGGCCGACCCCTTATTTTGAGACTGTGACCCCTGGTTCTAGACTCCCCAGCCAGGGGAAACTGTGAAGGAATTCTACTATACTGTATAACCTTTTTAGAAAAATATACTAAATAACCTAAATACACTATAGTCTTTTTAGAAAAATACATTATACTGTATAACTTTCTTAAAAAAACATCACAAGCTGGATTTGGAAATCCTACCTTCTGAAAGAATTCTGGCCTCGTTGAGATAAGACAGTGGTTAACCCTGAAGAGTACCTTATAGGGAACTCTACCTTACAAATTCTTTAAAAATATGACAAACTGGGTTTGGAAATTTAGAAACCTAACTATGAAATAGCTATGAACGAATTCTGGCAATTGAAACAAGACAAGTTGTTGACCCTGAATAAGTAACCTTATTGAAACAGAAGAATGGGTGGCCCTGAATGGGTAACCTTATTAGAACAGAACAATGATCAACCCTGGATGAATGATCTTGATTAACACCGCTTGAGAATGACATGATGTAAGGTACATCTGCCCCTTGCCCACATATGGTAAACTCCCAACAGCTATTGATGATGTGGCAGTAAGAATTTCAGTAGGTCAGCTAAAAGATGGTAAGTGATAATTAACTTGGATTAACAGAAACCTTATGAAAACAACTGAAAAAGGGTATAAATATTGGAGTCTCGAATGAGAAAATCAGACTCGCTTTAATCGGGCAAAGTGATCCTCGACTACAGGGGCGGCTCTGTAGTCTTCCACTCTTTGAACCTCGAGGGTCGAAGGTAATTTGATATTGATGGATATCCTGTATAGAAAAGTTTAAGAACTGTAATACTGTAGCGAAGTAAAGATTTAAAAGTAAGATTCTCTTTTAAAAAGATCGTATTTTTTCTTTTTAGAACTGTTAACGTTGCGATTGACTGATTCATCAACTGTCAATTGCATGTCGGTTCTTTTAGTAAATCTCTATATATTTTTAGAATTGTCTCACATAAGTCTTCTGTATCAATAACTCGCGAACCCAATCTCTGTACACTCTTTGGTGAAGAGGTACAATTTCTGAGGGGAGATCTCTGGACCCTTATAATATCCTGGATGTTACTGTCTGGCTAAACTTATTAAAAGTGCGATCTGGAGGATGGTAACATTCTTGGGTTGCTCCTTTCCTTTAGGGAGCAATAACCCGGACCTTTAGACCCAGTTAAGCATCTTTAGGATTCGACTACCTCAACCTTTAGTTGAAAGTGAACATCTGAGAAATACGCCTGATCCGGAATAGCCCCAGAGGGGCTAGGACAAGTAAATATCCTTTCAAATCATCCTCCCTGCATCTACCCTGTCTAGTCCTGTAAGAATTTTGTATGTTTCAATGAGATCACCTCTCATTCTTCTAAACTCTAGAGAATATAGGCCTAGCCTACTCAATCTCTCCTCATAGGACAATCCCCCATCCCAGGAATCAGTCTGGTGAACCTTCGTTGCACCCCCTCTCTGGCAAGTATATCCTTCCTTAGGTAAGGAGACCAAAACTGTACACAATACTCCAGGTGTAGTCTCACCAGGGCCCTATATAATTGCAGTAAGACGTCTTTACTCTTAATCAATGCTGCACATGTTGCTTTTGTGAAGCACCCTGGGCTGTTCTTGCACATCACCTCATAGCCACTTCCAAGCATCAGAGGTGGAGGAGAAGCAGGTGACCTGCTCACTCACCCTATCAGCCAGGGAGACCAGAAGAGGACAATAGGGATAAAGAGTGAGGACCTTTACTTTTAAATGTAAAACTAAATAATTCAGTTGTTGACCAGATCTCTCTTTAACCTTGCTAGGACTGCCATTTTGGCATTTGCACTCAGAGTAACCACACAATCACATCACTTGTTCACTTGGTTGTTTCCCCTGGCTGGAGAGTCTAGAACGAGGGGTCACAGTCTCAGGATAAGGAGGTCGGTCTTTTAAGTCTGAGATGAGGAGGAATTTCTTCACTCAGAGGGTTGTGAATCTTTGGAATTCTCTGCCCCAAAGAGCTGCAGATGCTGAGGGCTGGATTTTGCCAGGCCCGAGAAGGCGGGAATGGAGGCGTGTGGGGTGTTAAAATTGCAAAAAGTGGCGGGTGGGCCTGACCCCGCCTCCATCCCGCCTCCAAGCAATTTTCCCAAATGCGTGGTTTCTGATCCCGTCTCCATCCCACCTCCAAGAGGCGGGATAGGCCCTTCTTCTTCTTCTCCTTCTTAGGCAGTCCCTCAGGACTGAGGATGACTTGTTTCCACATTACAAATGAGTTCACAGGTGACTGATGAGTCCAATGCGGGACCTACAGTCTCTGTCACAGGTGGGGCAGACGGTGGTTGAAGGGGCAGGTAGGTGGGGTGCTTGGGTTGACATGCGCTCCTTGCGCTGCCTGCGCTTGGCTTCCGCTTGCTCCCGGCGAAGAGACTCGAGGTGTTCGGCGCCTGCCCGGATGCTTCTCCTCCACTTTGTGCAGTCTTGGGCCAGGATTCCCAGGTGTCGATGGGGATGTTACACTTTTTCAAGGAGGCTTTGAGGGTGTCCTTGAAGCGTTTCCTCGGCCCACCTGGGGCTCTCTTGCCGTGCCGGAGTCCAAGTAGAGCACTTGTTTTTGGAGTCTCGTATTGGGCATGCGGACAATGTGGCCCATCCATTGGAGCTGATCGAGCGTGGTCAAAGCTTTGATGCTGGGGATGTTGGCCTGAGCAAGAACACAGACGTTGGTGCGCCTATCCTGCCAATGGATTTGCAGGATCTTACGGAGGCAGCGTTGGTGGTACCTCTCCAGTGCTTTGAGGTGCCTGCTGTACATGGTCCATGTCTCTGTGGCATACAGCAGGGCGGGTATCGCTGCTGCTCTGTAGACCATGAGCTTAGTGCCGGGTTTCAGGTCCTGGTCTTCAAACACTCTCTTCCTCAGGCGACCGAAGGCTGCATTGGCACACTGAAGGCAGTGTTGGACTTCGTCGTCGACGTCTGCCCTTGTTGACGGTAGGCTCCCGAGGTATGGAAAGTGGCCCACGTTGTCCAAGGCCTTGTCGTGGATTTTGATAATCGGGGGGCAGTACTGTGTGGCGGGGGCAGGTTGGTAGAGGACCTTTGTCTTACGGATGTTTAGTGTAAGGCCCATGCTCTCGTACGCTTCAGTGAAGGTGTTGACGATGGTTTGGAGTTTGACCTCCGAGTGAGCGCAGACGCAAGCGTCGTCTGCATACTGTAAGGCCCTTAAGGCCCTTAACAACCACTAAATTGCCTCTATAATCCCATTTTGAGAGGCCTTTCCGATTCTAACCCTTTTCCCACGTGATTCACGTCTCTTCTAAAACACGACAGTGAAACCTGGCGGGAGCACAATTGGATTGCTGACTATTAGCCGCAGCTCCACCATTAAATAGGATATTTGATCAGCCATCATTTGCAAGTGACAGGACTTTGTTGTCACAGGTCTGGGGGAACTTTTAGAAGGCATAACCACAGCTATGGAAGTTTGGAGCCTGACACCCATCTCCAGTGTGACCTCCTGGGAAACCCCTCTCCCCACCTTGACTGAGCACTTTCTCAACTGAGGCACATACCAGAAGCATGGGAGCCTTTATTTCCTTTCCTCCTGGACATCAGATGAGGACGAAGACCAGCCGCGGCAACAGCAGAACCATGAACAACAGCAGCACCAACAGCAGCATCAACAACAGGAGCGCCAAGCTGCTGCTCACCCACCTGAAGCTGCACAGGCCAGAAGGTGCCAGCCCATGGAAGCCCGTCAGCGCAGGAGATACCCCCCAAGCAGGGTCTACAGACAGAGGATCAGCTACCTCAACATGAGTGAGCAAAGGCGGCTCCGACTTTCGCGAGAGGTAATGGGTGACATCTGCGCAATGCTGCAGCAAGACCTGGAGCCCAGAGGAGCAGGTGGACACCCCTTACCAGTGGCCGTCAAAGTCACCACCGCACTCAACTTTTTGCTTCAGGCTCATTCCAGGGATCAGCAGCAGACATCAGTGGCATCTCCCAGGTGGCCGCACACACTTGCATCATGCAGTTAACCGATGCCCTCTTTGCCATCGTGCAAGCAAGTGTCACGGCGCGTGCAGTTGGATTAGCTAATCTGGTAGGCTTTCCAAGGGTGCAGGGCGTCGTTGACTGCACACACGTGGCCCTTAAGGCAACCCATCACAATCCAGGTATTTTTGTCAACCGCAAGGGCTTCCACTCCCTTAACGTTCAGCTGGTGTGTGACCACAAGAAGGAAATTTTGCATGTTTGTGCCAAGTACCCTGTTGCCATGACTCCTTCATACTGTGCCAGTCTAGTGTGCCTCCGCTCTTCAGTCCGCCAGACCAACTTAACGGATGGCTACTTGGAGACAAGGGCTTTCCCCTGAAGACGTGGCTAATGATGCCATTGAGGAGCCCATCCAACGAAGCTGAGGAGAGCTACAACTACAGCCACATTTCCACCAGATCCATAATCGAGCAAACCATCGGCATGCTGAAGATGCGCTTCAGATGCCTGGATAGACCAGGTGGAGCCCTGCAGTACTCAGCAGCCAGGGTCTCCAGAATCGTCATGGTTTGCTGTGCACTTCACAACATGGCACAGCGTTGTGGCTTGCAGATTCCTGAGGACCAAGTGGCTCCTCACATATCCTCCTCAGATGAGGAGGAGGAGGAGGAGGAGGAAGGCGAAAACGAAGATCTTGCAGAGGCCCATCAACCAGCAGCAGCAGTACGCGAGAACATTGCTGCACGGGCTGCAAGGAACGCACTCAACTTGGCCAGATTTGCTTAGCCTAGCCAATCAAGCACTTTTGCCTCGCAGTTTCTTACCAGAGCATCGACAATGGCCAAGAACCAGAGGATTCCTAGCACTCGGACCACCATACTGACAATTGCAAGTAATCCTAAGCCCTCAATGTGGAAGTCCCATTTGTGAAATGACACACGCCACAACTGCAACAGTTGCCATCAGAATTTTTATTCACAATAACCAACTGATGGCATTTTAAAAATAAACACATTTCACCCAAGTGACTACCCTTGTGACTATTTGTGCAGTATCTTTCTCTTACGCGTGCTCCTTCGTGGTACTTCCCCTGTGGCTTCAGCAGATGTGGAGGCCCCTTGCTAACTTTCTTGCTGCTCCTGTCTCGACACCTTTGGCGGCCGTCCTCTGGGGTGGCGAGCCTGTGAGGGCTCGGCAACAGTCTGCTGCTCCTGCGGCTGTGCAGGGGTTGAGACGCTGATCTCAGTTGGGTTGGGACTCTGGTGGGGCTCTGACCGAGGGCTCTGCAGTGGCATGGACCTGTGAGTGCTTGGAGAGGAGCCCCCACTTCCTTGTTCTCTGCCACCAACATCCCTCTCATGGGTCAGGTCAACCTCAGCGCTTGCAAGAGGCTTGACAGCACCTTGCTGCACATCAGGGGGGCCATGGAGACTTGTATCTGCACTGGCAGTCCTACTCAGAAGGACTTCCATGAAGGTCTGGTTTCTCTGTTCAATAGCTGACCATCGCTCCTCCAGAGATGTCAGTCTATTCTGAACACTCACCATGTTTTCTACACTCTGGCGACTTAGCTCCTCCATGGCCATAGCCATCCTCTCATCTACTGTAGCCATTCTTTCCACGGAGGTTGCCATCCTTTCCGTGGTGCTGCGTTCATGCGCCAATGACTCCACAAAGGCTCTGCTCATGTTCGCGATGGACTCCTCCATTCGCTCCACACTCGCAGCGACCCTGGAGACAAAACCTGCCAGAGACTCCTGCACCTGTTCCTGGAGTTCCAGCACCGCTGATCTTATGGATGGACCCAGAGGCAGAGGATCGACATGCAGCTCAACTGAGCTGGGAGAGTCCTGCGCCCTACGACTAGGACTCTCCACTGCTGTCCCTGTCGCCACAATCTGCTGATGCTCACTTGTGAGCTGTGCTACACCAGGTGACAACACTACTCTATGTCCCAAAGGTCCCACCGAGGTGTGAGTATCTGCGCTGGTGCTGGGTTGGCTGAATTCTGCTGATGTTGCACCCTCAGAGGTTGTAGCATCCTCTGAGGAGACTGGAGACTCAGGCTGTTCCTCCTGGATAGTGGGGACGGGTGCTTGCGATGGTCCTGTGGGGGAGTAAAGGAAAGAGTCAGAGATGTGAGGCCAAGGTTACATGCACATTGCATATTGCAGATGATCATAAGTCAATCTGTTAGAGCTTCAGAATCATTATCAGCGACTCATGCAACGTCAATGAGAGAGATGAAAAACTATTCTGTCACCAGCTTTCTCTGATGCACCCGTCTGTCCATCCCCCACTTGCGCATCATCCTCGAGTCCCACGATCTCCAGGACTGCCTCCTCCCAGGGGGTGAGCTGGGCTACTGAGGGTGGCCCCCCTCCTGTCCTCGCTCTTTCCCTCTTATTGTGGACTCTCTTTTCCTGCAATGAGGGAGACAAGTGGAGTTTGAGTGAGAATGAAGGCGTGAGTGTAGAGAATCCATAGCATAGATGCTTAGAAGGAGACAAAGATGGAGTGAGGTGGCAAGACCAAGGGCCCTCCCTGTGTTTTGTAAGTTGTTTTCATAGCATCACAGTGATAGGGAGTGTGAGGGCTGCATAGTCGAATAGTTAGGTGAATGTGACCATAGAGAGAGAGGAAATGGGTAAGGGTGCAGGGATGTCAGTGTCAAGTGGGATGTGGAGGAAGAGATTGCTAAAGCTGAGTGCTGGTGAGGAGAGGCAATGGGGATCCGATTGAGGGTGATGGGAAAGTCATACTCACTTTTCCAGTGTGCAGAAGGTCATGAAACCTCTTCCTGCACTGAAGCCAGGCTCTGCAAATGAGGGACAACGAGTTCACCTCCTGGTCCACCTGGACCCACACAGCCTTCGTCTGCTGGGGAGGCTTCTTCCTCCCTGAAGAAGGGAAGAGCACCTCCTTACTAGCTCTTGCTCCCTCCACCAAAGATTGCAGGGCGACGTCATCAAATCTGGGAGCAGACTTAGGTCTCTCACTGGTCATTCTGCCTCCACGTCCCTCTCACTGCAAAGGCCAAAAGGTTGGCAGTCTGCAGAAGAAGCAAGGCTTCTTGCAGACCTTAAATGCAGCAGCAATGATGACGTCATCGGAGGCGAGTTTCAGACTGAAAAAACAAATTGGGCCATGGGTTCCCACACGCTGGAACTCAATTGCCCAATTATGTGAAAATCGCATCAATCTCCCACATCGATTTGGATTCGGATGGATAACACGAAAAGCGGATGACACGACCCCAGCCCGCCCCAATGACAAAATCCAGCCCATAGTCTTTGAGTATATTCAAGGCTGAGATCGATAGATTTTTGAACTCATAGGGAATCAAGGAATATGGAGATCGGGCGGGAAAGTGGAGTTGAGTTCGATGATCAGCCACGTTCTAATTGAATGGCGGAGCAGGCTCGAGGAACCGAATGGCCAACTCCTGCTCCTAATCCTTATGTTCTTATTACAGAGCTGCAATAACCTCTAATTAAAAATAGGATGTTGCTGCTGGAAAATACCGAGGTTAGGAATTTCATAAAATGCAATTTAAAAAAGCCTCAGGCAGCTTCATTAAATAAAACCTGGCCTCTACTTAAATGAAGACTTCTGCTATTCTGGATTTTTTTTAAATGCAGATCGTACGCTTTATACTGGCAATTAATTATTTGTGAATATTTTGAATAATTCGCTATCTCTCATCTTTTCACTCCGATTTGTATCCTTTCATCTCCTAAAATTTTAAAAAAGCAGTTGCTCATTTACAATAGTTCAGTCGCCATAGCAACAAGATTTGCTCTATCAATTCTCATCTACTTGAGCAGGATAATGCCCCCGTGCCATTATATTATTTAACATAAAACTACAGCAAGTGATGGGAAGCCTGTGATAACTAAACCATTCGGCTATGTAAGTGCAAACTGCCAAATTTTCTTGAAAAATAATGAGCTAACTTCTTACCTGGAAATACTTCTCAAGTTTCAAGCTGTTTATTTCACACAAGATGCCCGCCATGTGTTGCTAGTTTGCAGCAGGAAGGATTTGCGCACTTTAAAAATGTGATCATTTAAGTAATCGCAATCCCTCGGTAATTTAGATTTTTAACCTATTTCATCTCTATACCGGCATCTCGTATTATGAAAACAACTGAGATAAAACCAGGAATGAATCACTTAGAGGAATCATTAAGGGCTGTGTGGGGGCTAAATTCGGTTGACTTGCGCCTCCAGTTAGCACCATAAGAGGGCGCTAACGGGGTGCAAATCAACTAGCGCTTGCCGCTAACGCCTCCCGCAGCATCCCGCTCGCGCCCCAGCTGTAATATTGGGTGCAGGTAGACCCCCCCCGACTTGCCGCCGGACGCTATGTCCGCCGGGGTCAGGGGGGCCTACCTGCAGCTGGGGTGGCACTAGTTAAAGGGGAGGTGGCGGGGAGCCATTTCTGTTACTGGCCACCTGCCAGCACCTGCCCCTGTTGCTGCCCCCGGCCCCCATGAAGCCCCCACTCCCCGCGGGGTGCCGGCTGCTCTCCGTGAGCCCGGCACTCCTCTTGAGTGCCGGGCTCATCTGCCGGCACTCCCGGTCCCTGGTGGCCCAGCTGGGTGCCAGGAGGCGCTGCGCCAGGCCCCTCCCCTTTAATAAGGGGAGGAAGACATGCAGTACCGCGACGTGGCGTGCTGCAGTAGCGCCACGATATTGGCTCGCAGCGCCCCAAGAGGGAGGCAGGGCGCTTTCAGTAGCACCCCTTCTCCCTCTCGGGGCGCTACCTGGGAAAATCGGCCACGGGGGTGCTAACGTTTTCGGGAGAACCCCGGCGAAGGTAGCATCCCAAAGGGGGCGCTATCCAATTTTTATCATATCTTTCGATAAGCCATTTATTATTTCACATTTATTTTCACTAGCATACCATGTTGCATTTATATAAATATTGACAAACTGAGATTGTCTCCATTTTCACAAAATAAACCAGCAATGTAATATGGCCATTTTCGGATGAGACGTTAAACCGAGGGCCCCTCTGCCCTCTCAGGTGGACGTGAAAGATCCCGTGACACTATTTCAAAGAAGAGCAGGTGAGTTATCCCCGCATCCAAGTCTTTCTTGCTTTCTAGTTTGAATTCAGGTCTCTCACAGATATCTACTCGGGTTCAGAGGTGTCAGCGGCTGCCTCAAGTGGTCTGGTCATCGGCATCTTATAGAGTTGACTCCCACTGCCCTGTAGAGTAGTGGGATCCAGGAGTGTCACCATCAAGCTTCCCTTGTGTTCTGGACCGGATCTCTGTGTCCTTCTTCAAACTCTTCAAAGGTGAACCGAGCCAACAATGGTTGAGGCGGAGTTTAGTCCGCGTCATAATCTGCTTTATTCCACAGTCGGTAAAACACACAGGACAGCGAGACCGATGAGAAGCGCTTGTTACAAGCGGTAGAGCATCTGTCGCATAAAAAAGAGAGCATGTGAGCACCAGCCCACTTCAATGGATTGTCTTACTCAATATGAAAGAACAGTCACTTTCTGCACCTTGCCCTTGAGCCCAAGGCTGCGGTACCCCACCCCCCCCCTTCGCAGTCTTTGTTCTGCTTGACTGACTTTTTTGATATCTGGTTCCTGATTTTTAAACTCCTTTCTTCAAAGTCTAACAGAGATCAAAAAAATCTGTCAACACTCAGGCTCTAAGATGTCTTCCTGAATGGCCAGAAATTGCTAATAAATTGGCCGTTGTTTGGGATCTGTGAGAAACATCTGCCTATCTGCATTTAAATAGCTTTCATCTGCCTGGGGCTGTCCCTAAAGGCGAACACCTTTTTAAGCAGCTTTTGCTCAGAATACATATTGGCCCAGAAATTCGGGTCGGGGGCTTCCCGCAGGTGTAAGCCCCCAACCTACACTTAGCTTGCGCGCCTGCTGTTGTGCTGTGGGCCCCCGTGGAATTCTGATCCTGGGCCTGCTCCAACTGCCAGCGCGCAGTGCTTGCGTATCCCAGGGGCGCAGTTAGTTCGATGCGACCCCTGGGATCGCGTGGGCCATGGAGAGCCAATGGTAGCGGGGAATGCTTCATTCATAAGATTGACAGGAAGAGCTGTCAAACCTATAAATGCTACAAGCCCCAAAACATCACTAAATCTTCAAATAATTTTTTTTTTAAATCACATTTTTTAAATAAACCGTAAATTACATGAAATAACTATTTTAAACAATAATTTAAATTTTTGAAAAAAATAATTTTATTTTCTAACGGGGCTAAAAATAAACTTACCTTTCTTTAAAGTATTTAAAAATAATAAACCTGTGGAAAAAATGTTTAAATTTTAATTCATTCACCACTTACCTTGTAAAAAGCAGACCTTGCGCCTGCTTTTTACATGTGTAACTCCTGGAGACTTACCCTCCCGGGAAAACCTGCAAAAAAAACGTAAGTTCCATGCGCACGCGCAGCCCCTTCTACGCACGCGTTTGTACTCTGAACCCCTTCTTTCAGAGGAACGGAAGTGCCGGTTTCCCGCGCATGCGCAGTGCATGCAGGAAACCGGCACTTCCATTGGGCCTACGGGTGAGTACCCCGTGTGTACTCACCCGTGGAGACCCGAATTTCTGGGCCTATAATGTTGTAATATTTTCTGTGAGGAAAAGGTCAAAGAATCCTAAACTATGACAATAGTTACTGACATGAGCGGCCTGCGGGTGGCGCTGTCCAGGGAGAGTATAAATACTCGGGCACGGGCCCAGCTTGCGCAGGACATTCTTAACAGGAACTAGTGAAGGACACAACTCGACCACCATGTTGTAAAACAGTTGATTAAAGCTTTGTTTAACGCTTAGACCAAGTGCCGAGTAGTTTTCTTACGTCAGTTACGTCCCAAGGTGCTTCACAGGAGCCTAATCAAACAAAATTTGCCACCGAGCCGCATAAGGAGGTATTAGGGCAGGTGACCAAAAGCTTGGTCAGAGAGGTCGGTTTTAAGGAGCGTCTTAATGGAGGAGAGAGAGAGACGGAGAGGTTTAGGGAGGGAATTCCAGAGCTTAGGGCCCAGGCAGCTGAAGGCACGGCCACCGATGATTGAGAGATTATAATCGGGGATGCTCAAGTGGCCAGAATTAGAGGAGTGCGGATATCTCATGGGGGGGGTTGTAGGGCTGGAGGAGATTACAGAGATAGGGAGGGGCGAGGGCCATGAAGGACCTCCCCCAACTGCTGGTTTGGTGATGCAATGGTGGAGGTGGTATTATTTTTCTATTTAACCAACAGTCTCTTAAAATTAGGTGACAGTTGCTAGTAGAGCCGGCGATTGGGCTGGTAAACGAAATGACAGGGTTGACCAATAGAGGAACAGGCAGAGGCAGGACATCGAGAGGTATTTGCCCCCGATGGAACACCATCGTTGAAATGCGGTTGTGATCAATCAGCTTGTATTTAACTGCGGACAACGGCACTTCTTTTATTTTTAAGTTCTAAGAGAAGTTTCGTGAAAAGCCGACCGTGAGTCAATCCATTCTTCATTTGTGTTACAGGATTCTGCTTAACAAAAAAAAATCACCTCAAATGTAAAATCTGCAGAAACCAAATCACCCAATGACGTTGGTTATGAACTCTGGGGTAAATTGTACAATTGTCCCATGGTTACTGGCTCAACTAGGAGCTGGGGGGAGAAATTCGTTATTGCCCCATCCGGGGCGCTAAATTTTGAAATCTTGAAAAATTAGCATCAGGTGCTAATGAATCTGAGGTTCCCCTAAAATGTCTGTTAGCGCGCCAGGAGAGAGCTGGAGCACTAAATCAAGCGCTAATGACCTCAGTGGGGCGCTACAGGGGCGCTACCAGCAGAGCGATAATGAATTTCAGGTGCAATGCAATCGGGACTGATCCTTCACACTGGCCCCTTCCAGCTCTTAAAGGGGAGGTTGCATCATTGTGCAGATGCTCATTATCATCCGCGCTGGTTGTGAAGGCGACCTGCAAGCAACTCAATCCCCTGATCGTGACGGCTGATCCCACTGCCAGGGAGAGAGCTCTTCGGTTCACGGACGAGGCATTGGTTGCGGGAGTGGAGCGAAGGAGGGCAGTACTGTTCCCGGACACTGGAAGGAGGCCATTGCCCCAGGTCTCCAGGGCAATGTGCAGGGAAGTGGCCCAGGAGGTCTCGGCCAGTAGTGTGGGCGTACGCAGCCTGACACAGTGCCGCAAGAAATTCAACGAGCTCACTCGGGTGGTCAAGGTGAGTACATGCTTCAACAGGTCCTACAGACCAGCATCTGAACCTCAGTCTGTGCACACTGCGCAAACCACCACACCCCCACCACTCACCCACCAAGCATCTCCACCTACTCATTCACATCCACAACTCACGCCTTGACTACAATCACAGCTATTCAACTAAGGCAGGCACACAAACACACAGCTGGACTCTGACTCACACACATTCATTCCTCTTGCAGGCCAAGATGGCTCACAATAGGAGGGAGCAGCAGAGAACAGGCGGGGGTGATGCGCAGCTCCAGCAGCTCTCAGACCTGGAGGAGCGAGTGCTGCGACTCATTGGGCAGCAGGTGGTGGGCGGCGTGGCCGTCGGCAACATCGACCCCCTTGGGGGGCAACAACGGTCTGTTCATCCCCTCTCCTTCTCTCATCCCACTTCCCCCTCACACCACAAGCCTTTCCCAATTTCCAGCTCCTGATACTGTCTGCATTCCTTGCTCCCTTCCTGCCCCCCTGCCCTCACCTTAACACGAGTCTTGTGCCTTTATGCTTTCAGAGAATCAGCAACCAGATGACCCGCCTGTCCCTGAGCCTCCCACTGAGAGTGAGAAAGGAGAAGAGGAGGAGCAAAGCACCGCATCTCTGCATCTCTCGCCCGCAGGCACCACCTCAGATACTGGCACTACGCGATCTTTAGAGGCAAGTTTAGTAAAGGAGTCTGCACTGAGTGATGCACCGGGGACGAGCGGGCTGCAGCAAGGCCAGGGGGAAAGGGTAGCTCAGGAGCCAGCTCCCCGGAGGGTGAGTTCGCGCACGAGTTCTGCTGCACAGGAGTCAGATGAGGACCTTGATGGGGAGGCGTTCACAAGAAGGGTGATGGCCATGCACTCCGAGATGATAGGTGCAGTGGCAAGGGTGCCCGAGAGCCACTTGCCAATGGTAAGGAGCGTGGAGGAGTCCACCTCCAACATTGCACAGAGCTCTGCGCACACCATGGAGCCCATCGTTTCCACTCTGCAGAGGATGGTAGACTCCCTGAGAGACCGTGCGGATCCAGACCTCATGCCACGTGTCATGGGCGACATGGCAGCTTCCATTGCAGCACAGGCAGAAGCCATACAATGTCTTAGTGCTGTAATGCAGTCAACGGTTGCTGCCATCGTGTCTCAGACTGCTCTTATGCAGTTTCAGCTTGATGCAACAAAAGCTCTGACAGCTGCCATCGTGGCTGGGTCCACCTCAGTTCACCGGGGATCTCACGCTGTCGCAGCAGGCCAGCAATCTGTGCTGCAACAGATTGCTAGGGATGCTGAGGTGCTGCCCCGGGGGAGTGGCAGTGGGTCAATGGAGCAGGAAGCTGCTGTCCTCTCTCAGGATGACAGCATTCCTGCTCCCACTACTGCCACTCCGCCATTACCTTTGTCGCTGCCTGTCATCCAGCCAGCCCAGACTGCTGCCGCCCATGCTGAGGTGGTGCAGTCTACAGCCGGGCCTTCCAGGCCCAGAGCTGGTCGAGGGTGTCCTGCAAGGCCATCTGTAGTCTTTGGCACTGACACTCAGCAGCCTCCCACCAGCCCTGCTGCAGCCACTGGGGAGACACTACATAGGAGCAGCAAATTAGGAAAAGGCACTGTGAAGAGGGCAAGTAAGGGTTTGCACATGGGTGATTAGTTCATTTTGTTGTTGTATATATGTGGTTTTGGATAAATTTATTATTGGAATGTTGCAGAAATGGTGCTGTGTCTCATTTCAGCTTTGGGGTGTGGTATGGAATGAGAAATTGATGGAATGATGGGGACAGGCTGAGCAACTGGGAAGTGGCCTCGAATTCATTGGAACCGAAGTCTGACGAGATGGTCACAGACCGCCCTTCCACAAGGCCGATGGAGTGGCTGGCTCCTCCATCGCTGCTGTTCATGCTCCTCATCCTCCTCCTCCTCCATGTCCTCCTCCTCCTCCTCATCCCCCTTGTCTCCCTCTTCCTCCTCCTGAGATGGTGCAGCTGTGCCTGGTGACAATGGCTGTGCCCTCATGATGGCCAAGTTGTGCAGCAGACGACGATGAAAAGTGACACTCGCTCAGCCGAGTACTGGAGGGCTCCTCCTGAGTGGTCAAGGCAGCGGAACCGTTGCTTGAGCAGCCTGATGGTCTGCTTGATGATGTTCCTGGTGGCAGCATGGCTCTCATTGTATGAGTGTTGGGCAGCAGTGTTGGGATTGTGGAGTGGAGTCATGAGCCAGGTGGAGAGCGGATAGACTTTGTCTCCCAGCAGCCATCCACGAGCTTGATGTGGAGGCTGGAATAATGCTGGCACACCGGTCTGGCGCAGGATGAAGGCATCGTGGCTGCTGCCAGGATAGCGGGCATTGACGGTGAGGATTCGCTGTGTGTGGTCACACACCAACTGCACATTAAGTGAGTGGTAGCCTTTGCGGTTACGGAATACCTCAGGATTGTTACGGGGTACCCGCAAAGCGACGTGGGTGCAGTCAATGGCACCCTGCACCATGGGGAAGCCCGCTATCCTGGCAAAGTCACATGCACGCTCGCGCTGCTTCTCTCTGGTCATGGGGAAGGAAAAGTAGTCCCTTCTCCTTCTGTAGAGAGCCTCTGTGACCTTGCAGATGCAGCAATGGACGGCGAACTACGAGATGTTAGATATGGCTCCTGCAGTACCCCGGAAGGATCCGCTGGCGTAGAAATTGAGGGCGACGGTGACCTTGACTGCCACTGAGAGAGACCGGTAGTCCTGATGTGAGGCTCGCGGTCTGGCTGCAGGAGGTGGCAGAGCTCTGTCACCACGTCCTTGGTGAAGCGGAGCCTTCTAAGACACTGCGCCTCAGTGAGATTGATGTCGGAGAAATGCTGCCGGAATGCCCTGGGAGGGTACGGCCTCCTATTGAGAGCCCTGTTGGCCCTCCTCCCTCTGGCCACATTTTGCAATCTGTCTCTCTGCCTCTGCTGCCTCGGGCGGGGATGCTGGAGGGCGAGGTCCAGTGCCAGTACAGCCCCCATTAAATTATGGAAATGTTGCATGATCAAATGTAACCCAAATGAAAGCGATTAATTTTTCTCAGCCAGAAGACTCCTTCAAGTTGAAAACGCTCAAATCGCTCAAAACGCCTGTTTGCATTTGTCAAACTGACAAGGCAGCATTCTTTGCTGACTAAAAATAAACCGGATGTTGACGCCTTTATACAGCGCTCCTCCAGCGACTGCAGACTGCCTCCTCCACCTGTCGGTGCTAACAGCAGGCGCTCAGGCGGGGGGGGGGGAGGGCGGCGAGGGTGAATTTCTGAGCCGGGGGGCTGCGCAGCCGGATGATGTCACGAACTCCGGGCGCAGGAGAGCGTGGCGCTAGTGGTTACAGCCGCCGCAAACCTCCACCTCCATTTTGTGGGCGTCGGTACTATCGGCGCGCCTGGTCGCAAAGCTGGCAGTGCCTCGTTAGCGCCCCCGGAGGCACTAACGGGAGGCGCTGAGGTGCCCAATTTCTCCCCCAGGGTTTCTACTTCATGTATCTACTGGAGAATAAATTCTGCTTTTGTTTGTGTTGAGAAATAAACAATATACAATGTGCACTTACACCTCAATACATTGTGCATGTGCAGCACATCTTATTTTGGATATCCTATTTGCTGGATCAAGGCACTTTTTTGATGCATAACTTCATTCTTCAATCACAGGCAAGATGTAAATTGAACCCAATTAAGATTCACAGAAAGAAAGAATTGCATTTCTATAGCACCTTTCACAACCTCAGGACGTCCCAAAGTGCTTTACAGCCAATGAAGTACTTTTTGGAATGTAGTCATGTTGTAATGTAGGAAACGCGGCAGCCAATTTGCGCACAGCAAGCTCCCACTAACAACAACTGTGTGCAGTTTTGGTTTCCATATTTAAGAAAAGATATACTTGCTCTCGAGGCGGTTCAGAGAAGGTTCACTCGGTTGATTCCGGAGATGAGGGGGTTGACGTATGAGGAAAGGTTGAGTAGGTTGGGCCTCTACTCATTGGAGTTCAGAAGAATGAGAGGCGATCTTATCGAAACATATAAGATTGTGAGGGGGCTTGATCGGGTGGATGCGGGGAGGATATTTCCACTAGACTAGAACTAGGGGGCATAATCTAAGAATAAGGGGCTGCCCTTTCAAAACTGAGATGAGGAGAAACTTCTTCACTCAGAGGGTAGTAAATCTATGGAATTTGCTACCCCAGAGAGCTGTGGAAGCTGCAACATTAAATAAATTTAAAATGGAGATAGACAGTTTCCTAGCAGATAAGGGAATTAGGGGTTACGCGGAGAAGGCAGGGAAGTGGACGTGAGTCTAGATTCGGATCAGCCATGATCCTATTGAATGGCGGAGCAGGCCCGAGGGGCCGTATGGCCTACTCCTGCTCCTACTTCTTATGTTCTTATGTAAATGACCAGATAATCTGATGTCAGTGATGTTGATTGAGGGATAAATATTGGCCCCAGGACACCGGGGAAAACTTAGAAGTAGTGACTCGGCCCTCCCATTTCGCCCCCTTCACGTACGAAGCTGTGTGCAAGCAAATATCTCCCCCATGGATCCTCATTAAAAGAAAGTTGCGACAATAATGTGAGTTATGTGAACTCACTCCGGAGGTTAAATGGACGCTCTGCCTCCTCGAGCCAGAGCAGGTTGGAGATACTGTTGGCACTAAACCTTCTGGAGCAGTAAACCTAATAGAACCAGCACTGCCACACAACCCCTACCCACAAAGCTACAGGCCAGACAACACCAGAATACATAAGAACAGAAGAAATAGGAGCAGGGGTAGGCCATTCGGCCCTTCGAGCCTGCTCTGCCATTCAATGAGATCATGGCTGATCTTCTGCCTCAACTCCATTCACTGGCCCTATCGCCATATCCCTTGATGCCCTTACTAGTCAGAAATCTATCGACTTCTGTTTTGAATATACCCAATGACTGAGCCTCCACAGCCCTCTGGGGTAGAGAATTCCAAAGATTCGCCACCCTCCGTGTGAAGAAATTTCTTCTCATCTCAGTCCTGAATGACCTACCCTTTATCCTGAGGCTGTGGCCCCTGGTTTTAGACTCCCCAGCCAAGGGAAACGTTCTCTCAACATCCACCCTATCAAGCCCTGTAATAATTTTATATGCTTCAATGAGATCCCCTCTCATTCTTCTGAATTCAAGAGAATACAGGCCTAGTTTACTCAATCTCTTCTCATACGACAGTCCCGCCATCCCAGGAATCAATCTCGTGAACCTTCGTTGCACTCGCTCTATGGTAAGTGATGTGATACGAGGGACAGTACGTTGCTCTGAACAGTACCATGAAATACTTTCAGATAAGATGTAAGCCACATTTTAGAATGTACTTTTCCAGATACATTCCAAACTCTGTAAAATTTCTACAACTATTCTCTATCTTTTCATTTTTGTGTTTGTGTTCTTGTGCACTTCAACTATTTTCTAGCCAGCAGCATTGTCAGAACTCTCCTTCAAGGCAACTCCCTTCATCGCAAGTGACGCAATCTGAATGCCTGTGACAGGAACTGTCTTGACCTGCAAAAGAAAATTGTGGATCAAATAACGTGCAGATAATGTGGAAAGCTGTAAGGAAGATAGAAGTAATGAGGGAGAAAAGGAAAAAAAACAGGTTTAGCCAAAAGAAAGTCTTCGCACAGGGCATGAGAGAGGTTAGAGCAGAGTTAGTAATGAGACTGAGGGAGGATTTTCACAAACGCAGGAGAGCAATATTAATAGATGAAGCTGTGTCCAGAATTATTGGCATCATCCATCTCAACAAAAGAAAGTAAGGCTTGCCTTTCGCAACCTCAGGACAGCCAATTAAGTACTTTTTGAAGTGTAGTCACTGTTGTAATGTAGTAAACACAGCAGCCAATTTGTGCACAGCAAGCTCCCACAAACAGCAATGTGATAATGACCAGCTACTGGCCTAGAAATTCATTTCAGGCAGTGATGGATCGGGCCGCCTGCTACACACAATTAGATATTCAGTTCCATTGTATTCAGTTTAGTGATGTTGATTGAGGGATAAATATTGGCCAGGACAACAGGGATAACTTCCCCTGCACTTCTTCAAAATAGTGCCATGGGATCTTTTATGTCCACCTGAGAGAGCAGGCGGAGCCTCGGATTAACTTCTCATCCAAAAGACGGTACCTCCAACAGTGTAGCACTCTCTCAGTGCCGCATGCCTAGAGTCTGTGCTCAAGTCTCTGGAGTGGGTCTTGATCCCACAACCTTTCTAAAGACTCAGAGGTGAAAGTGCTACCCACTGAACCACAGCTAAAACTGTGCCCTCAAGTCAATCCATTTTCAGGGAGATCTAACTAATCCAAATGGTCCTGATCAAGTGTCCAGCACATGGAAGCGCATGGGGATCATAATGGCCCAGAAATTCGGGTCGGAGGCTTCCCGCGGGTGCATGCCTCCGACCTGCACTTACCTTGTGTGCCGGCCGTTGAGCTGTGGGCCCGCATGGGATTCCGATCCTGGGCCTCCTCCAACTGCCGGCGCGCAGTGCTTGCGTATCCCAGGGGCGCAGTTAGTTCGAAGCGTCCCCTGGGATCACGTGGACCATGGAGAGCCAATGGTAGCTGTAGTGTATGTACCTTTAAGAGGAACTATGTTTTTGAAGCCCCTGTATACTGTAGTACCAGTAGTGACCACTCGGGTATATAAGCCTGTATAGTGTCCTGTGTAATTAGTTCACCTCCAGACTTTGTTCAGTAAACACTTGTTAAATCAACTCCTGCATTCCGTGTCTCCATTAACACACGGATCTAACAGTGGCGACGAGTTAGAAACGAACTTACCTGCAATTCGGCAGCACCTCAAGGAGATCGATTCCTCAGACGAAGGTCGAAGCCAGAAGCAAGAAAAAAAAAGAAAGAAAACTGTGGTTTCACCAGCTAAGCGGGCTGGTGGCAGGTAGTGCACTGATCCTTCCTGGGCTGCGGCGGGCTAGAGCTCGATCGGGTGGCTCTGCAACGGGGCCAGGCAGCGAGTCGGGAAGCAGAAGCAAAGAGAGAGGGTGGAGCACTCAGGGTGCGGCCGGTGCTGCAAAGCAGGTCGGCGTTTGGACCGAGCAGAAGGAGGGGAAAGTCCCAGAGGGTCCGCTCCATGACGGGAACGGTTCTCCAAGTAATGGTGAAACTATTGAAGTGATATATAAAAAAAAATAGAATACCGCGAAAAGCTGCAGGTCGCAACGGGAACCGCGGAGAACAGCGTTGGCAGCAGTGGCAGCGGCGGGAAAGCGCGGGAGGCGCCATCTTAACTCGGCGGGGAAGAAAGAAAAGCGCGGGAAGTGCCATTTTAGATTTTCAAGATGCCGAAGACTGGCAATATTACTGCCTTCGATACTGATATAGAAGATTGGACCACATATGTGGAAAGAGTGGAGGTATATTGCAAGGCGAATGAAGTAGCGGATGATAAAAAGGCATCGGTACTTCTAAATCCGATGGGCGCAAGGACATACGGGCTGTTACGAAACTTGATCACTCCAGCCAAACCGATGGACAAGAATTTTAAGGAGATTGTTGATACCTTACAGGAGCACTTAAACCCAACACCGCTGCTGATAGCGGAACGATTCAAATTCTTCAGGAGGAATCAGCACAAGAATGAAAGTAACGCTGATTACCTCACCGAATTACGAAAGCTGTCAAAGCACTGCCAATTCGGGGCAGGACTGGCAGATTCTCTATGAGACAAATTCGTCTGCGGTCTCCTAAGCGAAGGAACACAGAAAAGACTACTTTCTGAGAAAGATTTGACACTGGACAAGGCTTTCAGTGTGGCTGTATCATACGAAGCAGCAGAAAGAGGAGCTGCAGAGATACAGCAAAAGCCACAGGACTTCGGCACTCATGAAATGACACGGGGTTTCGAGAGATGTTATCGCTGCGGCAGATCCACCCATGACCAGAAGGACTGCTGGTTCAAGGACAAAGCATGCAGGCAATGCGGAAAGATGGGACACATTGCACGTGTATGCCAATCTGGAAAGAAATCCGCTGACAGTAAAAAGGTCAATAAGGAAAAGTACAGAAAGGTACAAATGATGACGGACAGTAGCTCCGAAGACCAGAAGAGCGATAGCGACTCCGGAAACAAGAGACTAAGCTGTCTCAAATTACATAATGTAATTGCCAAAGAAGATTACCAGACCATTTGGGTTACCCTCACGATAGCGGGGTCCCCAGTCAAAATGGAGCTAGATACAGGATCAGCTCTGACCGTCATGAGTCGACGGGATTACAAGCGGCTATTTCCGCATATACCTTTGAAAGACACATCCATTATCTTGAAGACCGATCCGGTGATACTGGAACCAGATGAACCCGACACTGGCATTGAAGCCGAATCGACCTTGCCAAAAGAACCTACTACACCACCGAGGCGTTATCCGGACTGAGTCAGGAAGCCTCCAGAGAGACTGAATTTGTAATTGATTAACTTCAGCAAATGTGTATATTATTGTTCTTGTAAAAATGTTATTTAATGATTACTTAAAATGTTATGTACTATTTATCTAAAAGGGGAGGAATTGTAGTGTATGTACCTTTAAGAGGAACTGTGTTTTTGAGGCCCCTGTATACTGTAGTACCGGTAGTGACCACTCGGGTATATAAGCCTGTATAACGTCTTGTGTAGTTAGTTCACCTCCAGACTTTGTTCAGTAAACACTTGTTAAATCAACTCCTGCATTCCGTGTCTCCATTAACACACGGATCTAACACTGGCCATCCCTTCACCGTTAAATCGTAGACTCGTGAGAGAGTCGGGTCATTTTGCGTTTCCTTTTCAATGGTAGAATTTGTCACCGGTAGACATTCCACTATGGTCGAGTGGAACATCTCCACTGGGTCCACTGTAGGCGCCTCTTCCACCATTGGCAACGGTAGGCGCAATAAGCCATCAGCATTCCCATGCTGTTTTGTTCCTTTGTATTCTATGTCATATTGGTGTGCCCCTAGGAAAAGGGACCACCTCTGTAGCCTTTGCGCTGTCATAATGGGAACGCCCTTTTTAGGGTTGAATATGGAGACGAGGGGTTGATGGTCAGTCAACAAGGTAAATTTTTGTCCGTGTAGGCAATGGTTGAATTTCTTCACCCCCCACACCAGGCTGAGTGCCTCCCTGTCGATCTGGGCATAGTTACGCTCAGCTGAGTTCAATGAGCGTGACGCAAAAGCTATCGGCCGCTCCGAGCCATCAGGGAATCTATGCGATAATACCGCTCCCACGCCGTAATGGGATGCATCACACGCCAGTCTGATTGGCAGTGATGGGTTGTAATGAGCCAACACTTCCCTGGACGTGATCAAGCCTTTGCATTTATGGAAGGCACGTTTACAGTCTTCGCTCCATTTCCAAACTACTCCCGTTTGTAGCAGTGCGTTAAGAGGGTGCAGAACCGTCGACAAGTTTGGTAAAAATTTATGATAGTAATTTACTAATCCCAGGAACGACCTTAATTGTGAGACATTTTCAGGCGCTGGGGCCTTTACGACCGCTTCAATTTTTCAGGTGACTTATGCAACCCTTCTTCGTTAATGGCATGGCCACAATATGATATTTGTTTCTGGAAAAATTCGCACTTGGGGCGATTTGCTCGTAGGCCCCGTTCTCTCAGCCTCGTGAGCACCTGCTCCAAGTTGGCAAGGTGCTCGTTGTCATTTTCTCCTGTTACAAGGATGTCGCCTAGGTAGTATTGAGTCCCCGGAATGCCTTGCAGGACTTGCTCCATAGCTCTTTGCCAGATAGCCGGAGCTGATGCCACTCCGAAAACCAGTCGATTGTACTGGTACAGGCCTTTGTGTGTGTTTATCGTGAGATACTTTTTTAGAGGCCTCCTCAACCTCCATCTGTAGATATGCCTGTGCTATGTCAATTTTGGTGAAACGTTTCCCTCCGGATAGTGAGGCGAAAATATCTTCTATCCTCGGAAGAGGATACTGTACCGTGTGAAGAACCGGGTTTACAGTCACCTTGAAGTCCCCACAGATGCGAACTTTTCTCTGTTCTTCAGATTTATCATTATTCAACGTTTTCTTCATGACCGGGACGATGGGTGTTGCCCACTCGCTCCAATCTACCTTGGATAACACGCCTGCTTTTTCCAAATTCTCCAGCTCTGCCTCGACGGCTGGGCGAATTGCGTATGGCACCGGCCTTGCCTTAAAAAAACTTGGGAATTGCCGCATCTTCCACTTTTATTGAGGCGGTGGCGCCTTTCAGGGTTCCTAGTTCCTGTTGAAACACTTCTTTGGCGTTAGCCAAGATTTCTTTTAATCGTCCAGGTATGACGTCATCATCGTTTTTTTTCTTACTGGTCACCGTCAGTGCCTGAATGGAGTGCCAGTCTAAACGTATCTTTCTGATCCATTCACGTCTCAACAACGGTGGACCACCATCTTGCAGAACATATAAATACAACTTCTGTATTTCCTTGCCGTTGTATACAACAGGCACCCTTATTTTCCCTCTGGGGTATACTTTCTGCCCCGTATATGTTTTCAAGATAATGGATGTGTCTTTCAAAGGTATATGCGGAAATAGCCGCTCGTAATCCCGTCGACTCATGACGGTCAGAGCTGATCCTGTATCTAGCTCCATTTTGACTGGGGACCCCGCTATCGTGAGGGTAACCCAAATGGTCTGGTAATCTTCTTTGGCAATTACATAATGTAATTTGAGACAGCTTAGTCTCTTGTTTCCGGAGTCGCTATCGCTCTTCTGGTCTTCAGAGCTACTGTCCGTCATCATTTGTACCTTTCTGTACTTTTCCTTATTGACCTTTTTACTGTCAGCGGATTTCTTTCCAGATCTGCATACCCGTGCAATGTGCCCCATCTTTCCGCATTGCCTGCATGCTTTTTCCTTGAACTAGCAGTCCTCCTGGTCATGGGTGGATCTGCCGCAGCGATAACATCTCTCGAAACCCCGTGTCATTTCATGGGTGCCGAAGTCCTGTGGCTTTTGCTGTATCTCTGCAGCTCCTCTTGCTGCTGCTTCGTATGATACAGCCACACTGAAAGCCTCGTCCAGTGTCAAATCTTTCGCAGAAAGTAGTCTTTTCTGTGTTCCTTCGCTTAGGAGACCACAGGCGAATTTGTTTCGTAGAGAATCTGCCAGTCCTGCCCCGAATTGGCAATGCTTTGACAGCTTTCGTAATTCAGTGAGGTAATCAGCGTTACTTTCATTCTTGTGCTGATTCCTCCTGAAGAATTTGAATCGTTCCGCTATCAGCAGCGGTGTTGGGTTTAAGTGCTCCTGTAAGGTATCAACAATCTCCTTAAAATTCTTGTCCATCGGTTTGGCTGGAGTGATCAAGTTTCGTAACAGCCTGTATGTCCTTGCGCCCATCAGATTTAGAAGTACCGATGCCTTTTTATCATCCGCTACTTAATTCGCCTTGCAATATACCTCCACTCTTTCCACATATGTCATCCAATCTTCTATATCACTATCGAACGCAGTAATATTGCCAGTCTTCGGCATCTTGAAAATCTAAAATGGCGCTTCCCGTGCTTTTCCTCCGTCCCCGATGGATCAAAATGGCACCTCCCGCGCTTTTCTTCCTTCCCCGCCGAGTTAAGATGGCGCCTCCCGTGCTTTCCCGCCGCTGCCGCTGCTGCCAACGCTGTTCTCCGTGGTTCCCGTTGCGACCTGCAGCTTTTCGCGGTATTTCTACTTTTTTTTTTATATATCGCTTCAATAGTTTCTCCGTTACTTGGAGAACCGTTCCCGCCTTGGAGCGGACCCTCTGGGACTTTCCCCTCCCTCTGCTCGGTCTGAACGCCGACCTGCTTTGCAGCACCGGCCGCGCCCTGAGTGCTCCACCCTCTCTCTCTCTTTGCTTCTGCTTTCCGACTCGCTGCCCAGCCCCGTTGCAGAGCCACCCGATCAAGCTCTAGCCCGCCGCAGCCCAGGAAGGATCAGTGCACTACCTACCACCAGCCCGTTTAGCTGGTGAAACCACAGTTTTTTTTTTCTTGCTTCTGGCTTCGACCTTCGTCTGAGGAATCGATCTCCTTGAGGTGTGCCGAATTGCAGGTAAGTTCGTTTCTAACTCGTCGCCACTGTTAGATCCGTGTGTTAATGGAGACACGGAATGCAGGAGTTGATTTAACAAGTGTTTACTGAACAAAGTCTGGAGGTGAACTAACTACACAAGATGCTATACAGGCTTATATACCCGAGTGGTCACTACCGGTACTGCAGTATACAGGGGCCTCAAAAACACAGTTCCTCTTAAAGGTACATACACTACAGCCAGCACATGGCGAACCACTGTTGCCAGCATTCTCGCAAAGAAGAGAACAGCTGTCAGTGTGCCGAGGAACCTTGATGTGTGGATCCAGAGTGGTGATTCTACCCAAACTCAAGGATAGAGTGCTAAAGGAGCTTCACGAGGGGCATCTCTGTGGAGTGAAAATGAAGAACTTAGCCAGAGCGTTTGTGTGGTGGCCAGGTATCGATGGAGACATCGAAGAAATGACCAAGAGCTGCCTAGGATGCCAGAAGGTCCAAAACGCCCGACCACAAGCCCCTCTACATCCATGGGAGTGGCCCTCATCTCCATGGCAAAGGGTACATATCGACTTTGCTGGTCCATTTATGGACTCAATGTTCTTAATCGCAGTGGATGCACACTCCAAGTGGGGTTACGGGATTACGGGGATAGGGCTTGTGTGGGATGGCTATTGGTGTAGGGACCGGGTGCTAGGGTTTGGATGATCAGCCATGATCTCGTTGAATGGCGGAGCAGGCTCGAAGGGCCGAATGGCCTACTCCTGCTCTTATCTTCTATGTTTCTATGTTTCCGCCACCATGGAAAAAACCATCACAGTATTAAGGACCATATTCGCCAGGAATGGGCTCCCTGTACAGATCTGTTCTGATAATGGACCGCAATTTGTATCCGAAGAATTCAGGAAGTTCTTAAAAAACAATGGGGTTAAGCACTACACGTCCGCCCCATACCATCCCGCCACCAATAGATTGGCTGAAAGGTTTGTCCAGACCTTCAAGAAGGCCATAAAGGCCATGGGTAATGAAGACATAAATCTACAACATAAGGTAGATAACTTCTTGTTTGCGTACAGGAATGCAACACATGTGGTTACAAACCAAACCCCCGCCATGATGTTTTTCAATAGAAGCCTAAGATGCCGGCTGGATTTGGTCAAGCCAAACGTCAGAAGGGACGTAGAGAACCGACAATTTCAAAGCATGAATGAAAGGCCAACTAGAACCTTCCAGATAGGTCAACCAGTTTTGGCCCGGGACTACCGTACCGAGAAATGGCAGCCTGGAACTATTTGCACACGACTAGGACCGCTGATGTATACCGTGGACATTGGAGAAAGCATAATAAGGCGCCATGCTGACCAGATCATAGAGTCATCCAAAAAAGGACAACCTACACCACAACTCTATACGCCTAGTGATGAAGCAGAGATACCCATAGTATCTTCCTCTGATCCGGTGATACTGGAACCAGATGAACCCGACACTGGCATTGAAGCCAAATCGACCTTGCCAAAAGAACCTACTACACCACCGAGGCGTTATCCGGACCGAGTCAGGAAGCCTCCAGAGAGACTGAATTTGTAATTGATTAACTTCAGCAAATGTGTATATTATTGTTCTTGTAAAAATGTTACTTAATGATTACTTAAAATGTTATGTACTATTTATCTAAAAGGGGAGGAATTGTAGTGTATGTACCTTTAAGAGGAACTATGTTTTTGTAGCCCCTGTATACTGTAGTACCAGTAGTGACCACTCGGGTATATAAGCCTGTATAGCATCTTGTGTAGTTAGTTCACCTCCAGACTTTGTTCAGTAAACACTTGTTAAATCAACTCCTGCATTCCGTGTCTCCATTAACACACGGATCTAACAGTAGCAGGGAATGTTTCATTCATAAATTTGACAGGAAGAGCTGTCAAACCTATAAATACTATCAGCCCCAAAACATCACTAAAACTTCAAATACATTTTTTTTTAATCACATTTTTAAAATAACTATAACTTACATGAAATAACTATTTTTAACAATAATTTAAAATTTTGTAAAAATTAATTACATTTTCTAACAGGGCTAAAAATAAACTTACCCTTCTTTAAAGTATTTAAAAATAATAAACCTGTCAAAAAATGTTTTAATTTTAATTAATTCACCACTTACCTTGTTAAAAGCAGGCCTTGCGCCTGCTTTTTAAAAGTGTAACTGTTGGAGACTTACCCTCCTGGCGAAACCTGCAAAAAAAACGTAAGTTCGATGCACACGCGCTGCCTCTCCGGCGCACGCATTCCACCTGTCAACCCCTTCTTTCAAGGGAACGGAAGTTCCGGTTTCCCGCGCATGCACAGTGCATGCACGAAACCGGCACTTTTGTTGGGCCTACGCGTGAGTACCCCATGCATACTCACGCATGGGGACCCGAATTTCTGGGCCATGGCATAGCTTGTCTTGAAAAGAAGTTGCGGACTCCTGCTGTGTATATATGTTTCAAAAACAGTTCTGGTGTAATTATTAAAATGTTACTGTTCCAATAATTGTAGCTGATTTACCTGATAATCCATTGGACATTTCTTTCACAGATTCTGATTCAAGTATTAATTAATGAGGTATAAGTCATATTTCTGTTTTAAATATGATTTAATAGTGAAGTGTGTACCATCTACAAGATGCACTGCAGCGACTCGCCAAGGCTTCTTCGGTGGCACCTCCCAAACCCGCGACCTCTTCCACCTAGAAGGACAAGGGCAGCAGGTGCATGGGAACACCACCACCTCCAAGTTCCTCTCCAAGTCACACACCGTCCTGACTTGGAAATATATCGGCCGTTCCTTCATCGTCGCTGGGTCAAAATCCTGGAACTCCCTCCCTAACAGCACTGTGGGAGCACCTTCACCACACGGACTGCAGCGGTTCAAGAAGGCGGCTCACCACCACCTTCTCAAGGGCAATTAGGGATGGGCAATAAATGCCGGCCTTACCAGCGACACCCACATCCCATGAACGAATTTTAAAAAATTTAATACATTTATTTTTCCTTTGCTATGTAAATCAGCTATGACCATTCTTTGCAATTGAATACTTGTTCCTTTACCCTCTGGGTCTTGAATTCCTTAATATATGTAGACAGAAGTTAGTCGTTAATTCTGGTGTCACATATTATTAATCATGACTGTGACATTTTAAAGATCACCCATTGTTTAAAGTAAATAGGATGAAAAGTGTACTCCATTGTAGTGATGGATTTGGTTGTATGACTCACAGCAGATTGCTATTTATGCAAAAAATGATAGTCGACAATTGTCTATCCAATATAATAAGAGACATAACGAAAGACTTGCATTTATATAGCGCCTTTTTACGACCACCGGACGTCCCAAAGCGCTTTACAGCCAATGAAGTACTTTTTGAAGTGTAGTCACTGTTGTAATGTAGAAAACGCAGCAGCCAATTTGATGATAATGACCAGATAATCTGTTTTAGTGATGTTGATTGAGGGATAAATATTGGCCAGGACACTGGGGAGAACTCCCCTGCTCTTTGAAATAGTGCCATGGGATCTTTTACGTCCACTTGAGAGAGCAGACGAGGCCTCGGTTTAACATCTCATCAGAAAGATGGCACCTCGGACAGTGCAGCACTCCCTCAGCACTGCACTGGAGTGTTAGCCTAGATTTCTGTGCTCAAGTCTCATGGAGTGGGATTTGAACCCACAACCTTCTGACTCAGAGGTGAGAGTGTTGCCCACTGAGCCAGACACTAGTGGGGGTGAAATTGGTCCTCATCGTACTGGGCATGGGGGGGCGGGGACCAATTTCCGGGAGTGATCTTGCGCACCCAATCTCACCAGTGACTTCCATGTGTCCAGGGTGCCCGCCTAAAACAGGCCCCCTGAACATACTGATCAGGATCCTGACCCCTGTTCTGGGACCCCACTCCCAAATTCGGCATAAATTGGGCTCCACTCACAATTTCTGGGTCTACAGCGGGACGCCATTGACAAAAAAAATGAGTTATTTATTAAATTTATGGTTTATGTGGATCCAGGAGACACGGTAGTGCTCATCCTGGCTCCACAATGGTACTGCGGGCCCAGGCTGACTCCCCCCACTCCAACACCCCTCAACACCTCTGGTTCCTCTTCCATCCACCCCAGGACCTATTCGCGGGCTGGCTCAGAGTCCAATCCACCCGAGGCCCCGACCGGCGAGCCGCACAGGATGCCCGATTGGCGTCCGCAGCGCGCCGGTTTTAAGCAGGCCCCTCGAGCCTGCTCCGCCACACGGCCCCTCGAGCCTGCTCCGCCACACGGCCCCTCGAGCCTGCTCCGCCATTCAATAAGATCATGGCTGATCATCGACCTCAACTCCACTTTCCCGCCCGATCTCCATATCCCTTGATTCCCCTCGAGTCCAAAAATCTATCGATCTCAGCCTTGAATATACTCAACAACTCAACCTGCACAGCCCTCTGGGGCAGAGACTACCAAAGATTCACAACCCTCCGAGTGAAGAAATTCCTCCTCATCTCAGTCTTAAATGGCCGCCCCCTTATCCTGAGACTGTGACCCCTGGTTCTGGGGGGAAGAGATTACAGGAGCACTTCAAGGTCGCCCCCCCCTTTTCAGTCGGCAAAAAGTTCACATAAACTTGCAAAATGTCACTTTCTAAGACTTGGGGGTCGATTTTCATTGACCCGTGGAGTCGGGATTGGAGGCGTGTGGGGGTGTTAAAGTTCCGAATTCAGGGGTCCCGACACCATCCTGCCCCCAACCCGCCTCCATGTAAGTTTCAAAGGAGGCGGGAACCCGCCCCGCACTGGGACCCGCCTACCCGAGGCGGAAAGGGGATTAGTGCCAATTAACTGCCTGTTAACAGGTAGTTAACAGGCAGTTTTTAGCCTAATCCCTATTTTAAAGCTTGAAGTGTGGGATTCCCGACGGCTCCAAACCACGCCAAGTTAGAGGAGTCGGGCCGTCAGGTTGAAGGACTTGGAGGGGTCAAGATGTCGGTGTTCAGGTGAGTGATGGGTGCATGAGTGCAAAGGTAAGTGTGTTTGGTGTGTCTAAAGTGTGTAAAGAAGTTTAAATTACCTGTACTTACCTTTACAGTCTTCCTTCCTCTAGGTTTCGGGAGTCCATCATCTAACCGGCACAGAAAGCAAAATGGCTGCGAACTGTCAAAAGTGACAGCCTGCAGCTTTCTGTGCCGGTGAGATTTCTAACTGAGTCTGTGTAGAAGGACTCAGGTTAGAAGTAAAACTGCAAGTGTTTGACAGCTTCAAACAGCTGTGAAACACTGATATTTCATCTGTCAAAACCGCTTGACAGATGAAATGTCAATCTGTGACGTCACCTGTTGCCGGGTGGCCTTTAATTGGCCTGCACAAGGTCAATCAAGTTAAAATCGCGTGGATTGGCCGCATCTCGATGGAGGCGGGACTACAACCCCGAAAGTTGTAGTCCCGCCTCCTTCCCGACTTCTGAATGAAAATCACCCCCTTGAATTCAACTTTATTTTTAAAGAGTTTCCCCTTTTTGCTTCACATGTAAACCGAGTGCTCAAAGTTTCTGACTGCCATAAACAAGGCAAGTGTTTCAGTGAGAGGGAAGGAAAGCAAGATGGAAAATATTGAAGCAGCTACCGAGAAGAATGCTTATTGAGATGATTAACGCTGCAAATCTTCATGGATTGACAGTTCACGAACTTCTTTTATCATGGCATCGATGGTTAGTTTTTCCAGTGGTACAACCTTCTTTAAATTAGTGTTGGAGGCAAATTTGGACAACTGTAGTTTTCCTTTTTTTTGTGAGAAGTTTACAAGTCCTGCTATGCCAGGCTGACTGTTTTGGTAGCCATTAAGCAGAATTTACACTGGGTGTGGCCCAAATGTGGGAGAAGCACAACGTGAAGTTCCTTGGGGTAGATCTGGACTTTAAATTCAACGGGAGAGATGTGATACGGGCTGCTGACTCGCTATCGCCCGTTTTACACTATCGTACAAAATTCAAGAGGTGACCACTTGCGTTCACACTGATGAGCCAATGTGGTCTCCCCTCTGCTCCCTCCTCTTCCCCCATCACCTGCCTCTACTACCCAACAATTAGCAAGAGTCTTTGCTGTTCTCTGGTTGGACTGTTAGACTGTACATCAGTGGAATGTTGGACATTAGGCACCGTTCAACAGTAAAGCACGGCAATATATGTTACTGTTTCTTTTTTTTTTAATGCATTCATTGTCGCAAACTTGGTTCAGCCAATTGCATGCAGCCATACTAATGGTTATCAGGTCACGACGGATGTGGTGGAAGCGGAGACATTAGAAATTGGGTTGGGGCGCCAAAGTGGCGCCAAAGTCGCCTGAGCGCAGGATTTAGCGCAGCGTTCGAGGCTTTAGCGATCGTCAGATATTCAGTTTCATTGCCCCTAGAGGGACACGGGGCGAGGCTCGAGGCGCTCCGCGTCCCTCTTAGGGCGCTGAAACTGAATATCGCAGTGCAACCTGCCGCAGCGCCACACGCTGCGGCACGGCACGCTGCGGTACTGCAGGCCTTCCTCCCATTGTTAAGGGGGAGGGGACTGCAACAGCGCAATCCCCGATCGCGAGTGCCGGCAAACGAGCCCAGCACCAAGGAGAAGTGCCGGGCTCTCGGGAAACAGCCGGCAATGCTGCGGGGGGGGGGGGGGGGGGTGGCTCAGGAGGCCGGGACGGAGGTGCTGGCAGGCGGCCGCCCGCACCTCCACCTTAACTTGCGGCGCTGCCGGCACAGCAAGGCCCCGTGAACCAGGTGCGGGTAGCGAACGGCGCAACTGCGGCGTTCGCTACCAAATATCGCGAACGGGGTGCTAATAGGGCGCTGCGCACACCGATGACGTCATCGGTGGCGGCGCAGCGCAACAGGCTAACACCACCATTATCGCCCCAACTCAATATCGTGGGTGGCGCAGCCAGTGGCACTAAAGCCACTGACTGCCTCTTTAGGCGCTAACAGGTGGCGCTACTCACCCAATTTCTCCCCCTCAATGTTTTCAAGGGGAGACTGGATAGGCACTTGATGGAAATAAACTTGCAGGGCTACGGGGATAGAGCGGGGGAATGGGACTGACTCGATTGCTCTGCAGAGAGCTGGCATGGACTCGTTGGTCTGAATGGCCTCCTTCTGTGCCGTTATTACTTTGTGGCCGGAATTTTGCCAGCGCTCAGGGGGCGAGTTTAGAGGACGGGACATCCGGCAAAATCACAAAGATTGACAGCGGGTCGGAAACCCGCTGTCAACCCGCCTCCAATCAATCTTCCCAAGCGTCGGGTCCCCGATTTGCGCAAGGACCCAACACCTAATGGCGGGAAGAGGATTATAGCCACTTAACTGCTTGTAAACAGGTTGTTAACAGGCAGTTAACAAGCTTTTTGCAATTTTGACAGTTCTACTGCGGGCTTCCCGATGTCCGAACACCACGCCAGGTAAGTGTGGCATGCTCTGGGTCTACTGTAATGTTTCTGCATTGATGACAGCTGCAGAAGTGGTGTGAAGGATCCAATGGTGCACTGGTGAGTTTCAGAGGTAAGAAAATGTTGGGAAATTCATTTTTAATGCAGTTACACTATTCTGTAGGTAACAAGTTTTGAAGTGTTTGTGTAGTTCCACCTCATTGGGAGAACCTCGCTCACCAGTGACAGATCGCTTCTGTAACCTCACCTGCAGCTGCCATCTGTTCTAGCCTAAGGAGGGAGTCACTGGAGAGCCTGGGTGCAAGAACTCACCTGTGAACAGTCATTGTCAGTGTTTGCAGCACCTCAATGCTGTCAAACACTGAGAAATCAACTGTCAAAAAAAAATGTGTGTGGCCCCTTTAAGAAAACCGGCAGATGATGCGTCATCAACTGACGTCATCTGACACCGGCTTCCTCTTAATTGGCCGGCAAGCCCGCAGGGTGGGCTTCACAAGGCCAATTGACACAAAATAACGTCTGTGCATCTGATGTCCTTGGGGGCGGGTCTGGAACCCGGAAGGCAGCTGTCCCGCACCCAAGCAGCCTCGAACCGAAAAATCGCGGCCTATAACTCTTTGGGGTCGATTTTCGTGGAGCCGTCAGGTGGGGTTTCAGGCGTGTGGGGGGGGGGAAATCCCAAATTCGGGGGTCCTGACACCATCCCACCCAAAACCCCGCTCCACGCAAGTTTCAGAGGCGGCGGGTACCCGCCCTGCACTGGGACCCGCCGACCCCAGGCGGGAAGGGATTAGTGCCAATTAACTGCCTGTTAACATGTAGTTAACAGGCAGTTTTTAGCCTAATCCCTATTTTGAGGGGTGTCGTGTGGGATTCCCGACGGCTCCAAACCACGCCAGGTTAGAGCAGGCGGGCCGTCGGGTTGAAGGAGTTGGAGGGGTCGCGATGTCGGTGTTCAGGTGAGTGGTGGGTGCGTGAGTGCAAAGGTAAGTGTGTTTGGTGTGTCTAAAGTGCCTAAAGAAGTTTAAATTACCTGCACTTACCTTAACAGCCTTTCTTCTTGTAGGCGTCGGGAGCCCATCACTCAGCCGGCACTGAAAGCTGAATGGCTGCGATCTGTCAAAAGTGACAGCCTTCAGCTTTGAGTGCTGCTGAGAGTTCTAACTGAGTCTGTGTAGAAGGACTCAGGTTAGAAGTCAGACTGTCAGTGTTTGACAGCTTCAAACAGCTGTGAAACACTGATATTTCATCTGTCAAGAACTCTTGACAGATGAAATTGCAGTCTGTGATGTCACCTGTTGCCGGGTGGCCCTTAATTGGCCTGCTGAGCCCACTGGGCGGGTTCAACAAGGTCAGTCAAGGGAAAATCGCGCGGATTGGCTTCGATGTAGGCGGGTCTAAAACCCGAAAGTTGTAGTCCCGTCTTCTTCAACAGCTTCAGGAAAATCGACTCTATGACTCTTTGTGAATGCGGAAAAGCAGCTATTTACATTCCTGCGTACTATGTTTGAAAGTCTGCTATTTGTCATAGACACCCTGATTGACCAAGTTGTCTACAGCTTGTGCCACTGCTGCCCTCCCATGGTTATGTACACGTCATGGTTTCCTTGTTAAGACTTGACCAAGTGGTAGCTCGTTGGCTAATTGAATTCCATTGCTGAGAGAGAGTGTACATAAAATGCCTCAATACTGTAGATTTTTAAAAATTCTAACTGGGAAATAAAGCCAGCAGTGCTACATGTTTACCGATTTCTTTTTCACAAGAAAATATTCTTGGCTATTGCAATGTGTTAGCGCTTGAACTCAACGGGTATGAGAGCAACAGCCTTGTCTTTCTTTGCCTGGTGGGGAAAATGGAGGATTCCTGATGCAAAGAGGATAAAGGGCTTCCCTCTACACCACCCACATCACTTAACAGATCCTTAGCCATGTGGCTACTGGGCAGGTACCACCTCGGCACGTGGTGGATCAGACCTTTCATACATTCTCGGGCTGGGCCCGAGAGGGTTTGTGTATTGATGCCAACAATGTTTACATCACAGTGCCGTGATTAACATTTTGCCAACCAAAACCCAACTCAATAATCCCACAACTTATTTTTCAATAAGCTCCCTTGCCGATGCCTCCATCCTCCTCCTTGGCCCCTGAGCTTCATTTTAATGTTTCTCAAGAAATATTAACTAGTGGCAATTAATGGGCCATATATTCCGATCCTTACGGGTGTGTACGGGCTGTGTACACACCCGTAGGGACATCGGAAATGCCGGTTTCAGGTATGCCATGCGCATGCGCTGAAAACCGGTATTTCCGATCTGTAAGAATCCTCTCGACAGACCGGACACCTGCCCTGGAGAAGGGCCTCTGCGGGGGCAGAGTTCCGCTTTCTGGAAAACCTCCGCCCGCAGAAAACCCTTAAAAATCTTCGCCTGGTAAAAGCCTGTGTAAGGCCTGCTTTTACCAGCATAAGAGTTGAAATAAAGTTTTAAAAAAACATTTTCACTCATTTATCATTTAAAAATACTTTTAGAAAAGGTAAGTTTATTTTTAGCCCCCTAAAAAACTTTAATTATTTTCTTCAAAAAATTAAATTTTTGTTTAATATATTTAATTTATTGTAATTTCAACTCATTTTAAAAATGTGATTTAAAAAAAAAATTATTTAATGTTTTACAGTGTTTTTGGGGTGATCTCCATTCATATATTTGACCGGTCTATCTGTCAAGTGTATGAAGGGAGATTCCCTTCTCCTATTGGCTGCCCTTGGCCCACGTGATCCCAGGGATGCTTGCGAACTGCCTGCGCCTCTGGGATACCTGGGCCCTGCGCATTTCAAGTTTGGAGAGGCCCAGGAGCGGAAGTGTACGCACCTCGGGAGCCCTCAGGTAAGTGCGTAGATTTTTCCCAGACCAGAGGCCTCCGCACGCAGGTAGCTTCCGATCGGAAAATACAGGCCAATATTTCTCAGGGAATGTTGAAACTTTGGGGTCGATTTTCCTGGAGCCGTCAGGCGGGGTTTCAGGCATGTGGGGGGGGGGAAATCCTGAATTCGGGGGTCCCGACACCATCCCACCCAAAACCCCGCTCCACGCAAGTTTCAGAGGAGGCCGGTACCCGCCCCGCACTGGGACCCACCGATCCGAGGCGGGAAGGGATTCATGCCAATTAACTGCCTGTTAACAGGTAGTTAACAGGCAATTTTTAGCCTAATCCCTATTTTGAGGGCTGTCATGTGGGATTCCCGACGGCTCCAAACCACACCAGGTTAGAGCAGGTGGGCCATCAGGTTGAGGGACTTGGAGGGGTCGCAATGTCGGTGTTCAGGTGAGTGATGGGTGCATGAGTGCAAAGGTAAGTGTGTTTGGTGTGTCTAAAGAAGTTTAAATTACCTGTACTTACCTTAACAGCCTTTCTTCCTGTAGGCATCGGGAGCCATCACTCAGCCGGCACTTAAAGCTGAATGGCTGCGATCTGTCAAAAGTGACAGCCTTCAGCTTTGAGTGCTGCTGAGAGTTCTAACTGAGTCTGTGTAGAAGGACTCAGGTTAGAACTCAGACTGTCAGTGTTTAACAGCTTCAAACTGCTGTGAAACACTGATATTTCATCTGTCAACACCTCTTGACAGATGAAATTTCAGTCTGTGACGTCACCTGTTGCCGGGTGGCCCTTAATTGGCCTGCTGAGCCCGCTGGGTGGGCTCAACAAGGTCAATCAAGGGGAAATCGCGCGGATTGGCCGGACGTCAATTTAGGCAGGTCTAAAACCTGAAAGTTGTAGTCCCGCCTCCTTCCCGACAGCTTCAGGAAAATCTACCCCTTTCTGTTTGAATAGCAAAGCAACCTGCCTGCCTGGACGAATAACCCAGAGAGCCCGAGTCCAAATCCCACCGTGGCAGCTTGGGAATCTTGAATTCAGCTTCAGAAATCTGGAAATAAAAAAAAAGTGACCACAAAGTTGCTGCATTTTCTTAAAAAACCCATCTGGTTCACTAATGGGAACTTTAGGGAAGGAAACCTGCAGACCTTGCCTGGTCTGGGCCTACGTGTGACTCCAGTCCCACACCAACGTGGATGACTCTTAACTACCCTCTGAATTGGCCCAGCAAGCCCCTCAGTTGTAACAAACAAGGCAGTGAGGGAGGGGCAATAATTGCCACCCTTGCCAGCGATGCCCACATCATTCAGAATGAATAATCCAAAAAATTACCACTGTGAACCCCCTCCCTTCTCATAGAATCCTACAGCACCGAAGGAGGCCATTCGGCCCATCGTGCCTGTGCCGGCTCTCTGAACGAGCTCTCCAATTAGTCCCACTCCCCCCCCCCGCCCCCCTGCTCTTTCCCCGTAGCCCTACAGATTTTTCCTTTGTAATGATTCTCTAATCATGTTTTTTTTTTGCCGTGAGCTTTCACAGTTTCTGGCCGGTTGCAGTTCCTCCCTCTACTCATCCTGCCTCTAGAGGAATGCTGAGCCTTTATTCCCTTTTTAGGATTAATTTACTCCAGCTGGAGTTCAAGCTACAGTTTCCGCTGACTGAAAAAAATTGAATTGGCCCAAACTTGCTGCGTAAGAGAATCCCACTTTTCCAAAACAACAGGCAGCTGTTGTAGAAATAATTGGGTGGCGCCTTTGATCGCCGCACTCGGTGAAGTAAATTTTTATAATCCAACCTTGGGTTTGTGGACAAAACGTTTCCAAAGTTGCGATTCATAAAACGTAATGCACCCCTCCCCCCCCACGCCCCCTGAACCATTTGTCTTTTTTTTGCATTGTTAAACTGCTTTCTTCAAAATCACCAGCAGGTGGTGGTGCCATATAACACGGCAAAACAACACACCTGGACCCGGCCTGTCTGAATTTTTTTATATCAATTTGTCCGTCTTTATTTCAGGTTTGCCTTTGCCCCGTGTGAGAGCCCCAACCTTTGTTTTGCTCTCGCTAACATCATTAAAAAGTTAGAATGTTAGCAGCTTACTCACAGAAACATAGAAAAATAAGAGCATAGAAACACAGAAACACAGAAGATAGGAGCAGGAGTCAGCCATTCGGCCCCTCCAGCCTGCTCCGCCATTTAATGAGATCATGGCTGATCATCCAAACTCAGTATCCTGTCCCTGCCTTCTCCCCATATCCCTTGATCCCTTTAGCCTTAAGAAATATATCTAACTCCTTCTTGAATATATTCAATAAGTTGGCCTCAACTGCCTTCTGTGGCAGAGAATTCCACAGGTTCACCACTCTCTGGGTGAAGTAATTCCTCCTCATCTCTGTCCTAAATGGCTTACCCCTTATCCTTAGACTGTGACCCCTGGTTCTGGACAGGAGTCAGCCATTCGGCCCTTCGAGCCTGCTCCGCCATTCAATATGATCATGGCTGATCCTCTATCTCAATACCACATTCCCGCTCTCTCCCCATACCCCTTGATGCCTTTTGTGTCTAGAAATCTATTTCCTTCTTAAATATATTCAGTGACTTGGCCTCCACAGCCTTCTGTGGTAGAGAATTCCACAGGTTCACCACCCTCTGAGTGAAGAAATTTCTCCTCATCTCAGTCCTAAATGTCCTACCCCGTATCCTGAGACTGTGACCCCTTGTTCTAGACTCCCCAGCCAGGGGAAACATCCTCCCTTCCTTTTGATTGGCTGCTGAAACAGCGGGCTCGATTTAGTCAATGGGGAATTTTGGAGGCGGGACTCCCACTTTTTGGGTTGTAGTCCCGCCTCCATCGACTTGTGGCCAACCCACGCTACTTTCCCTTGATTGACCTTATTAAGCCCGCCCAGCAGGCTCAGCAGGCCAATTAAGGGACACCTGGTTACTGGTGACGTCAGCGATTGACATTTCATCTGTCACGAGCTTTTGACAGATGAAAAATCAGCGTTTGACAGCTCTGTGAAGCTGTCAAACACTGACAATCTGTCTTCTAACTTGAGTCCTTCTACTCAGACTCAGTTAGAGATCGCTCCAGACCAGAAAGCAGAGGCTGCAGCTTTTGACAGTTCAGCGGCCATTCTGCTTTCTGTGCCGGTGAGCTGAGGGACTCCCGAGAACTGAAGGAAGGAAGCCTGCAGGAGAAAGTAAAGCTAAGTAAAACTTATTAAAACACTTTACACACACCTCACACACTTACCTCTGCACACATGCACTCATCACTCGCCTGCACACCGGACATCTCGACCCCTCCAACCCCTGCAGACCGACGGTCCGCCTCGCTAACTTGGCGTGGTTTGGAGCCGTCGGGAAGCCCACACTTCAGGGCTAAAAATAGGGATTAGGCAAAAAGCTGCCTGTTAACTACCTGTTAACAGGCAGTTAATTGGCACTAATCCCCTTCCCGCCTCGGGGAGGCGGCTCCCAGCACAGGTCGGGTACCCGCCTCCTGGGACATTGGCACGGAGGCGGGTTGGGGGCGGGATGGGTTCCTGCCCCCCCGATTCTGCAATTTTCCCACCACTCCCGCCTCCAAACCCACCTCCTCGGGGCTTGGAAAATTGAGCCCAGCCTGTTGAGGTCGCAGCAGCTCGCGCTAGGGGATCCCCACTAACTTCCGTCGATTTCAACGACGCGTCGGAAAACCCGGAATTCTCGACGCAGAGATGGCGAGATCTTCCTGCCTAGCTTGCTTCGGGGGCCATGGCCGCAAATTCCAGGCCCATGTTTTATTCTAGTGAATCACACACGGCAAAGGTCATTCCGCAAGAACCTACAGTCTCCTTGTCAAAGGATCCAGCCATTATTTCATCACCTTCCTTCCGCTTATTTACCATTATTGGCCTGAAACACTTCCTTACATCAGTCCTAAACTTCACAGAGCTGAGTCTAGGTACTTTCGAAAAGGGCAGACACTGGGGAGATTCGATCGAGATTTATAAAATGATGAAGGGACTAGATTGTGTTCACGTGGACCAATTATTTCCACTGGATAGGTTAGGGAGGACCAGGGGTCAGGCTGACAAGTTGTGTCAGGGCAGGACTAGGTTGGATATTAGTCGGCTTCCTTTTCCCAAGGAAGAGTGGACCTGTGGAGCAGGCTGTCGGTTCATGCGGTGAATGAAATGAATGAAAAAACTGAATTCCTTCAAGAGAGAGCTGGACCTATTTCCATCTGGGGCGGATTTCACCTCGTACAAGAGGCAGGCACCCTATTATATCAATCAGGGTCAATGATGTCTCCTGTTCTACTTTTGATCACTAGATTTCTTTCGTCCCCTAATTGGCTTGGGTGTTTAACCTGGATTTTCGCCTTTCCCGGTAGATTGCATGGCTCCGAGAGGGTGGGGCATATCGCAGTGCGTGGGGCAACACAGCTACATGCAACATATTGCAGTGCGTGGGGCAACACAGCTACATGCAACATATCGCAGTGCGTGGGGCAACACAGCTACATGCAACATATCGCAGTGCGTGGGGCAACACAGCTACATGCAACATATCGCAGTGCGTGGGGCAACGCAGCTACATGCAACATATCGCAGTGCGTGGGGCAACGCAGCTACATGCAACATATCGCAGTGCGTGGGGCAACACAGCTACATGCAACATATCGCAGTGCGTGGGGCAACACAGCTACATGCAACATATCGCAGTGCGTGGGGCAACACAGCTACATGCAACATATCGCAGTGCGTGGGGCAATGCAGCTACATGCAACAGGCCAGGGAGTCTTTTCCTATCTTGTCATTTTCGTATGTTTGTGTTTGCCTTTTGCCTGTTTGGGCTGTACCCCATTGTGCTACTGTCACTCTCACTCAGACGTCTTGCCAGACACCTGCTGTGGCCTGAGAGTGGGGAGTGGCCAGAAGGCAGGGGCTGGTCTCTCTCTTTTGGTTGCGGTTGTTGCGTCGAGACACTGACTTTAGATGAGCGCAATTCACACTTCATCTAGAGCCATCCTTTGTTCCTTAACCTGTCCCATTACCACCTCCTCTCGCCTTGAATATCTCTTAATGTCTCTCAATGTCTCTTAATCTCTCCTGCTTTCTATCCTATCACTGACCTTCCCTTTTGTTCTTTCATCCCCTCCCCCTTTTCCCAGCCCCTAAACTTGCTTTCCATTTCCTGCTTTTTTCCAGTTCTGACGAAAGGTCTTCGACCTGAAACGTTAACTCTGTTTCTCTCTCCATGGATGCTGCCGGACCTGCTGAGTTTTTCCAGCATTTTCTGTTGTTATTTCGGATTTCCAGCATCCGCCGTATTTTGCTATTGTCTCTGTGACACTTGTTCAATCGCCTGTGCTGGTGCTCACTGTCTGGCCTCACATGATGGGTGGCCACTTGGCTGAGGTACAGGGGGGACTACTAGCCCATTGAAATTTACCCCATCAGAAGACATGAGAGAATGTTCAACTGAATGGCTCAGTTTAAAACCAGTGGTGAATTTAACACGTGAAAGTGTGAAGGCAGGTAATTGGAAATACCATCCACGTAACCTTAATACCGTAGCTGAATACAAAATGACCCCAGTGATGATATAATGGTAGGGGATTCGATAGCTAGGGGAGCAGACGGGTGTTTCTGCGGCCACAGTCTTTGTTCCAGGATGGTATATTGCCACCCTGGTACCAGGGTCGAGGAAGTCACCGAATGGCTGCAGAACATTCTGAGCAGGGAGGGTGAACAGCCAGAGGTCATGGTCCATATCGGTACCAACGACATAGGTAGAAAGAGAGATGAGGTCCTGCAGGCAGAGTTTAGGGAGCTAGGAAAGAGATTAAAAAGCAGGACCTCAAATGTAGTGATCTTCAGATTGCTCCCGGTGCCACGTGCTAGTGAGTATAGAAATAGGAGGATAGAACAGATGAATGCGTGGCTGGAGAGGTGGTGCAGGAGGGAGAGCTTTAGATTCCTGGAGCATTGGGGCCGGTTCTGGGGGAGGTGGGACCTGTACAGGCCGGACGGGTTGCACCTCAACAGGGCCGGCACCAATATCCTCGCGGGGAGGTTTGCGAGTGCTGTGGGGGAGGGTTTAAACTAAGTTGGCAGGGGGATAGGCACCAGGATGTAGCCCAAATCCCTGTTTTTTTTTTCCTTCCTTTGCTGAGTTTTCAGATTGGGTAGCCTGCAACTCAAATCTTTTTCCCTCTATATCTCCCACTCTCCTACTCTTTACGCTTCACCTCCAGTTTCTTAATCCACTTGTTACATTCAGTGTGATCCCCTCGGGCACTCCGCTCCTCTAGAGCCTGTTTCTGGGTGACCCTAAACGCAACCTTCAGGTCCTCGTTGATCTTCTCTGCCTGCTCTGCCCGATGTCTCTGTTTGGATAATTCTTTTGACAAGGCATCGCACTGATCCTGATTATTTATACACTGGCTCTCGAGGTATTGTTCTTTATTACAGCACCTTCCTCCTGTTCCAACTTTTCCTCGAGCCTGTTTCTACGTTCCCTTTCTTCCTCTGTTTCTTTCCTTAACTTGATCTTTACCCTTTCATCAGATTTAACCTGCCTCTGATAGGCCAATAGCCAAATGGATTTCCTTACCCTTGTGTCCACTGTTCAGCCTCCAATACCAGATCATCACCGTCTTTAATAATCCATACCCAGCCCTCTCGAAGGGGCAACTCCCCAGTCACATACTTAGTGACCAACTCATCCGTTGTCTTTGCCATTGTCTGCTCTGAACGGGTCCCTGTTTGGGCGCCAAAAATCTGCAAGATGCGCAGAAATCGCCCCTCGCCCCGTCCAACAGTTTCCAAAGTTCAGACCCGTCGAACAGACAACACAAAACCCAATCTGTTGTTTTTGGATTGGAGGAAGGTGTACAGTGGTGTTCCCCAGGGGTCGGTACTAGGATCACTGCTTTTCTTGATATATATTAATGACTTAGACTTGGGTGTACAGAGCACAGTTTTAAAATTTGCAGATGACACAAAACTTGGAAGTATAGTGAACAGTGAGGAGGATAGTGATAGACTTCAGGAAGACATAGACAGGCTGGTGGAATGGGCGGACATGCGGCAGATGAAGTTTAACGCAGAAAAGTGCGAAGTGAGAGATTTTGGTAGGAAGAATGAGGAGAGACAATATAAACTAAAGGGTACAATCCTAAAGGGGGAGCAGGAACAGAGAGACCTGGGGGTATGTGTGAACAAATCATTGAAGGTGGCAGGGCAGATTGTGAAAACGGTTAAAAAAAGTATACGGGATCCTGAGCTTCATAAATAGAGGCACAGGGCAGGATTTTCATTGGGCCGTGGAGGCGGGATTGGAAGCGTGTGGGGGGTTAAAATCTCGAAATCGGGGGGCACGAACCCATCCTGCCCCCAACCCGCCTCCATGGCAGTTTCAAAGGAGGCGGGTACCCGACCTGTGCTGGGAGCCGCCTCCCCGAGGCGGGAAGGGGATTAGTGCCAATTAACTCCCTGTTAACAGGTAGCTAACAGGCAATTTTTAGCCTAATCCCTATTTTTATCGCTGAAGTGTGGGATTCCCGACGACTCCAAACCACGCCAAGTTAGCGAGGCGGGCTGTCGGGCTGAAGGACTTGGAGGGGTCGAGATGTCCGGTGTTCAGGTGAGTGATGGGTGCATGAGTGCAGAGGTAAGTGTGTTTGGTGTGTGTAAAGTGTTTAAAGAAGTTTTACTTACAGTTACTTACCTTTACAGCCTTCCTTCCTTCAGGTCTCGGGAGTCCCTCATCTCACCGGCACAGAAAGCAGAATGTCCGTGAGCTGTCAAAAGTTGCAGCATTCAGCTTTCTGTTCTGGAAAGATCTCTAAATCAGCCTGAGAGGAAGGAATTAACTTGGAGTACAGATTGTCAGTGTTTGACAGCTTCAAAGAGCTGTCAAACACTGATATTTCATCTGTCAAAAGCTTTTGACAGATGAAATGTCAATCTGTGATGTCACCTGTTGCCGGGTGGCCCTTAATTGGCCTGCTGAGCCCGCTGGGCAGGCTCAACAAGGTCAATCAAGTGAAAATCACGTGGGTTGTCCACAACTCGATGGAGGCGGGACTACAACCCCGAAAGTTGTAGTCCCGCCTCCTACACGCCTCCTCAATGAAAATCCAGCCCATAGAGTACAAAAACAAAGACGTTATGATGAACCTGTATAAAACACTGGTTTGGCCTCAACTGGAGTATTGTGTCCAATTCTGGGCACTTCAATTTAGGAAGGATGTGAAGGCCTTAGAGAGGGTGCAGAAAAGATTTACGAGAATGATTCCAGGGATGAGGGACTTCAGTTACGTGGATAGACTGGAGAAGCTGGGGTTGTTCTCCTTACAGCAGAGACGGTTGAGAGGAGATTTGATAGAGGTGTTCAAAATCACACAGGATCTAGACAGAATAGAGAGAGAGAGACTGTTCCCATTGGCAGAAGGGTCAAGAACCAGAGGACACAGAATTAAGGTAATTGGCAGAAGAACCAAAGGCGACATGAGGAAAAACTTTTTTACGCAGCGAGTGGTCAGGATCTGGAATGCACTGCCTGAAAGGGCGGTGGAGGCAAATCCAATTGTGGTTTTCAAAAAGGAATTGGATAAGTACCTGAGGGGAAAAACTTTGCAGGGCTACGGGGAAAGGGCCGGGGGAGTGGGACTAGCTGAAGTGCTCTTGCAGAGAGCCGGCACGGGCTCGACGGGCTGAATGGCCTCCTTCCGTGCAGTAACCATTCTATGATTCTAAGTCATTCTTTTTGTTCTGTTTTTAAACTAGCAGCATCCACCATTATTAAATTTCAATCCCTACTTGTGCTACAGGAAACTTTCGATTAACCGGCCCCTAAATAACCGGAACACTCTATCCACCGGCAAAATTCAGGAGTCGGTTCCGGTAACTTTTATTACTTTTTTTACTCCATTTGTTGCTGTGCAAGGGTGTAGCTGAAGCTGTTGCTAAGCTACAGAGACGCTTGCAACTTGTGCCCATTGTTTTGAAGCTAAGCAACAGGGTTTGTTGCTTTATACGGAGCTCTGTATCTTTTACTATAGCGTTCGGTTATCCAGAATTGTTGATGAACCGGCACCACGTTGGTCCCGTCCGTGCCGGATACCAGAAAGTTTCCTGTAGTAAGTTGAGCTGAAGCACTTGGGGGACGGGATTATTTGGTTCACCTTCCTACTTGGCCCCGACTTCTCGGCAATTGTGACACACCGCCTTCCCACCGACTCCTGGATTTCCCCGTCAGCCTTAGAAGGAGCAGAACCTCAGCCTGCCCTTTACAGGGCCAATGGAGGCAGGGGTTAGGAGCAGGGACTCCCTAACCTGGGGGTTCACAAAGAATGCTCAGTTGGTGGGGGGGGGGGGGAGGGTGGGGGCATCGGGCCTGATCTCTGCTAAATCTTCTCTTCTTAGGCAGTCCCTCGGAACCGAGGATGACTTGCTTCCACATTAAAAATGAGTTCTCAGGTGACTGATGAGTCCAATGCGGGACCTACAGTCTCTGTCACAGGTGGGGCAGACGGTGGTTGAAGGGGCGGGTGGGTGGGGTGCTTGGGTTGACATGCGCTCCTTCCGCTGTTTGCACTTGGCTTCCGCTTGCTCCCGGCGAAGAGACTCGAGGTGTTTGGCGCCTTCCCGGATGCTTCTCCTCCACTTTGTGCGGTCTTGGGCCAGGGATTCCCAGGTGTCGGTGGGGATGTTGCACTTTTTCAAGGAGGCTTTGAGGGTGTCCTTGAAGCATTTCCTCTGCCCACCTGGGGCTCTCTTGCCGTGCCGGAGCTCCGAGTAGAGCGCTTGCTTTGGGAGTCTCGTATCGGGCATGCGGACGATGTGGCCCGTCCATCGGAGCTGATCGAGCGTGGTCAAAGCTTCGATGCTGGGGATGTTGGCCTGAGCGAGAACACTGACGTTGTTGTGCCTATCCTGCCAATGGATTTGCAGGATCTTGCGGAGGCAGCGTTGGTGGTACCTCTCCAGTGCTTTGAGGTGCCTGCTGTACATGGTCCATGTCTCTGAGACATACAGGAGGGCGGGTATCACTACTGCTCTGCTAAATGGGGCGGAGGTGTGAACTCCACTCAGTGCGGAGAGGTGGATTTGGCTCGTGCTCCAATTAGTGGGCGCGGTTGAGGTAGTTTGGAGTTACTCTGAGTGAGGGGTACGTGTGCAGAGCTCAGATCCCTGAGGAAAGTGTTGGCGCCATTCTCTATTCGATACTTTGCGCGGTTTTGACAGAGTTCCATTTCTAAGGTTGTACGGGACAAAGGGCAACCTTCACTGAGTTGCTGGGTGACGGGGTTGAGCCAATTTATGCGATTTTGCGATTCTGCTGCCTCAGTCTTCTGTCTGCGGCCTCCACGATGCTTGATTTGCTTGTACACTGCTATGGCGCTCTGTCTGTGTGTCAGCGATTCAGGAGATATTCTTACCAAACTATTCTTGTATTCCCTTGAGTATAGAAGATTAAGGCATGATCCAATTGAGGAGATTCAGATGATTAAAGGAGTTGGGTAGATCGAGATAAATTATTTCCTCTGGTGGCAGGGGGCGAGGGGTGGGGGTGCGGAGTCCAGAACAATAACCTTTAAATTAGAGCCAGGTCGTTCAGGCAGCACTTCTTCACACAAAGTGTGGTGGAAATCTGGAACTCCCTCGCCTAACAAGGTGTTGAGGCTGGGAGTCAATTGAAAATTTCAAAACTGAGGTTGATGGATTTTTGTTGAGCAAGGGTATTGAGG